>NC_136069.1:1388844142-1390044142 GCF_964261635.1 Lissotriton helveticus
AAGAAAGTCATGATTTTCAGACCTATATTTTAATAACTGCTAAAGTATTGTACATCCTTTACTTCTTAACATGCCATGCATCAGATTGGTGGAACAATGAATGAGACCAATGAACACTGATGCCCAACTATAACTGTAAAACTATAATGGAAGATCTCAACATTTATAGATGTACATAATGTTTAAGTGCTCTTTTAGTCGACCTTAAATGTCCAAATATGTCATGGGCCACATCATGTAACTGATGTGTGCCAAGCAATATAGCTCTAATTCTGGACAGGGTTACAAGAGTCAGGAAACTGTACAGTGACATTTGACCAAAGCCTAGTGCAAAAATTACATACATGTATGTATGAATGTATGCATGCTTTGATACTTGTACAGTGCAAGCCTAGCTGGGTAAAAAAAAAAAAGAGCACTGAACATGAACAAAAGCCTCTGAAATGATACAATTGTTAATGGGAGGAAGGCAGCAGGTGAATTCAAATGTTACAGGGGATAATGCTCAATGAAGAGGTGTCTCTTCAGTTTCATCCTAATTTACTGGCGGGGTGGTGCAAATTTATGTAAGTATGGGTCCATATCCTGGAAATGAATATGGAGAAGGCCGGTATACGGATTCTCTCCTTCCTGCATCTTTTGGTTTTTAGCCAAGAGGTGTCCTGGCTCCTAATGTGGAGAGGTTTTCCAATGTGGTTACTTTCTGGCTGGTGAAGCATAACAAAAACACCATTTTCAAATTAGGGACCTAGTATAAATGTTGGTTGAAAACTGGTGCAAACATTTCCAGGATCAATACAAAATTTCCCATTAACGTTATCAGGCTCCATGCTTTAACAACTTTATTTAAAAAATAAAGTACATTAATAATACGATGAATCAGGGTTAGGCTCAAAGCGTGAAATGGAAATAAAGCTAGCTTAAAATCTAAACTATAAAACATTGCAACATGATTACATTTCATTGTCAGTAAGTATAACAAAACCTGGACTGTTTGAATATCTAAACGTTATGGAATATTTCAACTCTTGCATCAAGGCGAGTATGGACAAGCGGGGACTTTTTCATGAGTCACATCTCCACCAACAACCATCCTTTCATTTTTAATACAACACAAACTCTGTCACAATCCACCTTTTGACAGTGGTAACTAACCCCATTGACTTTGAAGATAAATGTGAATCTGATATAAGCAGACACCTTACAGCAAAAGTCCCAAAATTAATCAGGAAGGGTTAAACCAGCATTTGCCACTGAACCTCGGCTCATTTGATTGCTTATCAGGCAATAATCACCACAGGGCATTCGGGGGCTTTATCTCCTGACTCAGAGAAATTAAAGCAGCAATATATTGTGTATCAAGTCACATTACAAGGTTATTAAAAATCAGCATTCAATCCTATTGGATTTTGAAATTACATCCTTCTAATAAATCACAGTAGCCTTATCTCTGGTGAGCAAACAAAGCAGAATGACACAGGGCGGCCTCAATTTCCCTGCTCGGAATGAACCCAAACCCTGCCACAATTAGGCATGTTCACTAGTTCAAGTAAAACACGCATTTTATTGATTTCTTTCCATTTTAATATGAGTGCCGCTTAATCCCCTGCACGGAGTGAATGAATCACTGCCTTCCGCAAAATAATTAATTTATTTATTGAATGTTTTACAGAGCTGATGGTATCGCTTGCCAGAAACACCCAGGGACCTTGCCAGTGAAGTGCAAAAAGCAAGTATTTGTTTATTTTTCTTTAAATAAATATACACAATTGTGGATACTTTGGAAACTAAAGAATATTTTATTACCGTCATCAAAATAAACAATTTGTTTACCAAGTGTACGGCTGTCGAAGATTCTTGGGTTTAACAAGAGATGAAAACATCAGCTAAAATGGCGACAGAAGGACCCATTTTATTACTGAGTCGCTGCTATTCAAAAATTAATATTTAAATTCGGTTTATGAGCTTAAGTAAAACCAATTAGTGAGCGAGGCTTTCCCCATTATTCAGCATTTTATAGATGGGGGATCCTCTGAACACCAGATGCAAACATGTTTTAAATGAGAAGCATTTTCCTTTAAATCATCTTCAAACTTCATTTCAGAGCCAGCCTGTGACAGAGCTTTAAAGCTCTATCCTGCTCAGCAGCTACAAGTCATCACGAGGCTGCCTCTAATCAGGTTACCTTGCATCTGCCTGTCACAAATAACCTAGTAACAACTGAATAGACCGCCATAAATCTTTCAATTAGAATGCATAACTTTATTAGCACAATATTCAGGCAACTGATCGCATTATATTGAAAAAGAGCTTTCATTTACTCTGTCATTTGGGGGTCAAATGAATGCAGTGTTTAAAAGTGGCATGACGATTCAAGTAATGGTACCTCCCTGCAAACGTTGTCCAATCTCAGATGTTTAGCGCTGCAGCAAATGTAAGGCTCCCTCAAGATGCCGGGGGTCGACCCCCTGAAGGCACACCATTGGCACTCCTGCCATTTTACATCAGAATCGCCTCTCAGCATGTTTTTCAAAAGGAAAATACATCTGAGAGGATTTGATTGAGTGTTTTGTTCTGACGTCCAATTCTACATAGGTCATTTTTTGCGTGTTATATGAAAACCTTACATGCAACAAAGAGCTGAGATGTTTATAAAGTTGTGTTGTCTGCAAGGCGAAGTAATTGCGTAACACAACAATCTTTTAAAGAAGGTCAGAAAGTGCAAAGAGTAGTGTTAAACGTAGGATAAGCTTATTACCACAAAATTAACAGGGTTTGGCTATTTAAAGAAGTGTTATATAACTGTGCACTGTTCAAACTGACCTGTTGGGTACTGTGCAGCTTTCACCTACAGTGTGAATACACTGAAGCACTACAGACTCACACTTTAGTCACACAGAAAGGGGGATGTATTTGTATTTGTATATGTCCAATTACATTATAAGGCCAGTATACTGCATAGCCTATTTATTCAAGGTGCCATCTTTGCGTATTTAAGGTGCCATCTGTAAGAGGCTACTTGAGCGCAGATGCAAGGCTTGGTTGGACAGTAGTCCCACTGTCCCAACCAATGTGCACACATTTACACACAATTTCACTTGTAACCAGCCTCTTACCTCAGCAGGCCTAATTTCTTACAAAAGGCAGGCACTGGCAGTTTTAACTCAAACCTATTTCTTCATACACTTACAGTTTGTGAGACTCAATATGTATGACTAACTCACAGCTAAATTATGAATACCACAATTTCAAGATAAAAACATCTGAGGGGTGGTGGATGCAAAGCACATCAGATCCCACTCCCTCACAATGTGTGTTCAAAACGTCCAGTTTACCCAGTTGGCAAGAGTTTACTGCTTCCTGGATAGACAAGTGTACGGGCCATCAAGATGTTCCACAGAGAGTCCATGTAGACTTTATTTTAGCCAGTAACATGAGTTCAACCCACATGGTCCCACAGAATCCCCTTCGGGGGATCCCATAGACAAAAAGAGTATTGCAGCTCTCTGTAAACCTTATGTTAATCTTAACAAAGCTCTCGCGCCAGGGTCATATTACAGCTATTCTTAACATTGCCCTCTATTCAAAGGAAACTTTCAACTGTGCTTCACAGCCTATGATGAGGGATTTCAATCTCTGTGTTTTGTAGTACAGAAAGAGATGATGTAATTTGGCTAACACTGAAATCAAGCCCTTTGTTTCTCTTGGATGTGGCTTTCAATGAAAAGTGAATATTTAATCTAGCAAACTTCTCCCTATCTGATCAAATAAGGGTGAGGAACATCAAGGAGGCATGTACCAAAGAACCTTCACATCAACGCTCCTGTTGAAGTGAATTATTTGACTATAAACTTGGTGACATAGTGAACATGGGTACTCTCATTCATGGGAAAGAACAATGCACTGTCTGAGCAGTCAAAGGAATAATTTTGCTACAATCAATTGTAAAGATGAACTATGCAGGATGACTTGGTCTGTAAAGATTCAAACAGCTGTCCTGACTCTGCCTTGCATTAAGACTTCAACTTTCTTGTTGTGGTTTACTGGCCCAATTCAAGTCAGTGTGAAAGTCTTTGATATCAGACTACAAGGAGAAGGGATTCGTTGGTAAGGAAAAAGCATTGACATTTTTATAGTCTCTCACAATTTAAAATCATGATGCCCTGTGGCCTTTCCACCCAACTAAGAAGTTAGCCAAGTCATTAAATGTAAAAGCTACCAGACAAGAGGGTCATCTCAGATTCCAAGGAATTCGAGGGGGCCTTGGGGCTTACCCAACTCAATTTCTTGTACAACATTGTTGCAGGATGCACTGAATGATCTACATAAAATGTCGATCGATTCCCATGTCACAAACATCCATTTTAAAATGGATTATTTTCACTGCATTACACCTTCTTTTGCAAGACCATCTATTTCCATGGACCTCCAGGAAGCACACTTGTATATCATAAAGGAAGATGTACATCTTAGATGGATATATGCTGCAAACAACAATCAGTTAGTTCTAGTCCTTGCCCTTCAAGTGGAGGCCAGGTTCAACAGAATTCCGCAAGGTGCTCCCTCAGATGGCTTGCCTCCACAAAATTGAAATCACTGTCCACCCCTACCATGATGAGTAAATGCTACACTCCTTATGTCACTCTGGAATGGAAGCAGAAACATAGGAGATGGAAGAATGTTAGTGTTTCTTGGTGTCAAGTTGAATGAAAAGGAATCCCAGTTGGATCCATATTAGAATCTCTAGTTCATAGTTGTCTGGTTGTTGTTAGTGGAACGGGATTGAGTTTCCCTTCAAGAATTGTGAACATAAAGTCTCAGATGACACTTGAAAAAGTGCATGTTAAAACAGTTCATATAGGTATGCTTGTAGTTCAGTGTACAGGGAGAAGTGTTCAGTACAGTCAGCCCACTTTCCATTATTTCCCTTGTGGAAGGATAGTAGCGAAAATTCATACGGATATTGCAGCTTCTGTTCCTCTACGTGTAGTGCCTGTGTCTATGGCACAAACGTAAATGTCTCATCTATGGTCGCTGACTAGATATATCTTCATGTTATAGAGATCTCATTTGCAACACTTTGCAGCAAAATTCTAACTGAATAAGGTCAGACATGCAGTGACAACTGAATATAGGAAACTCAGATGTATCTGGACAAAGGAAACCTAGCCAGAGGTGTTCACCTGTACACCCATCTCCATTTCTCTCAACAACAGATGCATTAGACTTTGCTTAAGGGTGCATGCTGGGGTAAAAATTCTATTCAGGGTTACTAGACTCAGACAAGGAGAAAATACGTCCTAGAGCTGGAAGGACCGATCTGGGGTTGTCATGCCATTCAGAGACAAGATGTGGTGCTGTTAGTGGAAAGGGACTGTGTACCATAATATCTTACCCATAAATGGCAATAAATGTAGAGTTGTGGACATTGTTCCATGTCCTCACACGTTTTTCAACTTTACTATCGGGTGGGAGATAACAGCACAAAACTGTCTGATATTCCTTTCTTTGTAGAATTATTGTCTATTTGGGTAGTCTTTTTCTACACACTGCAATAAAATAATCTATTCCTTCAACAAATCTTTTGCCAATCCAAGAACATTTTCTTCTACACCTTGTTTGCTTAACTTCCAAGAGGTTGAACCATTGACGACTGCTCTATGCTCTGCTTATCATTGTTCCGGTTGTATGTCTTTTCTCTTTTCATCTCATTGCCTGGGTCCTGGCACAGATTCACAGGAAGGTGTCAGTATTTCTTTTTTTAACAATTCTTTTCAGGTTTAATATTTCATTTCGTAACATGGAGATGATGGAGAAGTGGATCTTTCCTATTGTCCAGAAACCTCTCATATCCACTTCCCTCCCTGCTAATTCTTGCTTGACCTTCAGTTGTCGTCGAGATTGAAATGCTAAACATCCATCGGTTAGCTCATCTATAGAACTGGCTTTGACAGTCTATGTAATCAAAAACATTTTCCACTCTTATTTTGACAATCTTTGGTGGAACTCATTTATAGCTTGGCACATATCAAAAGGTGATCACCTTTGCAAGTGTAAAACCAGTTTGCTCCTGAAACTTTGCAATAAAGTGGTGGGCTCACATGGAGAGAACAGTATCTATGACCAGATAATTGCTGTTTAGTCCTCCAAACTGGGCTCTTTTAAATGTTTGGCCTCATAACTGCTTATTTTTATTCTCAGCTTGACTCCCTACTCGCCACTCCTATTCCCACAGTAGTGTCTGCCCTACAGTAAGGGTAAAGCAAACATTTTAAGGAGGTGTCCTTGAATTTCTTGTTTTTAAACCCTTTTTTCGGATGTCAATCACATTACTTTGCTAGGATCCCTTGTTTCAGTGGCTTCAATGTTCCATATTTTTTCCAAAGAACTTGATACATACATTTGTCAACAGGGTGGACTTTGATTTTGAGGAGAGCGAGGTGCTTGATCTGCCTTCTTTTTTCTCTGCTTCAAAGTCACCAGAGCAAGATCAGCTGCATGCCGTGGATATATGTAGAGGAGGATTCTTATGCATACCTAAGACAACCGACATTCATCAGTGCAACCCTCTCCTTATGTATTCTATGTCCACTTAGCTGTATCCACAGGCCTATAGGGATCAACTGGGCTCTGACTCAGTCAGTGTTTTCCCTTTCCTATATTAAAGAGAGGATCAAAAATATAGCAGTGATTCTATGTCCATCCGTCGGGGGTGGAGCTTCTTCCTAGGCAGTAGCATGATGGGTTTTGATAATGGGGATCTACAAGGCTGTGATGTTAACTACACTTGTTCACTTTCACTTCCTTTGATAGATAATACATGTGGGTTCTTGAGAACTAGCAGTTTAGCAGAAGGGCTTTGCGATCAGACTGTGCAGAATACTATTGATGGAAGTAAATACAAGTTCACATGTGCTTATGTGACTAGTGTCAGGCTGTCATTCCTCAAGGCTGACCCTCTGTTCTTTTGTTGACTGGTTTGGGCAAATCCTCAATATTCAGGATTGAGAAGACACATGACTTTATAGTGCTTTGACTATTAACAAATCCTACAACTGCTTTCAATGTGTATTTGTCTCCATCCATGAAATCCATCCTTGCATCTATGGCAGGTTGTGGTCTGACTTAGACATAGTTGGGACAGTTTACACAGGAATTGCAAGAATGAGGTGGGGACTCTAGTGGTCGTCCTCCTAGATCAATCAGAGTCTAAGAGACAAGCTATAACGTTTGGAGGCTGCAGGGTGCCCATCGGACAATATAGAAGAACTTCACTGTTACAGAGAAGTGGAGGAATGGGATTATAAGTAAAGAAACAAAAGCATTATTGAAAGATGTAAAAATACAGTATATTTACCAATTGGCATATACACTAGGATAACTATCATGGTCTGCAAAGCCTCGTTTGAAGTTGTTGGATCTATTACTCTCTTTTGCGGCTTGTGTATTGGAGTCAGACCACAGGAACTGGGGCGGACAGAGAAACAAAAGCAGTCCTGGCAAAAATGTTCAAACCAGCCCCGCTCCCTTCATCAAACTTCTTTCTATCCATCCGTTCTCACTCTCTGATCTTCCTCCACTCCCTGTGCCTGCTGATATTAATCTGGGGAAATAAGGAATTTGACAGAAGTGCCAGTAGAGACCCAGTCCCTACAAAAGCACGAAGATACACAATTAACAAACAAACAATTAGCAAGTGACTATTTTGACAGTTAGGATAAAACAAATGTAAACAAATTAATTTATTCCATTTCGGTTTGTGTCCATTCCTGGGTGTTTTTGTGCACATGGTACCATGCAAATAAAGAATAATAAACCATGGTACCATGCAAATAAAGAATAATAAACCATGGTACCATGCAAATAAATACATATATTTATGTACGGTGTACTTGTATAGATATTTGGGGCAAGGCTCCTCATAGATGAGAATGTACCTGCATATTTTAACATAAATCGTCAAACTTATAATTCTTTTGCTTTTGTTCCCATTTCAATTCGGATTGAGAATTATGGTACCATTAGAAAATATTCATTTCCAGAGCACTGCTTGTGTTGTTCCTGTTTGCAACAATTCATGCATACGTGGCCCTGTGAGATACCCAAGATCGGATTTCAGTTGTGTCAATGAAACCCCTAAACAAGCATTTTGTAAGGTCCCTTGGAATGTCAAGTATATAATTTTCACAGCGTTTCTGACAGAAGATGATATATTTAAGGAGGCAAGTGAAGACAGCAAGCTCACATTACCCCTTGCTGTGCAGCTGCTACACGCCTCATGTTATGTTCCTGCCCCTTGCAGCTGAAGCAACTCTACCCGAAGTGAATATCTGATTCTGCACACACCTCAACACTCCGGAACAGTCAGCCTGTCACCCTTCAGGACAATATAAAACTACACGTCGGCAAAGTATTCTCTTTACACTCTGTGTAATTTTTGAAAAAATACTCACAGTATGCAAAATACACTTCAATGTGAAAGGTGTTTGTGAGGTCATATCTTTCATACAGAAACCACATGAGATATTGGTGGGTGACATCAGTTTCGCAGTTTTTGGGAGTCTTTGGCTGCTCTAACTAGTCTCCAAGTTAACAAAATAGGATGAAAAAGAGCAAACACGAAAAGTGCATTAATTAAAAATTACGCATAAACTTAGCTCACATCATGAAGATTTCTCATGAGTCTTTGTAAAATAAGCTTTTACATAAATAAATGTGACAAAAAAAAATCTTAGGTTATTTACTAGCGCAGCAAGTTAAAACAGAGAATGAAGGACCAGAACTTAAATTAACCTTAATAAATAAAAAAAAAATACAAAACATTGTTCTGATGTCTCAACTAGGTTTATAAAACAGGGGAAAACAATTGCCAGGTGGTGGAAGATGACACCATCACAGAGAACACACTCAGAGTGGCAGTCGACCAACCTCTATCATTCCTTTCATGGTCTTTAGCCTAATCATCAAGTTCTTCCTTTATAACCATTTCTCAATTATTGAAGATTTTCAGACTGTTTCATTGCCTCGACATCTGGGATTAGCCAAGCTGCAGCACATTAAAGTCCATCTTCATGTGCTCATTATGAGCGAGTTTGTCACTTATAGCACTATTTAAATGAAAATGCCTTCCTTTGTAGTTTTGCAGGGGCATTACTTGTACACGACAAACCAGAACAAAAATTGTAACAGTTGACAGTTTCACATGAAAGTCACTTTAATCACCTTACATAGCAGACACTCTTCTCATTTTAATGATGCATTTCTGGCAATTTCGAACAGTGTTTCCAATTTGCAGCACTGTAGCCAGACAGGTAGTGGAACAATATGCTGGCGAGGCAAATATGTTATGAATTCTCCTGTGATGGACTACACTAAGGCCAGATGTCAGAGACGTGGCAACCGATAATTTGTCAGTAATTTTCTATCCAATGCAAAATCTGTGACCTATTGAACTAAATAAATATGTTTAATCAGTGCCTGGTCAGGTTATCAATTAGTGCCAGAGGGCAAGCGTAGTGTACTGTCAAATAGAGGACACACTGCTGCTTGCACCCATGTCATATGTGGGAGGTTATCTGCATGGACTGTAGCACAAATCATTCCATGCATCTTAAACAGGGGCTTCAAACGCTCAAAGTCAAGAGGAATGCTTTGTCAGTCATATCAGTTGCCATTATAAAGGGATTTATTTATTAAACAAAATATCGTCACTACAGAAGTGCCATTGAAAATACATAACCGCCCGATGAAGTTGTTGTGCTTTCCACTGATTTCAAGAATACATTTAAAAAAGGTCCTTTGAAATAAACTATATTTTTTACATAGGAATTACAGTGTTTGGCGTCTAGAAACTCGGTAAAAAAAGTACCAACATATACATCAAAAATATTAATTAACTACCATGCAAGTTAGTAAACTAAATAGTAGAAGGTGTACAGGGGATACATAATTGACTCATTGATTCATAATTTGCAATTCAAAATGGGGATTTAATCAACACTTTTCAAATGTAATGGTATTCTGGCCTTCTTCCACATTATTTTAAGAATAGGTATGCAGCTAAACACCTGCTTCAGAATTTTGAGAACTGCGCACTTTAAAGATGGTGGTGTATGTGTGAATGCCAGCAATTAACTAATAAGTCCTACTCGGCAATGGGATATTGATGTCTTACTTTGGCTCTGTCCAGCAGTGGCAGCCATGACAGAAAGCTCTTGAACTTGTTTATTCACACTTGTTTAATCCTGTTTCCACACACTGCCTCACTGCCTTTGGGGCTGGGAAGATGGATGAGGGGAACCAAAGCCATGAGGAGCTGGGGGTCAAAGTGTCACTAGATCTCATTAACTACATCACTCACCACACCATAGATTCCAGAGGTCACCTCAACTGAGCGCTCCACAACGGGGACATGGCTGCCTGGCAGAATCAGTTTCTTGTACTTTGCTTTGTACACAATGAAATGTTATGTGCTATTGTTCTTATGATCCAACAATCTGGAGTCCTCATATTAACACAAAACACACACATTTTACATTACTTTTACTTTAATTGATAGTTTTTTTCTTTTTACTTTGTTCTTCTAAAAAGGTCAGTGGTACTGAAGAGAAATCAATGCGTGGAAAGTGAAAGTGTAATAGCTAATATCAAAAATGAGTATTTGAACCAACACCTGGATGCCCTTACACTACTGCTTGCCATTTAGAAGATCTAAAGAAGGCACTGCTAGTCTCGTTTCCAGGAATTAGCACTCACTTTTTAAAAAAGAGGTTCCTTGGGTATAAAATGTATTGAGACTGAGGTACAGTAATTCACCGTGTTAACCTTGTTTTTAAGAATAGGAACCACCTAAAGATGTCTTGCAATAGTACCATATGTTCATTACAGTGGGCTAGATTCACAGTTTATAAAAAATAGTTGCCAAGTTGCTGCCACGTGCTACTCCTTCAAATTTCCAAAGAATTCCAGGGCACATCAAGGAAATGTATGACAGTTGTAGAATTTCTTGAGCACTCCAATGCAAATGTATTTATGCATATACAATTGTGACTGTTGAACACTCTGGATGCGTAATTTTAACACAAATATACATGTGAACATTTCTCTTTTTTGGTTTCTCCATGGGGAAAAGAACTTTATCATACAATCAATCGATTTTAGTTTGTTCCCTCCGTCTTCTATCCCGGAAAATGCAATTGTGTCTGTCCCTATACCTCCTAAGCCTGGTACTGTCAATTTCAGAAATTCCACCAATTCTGGTTAAATGCATGTATTAGCACATCCCATTGGCAGTAGTAAAGACTGACACTCATCCTTCTGTGAATCATGAATACGAATTGACACAAAGAAATGTGGGTGGTAGTTCTTCCTATCACTACAACTCTCCACCTCTGGGTGGTCTGTTTACATGTTATTCCAGTCATTATTTCAAGGCCATTATGAGAATCAATGAGCAACATAAATGTGATCAAATAGTCCATCACACACTAGCCAAGATACTGCTTATTCTCGTGTAATATTCTTGTTGTGCACTATGTAATCTTAGAGGGAGAAAATAATACACATTTCTTTAGTTTGCCTTTCTAGAAATAACCAGTAAAAAAAGGCTACACTATTGGTACAATGAGAAAAATGAATGGAAATCATAGTGTTGTAAAAAATACACTTGTGTAAAATTTTGTTTTAAAGTACACATTCTAGTAGTATACCTTCTGTTACTTCATAGCACAAACAATTAGCGAGCATATAAATCTCCAAAATAGTTCCAGTCCGATGGCCAGTTAATTATTTTTTGTCAGTGTTCTCACACGCACCTTGAGAGAGAGATGCTATACATTTCAGCACTTTCCTTTACGTTTTTTGTCTCTAAACATAAAGAGTAAATATACTTTTAGAATAATTGTGTGGGGTTCACTCACTTGGCAGACACTGCATTGGGGAATGCCCTAAACAACATTGTAGAGTTAGAGTGTGCACACCAGGGAAGCATCTTTCGCTAGAAATAGTCAATAGGAGTGAAAAAAGGTATAAAAACTGCCTGAAGAAGGTTCTTTCTACAGTGCCCTGACAGACAAAGGAAGCAGCCAGTCTCACGAGTGTTCTATACATTTAGTTCAGATCACTGTCAAACACAACGAGTTCACACACTATTGTATGAGAGACACTACAACACTGCACTGTGGTCATCATGTGCAATGAATGACCTTGCAATGGCATCTATCACACTGCAAACACTATGTTGGCGTTTGCTTGCTGTCCATCAGAGTCCACTGATAGAAACAACTAATATAGTCCAATAATTTGCATTACCTCTCTTCTAGGAGAAATGGTAAGCCACTGCTCTGAAAACAAAGTGATTGTGTGGTGCTTGTGAGCAGATGAGAGCTGGGTGAGCTGTGGCCTTGTCTCAAAGATTCTATCAGCTAGTCCCTGTAAATGTGTGAGTCCTGCAGATTCATTTTTTTCCGGCTGGTGCTGTCAGCGACTGAACTTGTGACCTTCATGATTAGGGTCCTACCAGGTCAATATGGTTGCCAAGGAAACCAGGGTTTGTTTCATTCACTTTACCATACATCAGTGCATAGTTTCTCCACAAAAAATAGTCTTTGCATGAAAAGTGCATGGTACTTGCCCAATACGGACTACATATTCAGTGTAAACACCCTAATAGGGAAAATAACTACTATGTTATTGTGTGTGTTTTTCCTAGTATTGCCCTATTTTTAATTGTGGTAAAAAAAAAATGAGTGGTGTAATTGGAACTGAAGCATCATGCAAACAACATACTCTTAATTCTGATTTGTTGAAATGTTCATGAATGATTCTATTTGTTTTAACAATCTCCCCCAATTACACATCACACGGAGTTTTACAAGTGTAAAGGCACTAAAGGACCAATCACCGATTAAATATAAATACTGATTCTTTAAGCAAGAAACTAGCTAGGCCTTTGCATTGCCACAGTAACTCAACTAAACTATGTGTTCACAGAAGAACATAATTCAAAGTTATGGGTGGTGTAGTTGACAGGTTTTCAGTCCTGTAAATAACAGATGAGACTATTATATAAATGAATAATACACAATTTACAAACCTCAGGATGGTAAAAGTCCGAGTTGGCCTCATAAGAATTTTGAATTCTTGACAAATGATTTCAACGTGGAGTGTTAACTCTCTGACCCATCTTCCCTTATTTTATTTAGCAAGCAAACTCTATCTGTTGAAAATGCATTTTATTTTTACTTTCATACTCGCTAATAAGTTTTGCAATTTGGATCTCAATGAACCTTCTTATTCGCTGGTCTGTCTTACATTTTAATCTTTTTCCTAAAATGTGTGAGGGGTAGAAGATGACATTTTTAAGTGTAATATTAACTTCTGAATGAGACTCAAAGGACACAGTATGTGTGATATAGTGAGAGATGTTCCTTATTTAGACCCATCGTACAAACATACTACAAACAATAGTTCCAAGGGCATCAAGTCATCTTGGCCATGAATTTTCACAACTAGATAATTCATACTTAACTTTATATGTAGGTGGTGCATTTTCATAGTTCTCTGTCTATGTAGGTGTGCGTAGCGGGTTCATTCCTTTAAGGCATGAAAACCAAATCACTCAGATAGAGAAAAATAGTAGTTTTTTGGTTTCACATTCAAATTACTTGGGCACACAAAGACACACAAATAATAAACCACAAAGTAAATGAAGTGTAGTTACAGGATGTTATGCATGATCACTTGTGCACTACTATGAGTAGGAGAATAAGTGTTGATATTGATAAAAATGATGCCATTGCTTACTGTAGCACACTCGCATACACAAACGAAATTGCAACACTATTATAAAATTCTCCAATCAATCAATCATGAACCCTCCATCAACCCGATTCAATATGTGATCATGCAGGCTCTGCAATCTAGGCCTGCGGTAATTAATTGACAGGTTACAAGTGGGGTGGTACGTAGCCAGCAGACAAATGTGCAAACAGGAAATTCCGGTCAATTCCCCAGGTGAGTGCAGCGACACCACTATGGTCCGGGGAAACAGGCCCCAATAAAGCAGACATGGCCAAAGGGGTGTGCACATTCCCAAAGCACCATAAAGTCAGATGCAACATGGAGTTAGGAACACGCAGCCAACCAGGACACAGCACACATAGTATATGCAGTGATCATGCACCCCTCATGCCGTAAATCTGGACACATTACCCACTGACCCACATTGTGTCCATGCAAGGTTGAGGCCCAGGTCAGGGACCTTTTATTTACAACTCCACAGACAAGGCCCTCATTCTTTTACAAAACAAGGATCAACGGATGTTCTTTTAGGACACCCAAAACTGTATATAACTCGCTTAGATTGAATGTAGTTTGAGGCAGTCCTCAGGCTGTAAGCTGTACTCCCGCCCAAAGTGTTCAATTTAAACAAACTGTTTCTGTTTTGCCAAACACCCCTTGTCCTCTGCTTTTTCAAGGCAAATTCATATTCAAGCAACATTTGTACTAGAAAATCATTGACTAGCTGAAGGGAAGGTTAAGTAAAGGGACAATAATACTGAGACTTATATGTTTTGAGCTCTTTTCATGAAATCTCAATAAGCCAACTTACAGTGAAATGAGAAAATACAAAGGCAAGCAGAAACAGATACTGTTGAACAAAAACGTTATATTAGTGGGCGTTTCTGTTCTTGAAAAAACATTCTGTGAAAAGAAACCCCTATTTGAAAACATAATTGATATACTACTGTGCTTCAAGTCTCTTTTTTTTTCTTTAATGTCTACAACTTTTATATATTAAATTTCAATTATCTGGTGTAGTTGAAAGAGCATATTTCCTCAGCCTGAGCAAAGTAGAGTCCCAACTCTCACAAGAATTGAGGCAAAGTGTGCAGATCCTGTTAGAAATTGCTTTTGTATAAATAAATAGGCACATGCAATTGTAATTAATGGAGGCCATAGTTGATTTGAACTGTTGCAGACTAAACAAAGATAATTTTATTTGGATGAATCTCTGCATTTATACAGCTGGGAATATCTCTTTATCAAAACAATGTTGCTGTTTAAAATATTAGTATCAATTACAAAACATTTTGAGTTACATTTGTCATAATGCACTTTTTCTTTCTAAAATAAAAAAATGCCTCTATTTGGTGGTTGATGCAGATTTTGACCAATACAGCTTTTAAGAAGCTGAACTAGATCTACTCCACCTTTAGAGTTTTAATTGATTTGTTAAAGAACAGAAATCTGCAATATTATCTTGTTCTCTGCTTTATAAATACCTCTAACAACACACGTGTCTTCAGGAAACCAAGTCTAGAGTCCCTGAACCGAACGCATTGTTCCTGGGCATTTTTATTCATTGATGTATTTTATGTACTGGTGTGAATTTGAAACCTAAATTGGGCTTTCGTAGGCGTGTAAGGAATATAGCACAGCAACAATTAAATTAAGCTAATTTAGCCAACTTAATATCCACCATCAAAAGGCTTCAGCTCAATAACCAAGAGTGTAAAGAAACACTACCTTTATAATCGGCAAGATTGAATCATGGGAGAGATTGCAATCCTTCAGTGACAATTTGAAGAAATGATAGGCCAAGGAATTCAGCCTTAATTTTATAAGAAAATGGTGCTGATGACAGGCCCCATTTGCAATGAGCCACATGCCCAAATATCTGCATTGCTTTAATCTCAACTCTATTGAGTTGTCTTGAATTCCCAAAATCTCCTCTTCTAATTACACTTGAACACCACAAGTTTTGTTTTGTTTGTGTGAATGTGATTGGAGATGCAGAACCTTTGGATGTTAATCTGTGATCACTTTAGCCCTAATCATGTTTTGACTAGCAGAACAGGGTCATGACCAAATTGAAACAGTGCACTTCAATTCCACCCATTTTTGTGTAACAACATCTTGCTTCTCTGGTAATATTCCTAGTTTGCCAGCAAATATTGAACCCTAAAGGTAGAAAAACGCAGCCTTGCTTTATATCACTAAGTGGCAATATTTTTGCAAAAGGAAATTATTATCCCACAATGTAATCAGTATTGTGATAATATTATTGAATAGCCCGTAATAAACCATTAGGGATACCCCATTGTGCAGGTCTGAGTCATGCAAGAATTGTGTCAACACATACCAAACCATCACTAAAGTATACATAACTGATACACAAGGCTACCCTTGAGCAGAGTATTCTTCCAAAACCAAGAAAGCCACCTAATTATTGGAGGTGCCACACCCCTGTACCAAGCCAGCTTGATACCGGGTGATTAATTCCCTAACATTTGAATCTAATTTAAAGCTTCCATTCCTGGGGAGGAAAATGCCAATCAGTGTAAGAGCTTACATTAAAAAAAAACTTTCACCGTACTAGGGATTACTCAGGAAGCAATTCCGTTTGCAAATATATTTGCTAACTGATTCCTATCAAATAATAGTTAGACATTTATGATCAAGATGCTACCTCGTAAGTCTATATTTAAACTATTGATATATTTCCATTAAAAGCTCTCGTGCCCAAGTAGTTTGTCTACTAGCTCTCGTGCATAAGCAGTTTGTCTACTTACAAAAATGCCATTTCTAGAAATTGCAATTGCAATGGGAACATTTCTGAAAGCACCAAATACTTCGTAAGGGAGAAATTAAAGGAGGGGAATTGATTCTAAACGTATTTTAGTGCTCCTCCGTTAATGAGAGGTTTATGGATTTAAATGTTCTTATAAACTGTGTTTAATGAGTTATGATTGTTTGAGGGTGCTATCTTTCTCTTTAATGTATTTTAATGGTAATTTATTGGTTATAGAATTTGTACTGTCACCATTGATTGGATCCCTATTGTGTTTTGTGTATTGTTTAAAGACTATGGTCTAAATAAACAAAGTTTTTCTCTCTCTCATTAAAATAGGTGAGCCAGTGTGTTCTAATTTTTTATTTTCAGCTTGTAGCCCAGAGTTTCTAAGACAGAGGAACAACAGTTTCCAGAAAGCAAATATATATTGACTAAAAATGCATTGGAAATATTTTGGATGAGTAATTGTAGTACATAAACAAGTGTCATGTTTTTGTTTTAGACTATACTATTGACTAGAGGCAGCCAAAGGTTCCATTTCTATATATTCTCTGGTGTGAGTCAACCAAGTAGAAGTATCTCAGAGTTATTCAGAATGCGGGTCATGCTGACTCTCATAAAAGCAGACTTTTTGGACCTCCCAAAAGCCTTAATCATATGAACTCAATTTTGCCTGTAGTTAATGCTGTAATGCACTGCAGCACACATTAATTGATAAACAATGTTTACATAATGACTAGAATTTTTGTTTCAAACCTTGAAAATCTAAGTTGAAATGGTTCAATACCAAGACAAGAGTCAAAGGTTTAAAGAGCTTAGAATGTAATAATGTATAAACATGTACCAACAGCTGATAACATTCTTAAAACCACAAGGAGCAGAAAAACATCAGCATAAGATAAAAGGTTGTCTCACTTAATAAGTCTACCAAATGATTTCAGAATGAAAGCATAATGGAAACTTGCACTTTTGCAGATGCCAAGAAAATGTGATGATATTTAGGAAATCGCTGTACAACTAAACTAAGTTTAAAGTGAAGATGTCAGAAGCAATGGTAGAAAGGATGATATGAGAGCCATTAGTCCTATTTAGACACAATGTATAATACATTACTGTATTGAAGGAAAGGTGGCGAGAGAAAATAAAGCAAAGATGATGTGGAGGGAAAATGTGACAAAGAAAGTATGGCATAATACCACTTACACACAAGGGAAGGAGGGCAAAAGGAAATAAAACATGGAAAACAAAATAAATTGACCCTTACACTCACACCTCAGACTGATCAATAATCTAGATGAAGAGATAACCTTTGAAGTGGTTAAAGATATTATACACACTTTAATTGAAGTACAAATCTCTCAAGGCAAAACAGGTATTTTAACCCCTTCTGCGCTCATGACAAGGTCAGCTCGTCATGGGCATAACCTGCGCTACGCGGATGACGAGCTGACCTTGTCACGTAACGAGGGTTTTTGCGAATCGCAGCGGGAAAACCGCTAGCGCGCATGCGGTTAAATGTTGATGCAGAATGATCCAGTAGAGAGTGAATGACATAGTCCTGCTATGCTGCATCTATGATAAAGCAACACCAGTAGGATCATTAATATTTTTACAACCAGCCATGGCAGCAAATGCAAGTCTCTATGGAGATGATTTGTGAGGAGAAGCCTGAAGGTCTACTCTACAATCGCTGCAAAATTGTTTAAAATCTACAACATCGGGATTGTTGGGGCTGGGTCAATGCTGCTAGAACTGAAGCCTGGGACTGACAAGTGACACATTATTCTCTGTAAAGAAAGATTACCAAGCGGAGCTATCAGTACTCTAGTCTCTTCACCTCTACTTCTCTCACATGGAGGCCAGGGCTGTTTGATATCATAAACTATGATGCATAACAAGACCCAGCATGTCAAGCTACAATACTTTATGCCTGAAATTTCAGAGACAAGTTATTCAAGCTGCACCTGTCTGCAAAATATTTGAAGAGGCACAATTAAAGTCCTAACTTTTTTTAATTTGCAAAATTACTTCAATGAAATATTAACATTTCTGACAGTTACAATAGACCATTGCCACATGTGAATCTGTTCACAGTGCCGGGTTGTGTTCAATAGACCCCTTGGCCTTCCCCATGCTTTTGTTCAATATGCAATTCAACAACTTGACCCAGAGGGCCTGACATATTCTGGCAGAGAAGGAAGTCCTTGCAACACGATGGAGTTCCCTCCCACCCACCCGATTTAGGGGCCGGGGAGACCATAGGTTTTACAACGGTGGAGATTACTCCATCTCCAGTGTGGTCAAACCCCTTCCAACAGCCCAAAGGAGTAAGGGCCGTCAGAGGTTTGGCTTTATGTCTGCCCATAGATGGTGGGGGCATTGTTTTTTTAATTTTCAAAAAGAAAATACCGCCTTGGGATTCTCTTTTTGAAAACAGAAAAAAAGTTGTATGTTTGATGGACCGCTACGTCATGTTGACAGAGCTGTCCATTAAACTTACAATGCATTTCCAGCAACCGCTGTGACGGCGGTTCCTGAAAATGCAAAATATGTCAGCAGGAGTAGCGGACATCTCTAAATATGGCAGGCAGTGTACCCTCACGACATAGCTGCCAAGGTTTCAGATTGCCATGTGTGACATTTTCATAATTTCAGTGTAATTATGAGTGACATTCTACAAAAATGAGTGACACTTTCTCACGGTCAAAAATCAAGCAATGAAGACATGGGTAAAAACATCAGAAATTAAACCCTCATTTTGTGATCCGACTATATATAGGTATAGCATGAAGTTCGGACATGCAACAGGGTACATTTATACAGTTATCATATCAGTGATTCTAAAATGTTTTCTGAATAATCTATTTATGATTATAACTGTGCTAAAGGGCACTCTTTTGTGTAATATACAATAAGAACCTTAAGATGGCCCTGCAACTTGTATTAAGGAGTAGCCTCCAACTGACTTAAAAAAATAAAGACACACAAATCAGAATATTAGCTGACTTACTAAAAGTACTTATTATAATACTGCTATTTATTTAGGAGGATCGACAACCTGTCAGTGAAAAATTCAAAGTATGCAAATCAATTAACAAATAGATGATGCAGTATAGAGGGCTACAGGATTTCTACTTTGACACACAAAAGTACTAGAAACTCTAGGTAACGTTGTGTAACTGAAAATGAAAAAGCGGCTATTTAACAACTAACTGAAGGAAATATTATACATGATCTATTCAAGGGTTCCTGTTTCCAATGTACTTCAAGCACAGACTTTGAAAGTCTATATAAAATTGACACACTGAGGCAGGGGTGGAAGCATAGGTGCGACAAGACAAACCCACATTTGTAATGCGAAAAAAACATCTACGACCACTGTGGCTGCAGACAGATACCGCCTTTCCCACCCTCAGGCTCTAACCTACATCCCATTCTTTCCATCTCACGAGGTCACTTCAGCTACTGAGGTGATCTCAGTGACTGTGCTAGAGAATGCAGTACTGCCAACGGACTCGGCTATAGCAAGGGGTCACATGCAGCGTCAATGAGCATGGAAGCAAGCTCTGGCCCTTCAGCAGAATGAAGATACACAGAAACAAACAAGTTGCGCGCGTGCAGTCCTTCGGTTCTGCCGTGGGTCACGAATCATTAACGGAAGCAAACCGGGACGACTGACGCTCCTCCTGTGGTCCGAAGGAATCTAATTATTGCCAATTGTTTTGTTTATTTTTAGAAATGGAATCGCTCTAACTTAACTTGAGGCTAGGGCAGTACTATCTCTGCACTCATCCTGGCCTGGCCCGATACCTCCTTGCCACGGTGCTAATTTATCTTACTAGCTGGGGAAGAATGAACGGTCGAGTGAGCCCATCACTATTTCAGCCTGACTTGTAGTTCGCACACAGATGTTATTAGCAGGTGCCTAAACGACTAAGCTAGCCAGCTTAGAACGTTCTTCAGAGAACAGAGTGATAACATTATAAAATAAAATAAAACCATAATGACCGGCTGACACTTACTTAGTTGAGCTGGGCGGCTGTGCTGCCGCGGCGGGGGGGCACCGCCGCCGGGCCCTCGCAGTTTTCGTCACGGTGGCGGCCAGAGCGGTGTCCTGTCGGCGGCCGGCTCAGCTGAGCTGCCTGCGGCTGCCACAGTGGTGGTGATCAAGGTGCGCTGCAGACTCTGCTGTGTTTTAGCGGGGGGGCTGCACAGGGGGCGGCGGCGGGTGGCCATGCTTGAGAGTGAGGACTGCATGCGCGCCGCCCGCAACCTGCCTGCACTCTCTCAAATCACCCGCCGCTTTACTTCCTGCTTCCTCCGGACGTGACGGCCCATACCAGGCCGGCACATCCGGATTTATAATCCTGGCGCCCTGTTGCCCCACCGTGATTGACAGCTCTGAGGCTGTATCGACTGCGGGCAGGCCGGGCGCCGGCCGGCCCCCCTGCAGACTGTACAAATCTGCATTTAAGTTTCCAGGGCAACGGGAACACACTGAGTCGACGTCACGCGTCGGGACTCTAGCAGAGCAGCAGAGATACATTGTAGCGCGGCCGCGGCGGCGCCGCTCAGAGAGCTCAGCTCAGAGCTGCTGCAGTTTCTGTGGTTTCAGTTTAGGCACACAGAGTAGTCGCCGGCAATAAGCTGCGCAGGCAGCATTAACTCTCAGAACTAGAGCCCGGGCCACAGGAGCTGCTGGCGCGCCGCTGGCACAGGTGGCAAAATGCGTGACAAATGCATTCAGTGCGGTGATGCGGATCACCGCACTGATATGCGTGAGTGTCACACCAGTTGCGTGACGCTTGACAGGACTGTCACGATGGTGTGAACAAAGTACTCCACAATGGCAACAGTATTTACTCTGTACACCGATACATATACCAGCCCCAGAGAGTTAACACTCAAACGTGGCCATTGGCAGTGATATGAAGGTCACAAGTTTGAATCCTGACACAGTAAACTAATTTAGAGCATTTATAAACAGCAGAAGTGTGATATGAATTGCTGTTCACAAAAAAACTAGTACATCGGTTAGAAGTCTAGTCATTAGTAACCACATCGGTACAGGATACTTTTACTCATGGGCAGACAGACATCAAGATAAGAGTTCTCTGTCCTTGGAAATGTGCAATTAATGCCAACAGAAGATATACCTTGGTATAAACAGAGAAAGACATCCGTGTGAAGGAGGAAAGCTCTCAAAGATGGCATCAATAAAACAATACACAGACTAATTTAGCAGCTCCCCACTGCAAATAAAGCATTATCGCTACTTAAAAAAAAAATAGGGATTTTCATTGACCCGAATCCATTTATTCTACTACAAACTGAACGTTTTAATAGACATTGCTTAAAAAATGGAAACGCTCTTTTTTATTTGAAAACATGTAGGTATTTTCCTGAAAAGTAGTGCTAAAAATGTTACATTTTTTACGCAGAATCTGGCATTTCTTTCGTTAATTATGTTCCACACAACATGGTTAATATACCGAAGAATTTTGTTCCCCATGTATTCCAGACAACAATCAAAGTCCAATTAGTAATGCTGTGCCCTGCACCAAGATTCCCAACAATACACTCCATGGGGCACTGGTACCCATCCAACTAATCACAACTTCTGTGCCATATTATATACCTAATTAATTTGTTTAATGTGTTAATAGATTTCCTATCAAGTGACAGATTTCAGCCATGAGCTGGTGACTATAATATTGCTAAATGTTGTGTTAAGCTTCATCTAAGCAAAAACCTCCTTATTGTCACATTGGTAAGCCCATGTCTGGGCCTGAATATATACACTCGCCTCACAGATCTGGATTTATTTTCATGTTTTTTTAAACACTTCTCACACTGAGGGTTTTGCCCTGATTATAAGTGGGTCGGAGTTTTCCAACCCCTAAACAGACCCATTATTTGTACAGGGTTTGAAATTACAAGTTTGGCGATATTTACAACATCCACTAACTACCAGTTGCAATAAATACCTTGCCGTACAGTACATTTCCGCAGGTTAAACCTGCATTCATTTGACATGGGAAAAGAAGTTGATATTTACCTTAACTGGTGGATTTTGGTGCTTAAAGCACCAAAATCTCCAGGCTATTCCCAAGAAGCTCGTAATAGGTGCTGTTTTTCATACATTTCGGACTCTAAAGTGTCAGATTTTATTGGGTGCGATACCCGGTATCTACACCTCCAACACAATCGGATTCAGGGCCTATGTATGTTAAATAAAAAAAATATATATATATATATCATATTCTGTTTGTTTTCACTATGGAGTTGTTGTGAGCAAGGCGGTAGCTCCGCCGAAACGCGTTAGCCATCATCGTGTGTTGAATAAATTCCTCTTTGACGGAATCCCACGGAGTCAGCGCCTTCCTGCATGGTTGTAACAAAGGATTGGATTATATATATATATATATATATATATATATATATATATATATATATATATATATATATATCTCTCTCTCTCTCTGCAGGTAAAGTCACCAAATGCTTCTAATGATATTTGTAATGTAATGTAAGGGTATACTTCTATGGTGCGGCTGCCACCCACCGGGTACCCTGGCACTGAGATTACCAAAAAAACACTGTGTGTAACTGAGCTCGAGCATAAGCCTGAAATTAATCTCTAAGAAAGAGTTTAGTTTTCAATTCCTTCCTAAAGCGGGACAATGTTTCTATTTGTCTAAACTCTATCGGCAGAGCATTCCAGAGTCTGGAGGCTACATGGCTAAATGATCTGCCCCCCAATCAAACTTTCTTGATAAAAATGAACACCTATCAAACTAGCTGAGGAGGAACATAGGCATCTTGCTGGAGATTACCATAGAAATTTCCTCTGTAGGGTCTTAGGCCCCGTTTTGTGTACTGCTCTATAGACGATACAGAGTGCTTTGAACTGGACTAGCTGTGCCATAGGCAGCCAGTGGAGATCTTTCAAGGCAAGCGAGGATGAGGCTCTACGTTGTCCTTTCAATGCAAGTTTAGCTGCAATATTCTGTATCCTTTGCAGTTTTTTTAACAACGAGGCTGGGGCTCCTAGGAGAAGGGCATTGCAGTAATCCAACCTGCTCAAAATAATACTCCTTACCACTTGCGGTCTGACTAAGATAGGTAAAAAAGGGAGTATTTTTCTAAGTGCTCGAAGCAGAAAAAAGCAGGTGCCCGCTGTTTTATCTACTTGTGAGTCCAATTGCAGATTACTGTCTAGCAGTACTCCCAAATTGCGGACTGTATTAATAGACCGGAATCTGGCCAGAAATCCACTGGCAATAGAGAGGGGATTTTATTTGCAGTGCAGCAGAGTATTTCTGTTTTGTCCCCATTAAATTGCAATGAGTTATCCCTGAGCCACCCTGCCGTTGCTCGCATACAGCTAAGGAATTTCTCCAGGGGAACTGCATCATTGCCCTCAAAGGAGAAGACAAGTTGGGTGTTGTCTGCATAATTTATAACCTCAATAACATAAGATCTTATGAGGGAGATCAGTGGGCATAGGTATAAATTGAAGAGGATTAGGCTGATCGCTGATCCTTGCGGGACCCCGTGTTTTACTGACCTACTCTGCGAAAGGAAGGGCCTCAGGGTCACTGCCTGCTGTCTGTTAGAAAGATAGGACTGCAGCCAGTCCGATGCTGTGCCCACAATACCACATTCCTCAAGCCTCTTAATCAATATCTTATGGTTTACCGTGTTGAAAGTGGCCGACATGTCCAGCAGTACTAAAACGGCTGTCTGTCCACTGTCTGCACGCATTTGCAGGTCATCCAGGACATTCACTAGAGCAGTTTCAGTGCCATGTCCTGGTCGAAACCCAAATTGGACCTCATCCAGGAGATTATTTTCTTCTGCATATTTTGTAAGAGATTTACTCACCACTCTCTACAAGATCTTAACCGGGTAGGGAAGCAGGGAGATAGGTCTATAATTAGAAGGGCATTGGGGATCCAATTTGGCTTTCTTCAATAGAGGGGTGACAACTGCCTTTTTCCAACACTCGGGTACTGTGCCATTAATTAGAGAATGGGAACAGATTTGATAGAGACATGGAAACAGCGCAGTACTGAGCACCTTCCACATCTTATGCGGGAGTGGATCCAGGGGGGAGCCTGAAGAGATGCTAGCTGCAATGATGTTAAACTCCTCTTGTGATGGAACCTGGAAAGTCTCCAGAGGCATTATACATTCCCTAGGCAGTGTTACATCAGGAGTACTGTCACTCGGTGAAAGTGGCCGATCACCTTCTATATCAAGCTCACCAACACTTGGAGCTTTTAATCCATTTAGAATTTTGTTAATTTTTTCTTCAAAGGAGATTGCCAAGTCATCACAAAGTTCTTGCGATGCTGAAATCTTACTCTGAGCACTCTGGATTAGCCATATCTCGAACTAAACTAAATAAAGTTTTAGTCTGGTTGGACTATTGCAGAATAGTTTCTTCAAAATATTTTGCTTTAGCCTTGCCCATCATTGTTTTATAGCTTTGCAATAGTATTTTCAAGGCTGCCGTATCAGTCTCCAGATATTTCCCCCTCCACTTCCTCTCTGCTTGTTTGCATTTCATCTTCAGCAATCTAAGCTCCTTATTATACCAAGGGGTGGACGGTTTCCTATCGCCCTTAGCTTTCCTCAATGGAGCCAGTCTTTCTAGTGATTTAACAATCTGATTGCATAGATACAGATAGTTTTCTTCCACTGAGCTATGAATGTCAAAACCACTACTATCCACAAGCTGTGGGAGTTCATTTAATTTTCAAGATTTTAGACCATTCCCTACCCATACAGGTGTTAACTGGGTGGGAAATTTGTTTACTATGGGTGGTTAACTGTAGAGAGAAGAGAACCGAGAAGTGGTGTGTCCAACACAGTGGTAGTATCTCTTTTACAATTACATCCCTTTCCCTGGCGAATATAAGGTCCAGCACATGACCTGCCTGATGGGTGGGGCTCAGCACCAGCTGTTGTAGATTAACATTCTTGCATGCTTGGCACAGCTCTTTGAAGGCCGTGTCGAGGTTGCCATTCTCCCAAAGATTTAAGTAATTTAGTGTGGGAGTGTGAAAGATTGTATATCACATCAATCAGTTCTTGGTAGCGGGGGCAGCACCTCCTGGCGGTCTATAACAGAGTATACCGGAGCACAGAACACCCCCATTGTTCTCAAGTGAAAACCCCAGTAGCTCAAACCCCGGGACTTCCTCCACACATAGCGGGGCGAAATTCCATATCTCTTTAAATATAATCCCAACCCCCCGCGGTTTATGAAATATTTTAAAAGCCAGGGGCAGCCCCAGCCTAGTTCCACTTCCCCATCTACGTGTCCAAGTTTCTGTAAGAAACAGGACATCCAGGTTTTGGACTTCCAATAGTAGGTCAATCTCAGAATGGTGCTTAATGAGAGACCTCACATTAACCAATCCGCAACTAAGGCCTGTGACCATACCTTCTTTGCCGAGAGATTTTCCACAGCTCTCTACCCTCATCTCTAATGCCATGTTCCTCTGTGCACCGATCCAAGACAAGCTCGTCCCTAGAATAGATACGACGAGTAGTAAGAGATGCAGCGCAGCTGGCGATGAGCGCGACCAGTGCGCGGACAGGCGCAGATGGGCTTGCCTTTGGCGCACCTTCGGCGAGCCATCGGCACGCCCGGTGCATGCATGCATCCAGACTCTTAAATAGGGAGGAGAGCAGTGAACCACTAGAGCGCTAACCAGGGTATTGAAGCTTCTGGTGACTCGGTCTTACAGACTAGTACACCACCACACGCTGGTAGCGATATGCACAACAAATGCAAAATATCTAGGTGCCAGCAGTACATAAAGTGAGTAAAAACTGTTTTCTTAAAAAACGCTTCCTGTATTTTATTAAAAAACCATCCTAAAAATCATTACAATTTCCCAATTTCACTACGGCAATGAATTCTAACGGAACGTTTTTAAAAATGTCAATTTTACCACTATTATTTCTTTCCCAATTAATTCTCTAAAAGATGTCCATTGTGTACGTTTTTCTCTGTAGCTTGTTGACAGGTAGTAGAGAAGAGAATCTATTTGCTTGTGACACATGTTTAATTTTATTGAGGGGCTCGCAGTTTTGCAGTAACTAATCTCGTTTCACTTCGTGCACTAAATTCACATGCAAGTTATTGTATTTCTTTAATTCATATTTTTCTTATATATATATAAAAAACACAGGAATTCACAGAGCACATCGACAGAAAACCACTTAACACCAAGTAATTTAATGTGAAAGCATTCTTACATTTATGCACTTGTATTTGCATTTGTATTCAATGTCTTTGAATATTAAAATAATTGCTGAATATCTTTAGTGAAGTCACTGGACCAGTTACATTTTTTTACAGCATCAAATAGAAATAGATTTAATAAAAAAATGTCAGAACTGGAAACCATTACTTTTTGTTGCATGCACCAAGTACCCTGAAATTACATAAAATTGAACTAAATGGATGGCAGTTTGATAAACAGGTTAAAGTTTGGAGACCACAATTGGTAGTCAATTTCTAAATGTTGCAAAATAAATCCAAAATGTGTTACACGTGAATGCTTAAAATCAAATTTAGGTAGTTGTGAGAAATTGTCATCTTGTGGGCAGAATAAAGAAAGAAAGAAAGATAGACATCTGAAAAAATAAGATTTGATACCTTAATGTGCATTTATTTCCAATATGTAATAAAAAGACATCACTTCAAACGTGTATGTGTTTTGCAGAACAATTTAACATTTAGATTAGTTTATCCCAGTATTCTGTGAGCTTACCATTGTTTTGCAGGAACTTGCATTCCTGTCTCTGAGACAAGCACTGACATTTACTCTTACAGCCAAGTGGATCATGGCAAAAAAAGAATAAAGCAATACAGATTTCATTCTTTTTTAGCTGGTTGCTGAAATACTTATTATAAATGTGGCATGTGGGTCTCAAACGTTAGCCTAGCATGCAGTAGGCATGTAGCAGATTTTGTTTCAGACCTACATACTTTGAGGCTCTCTTCTGGTAGGATTGATTCCACTGCAGCCCTGCTGACCTTCGAGAAGGAGCTTAACAGGTTTGCAGCTAGTGCCTCTTTCATTAGCCCAATCGCCTAGCTCAAACCCCACGGTTTGCACCGCAGAGCTATGAGGTAGAAGACCTAAGCATTCAAAAGTGGTGTTTTGGGGTGTGTGGGAGTCTGAAAGTGATGCTGAAAATATTATGTTTCTTATCAGAATGGTGCATGGGAAAAAGAGTGGACTATGGAATGCCTTTATTCTTAGCTCACTTGAGCAGCATTGGTGTAGTAATCAACATAAAAATATGTCTCACTGTGAAAATTGTTAGCACCCAGAAAACAATGGCAATTACAGTATGAGACGCTAACTGAGTTTCATGTGTGCTCACCATCTCAGATAAGTTTCAAAATCTTGAAAATAAAGGTTTTTATTCACCTAATTAACAGATCAGTTAATTGTTGCTTTCTTTGCATGAATTAAAATTTATATCAAATGGTGTGTGTGCGCGTGTGTGTGTGTGTGCGTACACACACACAAAATTAGTTTAATGGATTAGTACAATATCAGCACATGGTTTCATGTTCATTGTCATTCTGCAGGAAGTGACACTACTGGTTTCCAGTGAAACACATCTTTAAAAGAAGCCAGGCAAAAGGCCTTCATTTACTATCATCCATCTGGACAGGAAGTGCTACCACTTACTGCTTTCTCCTCATTTCAGTCAACTCCTTAGGTTATCCAACCACCAAGGCATCCCTAGCAAAGGCTGGACACAGACAAGGGCATTGTCTGTTATGGTCAGGAAGGGTCTTGGGCCAAAACCCTTATTTCACTGAAATCTACAAATTAAGATATAATAAAGTGCCTCCTCAGCACACAACTATACACCTTACACTACAGAATACACTTTCCAGCTCATGCACCTTAACGTTCTCTCAGTACTCCATGCACCAAATATCACACACCACATCATCTACCACACGTTTATTGCCCTCTTCATCACAGAAATATGGTTCACCCCTACACCTCACACATCCTGGATGTCCTTTCTCCCCACAAGCTACAGCATTCATCTTGGGGATGGGGCACATAAGGAAAAAAAAACTGTCATCCATACATCCTCTTAGTCTTGCACACTCGGCAAGCAACGGACGCTCAGCTCAAAGGAACTATTGCTATTCCACTTTACACTGTCTGCATCTCAGACCACCACATTCCATCTAAATCTACAGACCGCCCCAGGCAGAACAAGGACTTAACCTCCCAGAGAAAAAATAGTAAAAAAATAAATAAAAAGAGAGCCATCCTCCACAGCCTTGTCAACACAATCAACATGGTACAGGCCACCATCAAAAAAGTAAACATTGAATCCCACACCTCTATTTAACATCACCAGCAATTCAGTGCAATCCACTCATGTTTCTGGACTGGGCCAACCAGCTCACCTTCCCCAACTCCCTTCTCAGCATCCTGACAAAAAATCAATGTCAAGCCAAAGAAGAAGACCAAACCTTCAAATCCTTCAAACAATTCACCATTTACATTCTGATGCATGTACTCATCTCTCACTTTGCCAACTGCATGTTCTAACCAACTGCAGTTTTATAAGAAACTATGTGAACATACACGCTCCAATGATAATGCTCAAGAGTAAGTCATAAACTTACGCACACTGGCATTTCAAAAACTTCACTGACAATAAACGCTCATTGACAAACAGGAAAGAAATTGGAAGAAAACCAGAACTCCTTATGACCTCATGATACTGAAGTCTCTCTGTGCAATATGAAACAGCTTATCACATTAGCAAACAAAGTACTATTACAACATCATCAATGAAGCCACCAACAGAAGCGGAACACTTTTGAAGACAATCAAACACTGCATCGACCACGTCTAAAACACCTACCCCTCACTTGACAGACAAGAACACTATCACTATCACATCTTCTTCCATGAAAAGAGTAAGAAGAGCCAAGAACACATCAATAAAGCTGAACATGGTTCTCCTCTAATGCCCGCCCCTTCTCATAAAATACCACAATGTTCATCCTTCAAAGCCCTATCCCTCACAGATCTCACTGACATAATAAACTACCTCAAATATACTTACATTGAAGATGATGTCTTACTCTAGTCTTTATCAAAGCTCTCTCTAGAGAATCGTTCTCACTCCTACTTTACCACTGTCAATGCCTCCTTCACTCAAGGCACCTTCACAGATGATCTCAAGATCCTTGAAAGGCCAGATCATTGAAAACCCGTCCCTGTTAAGCTCCAAGATCACATCAATGCAAAAAAAACTGCCTCAAATGTTGCTCAATCAATCAACATAGTTGACCATTCAACCCTCCTGTACACCACAGAGTCTGAAATGCAATTCCCTGGCAATAACCTTCATTCGTTCTCTTCCAACTTTTCCAATCAACACCAGTGTGTTCACATGGGCACTTACAGGTCTCAAAACATTCCTATGATCTCCAGAGTGCCCTAGGGTTCCTCATAGTCTCCTGTTACCTTCAAACAATGCACGGAGGCCCTTGGGGCTTTACTTACAGATTCACCAATATAACAAGTATACACAAATCATCCTGAAAGCCTCCTCTGCTTCAGACATCCAAAGCCTTAAACACTGCTTGCACATCACCCAGACCTGAATGTCCAGTGCCTACCTGAAGCTCAACTCAACCAAGACAGAATTCCATTTATTAATCGTAGGAAATAGTTGAAGACACAACATGCAGAAACAATACAATAACTAGCTACTCTGCCTATCGTTGTTGATGCTGTGCTTGCCTCTAAACCTTTAAAGCATCCTGCTGCCTTTTAGCTAGGTTCACCCTAAACAAATACCACAGACATACATGCATACATAAATACATAAACAACGGTAGGCCATCGATTCAATCTGCAAAATATATTTGTCTGTATATTATGCTTGCATAAATTATGCCATATGATGCCAGGTTGCCCATTGTGTGCTAGGACCGGCATGTCACATATTCTCAAAGAAGAGTGGTGGGGGGACTTAAAGCTAATTATACACTAACATAAATATAAGTAATAGCCAGGGTTTTAATTAAACAGCTGCCAGCATGGAATAAACCAATTACCCCAGATCAGCTTTGATCGCAACAACCTAGATTGCGATGCTGAAAACCTTACGAAATTCTAACTAGAGTTCTCACAGCCATAGAGATTCTCTGAGCCAAAAGAAGGTAAAGTGGCTTAGAGACTGCTTACATCTGTCGTGGCATGCATATCATCATCACAGCCCTTCATACTCCGGAGATCACTAAATTGAGTACTGTTAAATTTGCTCACTGTAAAACACATTATCCATAGAACTTGGGCACAACCGCTCCGTAAATGAATTTACTTTGAATACAAAGTAAGTTAATAATGTATTATCTCAAAAATCAATAGAGTGAATATTGTTAAATTGCAACTGTTCCAGCAAGCAATTTATCCTTTTGTTTCCTGTTTTTATAGAGTATTTTGGGTCATTTTTGCGTTCTTTCACTAACCTTGATCTAGCTGAAATAGATTTATAAATATTCCTTCGTACGCACAGTATCAGTAGTAGTAAGTAATAAATATTGTCTCAACTTTTATTAGTAAGCAATGTGCCTCAATAGCCTTAACAATATATAAAAAATCACCACATCAGGGTTAACATCAATTCAGGAGGGATAAAACATTTAAAATGTGAGGATTTTTCTCTTTAGTTAATCATGCTCATACAGACAACTCAATTGTTAAAAAAGCAAATCAGCAATGACTGGTTACTATGGATGGTATTCAGTTCCCATTAAAAAAAATAGCATTACAGTGCCAGGTGTACATCTGTGACCCAATACTGTCACATGGCTATGTTGCGTGAGACATAACCCATGCAACCTGGGACATCCTTCATTCTATATCCAGGTTAGAAATGGAAAACAGAGCGTGTTCAAATGGCTCCACCTTTGGTCACAGAAGCCCATATTTGGCAAGGATATCCAGGTCTACAAAATAATAGAACAGGGATTCAGAGACATTTATTTTTTTTAAAACATGCATTGTTTTAGTGAATGATTTCCTGGCATGATTCAAAAGGTGGTGGCCAATGTAATGTTTACCTCCTTTATTAAAGATACGTTGTTCTACCTAAAGTGGAGCTCTCCACAGTACTACTACCTGAAGAGAATCTTGTATTAACTCTGTGCCACAATTATTGCCACCCACATTTTTGGCTTGATGGTGAGTATAGTGGTGATCATAACACCTACAGCAGATTCCAAATACAATGGGCAACATGCTCCTATACATCATAGAACACATTTTAATGAGTTTTGTCGCCTTCGCATATTGGGAAAACCCTGGTTTTCAGTGTTTCGAGTTTATCTTGTGTTGCATTATGGGAATTTCCAAATCATCCAATTAGCAGGCAGGTGTGCAATAGTACATATTGTGTGGTCAAATATGATACTATTGCAAAACATACGATTAAGATTTCATTGAACAACTAGGCATCAGGAAAACATTCTAGTCCATTTGCTTCGCAATCATTTAATGGAGTGAGTGATCAAATAAATCACAGATTTTGCCATGCTGATTTAGAAGACTGTTAGCATGAAATCTAATTGTGGTTTAAGGTGAAATCTTACCCAGAAATTGAAGCAATCCCTCTTATTAATTACATATTAATGCTGACTTACAGAAATGCAGCAACCCTGTTGGTCTATTTTTTCCAATCCTTCCCTGAACAGTTCACACTTGACAGATGCTGTCACTGTATCAGCGGTATGATGCCAGCACTACATGGCTCAAAATTCTGTCGCGCAATCAATAACTGACTTTTATCAATAGCGAAAATGAAGCCCACATCAATAACATCGCACTACTATTTTTTCAGCAAGTTACTATAAATTTTAAGGGTCTTATAATCTTGTTTGATTTTGTGTGTGTGTTTCAATCCCAGTAAGTGTACTTTGAAACAGCAAGTTATCCAATGTAATAGCTACAAAGGTATGGAAGTTTAAAGGATTCAAAGAAGGCATAAATAAATTATTATTTGAAAATTGAGCCACTTAGACACGCATCAAAATCAAAGCATCAATATCCCTGGTAACAGCAACACCAACTCAACACAAAGGTGATGCAAATAAGAGGTCCACAATTTGCAACAGTTTCGTAAATTAACCATATTAGCATTTTTTTAAGCAATAGGTGATTGAAAACTCTTTGATACTTAGGTGTAGCAGAAATGGACAGGAAGGTTAACATTAGGGAACTTGGAATTATGAGAGGATAGTCCCTCGCGATTTTAGGTCTCCACTGAGATGGTTTAATAAGAACAGGAACAATTTTGCTTGGTATGCAACTTATATTTCACGAGTTTGCATTTCAAGGTTGGTGAGGTCTCTTGGTTGTAATGGGGTGTAAGGTGTTTAAGAGCGGGTAGATGCAGCAGTAGCAGTTCAGTATATTTTGTTTTAGGGGATACTGCATGAGCGTGTCAAGTATTTGGTAAATATAAGACGAGATTGACTAATGACCAAAACCCCACTAGCAAGACTTGACTAACACTGACATTTCTTAACTTTGAGTTTGCAATTCAACAGTGATGGATGGCTTAGTTGCCACTTGAAGAAGAGACTACAGCTGTTCAGGATCCGAGAAGTAACATGAATAAACAGCATGCATTATCTGTAGATGGGAGGCATGGATATATTCATTTTCCCTACCATAAAAAATCTATAATATTTATGGACAATGAAAAAGACGTAGATAATTAACCAGTTCAAAATACTGGCATGGTTCCAGCCTTGAGATTCTGTTGAATGTACAAGACTCTGTCCGTCCTATAGAGGAATTCACAGTAACCTATATTTTAGAAGGCCTGCCTCTGTGCTTATTGATGGTCTTTCCATTCAGCATCATGAGACTTCCTCCTCAAACTGATAGATGGAGGCACCCATGTTGGGAAGGCCATCTCCACCATGCGCAAAGGTATGGAGTGGCACATCTGAATAGGAGGTCATGGTGCAAAGTGGGGACAATAGTTACTCTGGCCAGTGGTAGAGAGAAGGTGTCGGTGGGGGCCTAATACAAGCAAAAAAAAATAATTTTACCTCCAGGATTCCTACTAAAAGTCGCCCAGAAATAGCATGCAGAGGACTCCCAAACAGAAGTGGGTGTCACTGTTCCTGGCCCACTAATTATAGCTGTGCCTGGCTCTGACATTCATTAATCATATTAAGAATAACTGTTTCCAAAGCACTTGAAACAGAACAATTTGGACTTTGTGGTGCTGTAGATAGCCGGCTAGTAGTTCCCAACTGAACAGTACTCAATTTGTTGACTTTGGAATGGTGAATAGTAGACATTACCGTGCTGAAAATTAATACAAGCGCAGCACCTCTCTAATGGTCCTTGCTGTGTACACACTCCAAACGAAATTATAGTAATTACATATATTAAGTATCAAGGAGCAACTTATTTAAATGAAAAACAGTCTTTGGCAAAAATTGCATTTTTTTCCTAAAGAATGTAACAATATAGTCCAAAACAAGTACTCTAATACTACTTATACCCAGCAAACATCTCCCTATTTGGATCTACCTCCAGACTCCGTTACTATCAAACACAAGTATGATACTATAATACACATTTCAGAGATGACACGATTGACCCATTTGTTTCAACCAACTGAGCTATGGATACCCTATTCAAATTGAAAAACTATGGGCCTAATTACGAGTTTGGTGGACAGGGTTACTCCATCACAAATGTGACGGATATCCCCTTCGCCAAATTAAAATTCTGTTATATCCTATGAAACTTGTGATACGGTGGACCGGATATCCATCAGTTTTGCAACAGAGTACCCCATCTGCCAAATTCGTAATCAAGCTCTTAGTTATTTTTTTCCAAAATGACTGGTGCTAAAAAGTGAGGTTATTTACAGCACATTTCCATCCCCATCTCGGAACGGATGCTGTAAATCTGTGAAAAAGGCGCATTTTCTCAGGTTATCTCCTAGAGAGGAGGGAGCAGCACTATGCCAGGTTTCATGTTTATAAATATACACCCCGAGGGAGGCTGGTGTGATGTCTCAACACATTTTTACTGGAAGCCACAGAAGTGACAGCATGCAGGAACAAAATGATGTGGACAGCATATTTATCTCTTCCCCTTCAGCATCAAAGATACCGGTAGTCATAAATGAAATTGTCTTAATAAAAAACAATATGTAATGCTTAAGATAAAAATGCGTCATACATCTGCAAATTTGGATGTCGGAAAAAGGTTGAATTACGAAAATAAATAGTTAAATAACGTTTTTAAAAAAAAGTTCAAATCTAATCATTTAAGTCCGAAAAGTCACTATAAGGGGAGGAAGCTAAAAATGACAGGTAACCAGTATCTTTATTCAGAAGGATGTTTACACGACATTTTCATTGGAACTGAAAGAAAGGGATCTGGAGGTGTTGCACATTAGCAGTTGCTGAACACGAACCTAGCAGTCCTCAGGGGAAACAGTGAAGTATCCCAAGATGGCGTATCTTGTTTTTATGCACATCACTCCTTACTGAAAATAAACAGAAAGAGCACTGTTGAAAATATTTTTGAGCAAAATAAAAGTGGCTTGTGTGTAAAATATCTATGCCTTTTCTCAGTAACCATATCTTCTTTTGTAACCACTTGTATTTAGAATGATATAGCATCAATTTTGTTTTTATTTAGACTAACCATGATAAATATATTTGGACACGGTACCTATATTTGGTAATCCAGCAATATGTGACCTGTAAATAATGCACAGACTTCTCTTTCATCCGATTATTTCAGTTCAGGCCCCTGCCTTTAAATTTGAGGGCAGACTGTGCTTGCTGCAGAATCACAGAATTCAATCTGGATTTCAAGATCTGGAATTTAATTACGAATCTGATGTAGTTACCTCTTTATAAGCCTAGTCAGAATCTACTTCTGCGCGTTTACACTGCACAAAAACAAGGTAAATCCCAGTTAATCCTGGAAGACCTCGTGTTTGGCTTTTGAAAGTAGAAAATCAGAAATAAAAGAGCAAAGAGGTTTCATCGGTGACCCAAGACGGTTGAACCATCGGCTCCTTGGTTGGAAAGCATTCAGCACCTTATTTAATCGCCTAACGCTGCACAGGGACAGCTCTGAAAAAAAGGAAAAAATAATCTGGGCACTTCATCAATTTTTCATGAATTTTCATTTAGGCCAGAGCCCCCTCTTACACCGGTCGATAGATCAAGCTGCTGTCACATATTTAACACCTGAGGCTGGGACTGCCATCTCGGGGGACGTCCAGGGACTGTGGCGGCTCTAGATGAGTGGCTGTCTCAGTATGCAGAAGGAGTCACCGCTGCACTTCATGCCACTTTTACAGGGCATCAGCGCGTTGTGGAAAGAGGGCCCAGTCTTATTGACAAACATCAGCTTCGCAAATGATGCTTTTTCGTGAAAGAAGATGGTTCAGGAAGGTTTGTGCTTCACTGATATTCAGGGAGGTGTTTAAATTCACAAAAATGTAGGAAGTCAATTGATCACTTTACCCATAGGAATGTCATATCAATTGATAAATTAAAAAATGAATGAGACAAATCTGTATTATACCATTTTTCACATACTAAGTGCATGCAGGCACATACACAAAACGGCTCTGAACATCACACCACCAATCGCTAAAAGGGAACCAGTTGCAAACCGGTTGCAAAATGACACATTTTTGGCATTCCAGCACAGGCCCTGATGCCTCGGCTGTTAGAATAACTATGTGATCCTGGACACATAGTGCACACAATTTTTGCAAAATGTACATGGTTGATGCCTCCTTCTCCCATAGCAACCTTCTATACACCCAATGATTTACAGTTATACAGTCTCCATTCCCACCCGGGCTCTTGAGAGGATTGAACCCAGCAACGTTTTCATGGTGGAAAACTATATCCAAAAAGGATCGTTGTTTGCCCACAGGAAATAGAATTTTCTTCAAAGAGAAAGAAAAAAAGAGTTTAAGAGTTAATGTGCTCCTGTCTTTAGCGTTTTCTGCATGCAGAAATGTTCAAATATACATCGGTGTGTGTTTTTATGGGCATGCCTGTGAGTTCTCCTGCAAATGTTTGACATTACAGATTCCCAGCAGTATTCTTGGAAATCTCCACAGAAAGTGGACATATCTCCTAAAAGCATAAATTCATGACTTCTTCAGGGGCACCTTCATGAAAGTGGCCCAAAGTTTTCAGAGCGAAAAATAAAGCTCACGTATCATATGTTTTGACATTTCACTTAGGACAGGCAGTTTCTGATCAAAAAGGGTATTCATGGCTTGTGTTTATCAAATATTACTAGTTTTGGGTATTGCAGCGTTTCAGCCTGTTCAACGAGATTATTAATCAGATTTGCTAGAGGAATAAAAACAAGAGGATTCAATAAGCCAGTATGCGTCTTTTGTGTGGTTACAATAGCAGCATTGAAGCAAATACATAAAGGAAATACTGCACTGTTGAAATACTGCACTGTTGTAACTCCATGAAAGAGTATGTTAAAAACATGTATGCAGTTTTTCCTATTGAGCCCTGTGCCTACTAACCCAACCATCTGATAACATTTTTGAAGTCTATATATGTGTTAAAATACGAATTAGAAAAGAAGTATGAAAACACAATAGCCAAGCCTTGTAAGCTCCACCCGATTTGATTTCTTCTGTAAAGTGATTGTACAATGGAACACATGAGGCAGTTTTTTCTCAACCCATTTATACACTACTGTGGTAATAACTTTACAGCGCAATAATACATGTGTAAATCGGTGTTTGTTGGCAAAATTGTCTGAAATAATGTTATTTACACAAACAAAAAGGTGTGTATATATGTATATATATATATATATATATATATATATATATATATATATATATATATATATATATATATATATATATATATATATATGTATATATGCATAGCATAAAGAGAGAGAAGGACGAGATAGAGTAGAGAAAAGGGAGAGCAGTAGAAAGGCTGCTAGTTAAGTGGTGAGTGAGGGCTACACTCTAGGCCTTTCTACAGAGGTAACCTTGACAGTTAACCTTAGGGGTCATGTGACTTTTTTTTACAAACTGTCAGAAATGTCCTAAAAGTATATTTCGTTTGAATTAAGAGTGATCGGAAAAATGGTCTATTTTGATAGCCATTTCAACTTCAACCTGATACCACTGAGTCCAACAGATGGAAAAGGTTAAGCTGATAATGCCTTTATCTGCAAAGAATATGTGGAAAAGTATTACATGGAAAATGTATATGTCCAGGCAAAAATGGATCAGCTGCTGGGCAGCTCTATGAAATGGAATGAAAGTTCATCCCGTTGACAACATTTAGTGCGAAAGGGTCCAGCGCATGGGCAACATATACTTTTCTGACTAGATAATAGGACTGATTGCACAACGGAAGGTTTCTGGCAGCATCCTTCATCCACTGATGGATATGGTATGTACAGATCTCACTCAGTTATAGCAGTCACAACATAACCCAGGTCTGCTACAAAGTAATGTGCAAGTCTAATACGCTACGGATTTGTAGCCTCTTATGTTATTGGCTTTTATATTGCGCGCGGCTACTCAAGAGTGTCTCGGTGCTGCAAACAAAAGGAGGGGAACTAGGAGTCAGCAAAGAGAGTTAAATAAAAAGCAGAGTTTTTAAACGTTTCCTAAAAAGTTAGTAGCGCAAAGGTCTAGAGGAAGGGAATTCCAGGCCTTCGCTGCCTTGTCGACCAAAGAACTTCCATCCATTCTGGTAAGGCGGAAACGTGGGATAATTGCCAGAAACTGCGCAGCTGAGCGCATCTGAGCGCATCTGTCTCCGGGGTACAAAAACCCAAAACGTTTCCTGAGATAAAGCGGACCCAAACTATACAGGGCTGCATGCACCAGGTATGGGCTTTATATTGAACTCTTTCAACCACGGGGAGCCAGTGAAGGTTGTGTAGATGTTGCTTTATGCAGGATCTCCCAAGAATGTTAAGTAGAGATCTTGCTGCAGCGTTTTGAACTACCTGCAGTCTCTTCAACTGGTACCCTGTAAGGCCAATGTACAAAGCATTCATGTAACCAATATGTGAAAGGATCAAGAAGTGGGTAACCATTTCCTTGGCTGCTCTAGGTAAGAGGGGAAGAAACTTCCTCAGTGATTTGAGGGTGCCAAAGAACTGCCCTGCTAACTTCTTGATCTGAGTAGAGAACCGGGCATCTTCGTTGAACCAGATTCCAAGGTTTTTTTGACCGGCTGACCCGTAGAGAGGCAGAGGATAGTCCTCCGGCAATAGCGATTTCCTAAACTGAGGAGGAAAAGGCAGGCTCTAGCATGAGCAGGGGATGAGTCATTTTTACCCCATGTAAAGATGAGCTGGGTATCATCCGCAGAAGTGATGATCTTAGCCACCAGCTCCTCCGCCAAGTACATCAGTGGGGTGACATATATGTTGAAGAGGAGAGGGCTCAAAGTAGAGCCCCGAGGTACTCCTGTGGTCACACTTTGGGGAGCCGATAAGGATGGGACTGACAAACTTGCTGTGATCTATCTTCCAGGAATAATTTGAGCCAGTTCCAGGCTGCTCCAGAGATACCGGTATCCGAGAGACGGGCCAAAAGCAGAGAGTGAGGCACAGTATCAAAGGCGGCAGAGAGATCTAATAAAAACAGAGCTGCTCTGCCACCAGCATCCAAACACTCTCGGATTGCTTCTGATATTTCAACGAGGGCCGTCTCTGTGCTATAGGTAGCTCTGAACCCCGATTGAGCTGGGTGGAGAAAGCCAGACACTTCAACTAAGTTAGTAAGCTGTTTGTTAAAAAGCTTTCTCAAAAACTTTCGCCACGGCCAGGAGAAGAGAGATAGGGTGGTAGCTAGCTGGAAGGGAAGGGTCCAAAAAAGGCTTTTTCAATAGAGGCAGGAATTTGGCCTGCTTCCAATCTAGGGGAACTATGGCGGTCTGAAGAGACACATTAATCAAAGTGTTGACCTCTCGATTAACAACCTCAGCAACTGAGGCTAGCAACCTGTCCAAACAGGGAGCCGACGGAGAGCTGGACTTCAATGATTTGAGGATAGTCAAGGAGTCTTGCAGAGCAATGCGTGAAAATGCCGTCAAGGAGGGTAAAATGGAACGGCCGGATGAAGAAATTTCAAGGGAAGAATTCCCTACAGGAGCAATAGTGCTGATCTCGAGATTCGCCTGAATCTTATCAATGAAGAAACTGGACAGTTTCTCACACCAGGCGGCAAAGGCAGGTAAAGTAATGGTCTCAGCGCTGGGGGCTAGGAAGCTCTGCACAATAGAAAAAATGTCTTTGGCATTATTTTCAGAGAGAGCTATACGCTCAGCATAGTACAGGCTCTTCACTTGGAGTATAGATGCATAATATACTTTCTGTGCTTTCCTTAGTGCCGCTTTGGTTAGAGGACAATATGACAGTCTCCAGCATCAATATAATTTTTGACAGTGATGTTTCTACACTTTAAATTCGTTAGAAAACCATGGTTTAGAAGGGTAATCTCTAGGTTGCCTATCCAACGAGGGGGGGATGGATGCTCAACCACCTGCGAGATCCAACTAGTGAAGCCCTCTGTACTCTCCTGCATATGTAAGGCCTGAGCAATAGAGTTCAATATTTATTTATACCCCTAGCCTAATGATAGACATTTCCTTCAATATACACAGGGCATTTAATGTTATCACAATAATGTTGTTCCAAGGTAGATTTGGGTAAAGGACAGGGATCCTCCTGACATTAACAGACCCCTTTCCTGAACACTAATACACTTAGAAATTGATGCAGATAAGTGCAGAGAGTATATACAAAAACACTGAGGGTTCACCACTGAGAACCTATCAGAGCTGTGCTTGAAACCTGCTCCTCCCCAACTCGTATTTCTCAATTGTGCGACAAGTCCTACAAGGCCAGAGAATATTGCGGCTCATTTGTAAGTCATTTGTTTCCAAAGAAAGGGTGTGTCCGTATCTTGTGACTGGCCCTGTGAGCCTGTATGTTCAGCATCAGCAGCAGGCAGGTGGCTTACTAATTAAGCAAGTCCAATCTAACAAAGTTAGAAAATAATTTATAAGAAATTAATGGAAGGCCAACATTAACATGCATGGCTTCTTTATACCTTCGCATAATCTCTGTTACCAGGAAGCTACTATGGGAGCAAAACAATAGCCAGACTGAGGGTCCATTCCAAATCACTCCAGTGAGGTCTGAAACATAGGTCAAACTTCTGATAAGGAAAGGCCTTCTTGCATGGATAAGACGAAGCCATGTTGGTCACTGTGATGTGTAGCAGTGTCACTGCATATGTCCCAGTGAGTCTTGGCCAGTACCTAATCACCCGAAAGTCACTGCGCTCCAGACACCTAAACATAACTCCATGGAAAAAAATGAAAATATTGTTTTGGAAATTGAAAAGGCTTTTCTTACAGTGTCTATTGAAGAGATGCAAAATATTAGTCTCCAACACACTAGGCAAACAATATGGCATCGTGTTCTCACGTCATTTGGCTTTGTTGTGCGCATGTTAGTGTGTGAACTTGGGTGTCCTGCCCAACCTATAGATAAAAAACTGTGATTCTAATGGGTTGCTCTTATGACGAATGAATGTTTTTGTTCTGTAAGGAGGCGAAGAGTGTGTGTCACTAAGAGGTCTCCTGTAACAAACTGGATGCTTCTAGTCAAAGATAAACAGAACCGGGCTTCACGATAGCCAGACACAAAGCAGAACCTAATTCTGTCACTACAAGGGTTTCCCTTTAATCCCCATGGAGCTTACTGAAAGAATTCGGTCAGCTAAATTTCAAAGCTAGAAAAACAGTAATACAATCTGGTGTCAGGTGCCCGATTCAGAGCCACACGTTCTGGCCGTGTTCCTACTCTCACATACCCCATTCTGTGGTCTTTCCTTAAAATACACAACCCCTAAGCCCTCTTTTATTTGCTTTGTAACTATCTGCGCTGAGGCCTTTAGATCATGCGTGACCACTCACCAGCTGTGGTGTGTGACACTTTAACTCGAGTGCGGCCATAGCACAACTGTAGTTTAATGTCAGGCACTAAATTTTGGCTCGGCTTCCTACAACCCGCAAGATAAATATTTATTTAAGTAAGTTTAGCTGCTGTCTGGACTCCATGTGTGAATTCTCCAAATGGCCACGTTCCTGTGGCCAGATGTTCATAAAACGTCTTCAGTTTCATTGGTTCCGCCATCTCAGTATACTACATCTAATTTATTCATTGAGCATTTCACGACTTTACAAATAGTTTGACCTTTAAACTCTGTATAAAAAGAGTGACACGCTCACAGTGTAATGTGATAACCAGTTTTTTTTGGATGACTAGCATTGGTTATCCTATCAGGTGGCTTTTTTGGAAAACAAGTGACTCAAATGGGTCAAGCTTGTCTGGGAGTGCAAAATGGCCTACAGACTAGTTTATATTTCACTGGAGTTTTTAAACTGGTTACAGATAGCAAGGTGGCTCAGTGAGATGAATGCATTCTGAAGGTCACAAATTAGAATCCCAGCAAGGCAGGCTCGGCCTTCTTTCCTTCTGAAATCAGTAAATTATGTAATAAAACTGGGTAATAACAGCTTATGTTATTTAATGTGCCTAGCAATGTGGGAAGTAAGATATGAAGAGCTACAAAAAACTCTATTGTTCGTAAGATACATGGTATAATATTGGAGCTCCAGTTGATAATAAACATCCTCAATAGAAGCTTAGCGTTTCACTGGGCATTGATGAAGGATAACAAAGAGAAGTGGGAAATAGTTAAATAGGGTTCTCTTGAAATATGATAACCTGGAGTGTTCCAGCTGCCTCTAAAATTTGTTCACTGCACATATGAGTTTAGAGGAATTTTATTATGGTGTTGCGAGAAGCTGGGAACCGTTTTGTAAAGTCACGTCAACTGTAAGGGATAAAATGCCAATGACAATAGCTATAGGAAGTTGTGAGGCTGGGAACAGCCCCGCTTTTATGGGGGGGTATCAACGTGGTCAATATCTCAGATGAATAAAATGATGAGAAGTGTTATTATAAATGGGTCACTAAATTCCAGAAACACAATAAAGTGTGCTGCATAAAGTGACACCAAATGTTTTTTAATGGTGGCGTAAAAAGGGACATAGCAAGTTAAAAACAGTGTTACTAAATATTCGAAAGAAGAAATTTGAGAAGCATTTATAAGGAAACTATTTAGAAATTCAGACCTGTAAGTGAGACTGAGAGAAAGCAAGTTTCTTTAGCGAGTATGTGGCTAATACCAGGTCTGTGGAATCTACTTTTTCGAGAAATGCTGAAATGATCGAACAGGGATTGAACCTCTCTTACAGCATCCAGCCCAAAAGATATTTCAGCTCAATTTAAAAAAAAAAAGAAAAAAAGAAAAAATCCTTGGACTGGAATATCATTCCAATCTTAAGGGCTATTGTCTAAACAACTACCATTTCCGAAGCACATGCCAACCCAATGAAAGAAGTGAGGATTGGGAGAGTACATATATCATACTATGAGTCTTGTATCATAATTTCATTTGTGGGAATACATACGGCAATCATTTTGCACCCCTAACGTTCTTAAATTGGTGTAGATGGTCGGTATCCAATTCTTATTGAGTCTGGATTAGGGTCTGTTACCGATTACCTTATTACACTGAACAGTTTTGGCCAGATGCACAGAAACAGTGACTGTAAGCAATTATTCTGCTACTACCTGGGAAACTGCGCAGCTTTGGAGAAGTTGGGTTACATCATCCTCTGGCGTAAACTGGAGATCTCTGCTTCTGAGAAAGAATTAGTGTCAGTGTTGAAATTGCTGTGTCTGGATTGTCAGAGAGAATTGTATTGCATTATGGCAGTTGCAGGGCCATTCACAACTGATGGACACTGCATTTCTTCTGTTCATGCCTCTGAAGTTTCCAGTGTATCCATGCACTAGAATGGATTTCTGTCTCCAATAACAGCTCTACTGGAACTTTTGCTGCATATCCAAATACTGTGGCTTGAAGATGTATCTCAATGTAGCTCTACAGGGACATATGATAATATGGGAATATTCTTTCCTAAACTTGCACCACCAACTATCTTCAACATTACGGATTCCATGACATCCCTTCGTTTAATCGTGTAGACGTCATTTGTTCAATGGCATTTTAATGTTTTGAAATGCTGCACAAGCCCTTATACAATTTGAACATTCCAGTCCTCTGTTTACCAATAATGCCTTTAGATTATCAAGTACAATTGTAGCTAGCTCATAGCATTCAACAGAATCCCTATCATCTTTTATTAGAAATGTCAAATCAGATATTTTAGAATATTGCTAAATAGTTCGGTAATAAAAGAAATACACTTCTGAACCAAATTTATGGCATTCTAGGGGTGAAAGAATAGATTATGTTCCTCTCTCAAAGGGAAAATCAGACGGAAGAAATTCAGAAAGCCACTATGCTCGATAGCAAACATATGATTGGTTATCTATCTGTCCAGAATGTTTGAGTCTGGAATCAAGATTTACAATAAATGAGACCACTTAAGGCATTCTCGATTCATCTGATCAAGTCAGATACTGCATGAAACCAAACAAACTAGTAATGCATGGCTAATGAAAGAAATAGATCAAATATTGACCTGTACTGCATTGCACTTTTTTGTCTTCAAATCTTTCATCTTCACACCAGGTGCAAATGTATCCTATCTGCATTTAATTGGCGTCTGCAAACATTTATTTAAGATGCAAATAGCGGCATGATATGCTATTGAAAGGGCGAGATTTTGATCGATACCTTATATCTATTGATCCAAACCTCGATCTGGTCGACTGAACCTTTATTGCCTGTCTTGGAAGGAAACAGTACACCTATCTGCAAATTAGTTCACCCAAGAAAGGACTCTACTCTCAAAGATCACGAACAACTTCTAGGTTTCAAAAGTTTATTGTAAAGATATAATGAGCTGCAAATACAAGCATCTCAGAATGAGATTCACGAGATACACAGGTCCAATTACATACATGTGCTCTCGAAAAGCCCTCAGACGAGCAACAGAAATCACTAACACAAGTTCTAAAAATAGCAAAGCTATCAGCATAGACGCATATCTCTCCTTCATTTAGGTTGGAGGAAAACAAACACAGGTTAGGCGTCCCTACCCTGTTCTAGATGGTATCCCTACTTAACCAAATCCCAACCTAACAAAGGTGTCAGCAATGAATGACCCCCAAGGGAAGTCACCCACTCTAAGTCTCTTGGTGAAAACCTAAAGTTCTCCAGTCATGACCCCTCACTGCCTACCCATCCGCTCTCTAAAGGGTCCTCAGGTCTCTGCTCTAACTCCACCCAGGGGTGCTGTCCCTAATACAAAACAGTCAACAACATTTGAGACGCCCCTTGCGAAACGCCTCTCACGTGGTGCAACTTCAGGCTTTTTCCATGATGCTTTGTATTGGGCCTCAGACGTTAGAGTTGACCTTGCTTCTCAGTCTCTTCTCCGGCCCGCTGATACCCCTTAAACATTCCAGAACCCTCCTCCATGTCTGGGCCGTCTACTGAACAGACCTCTATTCATTCACTTATAATTGGATCCCCCCTTTCCTGTTGCAGACAGATATCTGCCGCCAAGAACCCAACTCTCATAGACTTCTAAAAAGGCTTGCAACATTTCTCAGCCCAGACATGTACGTGTAAATCACTGCTAAAACATTTCAGGCCTACAATATTTCACATTATGATTATAGCATTCAATTTCTTCATTTAATTAAAGCATGTTAAAACTCTTATTCTATTATTTAGAAAACATTACTCTAAATCATGGCCCATTAATGCAATGACCAAAAACGTTAAACAATCTGTGTCGTGAAAAGAAACACCTTCCCTTTTAGCTCCAGCTCTGGCCCTGAGGCCTACCACGTTCTGCGTTTTACCACAGACCATCTTATATGTTAACAGCTACACGACATAGATTCAAAATAATCACGTCTAATAAAATCATATAATGTCACACATTTCTGTATTAGTTCCACTTCTACTTAAATCTCTATATTAGCTATACATTTAGAATATAATTTCAGATACTATTAGCACTCATGGCATTTCTCATCATGACTTGTGCTTACTATAGGTAAGTGTGATGTACTCATACATTTATATCAGTTTGCGCTCTCTCAGTTCCCCCCTTTGATGACCTCTCGGGGTCATCACTAACATTTAAACTGCAGTTATTGCTGGCATTCTCTGCGCTTCCAGAGCTCTCAGGCTCCTGTACTGATTATCTTGTATGGCAGCCAATCTCTGCAACTGTTCTCTTTGGGCCCTTTCTGACCTTCTTGCTCTGTACCATTTGAATACCCTCACCAATCCCCACAATATTATCCCACAGATCAATATTATGATGATAGGCTTTAGGATATACCAAATAAAGCTTTTGCCTAAGGTGGAAAACCACCCTCCAACTGTACTCATTCCGTGGCCCACCTTTTCCCAGACATTTTCTCTACTCAAGTCTTCGATCTCTTTGTGTATATTAGTTATGTTCTTAATAACTTTCTCAAGGGGTTTTGAAAGGTCTGGAATGTAAGTGCAACATTCCTGAACCTTCAAAGCCTTACAGACTCCGCCCTCTTTTGCTAATAAGACATCTAATGCAAGCCGATTTTGAAGAACCATAGCCCTTATCGATTGCATCTCTCCTTCTACCAGCATTAAGGACTGAGCAGTGCTGGCAGACAACCTGTCGACAACTGTTGCCAGTCGTCTAATTTTAACATCATTAAGGATTATTCCCAAAAGAGGGAACATAGCTCCAAAGACATCTCCAACCATTTCTGCATCGCCTAAATCTCTCCTTCCCCTCGATGATGTCTGGCCCTCAATGATCAATAAGTCTTGTGCATGATATATTTTGGGGAAGACAATTGCCAAGTAACATGATCCATACCAGTTGTCAGGTAGTCTCACGTAAGCATTTCTTCCACATACAAAATACACATTTGGAATCACTTGCATTCCCTTCAGGAAATCCTTAGTGTAGTACTCTAAATTAAAAGCATGTTCACAGTCAACTTCACCCACGTATACATTTTCATAATACGTTTTGGCTCGGTGAAGACATAACTTTCCTCTCTGCGCTTTATCTAAAGCTATTGGACCACTACTACCCTTTCTCTTATGTGACTTCTCTTCCTCGGTCCAATCTAATTTCCCTTGTCCTGATTTTTTCAAAATCTTTTGTCTCCTGTAACGATCATCCACCTGCCCTATGAACTTTTTCTCGACTTCTGACACCTTGCATGTCAGATTATTTCTACGGGCATGTGAAGTATCTAAGGTAATCCAAGGAATGAAGAACTTGGCCAATCTGTCTTCACTCTTCCAGTAATCCCATTTATTCATCTGCTTATAATTCGGGACTTCTGGCAACACAGAATCATAATTGGAGAAATAGTATTCAAAACTATCTCTCTCATAAAATATACTAAGCAATAAGCTACATGTAATGCCATATGTCAGAGGGAGGTGATGATATCGAATTCCTTCATCTACAGACGCAGGCAACTGCATGCAGACGTAGCAATCCTTAACCTCCATGGCATCCACGTATTCATACAAAAGTTTAGCATAAGCATTTGACCTAAAGTCTCCTTGGGACTCGTCTACATGTAACCTGCGGGCTTCTGCAGCCAATAACGCTTTCTCTTGAGTGTTTTCCCTTTTCTCACCTGCAACAGTGGGTGTAAGTGTAACTACAGAATTCGCATCAGTTACCTTTACCTCTTCCTCATGTCCCTTTACATAAGAAATTGTTACCACTAAAGCTATTAATATTATCACTCCTACTATTAGTGTACCTATTATACATTTAGCTCTGCGGTTCGGGGTGCCGGCCTCCATTTCGTCAGACAATCTAGCTTTTCCCTTTCTCTTTGCAAGAATCCACACAGCTGGAGGCTGACAGCCTTTTTCGCAAAAAAAGTCCTTTCACAGTTCAAAAAGACAACCCTAGCCCTTCTCCATCCACTCAAGGGATTCCCTAAAATTCTCTGCTTCCTGGGCGCTAGGTAATCTTCTTTTCTTCTACTTGCTTTATTTACAAAGTCCTTTAACAATCGACTATTAGATTTGTGGTTGCAGCTTCAATAGCATAGTTCAATATTTCCATGCGAAGAGTATGCTCTTCATGTGCTGTTATCGTGGTACCAAAGTCGGGGAATTTCAATTCTGTAAGAAACATGTGTTTTAACTTGCTGAGGCGGGGAGGTCTGGGGAGCACGAATGTTAGTGACCCTTCTTGTTCGACACCGGGTACCAACAGTTGTATTTCCACGGTGATAATGGGCTCAGAACTGGACACCACCACCGCTCGGATCCTCCCTGTCTCCGGTTTCACAGACATTTGTCGCCAGATATGTCCACTCAGGTGTGGAGTATCTTCTGTTAGGCACACGCACTCTTCTTGACCTTCTTCGGTCTGGTGCTTCAGCGCCCTGAGCACCTTCTTCTGGGTCTGAGTCTTCTGATATCGGAGGAAGGGTTGCTTCTGGAGTTGACCTCAGGCTAGAACTTCTTCTTTGCGGCCAATTTGCTTCTCCACGTGCCCTTCTACTCCTTCTCCTTCTGGTCTGTTCTCGCTCTCTTTCAGACCTGTCAGGGTCAGACTCGTACTCCCAGCTGTCTTCTCCTTCTGTAGCGTCTTCTGTTTCGCTGTTGTACTGACCGTCCTCAGCTTGGTCAGACTCGTTCCCTGCTTCCACTGGCACCTCTACAGCTTGGCTAGCCCCCTCTATGGCTTCTTGGTCCTCTGCTGGACGTCCATTCGAGAGAGGAGCTGTTTCCAGAGGTGCTGGAACCCTTTTCGTATGCGACGCGTGTATCCAGTTGGGCAGGCCTCCCACCTTTACAGCTGTACTTGTGATCAGGATGACCTGGTAGGGCCCACGCCAACGAATATCCAAGCAGCTTCTTCTCACATGTTTCTTCACCAGGACCCAGTCCCCCGGATACAGGTCATGGCAAGGGCCCTGGCACGCTGGAACCTCTGCAGCCTGCACCTGAAGGGACACAGAACGCATGGCGTCAGACAGCCCCTTACAATAGTCCAGGATCATATCATCTGTGATATTTAACAGTGCAGTAGCTGGAATAGATGGCAGTCTCATTGCTCTCCCCATTAACACCTCATGTGGTGACAACCCTGTTCTTCTGTCTGGGGTACTACGAAGGCTCATGAGTACTAATGGCAGGGCGTCAGGCCAATTCAGGGTCGTTGAGGAGCAAACTTTCGCTATTCTGGACTTGATCGTGCCATTAATTTGTTCCACAATTCCTGAGGCTTCTGGTCGGTAACTGCAATGGAGTTTTTGGTCTATATTCAGTGCAACACAAATCATCTTCACAAGCTCGCTGTTAAAATGTGTTCCCCTATCTGATTCCAAAAAGGCCGGCACCCCGAACCGAGGGATAAGTTCTCTAAGCAGTAACTTAGCCACTGTGAGGGTGTCGCACCTACGTGTAGGGTATGCCTCAACCCATCTGGAGAACACACAAACAACCACCAAGACATAGCGGAGGCGGTTGCATCTTGGCATTTCAATGAAATCTATCTGCATTCTGTTGAATGGACCTCCAGACCTTCCTATGTGACTTAGTGCAACTGGTGTTCTTTTCCCTACATTCAGCTGCTGGCAGGTCACACAACGCTGGCACACTGCTTCTGCTGCTATTCTAAACTTAGGATTGTACCAAGTCTGTCTAAACACTCTCAGCATAGCATCTCTCCCTAAGTGTACGGGACCATGTATGAGTCTAGCCATTGGACTCACCATCTCATTGGGCAACACTGCTCTGCCGTCTGCTGAGACCCAAAAATGAGTCTCACCCACTACACATCCTGCCTTTACCCATGTTTCCTTTTCTGAATCAGGAGCATTTTCTTGCATGGTTGACAATTCATCCCAAGTATCAACAGTTTCCAGTATCATGGCTAATTCAGTTCTCACATTTATTCCACCCACATCCACCTCTGTGAAAGAGTAACCTTGTTCTGCGCAATACCGCGCAACTTCATCAGCATATCTATTGCCTTTCGAAACAAAGTCCTCATTTTTGGTATGTGCGATGCACTTTACAACTGCGATACTTGCTGGACATTGCAATGCTTCTAACAACAAGCGCACAAACTCTCCATTGCGAATGGGAGAGCCTGAAGAAGTCATGAACCCTCTTTGAGACCATAACTGCCCGTAATCATGAACTACCCCAAACCCGTATTGGCTGTCGGTGTAGATGGTGACTCGAATTTGATTGCCTGCTAAGCAAGCACGTGTTAGGGCAATAATCTCGGCTACCTGAGCGGAGTGTACTCCTTCCAGGCACCCAGCTTCCACAACTCCTTCAATTGTACAAACAGCATAAGCTGCTCTCAACTGCCCAACTTCGTCTCTTACACATGAGCCATCGACAAAGAAAACTTCATCTGGGTCCGTCAGTGGCTCATCCACGATGTCGGGTCTGGGTTTGGTGCATAGTTCAGTCACATCGAGACAGTCATGGTCTGTATATTCATCATCATCATCAATATCATTTGGAAGTGGCATTAAGGTAGCAGGGTTCAAAACAGAGCATCTCTTGAGGGTCACGTTCTCTGCAGCAAGAATAACTTGCTCATAGCGCGTGAGCCTGCTATTGGTCAGATGCTGTGTTTTGGTCCTGGTCATCAACAGTTCAACAGAATGTGGCACGCACACCTCTAACGGGTGCCCCATAACAATATTTTCACATCTCTCAATGCTGACACCCGTTGCAGCAACGGATTTGAGACATCCGGGCAACGCTGCGGCTACTGGGTCTAAAGTAGCCGAGAAATAAGCAACTGGTCTACGGGCATTCCCATGGATTTGGACCAACACAGACAACGCACAACCTTCTCTCTCACAACAGTAAAGAAAGAATTGTTTATTGTAATCAGGCATTCCCAATGCCGGAGCACGACACAGGTCCTCTCGCAACTGTAGGAACGCCATCAAACAGTCTTTGTCCCATGGTACCGGATCACTCACCTCTTTGTGCGTCAGTTTTTGCAAGGGCTTTGCTTTCAGTGAAAAGTTCACGATCCACTGTCGGCAATAACCCACCATCCCTAGGAACATCCTGACCTCTCTCTGTGTCTGAGGCGCGTTCATTTTCATGATCGCCTCTATCCTGTCTGGTGACACCTTTCGTTTGCCTTTCTCAATTCTGTGTCCCAAGTACTGCACTTCTGTCAGGCAGTACTGCAATTTTCCCGGGGACACCTTGTGCCCATTGGCAGCTAGGTGATTTAACAAAGCAATGGAATCTTCCCTGCAAGCTTCTTCTGTTTCTGACGCCACAAGGAGGTCGTCTATGTACTGGACCAGAACTGACTTCTGGGGCAGCACTAGACTTTCAAGATTTTTCTTCAGAAGCTGGTTAAAGATCGATGGACTCTCTGTATACCCCTGAGGGATACGACACCATGTTAGGACGCGATTTTCCAGCTTAAATGCGAAAAGAAAATGGCTATCTTCGTCCAAAGGGATCGAAAAGAAAGCCTGACAAAGATCTATCACAGTGAACCACTCTGCTTGGAATGGAATCTGAAACAGTATCACTGATGGATTCGGTACCACTGGACAACATGAAACGACTATGTTATTAATCTTTCGAAGGTCCTGCACTATCCGAAATTTCCCATTTGGTTTCTGCAGACCCATAATCGGGGAGTTACATGGACTACCCACGATTTCTTTCAGTATTCCCTGTTTAATCATGGACTCGATCACGGGTTTTATGCCTGCAATCGTTTCTGGAGTCAATTTATACTGGGGTGTTCTTGGGAACTCAGCATGCGGTTTCACTACAATTTTCACTGGGTCCACCCCTTTGACTAATCCAATCTCTTCCCCAGTGAAATCCCATACCTCTGATGCCACTGTCTCTCTCAAATCCCAGGGAAGCTCGTCTACTGTCAAAGTAGGGTACAGCTCCACACATATTCTTGAGTTTGCAACTTTGAAATCTGCATCATCATCATTAGTCAATACCTCCACTCCCTGGGGTGTACAATATATAGTACAATTCAATTTGCACAACAGGTCTCTTCCTAGCAGACACACAGGGCTTGAATCGCAAACCACAAATTGGTGCTCATCGCTGTACTTCCCTATTTTCACCTGTACCGGTTCTGTCAATTGGCTGGTTATTCTCCTGTTTGCGACCCCTACCACCTGTATGGTCTCTCCAGACATGGGCAGGTCTGGAACTGCAGCTGATCTGATCGTGGATCTAGTGGCTCCTGTGTCCACCAGAAATGTCGTAGGGCACCCTGCTACTTCTGCTTCCACATAGGGTCCCCTCTGATCTACCTCTAAGGCTGCCCCAAGGGTGCAGTCTTCTCTTTCCACTCTCTGTCCGGTTAATGGGTCCACATAATAGCATTCTTCACCTTCCACAAACAGGGGCATTTGTCTATAGGTCTTACCCATACTCCCTACTCGAGGAGGTTGCGGGAACTGGGCTCGGGGAGGAGCCCCCCCCCCTTTGAGCACCTTTCCTTGGTATGGCGTCGCCCCTCTCATAGGTGCGCTCTGGACCTCTTCCTCCTCTATCTCTTGCTCTCCTATCTCTACATTGTAAGGGCACTCGCGTTTCCAATGCCCCAACTCGTTGCACTGGTGACACCTAGTCGTTTTCTTCAAGGTAGCTATGTCTACTCTGGGTCTGAAGGTAGTACTCTCCTCATTACCCTTGTTCTGACTGTACTGCTTCTTACCTCCTGTACCTGTCCCTTGCTGCTGTTGTTGCGGTCCCCCCTTTCCTGCTGCCTGCAATTGTACCACCATCAGCTTCTCTTTTAGTTTCTTAGCCTTGGAGTCTACCTCATCACAGCAGTACCTGGCATATCTCAGTATTTCATCTAGGGGTCTACTTTGCCAACAAATCGAGTGTTGCTGAATCATTAAACTAATATCCGGTCTCAGTCCCAGGACGAACTTGGACACGAATTGCCCTATGTCCTTTGGATCCATTACATCCAAGCCGCTATACTGTTTAAACGCCTTCAGCAATCTCTCGTAATATTCATGGACTGTCTCTTTGGGTTCCTGTCTCGTTCTGTCTATTCTGACCCAATCTATGTCTTGCATTGGCACTTTTTCTTTCAGCCAAGTCATCACTCTCTCGAATTTTGCCATCACGATCTCGGACGGCCCATTAGTCCTAGCATCTCTCTCTGGCTCCGTTGTGGGCCACTCAGCGCTAACCTTGCATGCTGTCCACAGATCTCCTGGTACTACAATGTCAAACAGCGTGTTCAGATCTATCCATAGGACTTTTGAGATCTTTACAAACCTCTCGACTTGCTTGTACCACTCCACGGGGCTCTCTCGTAACTTGGGGAAAGATGTGGTAAAAGCAGCTAAATCTCCCCTACTCCAAGGGACATGTACATAGCTTCCATTGGCAACTTCACGCAAAGGGTAAGCTTCTATTCCCTGCTGTCCTGGTGTTATACCAAACATGCTTCTTCTGCCGGTCCCTTTCTTGGACCACCTTTCTTCCCATTTATCTAGTGCCCTCCATGTCCTTATTCCAGTAATCAGTTCCCTTATGTGTGTTTTCAGCCCAATCGTTCTCCTCTCGTCTAGGTCTCGATCTGAGTAATGTAGCCTGTGGTTACCCTGTAATGCTTTGGTTCTTGACAAGTCCACCATATATTTGCCTGCTAGTTCGACTAACTTCTCATGGACTGCTCTCGCCTTTCGTGTGATGTCCTTTGCCATATACAGTATTTCATCCTGTTCATACATTTCCATTCTTTCTAAAGGCAGGGTACCATCTACCATGTCATCCAGATCTGACCTTAAGCTGGAGACATCAAGTCTCTTGGCTTTTATCTCAGCTCGCAATATGTCTTTTGAAGGGGGCTCCCTGGTCTCCCTACCATCCCAACTTCGAGCTCTGCGTTTGGGCTCAGGAGAATTAATGGGTGGCCTCCCTTGCTCCCATCTCTCCAGGTCCCATGCTCGGCCATCCAATCTTGGAAGGTGATGGAACACGGGCCTTTTATCCCTACTCTCTCTCTGCCCACTCTCGTCTTCTTCTCTCCTCTCACCGCACATCTCTCTGTTATTTTCCCTCTGGTCGCTACACTCCCTTTGCCTCGTATCGCTCAGTATCCGATACGATCCTTCCTGGTTCCCCATATTCCCTGGGCTGCGCTCATTTCTGTCATCACAGGGACTATGGTGCGACCTCTCACAACTCCCATTCTGTTCTCTGGTGCCAGGCACACAGTGTGGACACTTAAAGCTGTTCCTGTACTCTTGCGCCCTCCTCTCCCCTTCACTGAGTATTGGGCACGCCACCCCTCCATTCCCGGGGCCCCCGTTTTCCAGGTCTGTTCTACCTCCATTCCGGGCCCAATGGGTGACTCCCCTACTCCCTCTACAGTCCCACTCCGGGCTACTCTCCCCAGCCCCGCAGTGAGTCCGTGCTCTGCTGTCCTGACTTTCCCTTTCTGCTTCTGCAGCATTGATGCACTTTTGAGCCTTCTCTGCCTCATCCCACTGCTTCATGTACTCATTTAGCTCTTGAAAGGACTTTCGTCCAGATCCCCTCAGATCCATTGGCCATCTAGGGCCCCCAGGATCTCCTCCTGGGTCCCCTGCTGTGTGCATCGGGGTGCTCCACTCTCTGGGTATCGGCATCTGACTTGGGGAATTAGTGGTATCGTTCCTCCTTGCCTGCTCTGCTCTTTCTCTGTCTTTCCGTTTCCGTTCTTCCCCTTTTGCTCTCTCTTGGTCATATATCGATATTATAGGACCTATGGTAACAGGTACCTGTAGTGCATCTGGCAATGGGTAGGATGTGGCGCTTTCCGTTTCCGGCGCTCTTTGTACCACAAACCTACCGACCACCTGTTGCACCTGACTAGGCTGGAGCAACTCTTTCTTTGGCTCAGGATCCCACTCTGAACTGGGAAGCAGTCTATGCTCTCCTGCATTGCCCCCCTTTTCTCCTTCTGTATTCTCGACCTCTCCCCCTGCTCTATTATACGGGGGTGGCCTGTCTGTCAGTAATCTGTTTATCAGGCTGTCCTCTGTTTCGCTCTCATCATCTTCTTCTAGGGGGCTTTTATTTACTGGCGCCTCTAACACTGGGTACAGTTTATTTATTTCCAAATTATGCACTCTCCATCTTTTAGCATCCGCATCCCACCTGGCATCCTGTACTGCCCTTACCGAGCGTTTCACCCTTTCTTGTCGTCTGTTCATATTCCTTTCATGCGCTGCCCTAAGCCATGCCTCAAGGGCTTCAAACTGGGTTGGTCTAGGCAAGGGTCTCTTTGAGGTCATGACTGATTTCAATCGATGTAACACCTCTAATCTGAACGTCCCGTACTTCGGGAACGTCAGTTCCTCATTTCCTTCAGTAATCTTACTCCACTCTGATATCCAAAGGATCGTATGCAACCCAACATTTACTGCCATATAACGAGCTGGCGTACCCTCCGGCGGGGCTTCTTCCCCTTCATACGATCCTCGCCTCTCTTTCTTAAACAGTGCTTTCAACCATTTAAAACACTTCATAATTATGCGCACAAAATCCAGCCTCGCTACTCTGTTTACTTCCTGATGACAATCCACCAATCCTGTCGCGGCTTTTTTTGCTTGGCCTATCACAGCGCGGTTTTTCTCCTGTCGGCCAATCACGTCGCGACCCTGTATGACGTGTTCGCTAGCTGGCCTATCACAGCGCGGTCTTTCTCCGGTCAGCCAATCACTGCGCGACACCACCTGACGTCTCTTTTCTCCGCTTCGCAGCAGCACCCCTCCTTTCTCAACTCGTCTCCCGGTTATGCATGCGTCCCATTCATACACTGAAAAATGACTACTTCCGACCAAGCGGTCACTTCTCTCGACTGTACGTCCACAGTCTATCTGTAATTGTCAACACAACTGACGAGATGTCTATCGTCTCTCTGATAGGTTACTTACACACACAGTAACTTCCGACCAGCGTCCGTTACTCACGCACTCACTCTTACGTTCCCCCTATCTCGGTCTCTCGGGTGATCAATGGTACCTCATGACCCCCTTCACACTAGTTGACAATTACTCTGGGTGTCCGATACACCCGAACCACTTAAGCTCTCCTTGAACTTAAGATTTCCACCGGTTGCGCGCGCTCACAACCTGTTCCACAGTCACTCTACAGACATTCAACTCCGCCAGACATTACAACATAGATACAATACAAAACACCGCAATCTAACACGCATAACCCTTTATACTCACTCTCTCTGATACTGCTGCTTTTTCTGTCTCACGTCATCCGGATCTTCATCTGCGGGCTGTTCTTCCGATCATCGATTTCTAGGGGCCTTGGGGTAAGCTAACCTGGCCTAGGTCACCGTCCTCAAGAAGGCAACCATCCTCTATAGCTACCAACTGAAAGGGCGAGATTTTGATCGATACCTTATATCTATTGATCCAAACCTCGATCTGGTCGACTGAACCTTTATTGCCTGTCTTGGAAGGAAACAGTACACCTATCTGCAAATTAGTTCACCCAAGAAAGGACTCTACTCTCAAAGATCACGAACAACTTCTAGGTTTCAAAAGTTTATTGTAAAGATATAATGAGCTGCAAATACAAGCATCTCAGAATGAGATTCACGAGATACACAGGTCCAATTACATACATGTGCTCTCGAAAAGCCCTCAGACGAGCAACAGAAATCACTAACACAAGTTCTAAAAATAGCAAAGCTATCAGCATAGACGCATATCTCTCCTTCATTTAGGTTGGAGGAAAACAAACACAGGTTAGGCGTCCCTACCCTGTTCTAGATGGTATCCCTACTTAACCAAATCCCAACCTAACAAAGGTGTCAGCAATGAATGACCCCCAAGGGAAGTCACCCACTCTAAGTCTCTTGGTGAAAACCTAAAGTTCTCCAGTCATGACCCCTCACTGCCTACCCATCCGCTCTCTAAAGGGTCCTCAGGTCTCTGCTCTAACTCCACCCAGGGGTGCTGTCCCTAATACAAAACAGTCAACAACATTTGAGACGCCCCTTGCGAAACGCCTCTCACGTGGTGCAACTTCAGGCTTTTTCCATGATGCTTTGTATTGGGCCTCAGACGTTAGAGTTGACCTTGCTTCTCAGTCTCTTCTCCGGCCCGCTGATACCCCTTAAACATTCCAGAACCCTCCTCCATGTCTGGGCCGTCTACTGAACAGACCTCTATTCATTCACTTATAATTGGATCCCCCCTTTCCTGTTGCAGACAGATATCTGCCGCCAAGAACCCAACTCTCATAGACTTCTAAAAAGGCTTGCAACATTTCTCAGCCCAGACATGTACGTGTAAATCACTGCTAAAACATTTCAGGCCTACAATATTTCACATTATGATTATAGCATTCAATTTCTTCATTTAATTAAAGCATGTTAAAACTCTTATTCTATTATTTAGAAAACATTACTCTAAATCATGGCCCATTAATGCAATGACCAAAAACGTTAAACAATCTGTGTCGTGAAAAGAAACACCTTCCCTTTTAGCTCCAGCTCTGGCCCTGAGGCCTACCACGTTCTGCGTTTTACCACAGACCATCTTATATGTTAACAGCTACACGACATAGATTCAAAATAATCACGTCTAATAAAATCATATAATGTCACACATTTCTGTATTAGTTCCACTTCTACTTAAATCTCTATATTAGCTATACATTTAGAATATAATTTCAGATACTATTAGCACTCATGGCATTTCTCATCATGACTTGTGCTTACTATAGGTAAGTGTGATGTACTCATACATTTATATCAGTTTGCGCTCTCTCACTATAAATCATGTTTTTAGTGCCGTCTTAATTATGCGACTAAACATTGGCGTACTAAACATTAGTGTGAAAAATTATGGACCCATGTATTTAGTAAAGTTAAAACTAATTTAAGACGCAAGCATCGTAAATCTAAAGCTACTAACTTATCAGTGCAAGACATGCTATTAAGACTTCCCTTATTAACAATAAAATGACTTACATGCTACTTCCAGAGATGCATTGCGGCTCACAGCTTCGCCGAGATAGTTCCTGGCGACGCAAACATAACTTCCTTCGTCAGGTTTGCTTCTGCGCCCATGCACAATGCGCAAGAAAAACAGGGATCCGCTGGGCAACAGCATCCGGTGCGAACGAGGGTCATCTTTGTCGGTCTCCACTCTCTCAGCATCTTTATACCATTCAATGGTGGGCGTTGGCCTACCTTCCGCTTTGCAGTTGAGGGTTGTTGGCTCACCTTTGGAAACAATCACATCTGATGGGTGTTCAACAATGCGAGGAGGAAAGTCTTCTTGCCGTAGACGAGATCCTACATAAAGAAATAGAGTAGGAGAATCAGTATATCAAGTAGCTGACTTTTGTACATCACAGATATCAGTCACATGAATGCAGGAGTGTTTCTTTGAACAAAAGCAGCTACTTGTTTTCTTGCCTCAAAACAGTAAATTGTAACTTCTACATTCACTCTAATCAGTATGACATTCTCCTGAAATTCACTGTTGGAAGGAATCCTGTCCTCTCCTTTCTTTGGACATATAGATTCAACTCACTGCCCCTCCACAATAATGATTTGTAGAAATTATACCCAAGGCAAATAGATGTGGAATGCTTATCTTTAAATTGTTGCTTTGTTAGAGAAAATCACTCTCATAAATACATTACATGGACAATAGCAGCAGTCGGGTAAATAGATGAGTGAAACCTTTGACCTCAGGATTGCTGTGCTGTTCAGATTCTGTGCCAAGAAACTGACACTCGGTACTACCTCTTAAAATGCACATGTAATATGGAGTCATCAAAACACCACTAGGTACGGTTATGAAATAGACATCTCATGGCGTAAAGCTCTTGTACCTCACTGCTGAAGAAGCTTCTTGGCATGAATGCCAATGGTGTCAACCTATAAAGTATGAGAGTATGCAGTGGCTGCGTGAACCAAGGGAAGAACCAGGCTGACAAATTCATCAAGTGCATTACCATGGTTTATCAATAAAGTATTATGCTTTTAAATGCATCCGATTTTGCTCGATGGCATGCTGTTAGATGCTGTTCCACAGGGAGCTCATAACGTTTCAAGCAATTAGGTATTTTGTCATTAGATTTCCACAATTAGATGAACCACAATAATTCAATCAGAAAATATGTCATAAAGAACTTTTTCTATTAGGGGCAGAGGTCAGCAGAGGTGACCGGGGTGTTGCTGGCCCAACTTGCTGCAGAATCTTGCAGCATGTATTCCCCCCTCAATTCTCCATGTGAGCCCTGGGAGGTGATCTGTCTAGTGACGAGCCTGAATAAGTGCCTCTTGAGTTGTTGTGGATATCATCTCTACTGTGGGTAGTAAAGCCAGCAATATACATGGGAACAGATCCTGGCTGCATCACCCATGGGTGATAATGGTGGAGGGAAACATCCTTTACAACGCAACTTTTACCACGCAGTGCTTTTACATCGCAACTTTTACAACGCAAACCATTACAACACATTGCGCTGGGGGGCGCTCTAGGATAGGGAATTGATTTAATTTACTATCTAACACCTTCCCTACTATCCACGGGGACTGGAGTTGGAATAGTAAATTAAACTATTCACTATCCAGCACCCCAAAGCGCTATGCGTTGTAATGGTATGCGTTGTAAAAACTGCGATGTAAAAGCATGCGTGGTAAAAGCATACGTTGTAATGTCATACATCCAATGGTGGATTATGAGCTGAGTTTCACGAGTACAAAGAAGGCTTTCTGTGGAACTGCAAACAAATATTTGCCTGTGGGTGAAGGCAGACAGAAAACATATTTAAGTAGTATGAGGTTACAGGTGATAAAGCTAAAGGCAGCCTTATGTGAGGGAAGAGCAAGGAGACATGCTTGTGGGTGGAGGCGGGCAGAAAACCTATTGTAGGGGGCATGAGTTAGGGGTGGTAACAAGGGAGTAGCAAGAAAATTAAAATACCCTCCACGTTGACCATATCTCAAAGGCACACAGTAAACAAAGCAAGGAAGTCCACCACTGCTACTTCTCAGGAGGGGAGCGTTAGTGCTGAGGGATTGTTCCGCCCCTAAGAACTATTTTTCTTCTCTTTTGTACCTTTCTTTTTACTCTCATTCCTCATTGTTCTCACTGTGATATTTTTTGATCCCCCACCTCTCTCTACTTTCTCTCCATATTCTCAAAATTTCTCTTTCCCTCCCTAAGACTGTAGCCCCAAGGCCAGATCTTAGCCCCACCTTTTACCTCTTTCATGGCATTTTGGTAAAATGTTAATTATGAGCTTCATCGTAAAGAACAAACAGTGGGGTCCTCAAAAAGAAGTAATTCTGCTTTAGTGATGGCGTCCCGCCCCCCCCCCCACACTACATCTGCTTCGTTCTGTACGCCACTGAGTGGTAATGTTATACGTGTTGAAAGTGAGGCTAAGCTGCAAAGAGAAATGTAAACAGCCAGTAACAAGGTCCCCTTCTAAATTCGTTGTTAGAAAACTCAAAAGCACCTACAGTGTGTAAAGAGAGGAAGCGTTCTTAATAGTTACGAGAAGGGTACACATGACGTGGACCTAATGTATAACTTAGGTTTTTTTTTTATTTGATATGAATTTCTATGCATCCTATTATAAGTGAGAAAATCTACAAATAATTTCTTTTTGCCAGACATAACAATAATGGCAACATATTATTGCCCTTCAGCAACACATAGATGCTTTTAGCAGCAGAACATGATTCTTTAGGAGCAGGAAGCATTTGCAGTGACGAGAACTGGAACTGGAAGTCATGGGTTATTCATTGAGGAGGTGATGTACTGTACCCAGAACCTTAATAAATAACTCATGCATTGCAAATGATGTCTCTACCAATCCGTCCAGTTTTCCATCATCTTATATTTGTTGAAGAAAGCTCTATACAACATGTGCAAGACAGAAGTTATTTTATGCAAAAATGTGCAGTGTGGGACTGGCCTCTAGGGAAATCTGGCAGTGCCCGAGGGGCTGGTGTGACAGGTCAGTGTGTGGGCTGGTTTTATGGCAGTTTTTTGGCCTGTTTTATTGGTAGTTGGGACGGTTTTTACGGTTGACTTCCCTGATACTCCCACAAACCTTGCCTGCAGCAAGCACAAATGTATACAGTCTCCCATACCTTGTTAAATTCCTAAACAGCAGGCATTTGCAAGTTGAAAACTGCCCCTTGCAAAATCCGGCCACTTTTTTAGCTATCCGATAAACTATGGAGACACATTTATTTTGGTTCCCAGGCCGTCATTCTGTCCCAGTCCGACCCTGAAAATGTGTTTTCTCCTGGAACTGGCATTGTTCAGTTTGTGGCTTCTAAAATAGACTGTACAATTATGAGCTTATGGATAATAAACTATTGGAAGCTGTCATTCCTTCCAGGGATGCATGTATCAATGTCAATTCTAGTTTTCCGATAAGAATCAATCAATCACCTTAAACATGTCTAATTAAAATCATACTGGTAAAAACACAGTCTAGTAATTGAGCGACTTCTGTTGTGTGCTCTGTGTATTTTATTTAACACCATACATTTTTACATCAGTATCATGTTTATTTGTTATATAAATAGTGAAAAAATGGCATGAGATAGCTATTAATAGAGAGGTTAATATCTGTAATATTATTAACAATAACGATCATAATTCTACATATATGCAAGTTTTGTCTATGCGTATTAGACACCTTCCATTAGATTACTAAACAGACTTGCCACTTGATTATTTGGGTGGTGTGGGGGCGTTACCTAAACAACTGGTATTCAAGTGTAATCTTCACATTAAACGTCATAAAATGTTTGTCCTTCATAAAGTACAAAATGTTTGTGTGAGCATGTGAGTGTTTTTTGTTTGTATACACGATATATGAAGACAGATACACACCTTTTAGGCATGGTACAGAAGTTCAACCCATTTTTAACAGTAGTATTTTTCTAGAGGGTCTCTAAGTGTATATAGAGGTTAGCATGGACCTAAACCGATGCTGCAAATATATTTAAACACACTAACCCATCCTATCAATTTCAGTTCAATAGGCTACACTGAACAGAGGTTTTTCCTTCAACTCAAAAAAAGGAAAAGGCAATTGACAATCAAAGCAATGTTATGTTATGTTATGTTATGTTATGTTATGTTATATGGGAATTTGTAGCGCGCACAACTACTCTTGAGTATCCTGGCGCGTATCATGGTTCATTTGAGACAATATCTACAAGAAAGTAAAGGTTTAATGTTGGACTCAAGGAACATTAATATAACTATGATTATTACATTCCAGGAGCTTGTATGCAGCACAAGGTTCTTTCAAGATGCATAGTCAGTGGTGGTAGTGAAGTGCCTTAGCTTTGGGAGACCTAAATAACAGTTATGACTTGTGAGCTTTCCATAATGCACGATGGTTCACTTGTTGGTCAGTTGGAGTGGGGTGGCTTTACATCAGACTTGTATCTCTTAAAATATGTGGTTGGCAAGAAGCATTCACCCTAAGCAAAATGGTTTAATTTGGGAACATATTTAGTGATCAGGTTTTGTAGGACATTTTACAGAGATTTTGTGACTACAATGAATTATTGTGATTTTTGGCATAAGTTGTTCTCCCCTACTGCTGGGACGTTAGTGAATATCCATGTAGAGAGGAAAACTATGAGTGATTATTATTTAGAGGGACATGAACACAAATCATTTTGTGAAAAGGTTCAGTGAAGCTACATGTCAATACCAGTAAGACTGTTCAGTGTGTTTACTCTAACAGAGGAGTAAGGCATGAGTAACATAATGGTCAGAAAGTTGTATCCCGCCAGGCCTGTTCCCAGCTTTACTCCTTCTGAAGTCAGTTCTGTTCCTAACACTAATCTGTGGTCAGTATTTGAGTAGGATAAGGTCTTCTTTTCTCAGTCATGGATGCTTCGCATTTGTGAAGACCACCAGCTTTCATATCGCCCTCTGGAACGCATGATCCATGCATGAAAAGTGCTACTAAATACTAAAGAAGTGGCAACACTCTCTACGACAGGACAACAGATGTACAAAATTACTCATTGCTGGTGGCCTTTAGTCCTCTCTCCTGCAAGCAGATTAAGACATTTTTGCACCAATGACGTGTTCCTCCAAAGATGATTTACTATTTATATGTGCAATCTGATTTCTTAGCAAAACAGATACCTTTTAAAGAACCTGCATTGACAATATGGCCAGCACCCTCTAGCTGTTTGGTAATGGCTATTTGTGTGCATGACAACCGCACTGATTGCTACACAAAAATCTGACTTAAGCAGCTACACAACTTTAGAGATCTGGAAAAATAAGCAACTGCATAATGCTAAAGCCACTACAGTTTTGAAGGAATTCTAATTGTATTTGAATTTATAAAGCGCATTAAACCAAGGCATCAAAGTGCTAAATCGGCAGGAGCATACGAGGAGGTGCAGCCAAGGCAATTTAAGTGGTGAGAAAAGACAAGTCTTCACAGTCTTGTGGAATACAGAGTACAAGGTAATACTAGTGATGTGTACAGTGAGAGTGTTCCATAACCTAGCAACTGCCACTGAAAATGCACAGTCACTCCATCTTGCCTTCCTATAATGAGGAACAGTGACTTTCCTCTGACCAGCCGATCACAACTGTCTGCTGGGAAGATACTAATTGAAAGCGGAGTAGAAACCCTGCTGGTTAAGGGTCCTTAAAAACCAGACACAGAGATTTGAACATCAGCCTTTTCCTCACTGGGAGCCGGTGGAGAGTCCTCAGCCCCTCCCTCACCGATAGATGTTTAAGAACGCCCAAAACCAGCCACACAGCCGCATTCTGGATAACCTGAAGTTAATTAAGGGAATACTGGTTGGCGTTCAAATACAAAGCATTACAGTAGTCAAGGTGAGATGTTATGAAATGCAATGACCATCGATACTCTTAGCTCTTCATGCTCCAAAAACATGAACTCATGGTCCTATTAACCTGGGGTCAATTATCGAAAATCACACCCAAGTTTTTAGCAGAGATTATAGGAACAGGTAGTAAGCCGCAAGTTTCCAGCCACCAGCAATCAGACCAAACAGAATTCTCTGCCCCGAAGGCCACAATCTACGTCTTATTGGTATTCATCTTGACCCAGTTCTCTAGCACCCAGGTGCTGACTTGCCCCATGCACAACCTAAACGTGTCGGCTACTCCTGCCCAATCACCTGATATTGGGACGCTGATTTGGGTATCGTCCACATAGGACAATAGCTGCAAGCCGAAGTTACGTATTAGTTTTGCCAAAAGGGCAACGTAAAGGTTGAACAATGTGGGACTGAGGGAGGACCTTTGCGGAACACCAAAATGAAGCTGGAAAGATTTAGATCTGAAGTCTCTGCAGCTCACTATTTGGGTCCTTTTTGCCATGAAGGAATCTAGAAGATTGAGAGCAGAACCCCCTCAGCCCAACCTGATGCAGTCATTGCACCAATCGCATGGGAGAGATGGTGTCAAAGGCTACGGATAAATCTAGCATAATGAGAATAGCAGCACCTTCTTTATCTACTTGGCAGTGAATTGAATGTGCTGCTGCGATTAGAGCAGTTTCAGTGCTGTGGTTCCTCCTAACGCAATTCTGTGAGGAATGTATATGCTCAGAATCTATAAAAAGCGGTGCTAATTTCCTGGATCCCGGTTTCTTTTTCAAGGGAATAACAATTGCTTTAGAAGTACTCTTATATTTTTTAATTGCCTCTTTGTGTTTGTCCATTTCTTCTGAACTACACAACAATCTCCACCTCTGTTTTTGACTATGGCATTGCCTTTGAAGGTCTTTTAAACTCTCTGAAATCCACAGGGCGGAGAACTTCTTCGTTCGCTTTATTTTAGTAATAATAAGGGCTAACTCATCGATCAGTGACCGCACCCAACTGTTAATATCCTATGTTGTCTGTCCGTGAACACTAACTCCTTTTGCTTGAGAATACTCAAGAGCTTTCTTCAATTCCCCACTGTAGATTTGATTCCACCTCTATAAGTGGCACACCTATCCTATCCAGTCTTTTCCTCCTTTTTGCCCTGCACAACAAACCTTACCACATAGTGATCCATCCAGCTGAGAGGCAGGCAATCTTTAACTGACAGGTCCGTAAATGTGGTAAAAATACCATCCAGCATGTGACCAGCTGTATGGGTTGAAGAGGCCACCCGCAGGAAAAAAACAAAACTATTCATCAAATCTAAAAGAGCACTAGTGTCATTACAACTTTCTTACAGATAAACATGAAAATCCCCCAAAATGGTGAAATTAGCGCAGGAAATGAACGGTTGCAACACCTGATTCTAATTTTAAATGAACTGTATTCTTGGCCCAGGACGGCGGTATACCAGTAACCCCGCAAAAACATGTGAGGTTGTGCCTGATTCTTAAAACAAAACATACCTCACATCCCTCCACAGACGTGGTTTTAACTGGCTCAAACAAGCAACTCCACCAATCTCCAACAATAATGGCAAGGCCACCCCCCCTCCGTGAATCCGATCTAATCTCACCATATTGTAGCCAGGAGCCATAGCTGCTAACAAATCAGGCCCTGGATTTTCCCTTGCCCATGTCTGTTATGAACAGGCAGTCCAGCTTAGTACCAACTATCAATTGACAGATTTCAGTACTAAGTTTTATCACAGAGCGGGCATTGACCAAAGTGCAGCAGAGAGAGAATGTCCCCTCGACTACCCCTCCATTAGACATCAACTCTATTTTCCTCCTGGTTCTCCAAGACCCAGTTGCACCAAGAGCAACACCACTTTGTTGTGTTCAAAGGGTTCAATGTGCCACATCCCTCACTATTCCCCATATATAAAAATTCAAAGGACAATGATTTCACAGAATATAGCATAGAAATATACCACATTTTACAATATCATAAAATCTTTGACATAGATTGCAATATAGAATACCCATATTGAATAAAGTGTCAGTGAAAATGGGGAAATGCTCTCTTCTGTTTGTTCCCCCTTACATATGACAGCCCAATTCAGTGTCCTTCCTTTGAGCTTCAAGAGCTGTAGTATTATTGGACTATTGAAAAGGTAAACCACCTCTGAAGAAATGATGACAAGATGGAACTGAATGTACATTGCAGGATCATACTGATAAAAGTTTACACACAAAAAATAAGTGGGGATAAGAATAAAATATTATAGGATCCACCCAGGATGTAGTTTTTAACTGTCTTTTTCCTCTGCTTTCAGATCATTGTTGCAAACACGCCTACACTTACTAGTACAAATGACCTCTCCTTCTCTGCCTAACACTTCAAGAGTCCCTCTCTGTGGAGGGTTGTAGCCGTCACCACTGGCTCTCTCCGGATTGCTTGGGAGGTAGGATGAAGGAGGACACCCAAGCGTGGGTTAAGGCTTTTGTTCCTTAAGTTGACTGGGTTATAGACATATCAAACCTTCCCCCTCCTTTCAATCTCTCTCAGATACATTAAACACCAGCATCTCTTTGTATTTATTTTTAGGTGCCACCCAAACAACAATTGACATTTACAAAAAAATACAAATGGTGCTGATAGTTGGAAATCTACAGTTTCTTTAATATATATTAGAGGAAGAGAGACAAAAGATTACTGGTTCTCTAAGCTAAAATAACACATTTGAAGAATATGAAGGGGTGGTCATTGTGGCAGGTTAGTCATCTTCAAAGTCAAATGTGGTGCTTGAAATGTGCAGGTGCAGACATATAAGAGGCAGAGGAAATAGGATTGATGTAGTTGATCTGGCAATGGCACCACCACTTTTGGCTGCAAGTGTGTAGGATCATGCATACCATGGAGACATCTGTTCCCCTCACCTAGCCAGAGCTCCAATAGGACAACAGCCAAAGGAAAAGGAAAAACTAGACATTGTTATATTCCATATAGATACTATAATATAGGCCTTGGTGCACTCATTACCGTTCACCTATATTCTTTCCCTACATTACACTTGTCACGGTTTACAAGGACTGACCTTTTACCTAGATATTACACTGCATTCAGAACGCGGGTTTTCCATAGTTCGACATCTCATACATTGTGCATGAGGGCTCTTGGAAGCAGAGCAGGACTGCCATCTCCTGTATAAAACCTATGTACAAAGTTCATACCAGACGTCATCCTTAGGCCAACACAGTAATACAGCAAGGTAGGACCCCTGGGGAGACCTATTGACGGAGCGAAAGGTAGTATATTGTTTCCATGGTCCTGAGGAATCAGGGTTGTCATGTTCGATGGTTGCCAAGAACTATTCTCTCCTTGGTAATGGGAGAATCTAGTGGCACTGTGAGCTAGTTGGTACAAGAAGTCCAACATACCCGGTGGGGGTGATCAGAGTACGCCTGACAGCAATCCCACAGTGTATGTTGTCTAAACGTGCAGATCCTGTATACTTTTTAAGGGAACTACACAACAACATTTTACTTGATTGTTATTCAGCAATTTCCAAAAACAGTCACACAGGCAATCTAAGATAGTGGGGAAAAAACACTCACTTTCCACAATACTAAATACTCATTTATTCCACCAAAGTCTCACATTGAAAAGTCTACTGATGTACGCCATGCACTTAGAAGATATTTTCCTGACAAGTATCCCATTTTAAATGGCTTATGTGAGATCCCTAATACCACCACCCTGTTGCCTGTGGTAAATAACCCAGGCAAACAAGATCCCAAGTGTGGAAAAGTACCAATAACCACTGAGAGCAGTTATCAAGTTGCTGTAAACACCTGTTGTGAGCTGCAGGTCAAATGTTTGAATCCTGTCAAGGCGACGTTAGTCAGCCATACACCGTTTCAAGGTTTGTAAATAGAGAACATAAAAGTAAATGTTATTTACTGTGTTTATACAAGACTGTAGTATTGCTACATAAATAATCATTTATTATAAGTACTTGTTTCTGTCTAAATAACACCCATGTTTCTAAAAGCTTGGAGAAATCTTTATGAATACCCCACCCCAGAATCGAAACTAAATAACACCCATGTTTCTAAAAGCTTGGAGAAAACTTTATGAATAACCCCCGCCAAAAAATAAAACACGAAATAAAAACACCATAACAGTACGACTAAGATTGCAATTTTGAATACTGAACAAAGTCGCAATCACTCATTTATATTCATTGATATTGAAACCAAAGCATCTTCACTTACAATTTGTTTTGAAATGGTCTCAACTGGACTATCAATTAATATAACTGAACAGGTACATCATGAAAATAGAATTATTTTTGCATTGTTTTCGAATTACTTCTCATGTGCTATAGCCAGGGCCAATGGAATTATGCGTCAGGGGAGGGATAAATTATGTGGTGGGCTGAGAAAATTATGTGGAAAGAAAAGACATATTATGCAGCACAATTTGCTGTGCCATTTCTGCACTTGTTAGCACTATCTGGGCATTTGTTACACCACATTAGTACCAGTTTAACACCCAAATATAGCAATAAACTACAGAAAGGTGACCAGTCAACCTTTCCAAAGGGCCTTCCACTGCACAGCAACATGTTTTACTACGTTTTTGCTAAAGTTTGAACAGTTTGAGCTAGAAATATTTTTTTTGTTAACATCTGCAAATTATGCAGCACATGATGGATTATGTGGCGAATGCGGAAAATCCCTAATCATGCAAACATTGTTGCAGCTGCACTAAATACTCCCATATGCACCTTTACGTTATTTTCTTTGTAGTATAGGATCATACTATGTTTCAAGAAAACAAAAGCGACAAGGGGCACCCGCCATACTAAGAAACACAATCTCTCATCACTGGATGTGAAAACTTTCACATAGGAGGTCTGCCTATCAAAGCATTAAATAAAATGGGTAGGGCAGGCTTGTTAGCTTTTAATCCACCGTACTGCCCTTACTATGTTGTTAGAAGCAGATTTAAGGCAAATATTAACTATGTTCATGTAATGGAAGGGTACTCAATAATGGGGATGAAACCGCCTCTCTCAATACTTTCAAGGGTGGCAGTACACAGTCGAGAATCGACTATATAATGCACAGTATTCATAGTTGGAGCAGAATAGTGAGCTTCAAAATAAAAATGAGGGACAACTTCGATCACCGACCATTATGCTTGGAAGTAATAGGTCATCTATCGAAGGTTATCCAAGCAAATATTGATTCCCATGATGTGCAACCCCTAGTAGGGAATAACCGTAGATCTATAGGGTAGCCGAAGATCACAGGTAGCCTCGAAACTATGACTAATATCTATAACACTTTTTGATAAATAGTAGGTGCACACTTTGCACACTTGGAGTCAAACAATCTGTCCATAACATCCATGCATACTGCCTTGGTTAGAAAGTTAGAGCCCCTGCTCATCTAAAATAACGGGAAAAACTTGAAATCCAACCTTAAGACAGGACAAAAGGTAAACCCATTGTACGCAACTGAATGTAGGAAATCTAAGTCAGCCTTACTGGAGTTGATTAAGAAGGGAAGTGCAGACTCAGTGAGGAGTGCCAGGGATGTACACCGGAAAGCACTGGCTACTGCCAAGCGGAATTGGGAAGAAAATAGCTGGTTGGATCTTCTGGAGGCAGCAAAAACAAAAAAATTGGCAGAGTTTTGGAAAATTATAGCAAGGGGTGGGAAGGACCATGTACGAAGAACAGAGCATTATCTGGACTCTGTGACTTGGACCAACCACTTCACTGATTTGTACTCAAGTTTTAGGCCCATTGCAGCGCCGAGCAGAGAAATACGGCCTACTGATATAGAGGGAGACAGCGAGGTGATCGTCTTCTCACTGCAAGAAACGGAGTATGCTATAAACTCCATTAAACCGGGAAAAGCAACGGGACTAGATAGACTTCCCGGTGACTTTTTCCAAACATGACCAAAAGGTATGGATCCCATATGTTAATGCTCTGGGTAAAGCAATATCGGCCGGTGCCCCAATACCGGGAACATGGAAAGGGGCTGAAATTGTCCCCATCCACAAAAAGGGCAGCAAACATAAACCCGAGAACTACAGACCAATTAGCCTGATAGAAACACTCCAAAAAATGTATGCCAAGCAGGTACTGAACAGGCTTAATGACTGGATAGAGACAAATAGCATACTGTCCCCATACCAGGCAGGGTTTAGATCCAGTACTAGTACAATAGATCAAGTCTTCAGACTCCTGTGTATTATCTGGAAATATGTTAAAATCAGGAAGGGGCACATTTATGTGGCATTCGTTGACCTGAGAGCAGCGTTTGACCTCGTACCCAGATGTTTACTATGGGAGTCACTTGAAAAACAAGGTGCCCCCCTGAATTTGGTTATACAGCTAAAAAGGTTACATAATGGGAACTATGCTAGAGTCTGCTGGGGTATGAATGGGGAATTAACAAAGCCAATCCCAATAGAGAGAGGAGTGAGACAAGGTTGTGTACTTGCTCCAACCCTGTTCTCACTCTATATTAATGATGTGGTGGACCGCCTACACGACCAAGCAAACGATCCTCCAAGGCTAAACGGGAATTTGGTGCCGGCGCTGCTCTTCGCAGACGACACCATTCTGATATCACAGACCATGAAGGGGCTACAAAACATGTTGAACGCGTTTAATAGATACTGCACAGAAAAAGGCTTAGAAATCAACGCAAATAAAACTAAGTGCATGGCCATAAACCCACAAAAGGCCCTTAAAAAGAATCTCGTGCTCAGTAATGAGAAAATAGAATATGCCACTAATTTTACTTATTTGGGCATATTACTAGACACAAAACTAGCCTGGAACCAGCAAATAAACCACTCAGCCTTAAGGTTAGCCCAAGGGTCAGGTGCAATCCTTAAGAAGTACAGCTCAACTACAAGCAAAGCTGTGACACCAGCACTTGAGATATATAAATGTATGGTTCAGGCTGCAGCATTGTATGGATCAGAGTTATGGGGCACAAGCGACATCCGGCATCTAACAGCTGGGGAAAACAAGTTTGCAAGGAGATCATTAGGATTACCCCAATCAACACCACTTGTTCCAATGTTCCACGATCTAAATTTGAAGCGAATAGGTCATCTTGCAACCCTGCGTCCACTGCTCTATTGAATACAGCTATGGACTGCACCAGAATTACTAGCATATAGAGAAGGTGCACACGAATTATTGGATATTCCTGTGGTTAAGATTTGTCCGAAAAACGGCTGATTGAGTTAGGTCTTGAATTATACTGGACTAAACCACATAATTTAACACCAAGTTGTAAAGGCAATCTAAAGGGTATTTATTGGCAATATATATTGAATGCACTCCACTCAGACCCAAGACTAGGAAGGTTAACAAGTGAATTCCTTTCTATTAAGCCAAGTCCGAAACGCAAGGATTTCCTTGACCATATACAACCGTTCTTAGCAAGAATTCTGTATCTAAAGTTAAGATATAACACGTTACAGATTAAGAGCTACACTGCAAAATGGGGGGGGGTGGAGGATCTTGCCTGTTCTCTATGCACTAGATGCACTTTAGGGCCTACAAACAACATCAAAAACATTGCACATATTTTGTTTTTTTGTCCGGCGTATGATAGGGTAAGGAGCAAATGGATTCGACCACTATGTAATTTGTTGGGATTCACAAAACATCAAGAGGCGCTGAGGGTACTGACAACAAGTACCCTACCACATGTCATATTCGCGCTAACAAGATATTTGTTTATAGTGGGTCTAATCTAATAATGAAGAGAATGGGGCTAATATTGTGATATACCAATGACCAAGATATCTGCAACCGTGAAACCTACCTCGGACTGTATGAATAATTAGACATTACTCCATGTATATTTTAAAAAGGTTTTAATTGAAATTGTTTTACTGCAATTGCCAATTTTATTGAAATTATGTAACATTTGGCTGAAACATTTTAGATTATTTTATGGACATGTTTATAATGAATTCTTTTATGGCCTTTGGCCGTAATGAAGAATTTATAAGATAAGAACTATGGGGCAGATGTATCATCCGTTTTTTTTGCCGCAAACGCTGCGATTCGCAAAATAGCAGCGTTTGCGACAAAAAAAACGGGATTTGGAATGTATCATGCAAAAAGCCTTGCAATATTAAGGAATCGCAAATTTTGCGATTCCTTAATATTGCATAAGCATTTAAGAAATGGCAAATTGCGATTTCTTAATTGAAATGTATTAAGCATTTCAGTTTTGCGATTTTTGACTAAGAAATCGCAAATTACCACCAACTTGTAGTTGGTGGTAATTTGCGAATTCTTTTCAAAATGCACTTTTTTAAAATTCTAAAGCTGCCATGTGACGCTCATACATGCCCTTAGGGCATGTATGTGCGCCATATGCGCACACATGTCAAATTCAGGGGTGCAGCAGGGTGTCCTTAAGACACCCTTGCACCCTTGTAATTATTCTCAATTTGCGATTAGCAAATTGCTAATCGCAATAAAGGAATAATTTCCCATTCATTCCGATGGGCCTCCTGGCCCATAGAAATGAATGGGAAATTATTCCTTAATTGCGATTGGCAATTTGCTAATCGCAATTAAGGAATTTTAAGAAATCGCTAAAAAATAGCGAATTTCTACATACATACCATTTTGCACTTCTCAAATAGCGATTCCTTAAAAATCGCTATTTGAGAATCGCAAAATGGTATCTTGATACATCTGCCCCCAAGTTCATCGATTCAAATGGTGGTAGACAAAATATAAATGTGAGTTTCCGTAAAAAACAAAAGTGCATTTATATTTCCCTTATGTTGTGCCCTCAGAAATAATAAAAAAGAAAAACTGCATTAGCGGAGTGTGTGGGTGTGTGCACACATGTGTGGGTGCACATGTGCATTCATGTCATTTGTGTTTATTACATGTTCTTCACTAGCAGGATTTTGAAACACTGTATTTTTCAGCCTGATTGTCAAACAAAGGAATGGTTTCAGGATATTCCCACAAGGCCCAGGGAATGGCACATTGCCACTGCACTGCATGAAATCACACAGCACGGAGCATGAGGCAGGGTAGCGTGGAACTGATGAAGCAACTGAACAGACTAAATGCCCCCTGGTGATCTGTAATACAAAGAACTGGGGTATTTACCAGTTCAACAACTTTATGGATACAGTATTGTCCTACGTACGCCACGTTCCCCATCTCATATCTATTTAAATGATAATGATTCGACGGGACTAGTTTGCACCATTCCCTGCTTAAAATAATTGACTATCACTTTAAATTCCCATTCCACAATTGTCACGCTGCGGCTGAACAGCACGACTAAGCAATGAAATGGATCCAACTATGAAAATGCAGGGTAATGTGTTTTTTGCGCGACTGCAAAGGCTGATAGAAGTCGCGAAATCCGCTTTCTCAGCTGTAAACAAGATAATGGGCGAGCCACTATCCATATTTTGCTGCAAATGGAAGATTATCGTATCTGCAAGACCTTCAATATGTTTCCATATTTTTTTTTATTTCACAGAGGCATATGCAAGCTTTAATATGTATATCTATAAAATACCTTAAGCATTTGTCTGTTTTTTTCTGCTTAGTACTTCGGGTCAATATGTGCAGACAGACTTCCTACTAAATAAATCATGCAGACACCATGGTATTGCAAGAATGAGTACTAAACTGGAAATGCTAACCAACTGTTTTTAGTACCCAGGATTCTCTCTTTCAGGGTTATTTTTGCACATAAAATTAAGTTTTAGTTGAAGGAAATTGAGGTAAAGTTTAATTCAGTTTAATTGATTTACTTGCATATGCGCCATCATGTATAGATAAGTTAAAGGATTTAAAATATAATAATAATCTAGAACCTTTGACAATGTTATTTGAGAAAAGGATGCCAAGTCCTGTGCCCATATTGATAAGGGCAACTACTCCTACTATTTCTAGTAAAATTATAGTACCTAATATTACCATGAAAGTATAAATATCCATTCAATATGGATTAAAACCATGGATGTAGGCTTTTGGCAGAGGAAGAGTAAATTGAGTTTACATATTGCTTCATGAACGGGTTCAAAGCTATTAAAAGCTACGAAAGTGAAATATCTCGTCTTCATCATGGATGATGACATAAAACCAAAAGACAACCAATAACAAACAGTTCTGAAATTCGAATGATGAAGCATCTCCTCACATTGAGAAAAAGAATAATGGTCAATTTTAGAACCGACTTGTACAACAGTGTTGATTTCTGTATTACTAGCTGATTGGTGGTCTTCTTTCAGGTAACACAAAATCCAGGAGTTAAACTAATCATAACATTAGGTAATGAAATCACATCTCCTCCCTTAAATCCTTAGATTTACTTTATGTACCAAGTTGACTTCTGTTTAAAGATGGTTATTTAGAAAAAAGTATCTTCGTGGCTCTGTTTTTTACACTGGTCTAGTGCTTCTTCAGTCAGGGTCCGAAAACGAAACTTAGCTTGATGGCTTTTACATCCCCCCACCCCATTATCAGTGCAATTGGCCAAAAATGAGTTTCTGGTACCATAGATGGACAGTGGAATTCCATTCCATCAGATAAACATATATAACTTCAACACCTTTAGAAGCAATGTGGAAGATTGGGTGCACATGTCTGTTCCAGGTGGTCCAAGAGAGTTCAGAACGCTATAGAAGGCCATTTACCCATTCATTCACAACAAAAGAATCGTTTTATTAAATTGATAGGTAATCTCTTTCCTTTTGACACTAAAGGCTGGAATCACGAATCACAAGTCCAAACCTCGATTTTTGGACTTAAATTGTGGGCTAGCCTTTAAATCGTTTCCAGTTTGATCATTTTGCTTCTTATGTTTAGAAGACAGATTTAAATGCACTGTTTGAATGTTGTCATTGCACAGCAAACCATTCAGGAAGGAGTTTACATAATGTAAGTAGTACACTGCTGGATAACAAGGGTGCCTTGAGCAAGGTGATCCTCCAACCAGTGTTGAGGCACGACTGGAAAGCTTATTGACTGAAACAAGTACTCAACTTTTTAGCAAAAGTGCATGTTAAATTTACTGGTGTTAGTTTGGGAGAGACCAATCAACAGTGCTTTGCTTTAGCAAAGAGGGTAATCTATACATTTCAACAAACAGTGAACTTTTGGATGAACAGGAGATTATCAAAATATGATAGTCTAAAGGAAATTCCAATAGTAAGTGGAGATAAAATCCACCGACCGTTGAAAGAGGCAGGCATTGCACTGTGAGTCCTGCTAGAATCTCTGCAGATGGCCACATGGGAGGTAAAGTCAAGGACATTACTGCACTAGAAACATGGGAATAGAGTTGCCATGATCACGTGTGCTCGGACCACAACAAAAGGAATGGTTACAGACAGAATAGAGATGCCACTTGGAACAAGAACATGCATGACACTCTGTAGGGCAGGAAGCTCTGAAAAAGTGAATGAACAGTGAGAAATGTTTTGAGGAGGATGAGGAGCGAGTGGTAACATCATTACTCTTTTACTAATCTGTCAGGGAGAAAGAGTGGGTGTGTTAAATGTAAATGTAAATGTAGTGCTTATATAGCGCACGTATCATCCCCGAAGGGGTCTCAAGGCGCTGTACACATACCGCTGTGGAACCCTTCCTGACCTTTCCCTGTGAAGTGCCCACTCCTGGGCACCCCCAAGGTGAAGCCAGGCATCCTAGCGCTGTTGGGGCCGTTGTGGAGATAAAGCAAGCTATTGCCCAGAGTTGCAGAGTGGGACCCATGCATAGAATAGGCACCGATTCGAGAATTATCAGGTCCGGGGAAATTGAGCCCAAGACCCGCCGAGGCGGGAATTGAACCCTGGTCCGGGCCAGACCTCTGCATCAGGGTCTGCCTCTCTAACCATTGAGCCACACTTCTCCACGTGTGCTTGCAAATGTGCAAGCATTCTCCAACAAATGTGAGGGCAACTCTGAGTTTTGTTACTGACCCCACAATCAGAAGTGTACAACTTCTTGGAGAAGGAGCATATTCATACAGTCCTATGTATTCTTATGGATGTGTATGGTTGACACTATGGTGAGAGAGATTTGCCTTTATACCATTTGCAATCTAAGTAAAAGAAAATGAAGGACATCATAGCACTGAATAGTTTTAGCTAGCATACGTGATTCCAATTATCTGAGCATATACATCTACTAACCTAATAGACAGCGAGAGGGGCGCTAATACTCAATTCCGGACATTATCAATAAAATGTGATATTTAATAGACAGTGCCAAAATAATCCAGCATACCATGATATTATGCTTTTGACTCATCAATTGTAGTTAGCAAACAGCTGGTCACAAAATCCAACAGTCACCAGATCTTAGCTCAAACCATGGGGAAAAAAATCGACTAATTTCGTTTTTAAAAGAATAGAATACTTCTTTGGCCAGCTCAAGCCGTCCTCGGTTTTGTGGTAAATCACATCAGTTTGTAAAACGATTTTGTAGACAATAGCTGAAACTGCAAAGGCCAAATTAAATCCATGGAGACCAAAGGGCAATGCACCGAGGTCCCTACCCAAGTGTCATTTCATGGCTCCTTCTGAAATTAATAACACGCTTCCCTGCCCCCCTGTATTTCTCAATCATGTACAGTGTTTATAATGGCAACGTTTTTGATAGGGACATTATTTGCGAAATAGTGTCATTCAGGATTGGAGAGTTTACAAGGGAGGCTATAAATGTGGTAATGCTAATAAGAGCATACGTTTTAATGTAGTGGACCTCTCCCAAATATTGGGGTTATGACCGAATGTAAAGCCTTATCTCCTTAAGTTTCTCTTAAGAACAACTTCATGATTTTTATTTGTAACATATTTAAATAGAACAGAATAAATGATAAGGGCAGTGGACACTTAACATAGAACTACGAGAAGAGCAAATTATAGATAGGTCTTGAATTTAATGAGTGACAGATTTTCAGCAATTTAACATACTTTATGGGAGTTTTACGCTTACATTTTTTACTCACGTGGTTTCAATAACGCTCATCTAAGTGTGTGGATTCACTTGGTCATCAAGTTAAACAAATGGCCTACAAGCATAGCTTTCAGTGCCTGCCAAATGACCTTAAAGATGCTAGTGGCCTCATTAGCGAGCCTGGTTTATATATTACAAGTAATCTTGAAGCCACAAACTCCTTAATTAAAGAGCAAACTTCGATTGTGTTTCTGCAGATAGTGTTGCATGATTCTCACATTCATCATTTGTTAAAGATAACAGAGTATACGGTAAATATAACATCCATCCACAGCAGTTGTGGGGGTTTATCACTGATAAAACTATGCAGCGGTCCCAAGATAGTTTGTGTGAGCAGATGGAAAAACAAATTGTGTCAGACAGCCCATACCATCCCATTTTAAAAAATACAGTATCCATTAGAATCAACGTAGAAGACCACATTTACTAAGTTTGGGCATCTACTCAGAAATACACATACAGCCCTTTATAGTTGTAAGTAAATAGACACGATCTTTTGCATTATGTGAGGTCCCACCTCCTCAGAGTACCTTTCCATCCCTGTGCAGGTCTGTCATACCTCACATATGGCAAGTGGTACGCACCCTGGGCCTGATTCGCAGAACTATCTTAAGACAAAATCCTAAACTTATTACTATTTTGGTATTCACAGAAGGCACTTACTCATTTCGGTATTCACAGAAGTTAGGAGTTCTGACTTTAGGACTCCTAAATATCTTCTATGAATACCGCAATTCTTAAAGTTAGGATTTTTCTCAGTTTAGGAGTAGTAAAGTTAGGACTCCTAACTTTAGGACTCCTAAATGCCTTCTGTGAACACCGAAAGTCTTAAAGTTAGGATTTTTCTCAGTTTAGGAGTAGTAAAGTTAGGACTCCTAACTTTAGGACTCCTAAACTGAGAAAAATCCCAACTTTAAGACTTTCGGTATTCACAGAAGGCATTTAGGAGTCCTAAAGTTAGGAGTCCTATCTTCTGTGAATAACGAAATGAGTAGGTGCCTTCTGTGAATACCAAAATGGTAGTAAGTTTAGGATTTTGTCTTAAGTTACTTCTGTGAATCGAGCCCCCTGATGCCACCTAAACTCACTTGACTCTATCTTGAATATGCAAACATGTTCATACTGCAAGTCCCATAAATCAATCAGGTAATATTTGTTGAGCACACGGCTACTCTACAGAGTACTCCGGCGCTAAAGGCTCATTGACTACTGCGACAAATAAATGAGAAGACACAGTTAAGCAACCAGGTTTTTAGGCTCCATTTAAAAGAATCGTCATCTTTAGTAGCATGCAGGCAGGGCCGGACTGGGTACCAGGCAGTTTGGAATGCTGCTGAGCTGGGGGCTGATTTCATTGATGGGGACCTGCGTGTACTAAACAAAATTTGTTTTGCTTTCATTATTTCGAAGCACATGCAGGTCTCCATGAACTAAATCAGCCCCCACTGCAATTAAATCAGCCCCCAGCTCGGCAGCATTCCAAACTACCCGGTAGTCAGTCCGGCCCTGCATGCAGGTATAGAAGAAGAGCATACCAGCCAGAAGCTGCCAGAGCAGAGAAAGTGGTACCTCTCCATTTCTTCTTCTTGATTTTTGGCACCACAGTCAGCAGCACATCCAAAGAGCACAGAGTTCTTGCCCAAGGATAATGTGTGAGTTTATTGGCCAGGTAGCCAGGACCTAACCCATAAAAAGTTTTATGGGCCAGCACAAGTCCATTGAACTGAACTCTCACCTGAACTGGCAGCCAATTAACTTTTTTTTAAAGTTCATGAATTGAGTTGTTTTTCAAAATATTTAGAAGGAGCTGGGCTGCGGCATTCTGCACCAACTGGAGTCTCTTAACTTGGTGCAGAGGGAGACCCCAATACAAGGCATTGGCATAATCCAGCTGAAAGGTTAGGAGGACATGAATTACCATCTTCTGGCAGTGTGAGGGAAGTAGGGACAGAAACTTTCTCAAAGAGCTAAGAATGCTAAATTATGTTCCAAACACACATTTCACCTGGGAGGTGAAGGACAATTTATTCAAACCCTGATAGGAATTCCATCAGGATGTGCAGAGTAAGTTTAAGAAAGTGGGGAACATGGAGCATTGATAAATTCAGTTGAGTGTTGTTAAAGCACGGTTTCAATGTGGCAAGAGTGAAGATAGAGATGCAGAGAGGTCATCAATGATCATCAGCAAATCTTAATTATGAGCATGCAGAACTTGGCTAAGGCATGAGAATGAGTGTCGGTATTTATAATGTGACTTAATCTTTACAGAGTAACGGAATATGCAGAATGTGTCAGCAAATATACATTGTGGCATAGTGTTCAGATTATTGCTATTGGCGGGTTCAGCACACCTGAGAGAATGCAGCGGAAATATAAATTAGTTTTTCATGGGTACATGCCAATGAGTTATTGGGTATGCTCTGGTCATTGCTGAGCATGCTCAGAGTTTGGATGAAGATGCACAGACCATGGTTGAGAATAACAGAGCATAGCGGTAATATTGTACTGGGAAAGACAGTGTGCACAAGCACGGCTGAAGATGAAAATAGTTATAAATGCAAATGGCATGTCTGAGCGTTCGCATTGATGGCCTAGGACGTTGGCATGGTGTTTTTGGATGTACAGAGCATGATTTAATGTAGGTAATGTGAGGCTAGGGGTGTGTATAGTATGGCTAAAGGTGTACTGAAAATGTCTGAAGGTTTACCTAGAATATTTGAGGGTCTGCAGAAGTCACTGAGGATGAGCAGAGCATAGTTAAAGGCTTTCTGCACATTGATGTGGGTATCCAGAGTGTGGCTGATGATATTTGGAGTGTAGCAAAATATATATATGCAGAATCTGGCTGAGGTTTCGCAGTGAGACGGACAGTATACATTGCTTGGTTGAGATTTTGGAGTGCAGTGCGGAGGTTGAACAAGGCTAAGAGCATGATAGGTTCACAAAAGTAAATGACTAAGGTTTTATTGCATAGCCACATTTTACACAGTTCTAACAATTCAAAATAGGCATCCCACCCAAATATAAATACTTACATTTTGTTACTGTCTCCAACATGAAAATTTGCCATGACTATACAATAAAACTAAAGAAAAAAATGGAAAGGCAGCTGTTTTCATTTCCAATATGGTGTCATAATGACACCAAGAATCAGTTTTCAGAGAGATTTGGCATCTCATGGTAGCCTCCATGAGTGTCACAAACTGAATGTGTGGGCGAGCATGATGATGACATTCATCCATCTCGAGGGTTACCCCTAATCCAAGCAATTGAGGCAGCCCAAAAGCCAGCACTGCTGACAAGGGGAACAGGGCAACATAACTTGGCGACATAGTGGATGGGCATCAACGGCCCATACTGACGGTAACTGCCAAGTCTGGCAAGCTCAACCATGGCCCACCTAAACCATCTGGCTGTTCTCCATTCCAGAGTTCAGGTCTGATCTTTGTCAGTGCCCCTAATCCCCAGCACTCCAAACTAACCACCGGTCAAGAGTTCAAGCTTGCTGTCCTCATGCACAGTAGCTGTTTGGTCACTGGATGAGAGAGGACTGGATGAAAGCATGCCAACAGCAGCAAGAAAGCAGGCTAGCCTGGCCTGAACTGTGGGGCCGCATGCGAAGCAGTCCATGTTGTATGACGTCCACCTCAGAGCCTCAACTCTATCTCAGTATGCCGGTAGTAAGACAGTGGTGGAGGCAGTCAATGGGATTCACATGCTCTGTGGAGGTGCTACCCTCGTGCTGCTGCAATATTGATCAAGCAAAAAATGTATAACTGCGGACGTGAAGTTTTTAGTGGGGTGTGTAAAGCAGAGCATAGGGTTTTTGAGGGTTTTGAAATTGCAGGAAACATGTGCAGAGTGCTACTTAGGGTGTGTTTAACCTTGATGGAAGTGTTTAAGGCTTAGTGTTTGATAAGTATAATGTGGCTGCAAGTGTGCAAGTCATAACTGGAGGTTTGTAAAAGAGTTTGTGGTATACAGACTCTAACTGTAGATATGCACTGCCTGGCTGTGGGCGCCCATAGTAATTCTGGGGTATTCACATTGTTCCTCCCTTACTCAGAGTGTGGCCGATGATTCCCCAAGCCAGGGGAACAGTTCAGTAGCATAGATGGTGCTTCAAAAAGCAAGGCTGAGACTGAACAGCATGTGACTGGGTGTCACAAACCCTTGCCAAACTGAAAACAAGCATTTGCAATGCAATAGGTCTCGCATTAGGAAAGTTTGAGCTATTGGTATTGTAAATGGCAAAGTTTTTATATATGTTTTTTTTTTAAATAGCTAAATTAATAGCTTTGTCATTTACAATGCCAATAGTTATAACTTTCGCAAATGTGATACCTATAGCATTTGTAATGCAATATGTTTTGTATTTACATGACTTAGATGTATTGATATTACAAATAACAATGGCGTTAAATTTTTTTTAAATAACTAATACTTAAATAGAAGTTATTGTCACACCGTTCTCCCTCCACTCACCCAGTGGTCACATGAGCACACCGCTCACTCTGCACTCAGTGATCACTGTGCACTCACAATATACTTGCGCTGTTCACCATGTACATCAACCTGCAGTCATACAAGCACACTACTCACCCTGCACTCATGTGACACTTCACTCACCTGTCCCCCTCACTGCTCACTCTGCAATGTCACTCAAACAAGCCCATCACCAACCATACATTTATTCGTCCCACTCTGCACTTACATCCTCACCCAAATTCATATGGGGCCATATGCATCACCACATTTTCCCATAGACACAGAATGGGCAAACCCCTTTGATGCATGTGGCACTAAGTCACCTCACTCCCCCTGCAGTCACTCCTCTCACCTTTGAGTCGCACTATTGCATGGCTCACCGTGCACTCACATGGGCACTCCTGCCACCCACACAGACCAGAGGGTTAATGTGCTTGCAACAAAGAACATGTATCATTGAAATGAAAGAACTGAGTGTGAGTAAACAATGAGCAGCCCTATAAAAAAATTAAATGTTTGTCAGAAAGGGGCTATTGAGCGATGAGGTGCATTGTTTGCGAGTGGTAGTGAGGGAATTTGTGGAGGGAATGGGGAGGGGGCGGCAAAATAAAATGTTGCACTGTGTGTAACCAGTGCTAGGGCAAGCCCTGGCTGGGAGTCTTAGCCCCCCTCCCACCCGAAGTTTGGGTCTAGCTGTACCCTGGGTCTCAGCAACCACTATTTGATATGAACCACCAGCAAATACCAAGCACAATGTTCTCAATCCACCCAAGCAATTAATGGATGTCTCGATGACTAAAGAGCGACGAGGCGAGCTAGATAGTAAAAATGTACTACATCGATGGTGTATCACAACAGAAAATTCAAGCAGAATTCATGTGTTCTCTTTTTAGCAATCTGCTGCCGGTTCTAAAACTCCATTTATAATCTTACATTAATAACTGCATTACTTTGTATTATTGTATTTTTATGACTATTATTATTATATGTCGTATTATATATTTTGTATAATTCTATTTTATATTATTCTTTTTGAAAATTAATAAAAACAATTTGAAAAAATAAATAATAACTGCCTTTATTGGTTTTGCCATAAATGTAATTTCTTTTTAACTATGCGAGGCTAGTAGGTGGTGCCACAGTTGTAAATATAAGCTGTTAATGGGGGGGGGTTAAATATTTGAAATTAAGATTCCAAAACGTTTATTCCAACATAGCGAATGCTTGTATGAGTTTGTCAATGGCTGTGTCAATCCTGTACACTTTCAACAATGTTCTGAAAGCTGCAGGGGCGCGTTCTACAACTTTCTTCTGGTCAAGTGCAAGAGCTTGCTCGGGGATTTTAGTCAAAAGGTCCAATACTGGAGTCACTGTCCCCTCTTCACCGACATAGATTTGCCAGACAATTATTAATTCACTCCCGAGTAGCTGTGGATTGGTTACAACCATGTGATCTGCAGACGATCCTTCTGGCAGCCGGATAAGGACAGGATACCGTTCCTTGAAACGACGAAAAGTGTTTTTACGACGCATACAGCATTCAGAGAATGCCGAGAAAGCACGAAAGAAAAGCAATAGGTTTTTCTTCTCTTCTATTGCGGATACAAATGTCCTTAGCTCGGAATCACCTTCAGAGTCAAGAATTAGGATGTTTAAATCTGTAACAACAGCCGTAGTGTCATTTTGGAGATTGCAAAGGAGCTCAAACTCGAGGGTAAAAGACAGGCAGCCGCAATTCCCTGCTAGCGTGTACTTGTGCAAGGTTTGGCTGTCGTTTCTTTCTGCTGATTTCCTCGAGTATTCTGTGAATTCAGTGCCTGTCAGCTCTTTGAGGTAGGCCAGCTCCAACTCCAACACTTCAAGCTCTCCCTCCAGATCTGTTGCATTTTGAAGCTCTCCCTCCAGATCGGCTGCATTTTGATTCGTTTTAAGCGGAGTCATCGGAAGGTGTTCACCCTCGTGATGCGTGAATTTCTCTTGGCTGCGGAACTTTTCTGTTAGCTGGTGGATTTCATCCTCCAAGGACCGGATTTCATCCTCATACTGGCGCAACATTCCAATGGTCAACTCTAAAGCGCAAATATTTCAGAGCCTGTACTTAACTCGTGGGCTTTCACGTACAATGGCGCTGCTTTCAAAAAGTGAGGGAAACACAACAGTCATCATAGATAAAGACAAGGGACTACGCGAAAAACAAGGTTTTCAATCCCGGGCGGAAGTCAGGCAGGCCGGGGGCGGGACGTGAAGACACACCGGAAGCCCGGGCGGGCTCCCGTGAGGTGAGAGCCTCGCACGCACAGAAGGAAGAGACCGCCGCCGCCTGCAACGAGCCCTCGCCTGAAGACAAGTACCGGTGAGTGGGGGCCTTTACTGAGCTGCGAGGGCGGGGGGCATGTGTGTGTGCGTGGGGCGGAGGGGGGCTCTGTATGTGTGTGAGCCTGCGTGTGTGTATGTGTCCTGGAGTCTGTGTGTATGCGTGCGTGTGTGTATGCGTGTGTGATGACTGCGGGGGGGAGGGAGAGAGTGTGTGCGAGCGAGTGTCTCTGTGTGTGTATGCGCATGCATGCATGTGTGTATGTGTGGGGATGTGCACGGCGCGGGAATTCTTGTGAATGTGGACGGAGCCGACGTGCGCGTGCAAGCAGCTGAATCCAGCCGGGGAGAAGCGCGTGCACCTTCTCGTCCGTCCTTCCCTCCAGACAGGTGACTATACGTCTCCGTCCCTGGAAGGCATCCTTTGGATGCTTATTCCAGGGCGAGACCTAAAAAGGAGAAAGACTGTGGCGACGGAACAGGGCATAGTTATGGAAATGAAAAGTGAAACAAGTGGGGTGTACAGAGCATAGCTAATGGTGTGCAACATATGACCTAATTAGTGATTAAAGAAAAACCAAAGTGGATGATGGACGGAGCGTTGACAATACAAACACTCACCCCCAGTCAACTGATCTGGGTTTAATCCATCACGGTTCTTTAGCTCACTCCACCACCCCAGTTCAGACATGGCCATATGCAAATCAGTCTGACCCTGTGCCTCATGGGAACAGTCCAGCCCGAACTGCCAAGCCATGTCTTCCCTGGACCGGAATTAAGCTTCCCAGGACCGGTTTCTGGCATTACAGCCGTCTTCAGCCGGGCTTGCTTGAATCCAGTGGCAAAGTGAGCAAGGGGCTCACGTCTGAGCAAACCCTGCCAACTTAGGGCAAACAAAGAAAAACCAAAGTGCATGATGGACGGAGCGTTAACAATACAAACACTCACCCCCAGTCAACTGATCTGGGTTTAATCCATCACCGTTCTTTAGCTCACTCCGCCACCCCAGTTCAGACATGGCCATATACAAATCAGTCCGACCCTGTGCCTCATGGGAACAGTCCAGCCCGAACTGCCAAGCCATGTCTTCCCTGGACCGGAATCAAGCTTCCCAGGACCGGTTTCTGGCATTACAGCCGTCTTCAGCCGGGCTTGCTTGAATCCAGTGGCAAAGTGAGCAAGGGACTCATGTCTGAGCATACCCTGCCAACTTAGGGCGAACAAAGAAAAACCAAAGTGGATGATGGATGGAGCATTGATAATACAAACACTCACCCCCAGTCAACTGATCTGGGTTTAATCCATCACCGTTGACTGGGGGTGAGTGCTTGTATTGTCAACGCTCCGTCCATCATTTCCTTTGGTTTTTCCTAATTAGTGATTAATCATAGCTGAGGATGCAAAAAATGGGACCTGAAATGTGGAGAGCAGGGTTGGTGCTTTAGGGTGAGTGTAGGGTATGTTATGTGCAATACACTGCATGACAGTGCATGTGTCTGTGTTATACATTACTATCATATGAATCATAGTGGAATTGCTAAATTATGACTATTCGAACAGTTCTGCCAAAGTAAACACTCTTTCATTCTGTCTATTTTCCGGGTTCCGGCATAGGAAACCACTCACTGTTGCAATGGGGAAAGCCAGATGATGGAATCTTCCAGTGGCCTTTACCTCAGGAGCAACGATGTCACTGCTGCAATGACATAGCATGCTCATGGCAACATTTTCTCACACACTGGCAAACATAGTTAAGTCGTATGTATGTAAGGTTATAGGCATTAGTTAAGGCTGTAAATTAATACAAGATCTATCTAGTATCGTATGGGAGGGTTAAATCCAAAAAATAAAACACCAATCAAATTTCTTTATCACATGGGTCTGACTGAGGAAATTCCATAGGCTAATTCTCTTCTGTATATGACGTTATTTTTTGAGGTTGCAACCCTTCCTGTTACTACCTAGCTCCAATTTAAGCCCTATATGTTTATTTTCATTCCTTCTCTTTACCTTTCCAATTCCTTGCCTTTGTTAATTCTTTAACCAGTGGATTTCCACACCAAAGACGAAGGGGAGGCATGTGTTCTCATAGAAGCCACCTTCTGAGTGCTTTAAAATAACTAATCCCACAGAGGGAAAAGGGTGAAATGTTAACAAGCCATACATGAGGGCACCATCGTCATCCACTCAACAGATTAGTCTGGATTACATTCTAAAGGATTGGGAAACCTCTCAAGTTACACCCCTTTGAGTAGTTAGTACGTTACTTGATGGGTACGCGATAGGAGCACTGCAGCATATTGCCTTCCTAGCTCACCCATTAATTTCTTTCCATTGCCTTTTAACTGGAAGCTTAAATCACAGGCCCTGTGTGTGCCCAGTAGGCTCTAGAACGGATTCGTACAGGAAGTGTTGAGCTCAGGAAAACTATTGATAACTACATGTTGAATTTTCCAGACAGACACACGATATGAATGTGTGGCACTGGCACATTTACATCACTTATCTACAATAGGATTATATGGTGACCATAGGTGGGAATTATGTTAGAAAAAACCAAAAGGTGGCAAACTATCTCTAAATGCAAGTCTCGACCCACATGTCTGAAAACTAATAACACTTCATGTTGGGCTTAAAATAAATTATTAATTTTTCCACAACGACTCTACGGATTAGCTGTAATTACCCAAAGCATTTAAAAAAAATGTAATTACTTTCACAACAAGTAACTTACAAAACCAAACTTTATTTATAATGTCAAATTGAGGTAAGTATAAAAAATTAAGAATGCGACATGAGTTACTGAAGTGATTTTGGCGTAACTATTTTTTTTAAATTATGCAACCATTACTTTTATGTCATATTAGATATGTTGCCAACTAAAGACGTATAACACCCCTGGAACAACACTCAGAAACTGGCTATTAATTTCTTGGAAAAACAACAGGTTTGCAAAGTGAGAAGGGATGATGTGAGTTTGTGTGTCTTGTTTCCTCCCAAAGTAACTAAATAAATGAAGTACTAATTAACATTATGGCATTGATAAATGGACAGAGAGATTAGAGATACACTCGATATTCAGGTCCTCCCAGATGGACTGTCAAAGTCACATTAATTCCGTCCTCATCGGAGCATCTGCTTCTCCCATAATCCACTGCCCCTTGGTTGGAGCAGCACAAACTCTTGTGACTCAATTCGATTTATATCAATCTAATTTCTCTTAATCCAATTTGTATTCCAATCTACCACCGTCTAATCACTTAAATCTCCAGCCTCCATCTGGTAGATTCTCTCTCAAAATTAGGCAAGCAGATGCCTTTGCAATTGTTTTCCACAGCCAGGCTAATTAGGCTCTTACAGTAGCCGATACAATGCTTTGAATATGTACGTGACTTTCCAAAATTGGCCCTTTCGATACAGGCATTACGGCGCAGGAGGGCCATTTTGTCTACCGGTCCTTGGTTAATTTGCATAACACAGCCATTGAGGTGGCTTGCAAGTGAAGCAAATTGATTACAAACGTTGCACACACGGCTTTCTTATTCAGTATCTGCAGACTGAACACCTTTCGAATACTTTTATGTGACATAAAGGAGAGCTACACACTACAGTTCTTTCTCTTAAGTAAAGGAAAACCCCGGGTTTACTGCTACCCTCGCATTTAATATATCACCTGCCAAACGAAATTGAATTCTCCCCGTTCCCCCCCAAAAAAACTCATTTTCATAGTTGTATATTATTGTGTATGACAAGCAGTAAACCCAACACCCTATGGTTATTGCCGGGTTCGAAAGGTTGCACTCTACTGGGGTAGCCTTGCGATAACTCACAGTGGGTGCCGTAACTCACTGTTATATTAAAAAAAAAAGCAAAACGTTTTAGCTCCGTGTATATTTTAAAAAAAAAGGCAGACAGGTCGGCTCATTTAAACAAATTGAAATAAACATTGTGTGTGTAACTGATTGAGAACATTAAAATACTTAAACCTTTTTTGAAAATCTACTGTATAATTAGTGTATCTGCTTTGTTGGTGCAACAAATCCCGAGGGAGGGCGAGTACCAGTGGGCTTGTGTGTTCAGCAGTTTATTTCTAGTGTTTTGATTCAGTGAGCTCCTGTGGGCTTGCTATCTGGGTGCCCAGATGGTTAGCCATGGGGACATTTAGACTGGGCTTTGAGCTAAAGTTATGCTTAGGAACTTCAGAGACTTGGAAGGGCCCTGACTTCTGTGCACCTCTGTAATTTACTCAGCTTGTGCAATTGCTTGTTACTTCTAGACATATATTTTGTAAGTACTAGTCCCAAATTGTTAATTGGTCGGTCTGCATGAAAGGTGTAAGCTAGTTTTTAAAGCTACTATTCGATACATATTCTATAATATCACCATGTGCATAACATTAAACAGTATAGGATAGCCATAACATTGTACACACAAAATGTGGCAACACAGCACAGATATGCCACATAGTTCATAATCACTGTGCTTACAGCAGCATTGTCCAATAAAACACACCACATACTACCCAACAACATAACTCATGAAGACAGAACTATGGACATACATCCAAGAAAGTCCAAATGTGAAATTAACTGTATACCAGAAAACCAAACAGCACATGTTCCCACCATCTACCTTCCACATATAAACATTTGCAGAGAAAAGGGCACACATAGGACCATAGGTTATACATAAATGGTAGGTGAGACCACAGGGCTGTCCCAAACCAAATTCATAGAACTTTCACACACAAATCATTAACATTGACACATTCAAACCTAAATACATTCCTCTATCTAGTATAATGGGGTGACCCAGTGCACCTCAGAAACAGGGTGTACAAGAATGTGGAGAAAGGTTGGTTCTGTCGGGTACAGAATTGATTTTGGTTTACTGAATAATAGCCAATAGAAATGAACAACAATGAACGACAATGCTACCAACTTTTCAGTAATAATCAATGAAAAGCGAAGAAAGGCAAACACCATGAATCAAAAACAAATACACACCAAAATTAAATTAATCAAAGTCTGTTTTTAAGGATGAATCCATATGTTTTTTACATTTTATGGTGTTGGAGGTGTCAAGAGGGCTGTCAAAGTACATGAACATACAATTTGTTCCAACGGCACAGGTGATATAGTGAAAAAAGTGCAAAAAAAGTGCTGAATGTGAACAAAATGTATACAGTGCTGTACGAATTGATGAAACTGGTCATTCAAAGGACGCACCATATTGGGTCGAAATGTCGACGTGCCTGTGATAATCCTGAACCTACCTCTCTGCCCCACGTTTACTGGAAATTTAAAACCCAAGCAATGCGGAGCTTTATATACCAAGAGAGGGATGTCCTCTGAATGACAAGTTTCAGGAATTTGTAGAGCACTGTATATATTTTGTTAACATTCAGCACTTTTTTCACTATATCACCTGCACCGTTGGAACAAATTGTATGTTCATGTCATCTCGACACCATAAAATGTAAAAGAACATATGGATTTATCCTTAAATACAGAATCTGATTGATTTAATTTTGGTGTGTTTTTGTTTTTGATTCATGATGTTTGCCTTTCTTCACTTTTTATTGATTATTACGGAAAAGTTGGGAGCATTGTCGTTCATTGTTGTTTGTTTCTATTGGTTATTATTCAGTAAACCAAAATCATTTCTGTATCCGACAGAACCAACTTTTTTCCACATTCTAAATACATTCCTGCTTACTCTCTGAACTATTTGGAAGGTCATCCCAAGACTACTGAACATGTTACAATCCAATACAAATGACAGTCAGAATGTGTGCTAATCAAACATCATCAATTACAATAATAACAGAGAACATTTAGGAGAGAGACTACAGACTGTATAATAAGGGATCATTGTCTTTGATATTATCATCTAACACATTAATAAACCACAACATTTAGCATAGGTCGGGACTATATTTAATAAGTTTAGGCACGTAGTGCCAGATTTAGAGTTTGGCAGAAGGCTGCCAACAACAGGTGATCGTCCTCTGCACCATATTTATTATATAGTCATCTCTATTCTCTAAATAGACCAGACAGCACATCGGTGTATTTTGGTGGGTGTCTCACATCTGCCAAATTCTAAATCTGGGTCATAATCTTGTGCAGTACCATTGCTTTGTTTACATCTATCGCACATTTCATATGTGATGTGCCAGCAAATGCCAAATTTCAATCATCACAGTTGAATATATTTCTTCAAGATGTCTATGAAAGTTCATGGAACAGGACTCATTCTTTAATTATTTCTGTATTGTCCAACTGAAATCTGTGCTAGAACACAGAGGTCGAGCACATAGACTATAGCACCTTCATATACCTTGCACCTCTTTATTTCTTGTTTGTTCCTTCAAGTTAATCCAGGCCAAATGATGCAAAATGATTGGATTGCAATACTCCCAAATTTGAGCAATGACAACAAAGTTTGCAAGTAAATATCATCTGATAAAACAGAGAGAAATAGGTTTCAAGAATTGGTCTTAGAACTAATCAAGAAGGCAATACATGGTATTTTCTCCTAACAAAAGCTTTTTCTTAACAATTTACTTCGATATGTCCATACAGTGCAATATAAACGTACACAAAAATTGTCTATTTAAAATGGTCTATTACTTTGTTGCTGAAATACATATTAATCAATTATCAGGATTATGTGAGTGAATAACATCACTCTACAGTGTGTTTATGGGATGTAATGGTCATCGTCTAGCTTAAGGTTCACCTTAGCAGAATAGGTTTGCATGCTACGTTAATGAAAATCTCTCTCAAATGCACACATTTTGTGTATTGGGGAATATAAATTACTTTCTCTGCCTTTAGACGTTTTTGTGTTATTCAATTCCCTATTCATTGACACACTGTGAGAAAGTGAAATATGAATTGGGATGGATTGGTGCCCACCACAAGCAATAAAGTCACTGTCCTGTTAGGCCCCGTCAAAGGTTTCTGTAGTTTAAACCTGAGCTCAAACCCTGGAAGCTATGGGACAGAGCAGACTGGAATAACGTAAAGGAAAATGTGAAAAGAATTTAGAAGTACCAACATAATTAAGAGGTCTACAATACAATACAATACAACTCAAATCTATACACATAGAGTTGAATGTAATTAACAAAATGACACCAAGATGACAAAAATCCAATAAGGGGAACCAGAAATATGAATGTTTTTATGATTTAAGAGAAAATAGTGGCAAGACACAGGGGAGCTGCTGCTCTGATTTTGCTTGATCTATCGGCAGCTTTCGATACTGTCAACCACAATCTTCTGCCAAATTGTCTAAATTTCATCTGTGCTTGTGACAAAGCACTTACACTGTTCTCATCTTTTCTGTCAGGTAGAATACAATCAGTAGCTCCGGGCAGGTACGAGTCTGCTCCTTTCGCCCTCCCATGCAGAATCCTTCAGGGCTCATCCTTGAGCCCTACAATATTTAACATTTATGTATCAGAACTGGCAAAACTCATAAGAACTTTCGGACTGGCGCTGACATCTCATGCAGATGATACACAAATTGTACTGTCGGTATCAAAAAATACTAGACCACCAATGCAAAACTTTAAGGATTGCATGTTGGCAGTCCGCTCCTGGATGAACTCTCATTGTCTGAGATTGAACTCAGACAAAACAGAAGTAATCACGTTCAGCAACTTTCTGCCAAACTGGCCACAGAACTGGTGGCCGGACGAACTTGGAACAGCACCCATCCCAGCTAATTAGGCAAAGATTCTTGGGGTGATTATTGATGACCCACTAGATTTCAAAGCACAGGATAATGCCGTCTCCTCAGAGTTTTTTGTGTGCACAAAACCATAAAAAAAATACTAGCTTTTATCCCCACGGATAATACGAATACAGTGATTTCTTCTTGGATTCTTGTTAAGCTGGATTATTGTAATGGTCTCTATCTTGGCATGCCTGAAAAACAACTCAATATGTTAAAAAAGGTACAAAATGTGACCGCAAGGCTTCTGCTGGGAATCCCTAGGCACTTGTCAGTTCGAAACCAACTGCATAAGCTTCACTGGCTCCCAGTCAGGAACTGCATCATTGTTAAGGCCCACTGCATCACATATAGAGCATTTCAGGATACTGGTCCCACTGAGATGCCTACTTTACTGGTATGTCCCAAAAAGGCATCTGCCCTCTGAAGGAGCTAAATTGCAAACAATTCAGAGAGTCTTCAAATCCAGCTGGGGTGGCAGTAGCTTCAGGGCAACTGCCCCCAAACTCTGGAATGCACTCCCTTTCACTCCCTACTCTATTTTCCTTTAGGAAGGCCTTGAAAACCTGGCTATTTGAGAAATAGAGACCCACGTCTTGCAGGAACTTGCTTACTCGACCTTTCAGCCCCAAGACACCTTCGGGTATTTGCGCGCTTATTAAATATATTAACATGACAAGAACTGCAAAGCTCTAATTGTATTGAATGGTTGCTTCAGACCAGGCCGAGGTATAATCGGAGGCCGGTCAGATACTTTTTGCAGAAAGTCCCATTGGAGCTCTGGGGCAAAAGTTATGAAAAACTTCCCAAACTTATTTTGGTGCCCAAACAACCACCGAAGTACACTTCAAATGCCCCAAGTCTTAAGGAGCACTTAAAGACCTACACAGTGTCAGGCAGAATTTAACAGCAAAGTCAGGTCCTGTCGCCACTCGTTAGCTGGGATTCTTCATCCGAAAGTCCTTATCAAATTTTTTATGTTCATTAAGCACAGAGATCACCCTTATGATCCTAGAAGATCTTTCTGTCCTTGGATTTCAATTGTAAGGAGGTCCAACCTTCTACGGTCCTTCTTGTAGGTCACCGATGCAAAGAGCAGCAGGCTCAGTCCACCTGATATCCTTTAGCAAGTCCAGCAGTGTTCAGATGAAGTTGCCACATTTATGCTTGGCACCAGTTGGTGGGAGGTGTGCCTCCTGAGCACCTGCTAACCAGTAGGGCAACCATACCTAGTATTCAGTAGCTCCTGTTTGCCTTACTGTAAACAGACTCACAGTGTATAGTGCCAGATCTCTTAAGATGGTGAAAGTCTTCCACCACACTAAACGGGATTTTCGAGGCGCGGAGTGTATGTGGCATTGTCACAAGAAAAAATCCTTAGTGTTCTCCAAATCTAATACTAAAATCGAATTTGAGGCATCCCTGAACCCACAACAAAACCAGCAGACAAAAGTCTGATAGAAAAAAAGCAGGGTCCTTTTCAGCCCTATATTGTACACTGACAATGAAAAGCATACATGCATTGTGAAACCTACACACAGTTTAAAAGTTGGGAGGGTGGGGGGTGTTTCTATATTTGTGATACATTCTTCCCAAAATTCTATTTGATGGTGCCACACACTTGCTATTTCACAGTGAGTTTTGAACTAGTGCCATTTTGGAAACTAAGATTTAAGTGTATGTATTGTCTAGCTTGAGTTCCATGACAGACTATGTGGCAGAAGATCATTCATTTCATTCTCACATATCAGTAATTTTTATTTCAGCTAACTAAATCTGCATGGAAGCTGCAATTTACGAGTTAAAGGTTCCTACATGTATGACACAGCCTTTCATTACTCTGCAGTTGATAAAAGGAGTACAACTGAGTTCAACTGTCAGAGCATCTAATAGGTTAGAAAAATAAGTATCCACAATGAAAATAAACTATTAGCATATTTATCTACTCTGTTGGCAGAATGAGGTCGATGATCAAAACGTTTCATAATACCATTTGATTTTAAGATACATTGGGTATGTACTTCATCAGTTTTTTTTCCTAGTTCGCTTTGTGCAAGGCATATGATCTACCTCTCTGATGGAAATACATTATTTTGTTAACAGGAATTACACAGTTTACATAAGGTATTGTGTGCGACTGAAAATGGATTGAAGTGTTATTAAGACCATGATGTCAGTGACGTGTAGGCATGACATGCAATTTTTACAGTATGGCTAAAAAACAATTGGTTTTTATAGTAGTTAAACAATAGCTTCCTTCAACCTATTTGGTGTTAGCAATTCTTTTCAAGATCTAGTTAGAATTTTTGATGTTACAGTTGTGTAAACTGTTGGTCCCAAATTAAAAACAGGCTTGCCTGATCAAGTGGAAATCCAGTAGTGCTCGACATCTTCATTCATTTTGTGCATTATCCAAAACCAACGAATTAAAAAATAATTGTAATCTTTCTAACATAAAAAAGGTGGAAAACTTAGGAGAAATTCTAAAGAAATTTAAAATAAAGAAAGAAGCCTTATAAGAGAGTAATCCTTTTAAAATGCCAGAAAAAACCTTGGAGTATTGCTATAAACCACCATTATTTATTTCAGCTAGGAATGTAGGAAAACATTCTTACTAATTTGGTGGCTTTGTGAACTTCCATTGGTGTACCTTTTTGTTATCTGATACAACCACTTGTTTTTTCATCTTTCAGTTTGAATTATGTTTTGCTAATTTCGTTTAGATTAAACACAAAAGCAGGGAGCCCAGTTTGTTGCGAAGATGTCATGTTATTAGAATTAATGGCTCGCTCATTCAATAGGTCATAAAAGTGGTCTACAGCTGCATTAAGCTAGTCATTGCAAAAGTAATAGGGGAATGAACATACAGGATGTAATATGTATAATAATCTAACATCTTTGTTTGTAACTGCACATTTCTTAGCAAGATAACATACAAGACATTCAAGGATGGAAATAAAATGGTTTTCAAAAAACATTCTAGTTTCACATATTTAATATCAAGTACATGTGTAATTTTTAGTATGGATGAGGCAAGAAACAAGCTAGGTAATACTGAGTTTTTCCATTCTGGGGTTAAATGCGTGTTATAGGAGATTGCTTTTAACATACACATAATATTAAAATCTGCTAGAATCAAAATGTATTTGTACTGAGTAGGTACTGCAAAGAAATTGAGGATGTTTTTGCAAATGTTAGATGAGACTACCTATAAGACAGTACATATTGTCCAAAATGAATGGAAGAAAATTCACAGGGCTAACAGTTGTAGAGTCCACACATGAAAATGTATAGACTACTGAAACCAGTAAGGTTTTTGTTTTTTTAACTTCAAAAGTGTTTTATTTATTTTGTGCAAAACCATACTTGAAAGTATGCAATTACTGCCAGACAGAGTAATAAATATAAAGTTATCGTCTTAGTAGGGAAATGAGTTGTTAATTCCATAAGAAGAGCAATAAGCATTGTAGTTAGAATCTAAAGGAGGAGGACAAACGGATAGTTATTTTCATGCATATATCACTTAGAAGCTTCATAAGTTGACTTAAGACAGGCTGGGAAGGACACTTCTCTAGACAGACCTAGACAGCTAGGAATCATTCCAGAGATCAAATCACAAAACATAATATTTAAAGTAAATGCTTTATGACCAGTGGAGTAAGTGTTGTAACATCTGTACAGAAGAATAACTGGATATACATTATTTTTAAAAGGAGGCAGTAAATGAAGACGGACAGTAAAATCACAGGCATTAATCAGTGCAAGAAAACAATAAAAGTGTACATTACAAGATGAAACAAGGGTTAAAAAATAGCAAAAACATATGGAACGTCAATTTCACATCAACAGTGGTGATAAAAAACGAAAACATTGGTTAACTAAGATACTAATGCAAACTGTAGAAGAAAGATTACTAAGAAAATAAGCTCCATTCAACTTAGTATTTCAACATGATCTTTGTTTCAAATTGACAGAAAAAGATACATACTCTATTGGCCTGTTAGACACTGAACATTCGTTTCCAGGTAACAAATATAAACAAAACATAGAAGTACTTAAAACATTTGCCATCTACATATATAGATCTTTGAGTAGACTTGCATTTTAATACAATTAACACCCACTACGTTACCAGGACAACAGAGTCAAGGTTGAGGTGTATATCCATTGGAAAATTGTCCCAAATCGAAGTAACACAAGTTAACAGGACCCCTGTGAAGCCAGTTTAATATTCATGCTGACAGAAAAGAACAAGGGATTAATCTTGTGGAATTAACATTTTCATTGAGGAGCTCAATTGAGCCCTGTGTTTCAGTTCAGAAGCAAGGCGGCTTCTTCACACTGGCATTTTACAGCTCTCATTTATCGAAACACTGCAGCTTGTTCCAAACTGTCATTAAGTGATGAATAATGAAAGACCACCTCACTTTCAGATTAATCACGATGCGCCCTTGGTTCTTCCTTGCTGAAATCTGTTGTCTAACCATTGTGCTTGCCTTATAGGAGGATAAAACAATTAACTTTTAATTATTTTGAAATATCTGTTGCTAACAAAAAAAAAAAAGGGAGAAAAATGTGAAAACAGTAGATGTTTGATTCCGAGCATCCCTGATGCAAAACGTAATAAAATGAAGGCTTTTATTCTGTTCAATGTATATGTTTGTAAGGAAATGTATTTTTACGAGTCAGTAAAATACCAATAGTTGAGTACAGTTAAGTGAACTTAATACTATTTCACAGATTAAGTACAACACACAGGGGAAACCATTAAATATTTTGAACACCTTTGGTATGCGATCTCTGTGTGTGAAAAACAGTGTTATGAACCTTACGCCAGATGCGTCATCAAAAGCAGTTTTGTTTCCAACCAAAAGCTGCACTTTCATAACAGTGCCAGTGCCAAACAAACATTATCACTGCCAAAGTTGATATTAAACACAACAGTACCAGTACTGTATGCTTTTTTAGAGTCAGGAAAATACCAAGACTGGAGTACAGTTAGAGATTTTGACTCTGTACTTGTATTTAAGGATGATGTTCGAGTAGTCATTCTTTCCGGAGGTAATTGTCATGTTTGAGGTGTATTTTCAATTACATATTTATACATGAACATACAAAAGGTAATGGGAGGGCTGCTTGCAATAAGTCTAACCACTAGCAATTGCTTGGGGTATCATTTCAGCCCATTGTTGTTTTGCCCATCATGCTACCACAGATTGAACCTAGCCATATGTAAATAAGTCTTGGTCCTGCTCCAATAGGATCAGTCCAACTCAAATTGCCAAGGCAGGTCCTCTCTAAACTGGAACACAAGCAACCCAAGACCAGATTCACCCACATTGGAGCTCATCATCGACTGCAGTTTGTCTCCAGTGGCACAGTGAGCATGAGAATCGCGTCTGGGCATACCCTTGGCCACTTAAGGTGTCACATAAAACACAAAAAGGTGAGGATGTGGCCTAATGGCTAGAGTGGCTGACCTCGAAGCTGGGTATCTGGATTAGAGTCTCGACAGGGATGGTTTACGTCCTGTGATTCTGAGCAAATCACTTAATTTCCCCGTGCCTAACAAAAATGAATATTTCCATCTGTAATGTAACTGGTGCTCATGTAAAGTGCTCTGATACCTCTGGGTTGAGTTTGCACTATATAACCCCCCCCCCCCCCCCCCCCCCAGAAAAAAATGGGAGGAATGCTAGCAATAAATCTAACCATTGCCAATCGATCGGGGTAGCCTTCCAACCCATGTTCTTTCGCCCACATGTATGAGCAAATCAGTCTTGCTCTCTCTCCAATAGGCACAGTTCAGCCCAGATTGCTAAACCAGGTCCTCTCTGAACAAGAACAAAAGCAACCCAAGTTATTGCTAGTGGTTGGACAAATTGCAAGCTACCTCCCAACACCTTTTGTGTGTTTAATGTAACACCCCAATTGGCCAAGGGCATGCCAAGATGTGGATCCCATGCTCACAAAATAATATCACTAAACAACACACCACTCGCACAATTCAATAAAGTAATAATACAATATATTTAAGTACAGCAACACAATATAGACGAGCACAGAACAACTCGATTCTGCTATGCATTTGCAATGTGTTGTCTTGTGGTCATGCATGGTTTTGTGATCTTACTGTGTTTGCTTTATTGTATGTTATTGTGGTAGTCTTATGAGCATATTGTTTTATGTATGTTGTCTTATTGCACTGTTTCTGCATTATATTTTGTTATTTTGTTTGTATTTTATTGTGATTTTGTCTAACCCTCATGCCACCATTGTTTGTTTGTGTTTTGTGTTATTGAGTTAATTCCTGTGACGTTTTATTATTTTTGTTCACATTTAGTTGTAATGTCTTATTATTTAGCGCTGCAGTTCTGCTGTGTTGATGTCCCACTCTGCTGCATTGATATTATATTTTCACTGTTGTGTTATAAATCTTCCATCAGATGCGTCATCAAATGCAGCTTTATATCCAACCAAAAGTTGCATTTTCATAACAGTTTCAATGCCAAACAAACAATTATCACCGCCAAAGTTGCGAAAACACAGCTGCTCCAGCTCTACATTTTTAAAGGATACCATTCAGCGTAAAATGAACCACAGATATTCCCTATCGATCTTCCTTTAACCCTGTCCCGAGTGTTACTTTTCCGGTCTTAAAGTCCAGTATCATGCCCTCCTGTGCACCACTGTGTCTTTCTTTGGAGTCTACAATGCACGGGAGTTTAATATTCACTGTGTTGTTTAACCCTTCCACTGATGGAGCGGATGTTCACCATTGTATAAGTGTTTTGTGTATGTATTTGCCCGAGGAAGTGAATACTTGGGGACCACATGAGAGATGTCTCAGTCCCATATATTTACACCTTAGGTCAATATTGTGCCACCTATTATGGCTGCATAGATGTTCCTAGGACCAGGGCTTTAAGTGGGCGGGGTCCTCTCGGTGCTCAGAGCCATTAGTTCTAAAAAGCAGGTGTTGAAACGGGTCCCTATCGGACTCTACATTTTTACCCTCACCATTAGGATGAAAAAAAATTATAATCTTAACTCTGCAGCAGTACCGCCCTTCACTGCTTTTGATGTAACTTCAAAGAGACTTGTTATAGTTCTTTCACAGTCTATTTTAGAACAGAAGGATTTTCCTATTATATACACCAAAGCCATAGTTGTTGCTTATGCAACTAACAACCATTGACAAAGCCAATAGTCCTGGCTTGTTGTACGTGTAATATTACTTGTTTTATTATAAATGTGAATGCAATGACATAAGCAGCAAAATACCAGTTGTGCTGCACACTGTGCTAAATACAGATTTTTAGTTTCCGTGTTTTAAGCCACACCCTTAATTACATTGACCACGCTCCTTTGAGAGACCCCCCCAGTTATTTCATCCCGATTAAATCCCTGCCTATGACCCTGTAGGTATAAAGACGGGACATATTTCCCCGTGTATCGTGTCTAACTATTTCTAGTCTTTTATTTCACCAGATTATGGACTCCGGCTTATCTGGGAAAACACACATCGAATTGTTTCTGTATGTTGCCCAGAGAAGATTATGAACCAGTACATCTGGGTGCCACCACAATAGTATGAAAAGTTGGGTTTGAGATTAAGACAAAGGACTTGAAGACAGGATTCTTAAAACAAGTTTGTTTTTAGGAAAGACTTCAAAGTTTGCATGTTTCAGTCATTGACCAATTGCAGAGAACAGCCAAAATTCCAATATATTTTTCACAAACAGGCAAACATTTTACATCTATGTTCCTCTATCAAGGTGTGAATTAAAAAAGATAAAATAAAAAATCCCTTTTGTGACTCGCGGTGTAATCTGGCCGTTTGGTCCTTTAATAGTTTAGGAGTTCGGATTTCAGCATAAAACTAATGAGTAATACCTGGTGTACTTAAGTCGGAGGGAGGGGGGTGAGTTGTTTTTCACATGGTCTCCTCTGAATCAGTCTCCTACAGTTACACGACATCCAACCCAGAAATTGACATCTTCGCTACTATCTGTACCAATATATTCTTCAAAATTACGTCTTGGACTTCAACTGCTCATGGTCGTGTGGGGCTTTTTGTATGCGCCTTACACACAAAAAAAGCGTTGTGAAGCAGTCGCTTAAAAAGCGCATTATGGCCACAGTTTGGCAATGACATCTCCGGCGCTGCCCCACGAGCCAGGAATTCAGCGGAAGGAGTGGAATCGCCCCGATTCTGAAGAGCATTCCCTGGAGTTCCCCCCATTCTCTTGAAGTCAGCTAAATTGGGCCTGCCGCGGCTCCGCTCGGATATTTGCAGTAAGCAGTTCAGATATGAAAATGACTTGATTAATGGCTCCGTTCACTCCTTACTGCCGAACGCTGGCGCGCGCCTCCCCAGCACAGTGGCTGCTGTGAAAACACTTGTTTCAGCAGTCAGAAGTGAAGTCCTTGCAGTTTTAGATATGAACCAGGCCCCCTTGGGTAGGAGTGCGGCAGAATGGCCGGTCTAAATCAACCCGGACCTTTACAGAAAAACACAGACCTAAAGCAGAATTAGGACACTAGTTTGGCTACGTCCCTGGATTTAAAATATATTTTAACTGTACGGCAGCACCTTTACAGGAAAGGAAAAATAAAGGCACTCTTGAAGGTTTGTAAACGCATATCCAACATATACAAAAGGAGGTTATGATTTGCTTTGGCAGAGACAACCTTGCCATCCGGATGGTTCTAAAAGAAACATTTACGGGTTATAGGTTTACATACCAAACATTCTTTCTCTGCCTCTGTTTAGCTCCTGTCGGAAGGCCGCGATGCTATCGCCACCCGTAGAAGGTTCTTTTTCAAGCCACATCTGATGGCTGAAAGTCTAAAGGGCCTTGGATGTGCAAAAAGAATGAGATAAAGGTACCCCCATCATGCCAAACGTTTCTACATGGTACAGGAAGCACGCAATCGCAGGATTTTAAAATTAACTCAGGTAACTAGAATGTGTGTTCAGGTTTATTTTATTCTGTAGGAAACAAAACTCGGTGCTACCCTACTTAATTCTGGAATGATGTCTATCCAGCTACAGACATAGCCATGTTTGTTAGAAGCAAAGCAGTGCCCTTTTAAATATACAGTTTCAGTCAACAGCCAATCAGCAGATATAGTAACATTTTTCAGTCCAGAACTTGTTTTGAGGATGAAAAGAAAGCAGTTTAATCTCACAACAAAAGGTAATACTACACACCACAGTCAGTGGATTCAGATAGAGTGTTGTAATCTTGCTTACGATTTGTGAAGCGCTGCACACTTCTGTACCCTCCTCCCCACTAACAGAGTTCCCCAGTCCCCATTATCCATAGAGGACAACTTGTGACAAGACACTGAATAGGCACAGATGTAACTCTTGCAGAGCTCTTCCAAGGCACAGATGCACACAACAGTTAAGGTTGCTCTCATCTCTTGTGTTTAAGTGGTAATAGTCTTGTTTGTTGTACAGACCACAGTGTGCATCCCCAGTCGCTAGATTCACTCACAGTTCTAGGCACAGTGGTTACCTGTAGTCTGGCACTGAAGTGCGGCTGGTACACACAGATGTGTATCCTGGCCCTAGTCTGTCAGCGGCAACTCTTGCACTGTATGGGCCACAGTTGCTGCCTCTTTTATACCTAGACAGCTGTGAAATTTCAGCACCATGACTCTTCTCTTTGGCAGCAGTGGTTTCACTAGGCCAGCATGGCCTCCAGGAGGATCTTGATAGTACAGGTGTCATTGGCGGTTGAGGCCTCTGGGCCTATCAGAGGTTTCACCTCAGCAGTGAAGTATTTTGAGTCTGATGTCGGCAGCAGCACCCGTCTCTCTTTCACACAGCAGACTGCGAATCTTACAAGTTGCTTAGCACTTGGGAGAGGACTTGGAGCTTACTGAAAGAATTGCACCGGGAGATCAAAGGAATCCCAGCACACGAGCCACTCCAGGCTTCACTCCCTCATAGTCACTCATCTTGTCTGGCAGTTCTCCATGCCGAGAATAGGCTGGGCTTCACATCCTGGACAGTCTTTCTACTTGCAGGTCCTGGCTCACTCCATCCCTCTTTTAGCAGGCACTCAATCCTGTAGGCTCAGCTCCTCCAGCAGACAGAGCAGACTTCAGGTGATGTTCCTCACCGGTTAGAGAATGGCTATCATGAAGACTCCAGTCCCGTTCACACAGAATCCTTTGTGTACTCTGTGGAGGAGTCCCTTACTTGGTCATAAAGAACTTAGAACTGGAACAAAGCGAGTGGTTTGGATTGCACTTTTATACACATTTTTTGAGGTAAAGGAAGTGGATCCTCTGTCGAAGGTTTCAGAACCGGTTTTGGTTTATTACCATTCAAATTCCATTTTCTGGCTATTCCTCAGACTCAGTTTTTGTGCATAGTGATGGCTCCCACATCAGGTAGAAACGATAGTGGCTCCATGCAAGCGTGTCCAAAACAAGAGCACAATGAAGTGTGAGATCTCTCCACTTGGCTGTCATCAGCTTTCCTGAAGCAGTAACCAGGGACAGGGCCTGCATAGAAACTTCCCCACCCTGAACAACATTCTCACCCCTACAGCGATAGAAATGCAGTCAATAGACTTCTGCTGTTCGGAGAGGCTGTATCTACCCTCCACCTTCTGTCATACTGAACCAGGTGCTATTCAAAATGGATCCCACTGGTGCCCGTACTCAGGTTCTCATCACACACAGATTGTTACAATGAAACCAGTCTGATGCGTGCATGTACGTGTATGTATACACACACACACACACACACACACACACACACACACAACACCCCCACCCACCCTCCCCCTCCACCATCTGGGGTTCAACTGTCGGCAGAATTTTAGAGAAGAGTAGCCTGAAAATGAAAATAGCCCCTACTTTGAAATAATGTGGTGATGCCACCAAGCAAGTGAGTCAACACCTTCCTAGAACCTTGTCCTCCTTGCCTCTTCCAATCATGCATCTATCCATTCATTCTTTCACCCTTTGATCCACCTGCTGGTTTCCACTATTTCAACTTTACATACTGTAATCCATTCATTTTTCATCCATTATTTAATCTTGCCCTATTCTGGCCATCCATCCAATCTTCCATCCTTTCAATCTGCCACCCATCCATCAGCCCACCCTCTCTGCCATCCCTCCACCCACCCACTCTGCCAACCATTCAGCCATATTTGTGTGCTCTGAAATCCATCATCTACTCTGCCATCCGTCCACCCATTCACTCTGCCATTCATCTGTCTATCCATCTGTCCACTCTGCCATTGATCCATCCATCCACTCTGCCATCCATCCTTCCACCCTACTATCCATCCTCCCTACCATCCATCCTCCCTGCCATCAATCTACCCTGCCAGCCATCAATCTACCCTGTCAGCCATCCATCAACTCTGCCATACATTCACCCATCTTTTCACCCATCCTTTTACTCTGCCATTCACCTGTCCATTCACCTATCCACCCATGCCTTTGTTCTGCCATCCTTTCCCCTGTCCATCCATCCATCCATCCATATACTCTGTCATCCTTTCACCAGTTCATCCACATATCCATTCACTCATCCTCCATCCCTTTACTTTTACCATCATTTAACCTGTCCAACCACATATCATACACTCATTCATCTGCATACTCATTCATCCATACTTTCTTTTTTATCCATTCTCCCAATATTCTTTCTTTTTCCCCTGTTCTATTTACCTAGCTCACGTTCATCCTTACTCCTGCTTGCTCTTCGATTGACCCTGTATTCCAGCATTAATGACGAGCTTTTGTCTGCCCAGTTGCAGACACAAGAGGCCAAAATGAACCACAGCGCCACTGCAGCTGCTAAAGCAGAGGGGGTTCACGACGCCACTTGTAGGGAGAAATAGGTCTGGTCATACTAAAGATTCATAAAACTTAGTGCACAGCGAGCACTACCATATGTGACTTACCCGGGACACGGACAGTAGTGCCATGCATGCTATGAGGGTGAGCTTTGTACACCCTCCCAGGCCTCAAAGCAGGTTCTGGACCTCAGATCTCAATAGGAAGTACTAGTCCTCAATGAACACATAAGATTAGCATGGTGCACGGGCCAAACATAGTCCGGATATCAATTTCACATGCAGTTGGGCACTCAGGGCTGGAGTACAAACCAGTTTACCATGCAGGGGACTTTTCTGTTCCAACATACTGTCAGAAGTTGAAATTGTGCAACATGTGTAAACATAAAAAACAACTCATTTTGAGGGTATTAGACCTGAGACACAACTTACATCTGGTCATGCAGCACATGCATTTGGTTCTAACAGGTTTCTTCTGCACAGTTTTGTCTAAGTGAAGCCCAGTTCACTGTGCCCCTCGGGGTCACATGTGCTGTGTAAAAAAACACATTCATTCTGTCTATGGACCACCTGGATAAACGCCGATTTGCATACCCGCAGACGTGGGTGGAAAAAGATGAACTTTGAGATAGCCCATCCCAGGAAATCTAAAACATAAGTCATGCTAGAGGCTGAACACAATAGACGGAATGATGTTTGCAGACAGTGAGAGCACTCCCACGTCCTTAGTTCAACAAATTTGGAAACATAACAAATTGACTTTTTCTGCTGAGGAGTGCAAACCTTGTATTTTATGGGTCGGTGAACTGTATGACTCAAACAACAACTATTTGTTAAGGCGTTATAGTTGAATAGAAATTAGGATTTTGGGATCTCTTCCCCATACTGCTATATGGTTGACAAACATAGTGCTAATCCTTCCTATGCCACTAGACCAAATAGAGTTAATCCATTTTAAATATGCTTTTCTTTAAACATTGTCAGCACTTAAAAAGTGCTAAAGGCTTGCATTAAGTGCTGCAACAAACACTATATTGTCGACATATTAAAGATCACTATGTGTAAAATTAAATAACGTAAAAATCGAACAATTCAAAGCCATATTTATATGGAAAGGATATATGACTCAAGGTAGAAAGTGTAATAAAAATCAGATTCGGGGCAGCAACAGAAATGATAATCAAGTAAACAATTTTACTCGTTGTCGTGCATTAAAATGTTGGAAAATCCATAAGAAAAGTATTTTGTTTGTTATTTTGTTTGGCTTACCTAGTTCCTAATTCTGTATTTCATTTTCTAGACTTAAGTGGAAAAATGACAATACAATAAAGCCCAAAGTGGCCAAATCACAGTAGGAGGTGAACAATGTCAGTTGTCGAGACCTTGACAAAAAGAAAAAATTATAATGAAGCCCCAGAGACTGCTGTCCTACAGGCCTGCCTAGTCTAGGCACACTATAGAATGTTCAACACTGTCAACACTGTTTAGCACAATTACAAATATGAAGCTGATGCCAGCAAGTACCAACGGCTGCATAATATGGCCTATTTTAGGCAGAGGTACATGATTAGTCCCAAGGCATATAGATCCGAACAACTAATTGACATGACAGCAAAACCCCTTGGAAGATGTGTATTCAATGTGACACAGGACTTGCTGGATATAAAATACATGTTTGTTGAAATCCAAGCAAAATCCAGCGCTCTTCAAAGTACAACTAAGTAATCGTTATTATGTAGAGAAATATGGAGAACAAAGACAAGCCTGGTTACTTGGCACAAACAATTTCTTATCACTATGTGTTGAAGTCTATAACGCAGTGTAACAGCTAAAAAAAAACCTGCAAAAAAGAAAGAGTAATTGGCCTAAAGAAACAACAGCTCGGTATGTGATTATCGTTGACTTATTTCAATCAGTGTTATTTTCTGTGAAGTAGTTCACATGTCAATGTGAAAAAAATGTCAAGCAATTTAAAATACGCAATTTCAAAGTAAATAGGTCTGGACTTGGCAGCCTTGTAGATTTTTACTTCTTTTTTGATTTGCAAACGTATACAATAGATAATAAAATTTCTATTAATGACAAATGCTGTTAGTTAAGGGTAGAATGCAGTTGTTTACAAAAAAAAATAAAAAAAAATAAAAGACCCATCTCAAAAATAAATACAAAAAATGAACATAAAAATGAACGTAAAGACTAGCCGAGCAGCCCTGACACTGAAGAGGGCTACTTTGTAGGTCGATGAGCACATGTGCAAAAGTAAACTCCTGTCACTGAGTGTGATAAGAGCCAATGACTGACATGAGCCAATCCACTGCCTGTGCACAAAATGTGATTGACAATTGAATAGACCAATGGGCGAAGAGGGGTGATCCAATGCATAATAGAGGCTGGCAAGAAGTTAAAGCCACCTCTAAAAAAGAAGACCCTCACAAATAACATTTAATTTGGTCCACCAACAGAGAATGGTGGTATAAACATCAAACTGAATCTCTGCTTCTACCACTACCCAGTCAACAACATTGAATTACCCACCTGGACTAATGGGTGCATCTTATCGAACCATTAATCACAAACATTGATATCTCATCCCTCATGAGAATCGTTCCCCACTGGTTAAAAATATCATTTTGATGGCGCACAGAGTCTTCATAAATTCAGCCATCCACAAACCATTTATTGGTAAATAGAGGTTGATTTATTGCATGTTATTCCCTCTTGAAATAATCTCAAGGCCAACATCACACCCTTTCAGACATATCTAGGAGCGAAGGTAATCAAGCTTCCTGCATGCCAAATACAATGAAATTAGAGGTATCATCCCCATCTCAATAAAGCTGCTAGACCTCACAGAAGCAGTCTTTCCCCTCTTTGCATTACCAGACATGGAGGTGTTGTTTGACTCTAGCAACTATTAATTATAATTCAGTATACTTTCTGGCATCACAGAGTGACCCAAACTAACAAGTATCCAAAATCTAGTTTAAATCCTCCACATTTCTCCACACCTCATCAAGAAGCACCTTTAGCAGGGTTTAAAGGAACGTCCACCTCATTCTACGTGTGCGTTGTCTGTTAAAAGATACCTTTCAATGCGTTGCTAGCCTAAGGATCTCTAGATCATCTCTTAAATGACAAGACTACTCAATATTAACAAAGGTGAACTGGAGGTCATTCAAACTCTTGAGAGTTGAAAGTTCAAGAAAAGAACCTACATTGGTTACCATTGAGAACATTAATTTCATCTGTGGGCACGGAACTTGAAAATATCATATTGTAAGTTTACATGTCTCCAGTATCCTGTATTATTTCACTTGGTTCACGTTCTAACCCATCGCATCACACAATATTGTTTGTTTAAAACAAAACTGTCTTTTTCAAAAAATATTCAACTTAGTACTCACCGACAAGGAGCGTAAAACGCACTGCAAGCAAAGTCACAAAAATTAAATAGAGATTGAAGATTGTCACAAACAAAAGCTATCCAGACCTCGCATACAGGTAGAAGGAAGCACTGCATTTTGGCTTTTCCATCTTATCTCCATAAGGATTTGTCTGGGAATCTACATCCAAAACAACGTTAATGGTGTAGCGGAAAGATATTTGAAGCCCTGGGCTGGTCTAAACAAGTCTAGTCTTGTTGTACTAGTTTAAAGGCGGTTATTACCAAATCCTAGCCTTAATCGCAATCAGCAGAATGGCATTTGAGTAGATATGTTGTACACAGGGACATATCTTCAGGTGAGTGTTACATCCCTTAGTAAATACATTTTCTGATGCATAGGGGCTGATTATGATGCTGTGGGAAAGGCTCCGACCAGCAACGTAATGTACCGACCAGATTCCTTTCCGCCCGCCTCATTACAATAGAGGCGTTTGGAAAGGAATCAAACCGGTCATTTGAACTGGCTTCCGAAGGGCTCGAAGAGACTGTCATTCAGTCGGAATGCTGTCAGTAATGCCAAGGGCGGCTCTTTCCGCATGAGGGATTACGATGTCGGATTTTGGCAGCCTTTCAGTGCCGGCCTTTCCGACACAGAAAGGCTGTCAGAACTCACCTTTGGGAGCCCTCAGTAGGGCCCCATTAAACATGGTCTCCGGTTGTAGGCCAAGGGCGCACCTATGGTGCCCCCCCTGTTGATCCCTGCATCCCATGGCAGGCTCCTTGAGGTGCCTGCCGCGGGGTGCAGGGATGAACAGCACCTCCTATTTTACAATGGGAGCATGTATTCTGGCCAGAATACATGCTCCCATTATAAAATATAGGCATGCAACTGAACGGTGTTCGGTCGCATCCTAATTAGTTGGTCGGTCCCATGAACAAGACGATGTCGGGCAGAGCAAACTCCGCCCAACATTGTAATAGGGCTCATAGTTGGGTACAAGTGCTTTCAATCAGATATGGTGAGGTGTCTGCCGGATTTCATTTGAAATTTTTACATATAGACAGATATAAATGCACTCAAACACTCCCTGTTTTGAAATCCTTAAAAAATATTCTCTTACTTAGTAACCCTACCAATCTGCACTACTCTCCCTTTCCACTGCCCCTGAAGTCCCTCTCATATATCTTAACATTAAATGTCAGAATGATTGTTGGAAAATTTGAAGCTCACCCTTCCCAATCTCACTGACCAAGCTACGCCCCTGACCATACAGAGGCATGGTGAGAGAGAGTCTGTGCAATGTAAGTCATATGGATTTTAAAGTATTCGGGAGGTGCTTGCTATAAATTGCCCCTAAAGCAAGTATGCCTAACATGGCACACAGAAGAAGAGAGCAGTGCCACAACAGCCCAATATTAAAAACAGAGACAAAGGAAGACTGACTGGTGCTATAACAGCTAGGAATAGTCGTACAATGAAAGCATTCAGTCATAAGATACTGTGGTCACGTAATATTTATGTACTGAATCATTTTATAAATGTAATGGTGGGAAATGTTTTAAATTGAACCTACGCCCTGGGGCACTGTATTACTTTTCATAGGACTGTGTTTACATTCCAGAACATGCAAACAACAGACACCCACATAAAATTCATATCACGCTTTGAGTAAGGTAACAATATAGGTGGAAGATGCATAACAACTTGCATATTGAAAGGGGCTGAGAGAGGACCAGAAATGAAATTTTACTAAAACAGCTAGAATTAGAGAATCATTTTAGGTGTTTGAGGGGAGGGAGATTTTTAGTAATTTCCTAAAGGATAGGAATATATGATTTTGTTTCTGAAATGGCGGGCACATATAGATTTGATACATTTTATCACATACATATTTGATTCAGGACCACAGTTCAAAGCATAAAAGTAGGTGCACGCCCAAGTGCAAACAATTTTCTGTTGTATAAATCTTGCACAATCTGCATTAAAAAAAGCTTTAAAAACGTACGCACTCCAAGACCATCAAGGGTAGGGGGGCTCTGTGCATACACTCGTGCATGCATCTCAATATATCAATCAATGATTAGATTAATATATTTTTCAGCATTTCTCCATTTGCCATTTTCATATAAGTATAGATATCCCTGAGCTAACGTGTTTATTAGAATTGATGTCGCTGTGTTAAGTGTATGTTTACTTTACAGAGCAACACAAAAGACATAAGACTGAAAGTCAAATTAGTAGACCGCATAGGATAGCATAAGGCAGTTATGCCAAAAACATGACAGAATCTGGAGTTAACACCCAGTAATATGACATGCTAATTAGCAGCAAGATGCATAATTGGATTGGTGGTTGTATGTTAGTGATTTTGGCATAGTAATCCTTGTTAGTAGGAAATCAGCAGGAAAAAACAGATGAAGTCGTTACATTCTTTGTAATATACATGTTGTATCGTGGTTTTAAATGACATTGGACACAACCACAGATCTGTTAATGTTAAAGAACATTAAACCAATTAATATTTTATCCCTAGACATTAGAAACATTTTTCAGTGGTTCAAGAAATTCTAATTTTGTGGGTATGGGGAATGAGGGTAAAGGATCACCATTTAGCCTTGGGTGACAAGTTAGAAGCATGCCATTAATGGACTGTCTGACATCTCAAATGAGGGCTGAAACCTGGAGGGTGCAGAGGTGTCTCCCTGTCTCCCAACTCACGCTTGTGGCCTTGTCACTTATTTAATGTTACATATCACAAGTATTAATTACAAGTTTGGTGTTTTATTGCACAAAATGCAGTGCTATAAAACCCCACAGTTCACTGTGAAATATGGGAACTATTTTCTGGTTCCCAGTGAAATACATGTTTCTTCTTCATAATGACATCCTCCCAAACCACTCTATAGATTTTAACTTTTCTCAGGCTGGAAGGATTATGCAGTAAAATTATCTAAATCATGTGCAAGGTTATCAAAAATATGCAGCAAAAAAGGCAAATTAAATAGCATATTTTCTGGCTATTAGTTTCATTATTTGAGCTAGAAACATAATTTTTGTGACAACTAGAAATTCTGTGGCAAATGTGGTAAATCCATCAGTGTGCGGTAAAGGTTGCAACCAAATAAACTCCTCAAGTCGCCGACCTTCGCCATTGTCTATTGTTTTATCAAACATCTGTTCATAAAAGTTAAACCGAAACATTTTAATTTCACTCATTGCCAATTGTTGGTCGCACGTATAAGAAAAAAGCTTTTTCAAGCTGACCACCCAAAAATAAACAAGTGATATGTGAATACACAACGGGGGATTTGTGAAATATGGCCCAATATTGCCATCTCGGGGTTCTAGTGACATTTACAAACCACTTGGCCCTCGGCCTAGTGAGTTATGATGTTACCAGAATCCATCAATGGCCATGTTAGACCATGTGTGATGTATCCTGTAAACCTCCTCTGCCGTGTTCATATTGTGCTAATAAAATAATTTGTATTGAAATATCAACATTGTTTACTTACACCCTAACCTCTCTGAGCCACAATGTTGACGATACATGCTCTGCTTAGACATGGTATAACCTTTGAACAACCTTTTAGAAATGTGGAAAAAGCAATGATATCTCAGGTTATGGTTCTTCAGCAATAGAAGCACAATCCTAACCGCGACGTCGGAGAAAAAGGTACAAGTGGAAGTGGTGGGAAGGATTCTGGAAGGAGCAAATCCTGAAAAAGTATTTTAATCACAATTTAAGGAGGACGCTGGAAGTACAATTCCAAAAGGACTTTTTTCGATATATTTATGCCCGATTATCCATGAATTAAAAAGGTGTAAATGCTTGAGACATGCAAGTAAGTGATAGATCTGTTCATTCATACACTTTACAGACATAGTTTTGAACTTTGGAGCATCAGAATGCTCATTAATTTCAATCACATCTAAGATACAGCTGGAAGCACCATGTCTGTTTGCCCTAAAACTTTAGGAAGCTTTCCAATGTTCCCACAAGTGACAAGAGATGTGTAAGAAAAAAAGGTGGTGACATGTTAATGAAAATATTTTTGGGTTAAAAAAGCAAAAAAGACCTTTCAAATGCTTTTAAGTTTACTAACTCTACACATGAGGGCTATATGGAGTGTATACACTACTCACAACCCTGGAAATGGAAACAACTGACCCTGGGAAACCACAAAAATGTAGATTTGTGAGTGGGAGCAGAAAGAGGGTGGAGTCAGGAAGAGAGGAGTCATGAGGGCAGAAATAGTTTCACTTAGCCTTTGCCCTGCTACAAATCATGTGTTATTTGTACAAGCTCTGCCCAATTTGATAATAATGAGAACAGTTATAGTTGGTTGTTTTGGATTACTGCATTTGTCACAAAGATGCCATGTTTTAAGGGCCAAAAGGCTTTCCTGGCCAAAACATGGTTTACAAGAAACAGGAAAACAATGCCTCAAAAGCAAAGGACAAAATAATGACACGAAATGTAGTGAATGGTTAAATAAAGACTCTCGGCATACATAAGCTCCACAACATATATAGTTCTTGCGTACAAGTAAGGAGAGCCATGAGCAATCTGGATGGTCACGGCAGCTCTTAAATGGTGGCCCTTGAAAGTCCTATAAAAAGAAAATAGTTAACATTAGATTTCTTTCACACAGGTTACTTAATTCCGTTCCTCACTATTAAAAATCATTTTACATTGAAACATGGAATCATAACATCGTTTATGGCTGGCACCGGGGGCCTTTATTGGAAACACTAGATTCGGAATGGGTTTTATTTTTACTACTGGGACTTAAGAGAATTAAAGAACAAATTGCTCTTATCCATCGCTGCATCCCAGAATGTTTTGCATGCTGCCTCATGTGACCCTCTGTGATCTTTGAACGTGAGACTCACAGAGGCCACTTGTTGACCTTTTCCTAGAGGCTATTTACATGAAATGTTTTCACTGCTCTATTTATTTTCATGTAGCCTTCCCAAAACACAGATCAACATTGCAGGCTCCATTATTCACGGTGCATGCCTTTAAAAAGGACTTCTTCGGCATATACATAAATCATCAGAAAAGGAAAACAAAAAAACAGGTTGATTTCTGCTCCTTTAGAGGATGACAACATTTTACAACTTGACGACAACATTTTACAACTTCTTGAGCACAGGACGCCCAAAAACGTAAATGTGCCTACTATTTAATGACCTGCTTGTTTGCCGTTTGAAAGAATGTGGGAAGCATCTCTAAGTTGCAAATTGGCAGAACCAAAGGGCGGGTCCTGGACGTCCTCTTTTACCTCTATTAAAAGCAGGCGGTATTAATCACTCCATTTTAAAGGCCCCTGACGGTTGCTATTCATTGGGTTGGCCATTGTGACTAAGGCGTGCTATGAATAACCCTCAACCCCGCCTTTGTGGCTCTGAGTAGACTCTTAGCGGAGCTGCTCAAAGCCTGGAAGAGAATTGCTGGAAGAGGCTACGAAAGCCAAAACAACGGCCATTTTGAAGCAAAAGTGGGCATATTAGAGTGAACTTGTGATTCATTGATCACGCCACACTGTGTCACCTCCTCTCTCCGCCTCAATGCACCCTTCACTCACCCTGGTGGGCGTGTAGAAGCCAATCTGTGCTCTTCCCATAGCAACGGTTGCACCTCAGCAAAAAGCCATGTTTTGTGCTCGGTGGGGAGCAACACATGAATGTTTGGGGCACACAAAACCATGCACATGTTTCTTAGCACTTGATGCTCAAGTGGGTAGATTTTTTTTCTTTTTTGTTTGTTTGCTTTTTTTTTTAAAAGGAGGAATTTAAAAAGCCCAAAGCAATTAATTCCTGTATTATGCAGGCAACAGAGCCCACAGCCCTCTTATAGGCCTGTGTTGTGGATAGTGCCTTTGAAATGGTTTCTGAGTGCGCATACATGCTCCTCATTTAAGCATTTTTGACACTTTTCTTTTTTTGTTTCAAGTGATTTTAATGGAAAGTTTCCTTTAGAAGCAGGCGTCTAAATGTGCTTTTACGAACAAAAAGGGGGAGTAGGTTCCATATCTTTCAACCCGTTGGACACTTTGCCAACCAGTAAAAGACCCGCATCAAAGAAACAAGGTTTAGAGATACTTAAGAACCTGAAAAACGTGTAGTACCGAAATACCTATTTTCTAATTGGTGCTATTTCATGGCATTGCCTTTTACAAGAAAAAATGTACTTACCTGTTAGGTTTATTTCATAACAAAAGTCACATATTTACATTGCCAAAGCACTAATTTATCTTGAATCATTTTTCGATGCCGGTCTTCTTTGCAAAGATTGCGTTATAATAATAGAACCCATGTCTTTTAATCAATGTCCCCCCCTTCTGACGTAAAAAAATATATAACAATATATTTTTTTTCTAATACAATGAATAGTCATTCTAAAAACTATGGGGCCAATTACGATGCGGCCCTCAAAGGCTCCAACCGACGGGTTGGTCGAAGCCTTTTAGGCCGCATCGTAATCACCCCCTCAGTTTACTTTCCGACTGCCGCATTACAATGCTGTGAGAAGTTGGCCTGGTATATGATGTTCACTATTCTAGTGAGCAACTTGCACCAGTCCAAACAACCCTTATGGTGATGGTTGTAAAGTCAACCTTATAGACCAGCGATCCTAGTGGTAGCGTGGACAGAACAGTCCTAGGCTAAAAGGCTCTTGAGGGCGTGTAAAGCCAACTGTTTTACCATATGTAACCCCTTGAATATCAAATGAAAGGACACCACACAGGATATATATAAAATATATATGTATTTATTTACTAACACACTCCTCTGAACTCTTTATGAGAACAGAGGCAAAAGCACATCACAAGTTACTTGGTCAGAATACGTTAAGTTGCACAAATTACAGTTAGGCCCCAGGGGCGAAGCAAACCATATACTAAGAAAGTGGCATAAGTGCCACGTCACGAGAAAAGGAAAGGCCTAGGGCCTAGGGAATCGCTGGGGCTACACTATCTGAACCTTAGTTTAGAAGTAGGAGGCCCACAGGCGGCGCGTGCAGTGTCTTTTCACACGCACGAGAGTCAATGTTAAGTCCATGGGAACTTAGAAGTTAGAAAAAGAAGGATTTAGGACACTTCCGGTCTAGCTAGGAGGAAACAACTAAAAACCTAGACACTTGGATAGTCAATACCCTTGGGAGCACCGAAGTACTCGCGTTACCTCACCCACAGGAAGCGGGTGCATAGGTGTGAAGATGTGTCGGGTTTCGCCGTTGAAGCCTATGGAGCCTGTGAAGAAAGATGCTGCAGGCGACCAGGAGGAAGATGTCCGGGTGGATCCAAGGGTGGATTGAGGATGAAGAGGACCTGAAAGCAGAGGGGACAGAGTCTGGGTCACTAGCTAGTGACCGGGTGGAACTAGGAAGGAACCAGACGACGTCGAGGAGCAATCAGGTGCTGTCGTGAAGTTTGTCTCTTAAGCCACGCGGACCAGGAGGCGTCAAGGACGACCAGGTGCTGGAGGCGAGCTGTCCCACGAAGGTTCTTGCAGATGGAGGAGTCGACCGCCGGATTGGAGTCAATAAGCCCTGGCAAAGGCAACCCACGCAGGATTCAAAGAAGGCTTCTGAGGCAGGTCTGAGGTGCCTCACCTTTGCAGGGAAGCAAGGGCCAGTCTGGAGCAACCAGACCAGCGAGTTGGTTCAAAAGGATTGTCGTCACAGAGGCCACTAGCCAACGGGCCAGCAACCGGACAACGTGTCGAGCTGAACACAAGCAGAAGGGCCCCACGCAGAACTCGTGGATTGTGGAGGGCTGATCTTCGGTGCAGGTGGAGCTTGGATTCGGGGCTTTTCAATCCCCAGTGCACAGCTTCGAGGATACCTCAGGAGCTGCACAGTTAGCAAGTTGCAATCTTTTCAAGATGTCTGGGCCCACGTGTCTCGCCGCCTCCACGGATCTCAGCTATGCTGCAGACGTGAAGAGAGGGTCAGAGAGGTCTGGAAGTCTGGGTCTTGTCAGGCTCTGTGCTCGGGTCCCGGCGGGAGCATCGACAAAGCAAGCCATTGATTTGCTGGATGGTGCCTGGTTGCCCAGGGTGGTCACTCCTTGGCCACAAGGGAGATTCTTCAGTCTTCAGCTTCAGCAGAACGTCGAAGGTCCAGAGTTTCGTGTCAAGTTTCGATTTCAGGATTCATCTAAAGTCTCAGGACTCAGCTCCTACTTTTATACAACTAAAAGGGGCTGGATTACTTTCTAGGTCCCTCCTATGGGTGGGACCAGGAAGGGGGTGGTTACACCCCCTTTCCTTTGTCCAGTTTCGCGCCAGAGCTGGGGCTGGAGTGCCCCAGCAACCGGTTTGAACTGGGGTATGCATGAAGCACCTAGTGTGCCTCAGGCAGTGTCTCAATCTATTCAGCCCTCCCTGTCCCAATACACAAAGTCCTGTCTGGGGTGGTGCTCGCACCTCTCCAGGCAAGAAACCTATTGTCCAAACCTCCGTGACTGGAAGGACTCCCAGCAGCAGGAGGTCAGACTTGTGTCTGTGGCAGCAGCGTCCATTTTGTGACGCTGGGGCTCTGGTCAACTTTAACCGGGATAGTCAGCAACAACATGTCTTCTCCATCTAGAAGGGTGGAATGCTACCCCCGTCACCAGAATTGGCGAGGGGGTAGTATTCCAAAGCGTATGACACCTTACACGACATGTTTAGATAAAGCCAAACCAAAGTTAGCATGTAACCGCGAGGATTATAATGCACTTAAGAGTATCTGGTATGGCGAGATCATAGAACAGCTATAAGGACATGGTTCCGAAAGCTGCAGACAGGCTCAGCTCATGCTAGAGCACTATCTCACACATAACCAAGCACTCTGCCTCCAGGATTGTTAAGGCCTGCCATAGGAGTCACTTATAGGTTACTATGTTTCTATATATAAGTAGGTATAGGAATACTATACCTAAGCAAGGGGTAATTACACGACCTTGCCCCAGCTGAGTGATCAGCCAGTTGTGTTTATTTGAGGGGGACAGCCAGGGGTGGCATAATACATGCTGCAGCCCCTGGTAGGCCTTGGGTGCACCTATGCCCTGGATACCTATAGTACACTATACAGGGGCTCATAATTTGACCCAATATCCAATTGGAGATGTACCTAGAGTACATGGAGTCCATTTTACAGTGAGAGCAGATAGCCTGGGGTCCTGATTAGCAGGATCCCAGGCCAACTAAGTCGAAAACCAGCTAAACACAAGGCAAAAAATCTGGGGTAACCATAGTCCGGTATCCACCTTCCTACAAATGCTAAAACAACAATTGATGGACAGAATGCAGAACAATGTCATACATTCACCCCAGTACAGAGATCTGGGCCTAAATCCATCGTTTTTATGCTCACCACACCATTCCAGTTTGAACCCAGCCATATGCAAATCAGTCATGACCCTGTGCACAATGGGAACAGTCCAGCCCGAACTGCCAGGCCAGGTCCTCTCTGGAATGGAAACAAGCATCCTAGGACCGTTTTCGGGGTTTCACCCCTCTTCAGCCAGGATAACTGGACTCCAGTGGCATGGAGAGCACGGGACCAACGTCTGGGTATACCCATCCCACTCGGGGTGACAAATGCAAAAATTACAATTGATGGACAGAATGCAGAACAATGACATACATTTACCCCATTATGGTGATCTGGGCCTAAATTCGTCGTTTTTTTGCTCACCATGCCATTCCAGTTTGAACCCAGCCATCTGCAAATCAGTCTTGACCCTGAGCCCAATGGGAACAGTCCAGCCTGAACTTCCAGGCATGGTGAGCAAAAGAACGATGGATTTAACACAGATCTCTTGACTGGGGTGAATGTATGATTTATTCATCATTCCGTCCTTCATTTGTTTGTGTAGCACATTACAATGCTGGCAGTCAGAAACTAAACTGTCCGGTTGGCTTCTGACGGCTGCTCGGAACCAGCTCGTAATCCCAAAGGGTGGGCCTTTCCATCCTTGAGATTACGATGCACGGTTTCTGGCATGGTTTCCATGCCGGCCTTTCCGACATTGACACCATGCCGGAAAGCATCTATGGTGGCTAGCAGCAGGGCCCCCTCTGGTGCACAGCCTCCAGTTGGGGGCCCAGGAGGCATCTGCAGTGCCCCCTTGCTTTATCGATAAGAGAACATGAGTTGCCCACAAAAATGAGAAAAAGAGCACAAATTCTTGCTCGTCGATAAAGCAGTACATTTTCCCTTTCACATCAAGGAGGTTACTGATGGGGTACTAGTATTCAAAGCGAAGTTATTTAGCCTGTTGCGTAAAAATGTCGACATTCCTGTTTATTATTCTTTATGTTTGTTTCTATTATAGCTGCAAATATTATCCCCTGAAGAAGGGAGAGTATCCCCAAATGCACAGGGCTACAACATAAGATTGTGATCATGATTGAATTTTGTTAAAACTGCATTCGCAAATATTCATGTATCATAGATTTGGATCAAGAAGTTGATGTATTCAATTAGGTTTAAAGATGAATAAACCACAGTAGTGGTCTATATGTTCATAAAGATTTTTATATGAGACAGACTTACCACATATGTGATTAGCATATAGGATATATTCAATTAGTAGTGCCCCCGGGGTCCAAACTAGTGTTTTCTTTGGCACAATTATAACTTCTCTAGACCCCCCCCCCCCTTTGGACCCACAATAGATCCTATTATTTTAATATTGATTGATAAACTGAATCAATTGGCAATATTTAAAAATGATATGTCGTAGTGACGTTCTACACTAAGTTGCATCCATTACTACAGCCATTCTCAAAATAGAATTTATATGTCAAGTAAACCCCATCTGATAGGTCACGATTGTCCGAGTTCAAAGAGGACTGATACTTTACACATTGTTTTTGGATAAAGGGATCATTTCTATGACCAATGCCTACCTCGTGCCATGCCTCAAATAACACATTAGCAAACTGGTTTCAAAAATAAACTTTTTTTCTATCTTAAAGGGGAAACAACAAATTACACTCCCAGCACGTAAAAATGACTGGAGTCCTAGCAATTTTATAATGACCAGATAATATACAATGACAATGGTCACCAAAAACTAAATTTTCTATTCTTATAATGTACAACTGGCATTGAATGAAAAAGTGCATAATAAATCTGCTTCAAACAACAAAGCCACCATAAAATACAAAACAACCTTTACAAGAAACCCTTTACAACAAATGGCCAGTTTCTTAAATACACAAGGAGTCATGTTTAACAATAGGACAAATAATTGCAATCACTTTGTACCTGTCCAGTGCTGGACTTGGCGTTGTTGCAATTAGTAACTGATAAAAAATGTCAGTAATTTTGATTCACAGTGGGCCAAATTCAGAGTCTAAGTCTCTAACTCCCAATTCAGATTGGACTTTCTCCTGGATTTCCAAAAGTGGAAGACAATTTCTGAAGAAAAAAAAAGCTTTCTGGTTTTGGCCCTTCCTGATCGCTCCACTCGGTATCCCACCTCCTCCACTCCCACAAAGCATGCGATTCGTACATTGAATCCATGGCAAAACAGAAGGGTTTCCTAATGACTCCTGTTGAGACGCGAGGCCACCGTGTATAGTTTTCAAGCCCAATGACCCTTGAAAACCTTCTTCGAAGTTTGGTCGAGCACTTATGATTGCATGTCTTGAGTGCCGTTGTAGCAATTAGCCTAACTTGCTTTTATAAGGCAATCACCACACTGGAACTGGAGCTATAAAAACATGCTCTCAAGCAGAAATCACCTACATTGTTTTCTGAAATATGTTTTCACTGGGGTGATTACTGCTGTGCTGGTCTTGAGCGAGGATTAGCACATTTTGCTAAATGCAATAAGCTAAGCAATAGCAGCCGTTCAACATTTGTTTGACCACCCAGTGGCTGACGCACGATGAAATCTACCTGCTTAAGGGTGCTTGAATGAGCAAATGAGATGGAATTAAAAAAATAATAATAATACAAATGGCATTCAGGGCACTAGTGTATTTGCAGACAATAATTTCACGCGGGAAAATTGCTGGTGTTCCAGAATCCAGAATTTCCCTATGAGGAAATAATTACCTCTCTTTTGAGTTTTGAATATTGGAATAGGGAATAACACGTGGATGCTGTTTTTTTCCACATTGGGAAAACTGCATATTCGACCGATTCTACGGTTTAACTTGGTGAAATTTGTGTAACCCAACCACTATGGGTCTTTTTCTTTCACTGTAAACGTGACAGAACTCAACTACAACATCCTGAAGAACCTCAAAGAACTATACTGTTACTCACTCTATACCCGATTGAGTCCATTCCATGTTTTGTCACAAACTGAGAGCATGCCTGAATAGAAAGTGTTTTACTGAGCTTCTAACCATGGCCGGACTGGGAACCGAAACCGGCCCTGGCAAACAGCTCGGCCGGCCTCCCAGGGGTAGGGGGTGCTAGTTGGAAGCACCACTCCCGTCTCACTGATGATGCTTACAGGGGGCCGATATTACGGCTAGGCTGCAAAACTGGCCTCCAATAATAAAAACGCCCCCAAGGGACCAAAAACACCCCCACCCTGGTGGGTCACCGGGGAAACGCTAGGGTCAGTCTGGTCCTGCTTCTAACAGCGGAGAATGTTAAGATTATTAAGTTAAGCGGACAGTGTCACTCAGGGGGCAGCTACAGAACCTATACTTTTGTGAGAGCTAGTTGGCAAAGTCGATGAACCATAATTGGGTGGATGGGAGAAGGATAGCTACAGTGTAACAAGATATACAGCTACACTTGTGCACTGACCTTCCATTACACAAAATGTACACCAGGACACACATCCCATTTACTACTCTGGAATAGAGGCTTCCAGGATCAATGGTAAACATCAGACACATGTTGACACCAATTCCAGATGGACGGTGATGGATTAAACCCAGATCTTTTGACTGGGTGTGAGTGTTTGATTGGTTCAGATACTCTGTCCATCACCACCCCCTTTTGTACCGCTTTGTTCACCATAAGTTGGCAGGGTATGCTCAGACGTGAGTCCCTTGCTCACTTTGCCACTGGATTCAAGCAAGCCGGGTTGAAGACGGCTGGAATGCCAGAAACCGGTCCTCGGAAGCTTGTTTCCAGTCCAGGGAAGGCATGGCTTGGAAGTTCGGGCTGGACTGTTCCCATGAGGCACAGGGTCAGAGCTGATTTGCATATGGCCATGTCTGAACTGGGGTGGCAGAGTGGGCTAAAGAACGGTGATGGATTAAACCCAGATCTGTTGACTGGGTGTGAGTGTTTGATTGGTTCAGGTGCTCCGTCCATCACCACCCCCTTTTGTACGACCAATTCCAGGGCTGCTACTACACAAGTTACAATATGTAACAAAAATGCATTTTCACAAAGTGAACTAATGACCCAACAAGGGTCTTTTTTGTTCATCTGTACAGATTCGCAGACAATGGCTAGTGAAAAAAAGAAATCTTGGCAATTCTCCTATAGAGAAAGAAGTTTAAAATGACTGCTTACTCTGTTTTGAATTATCACATCATAACTTTGAAAAGGGACTCTGAAGAACAGTAGTAAAAAGTGCACACACATAAAAATATATTATTTGCGGGGATAAAACGTGACTTTTGGAGCAGTGCTTTTAGCAGGCACTCAGAGGATGTTATTTCGGTATGTGGTGTTTATATTTTACAGCTGAAGCAAAGTGCCTGTGGGACATGCTGCTCTTGATTAAGGTATTTCAAGGCAGGAGGCCGGTCCCTTGGGAACGCATTGTTTACTCCCTTAGCAACACCTGATGCAAGGGGAGCGCACATGCAACAACATGTTTGCCAGGATTGCAAAGATGCAGCAACAGGTGAGCCGAGATAGTAAACAAAGAGAAATACATGGAGTAATAAAAACTCTCATGGTCAAAATAAACAAACGAAGTTAACAGGCAAATACTTGTTTCTTATGTTCTATGGACAATAGGAGTTTGTGTCTGTGTGGAGGTGTGTTTGTGGGCTTTACAGATAGAAATCATGGCTGTCAGATAAAGAGGAAGACAGGCGTGAATAGAGGTGAGCAGATATGAAATGTGCAGAAAAGTTTGGATTGAAAGGAGAGGACAAGCTATACGGTTGCCTTGTAATTATAAAAAGGATACAATAACATAAGTGGGATACAATTTGGTTATCTTTTCTCAATACTATTTTCGATACCAGCTTTAGAAGGGTAGGGGGAGGCCTTGCTTATGTGACGTCAGAACATAATGGGTGTGGAATGTCTATGAGGCTGCGTGGAGGTGCCTCTCGCTGCACATCCTTAGAAAAGATGGAGGCAACTCTACCCCTAGTAACTTGGAGTCTTGAAGACAATGGGCGAGAAAGAGGTGGAGCATCTTTACTCCAACATCGAGACTTTGGATCATGGGAGAGTTGGTTATCAGGATGCACTAAAATCATAATGGCTCGCTACCGAAGACTTTGAGGGACAAATGACCAGCAAGTTAGGAGAATGTGTGAAAGAGTTACATTTTGAATGAGGATCGCATTGAGAATCAAAAAATAAGCGATGGAGATCAAATATGGGACGCAAAGAAGTCAGATTATAGCAAGAGAATGCATAGCGGTGGGAAGGTAGTACCTATGGCAAATATTACCTGGTTGGATTTAAAGACCTTTCACAATATTAGTCTACCAGAAGGGTTATCAGCCTGTGAAATCTAGTGCAGGTTGGGATATTGTCTTTCTGCTACAAATGTGCAAAACTGCAATCTCACTCCAAGAGAAAAATTACAGAAAAACTCAAAAATGGTGTATGTTGCTACCAACATGCTACTTGAAGTGAAATAGGCAAAACTGCATAGTATTCAAAGGTAGTATTCCATAGAGCGAATAGTGCTAACACCAATCAGTTGTGAGGTACCTCATAATGTATAGAACACCTTGTCTTAGTTACTGCTCACCTGGCCATAAAAACATCCATTTGATTTATCTAGTGTAGCACAATATGACTCCTTTTTATTAAGAAGTTCGAGAGGTACTTCGGCGATGTTAATATTCCTAATATTGAGATCAGACTAAGAGGCTTATTGTTTCAACACTACTCCCAGAGATGGCTTATGTGGAGGAGACCACCTCGATCTTTCTCTAAACCTTCTTGACTGCTCCTGAAGAGCTTTATGTAAAATTAAGCTTTTAGGTCCTTTCAAAACAAATGTCAATGGGATTGGTGTCACAAAAGAGCCAAGGGCAGCTCATTTTGGAGTACTGGAAGATTAATGCACAGTACACAATAAGGATCTTAGCACTATACTGCAAGACGGCATGGGGGGATTGGGAAAGGAGGCAAAAAAATAAAACCTGCTCCAAATATTCTAGTGGTACAGTTTATTGATGGTGCAGTCAAATATAACTAAGCTGTAAACTATGATAGGATTGTTTAGCAACTGTATATCTATATCACGCCATATCCCTAATGTGGGCTGGTTGCATGCTACTCCATACATCTTGGAATGTGAGCTCACTAGAATGAAAATGTACTTTGATTCTCTGCCACTGCAGGGTTAAAAAAAAAAACACCACTATGTTGCCCACTTCTGTTGGGAAAAGTTCATTATTCTCACATTTTGTGAGAGCGAGTTTTCGGGGCCCAAGTGATAGAGCACGGTCTAACCTACTCGTGTAGAGCTTTGAGAATGTTGATGGTTTGGGGTTTGTGTCGGACAAATTCAAGGCATTCAGTGGCTAGGGACCAACCCAAGATGCAAAATCTGGATGCCAAACCATCTGGTTTTGTTGCACCAGTTACTGATTATGGGTTGGCAGAATTGTCACTTTTTTTTGTATTCATTTGGTGCGTTATAGTACTATCTTCATGCACTCTGCCATTCCTTTAGGTCTCCTTTGGGTGGTGGCGTCGAGATAAAACCTAGCAAAGAAGGTATATTCAAAACAACTCATTGTATTAGGTACCGCAATGGTGTATTATACCAGAGCCACTAGAAGCTTGCAAGAAAAAAAAGTGGCATTCAAATGTGAATTCTGACTGTAGAAATCCTTGTACTGACATACATTTTTAAACTACTAGGACAACACTTAGACAATGATTTTTCTATAAATAAACATCAAACCTATGAAAGCAGGAAATATTGATATGTGATCAATTTGTGTAACATCAAAGCTAAATGACACCACTGCTCTAGACATTTCATATCAATATCAGATGATATATAGCCCAATTATTTCAGATGAAGTAATGAAAACTACAACTCCCAGACTGAAGTCTTCTGAGCAATGAAAGCCTCGGACGTGAGCATTGGTGAAACCGTGCTGAGGATTGAACTGGCAACCCCAGTAATAAGCAACAGGGAACATCCTTTACAACAAAACTTTTACAACGCGGTACCGTTACCACGCAGGTTTTACAACGAAAGTCGTTACAACGACTTGCGCTGGAGGGCTCTGTAGGATGGGGAATAGTTTAATTTACTATCCAACACCTTCCCTACTGTCCAAGGGGACTGGAGTTGGAATAGTAAATTAAACTATTCCACTATCCAGTGCCCCCCAACGCAAGTCGTTGTAACGGCTTGCATTGTAAAACCTGCGTGGTAACGGTACGCGTGGTAAAAGCACGCGTTGTACCGTCATACATCCATAAGCAACCATAGGTGAGAACATTTCTGGCCAGTGCCTACAAACTGATCTCTTTCAAACATAACTCTTCTTTCAGAGAGATATATCAGGACCAGGGTTCTTGATTTATTTCCAAGTTTTAAAAAAAACGATGCAGAATAAATGATGTCTTCCTCTGTCGTTCCTGCAAGCTGGTTAATTGCATTTGTTTCATATATCTCCAAACAGCCTGCTACATTAATTACATTCTGTAGCACCAAGCTCCTCTGCTACACTCTGTCACTTCTACTGAGCACTTTAATTGTATCCCTCTGAGCTACACGCCATTTTTCGGCACTTACTCATAATTACATTTGTACCATCTAATGCTGGACACTTCTCTGTGCATGGTTATGGTTTTGTGAGATGTGATCTGTTTGTCTTTGCCTGTGGAAGGGGGTTGGTGCACCGACCGTGCCTGTCTGAATGTGTTTCGCTGGAAGCCTCATGAGCTACCCTCCATGAATGTTTGATGCAGAGCTGGGGGTGGGGCCAGCTGCCTTTGACCCGGCTCTAATTGCAGTGGGGAACACCAGCAGCAGCAATGCATGGATTAGCGCAGAACTCACAACGCGTGGCCAATTTACCTTGGATTCGAAAGATGTCGCATTAATTCAATTTGTTATGTAGGTTTAGACTGCGCTTGAAGACCACAAACAAAGGTGAACCTGGCGATTGAACGCCGATTTACATGTTGGTGGATATACAGCCCCTTTTAGATGAGCCGGGCTTACGGTAAGCCCTCTCAACACTCTGTTGTCACAGATTGTCCATGGCTGTCAGAGGAGACCAATATGCTCTTCTTATAATACACCTACACTCCACAGAATTATACAGTCAGAGAAAAACATCAAGAACACAACAACAAGAACCTTGTGTGGATGTCTTAACCACAAAATAGCTGCGAATACTGACAGGGTCAGGGAAGGCTACTAACACCATTCAACAACAGTGCATGGAAATTTGCAATTTTTTGTTAAATCCAGACCAGAACAATGTTGTGTTACATGTGCACAGTAGACCCAAACCTTACCTGACCTCAAAATGTATTCAATCCTGAACAAAGCATGGGTCGATGTAAGGTAAGTGATGTCTCGCATCAAAAGACATCAGCCCAACGACAAACTGTTCTAGTCATTGCAAACAGGCAGTGTAAAACAAAACAACAAAGAACAGGGTGCAGGAAAATGGAGATTGGGAATACTGAAAATCTACCACCCTCAGTGTAACTGCCCATCTGACTGTACTAAGCATGCAGTCAGGCCACCTCAAAGATATACAAAGTGTCTTGGTAGGGTGGTGCATTCCAATAGAGGGCCGCATTCTGCACAAGGGCTACTGTCTCACCCTTGAAAACTGTAAAGTAGAGAGAGCTGAAATCGGGAATTAAAGACATCAATCTGTGTCTCTAAAAAGCATCATGGCACCTACAAACTTCGGCAGGTGAGAACCACTGACATCTAACAATATTCAAAGAAGGAGGCTGCAGAGCAAAAGTGTGTACAGAGGATCAAGCAAAGACAAAGCTGGGGCACAAAGCAGAATAGCGCCTCCAGCCAGAGCAGCTAGGTGTACAGTAATGGGCCAAGCAGCAAGTCTGAAATATTTGAGGCTCAAGCTATCCAAGTCCAATATCTTACCAGGCAAACAATGTACATCCAAAATTCTCCCTAGAGCCTAGAGGAGTCGGGTCACAATGTGCACTACAACTGCAAGCATACACACTTGTAGGAAATGTGTGGAATGGAGGTAGAAACCGGTTTCCTCATAATTACCTAGATTATAGCCATATAGGCCTGTTTATAGGAGTCATTTTAAACATAAAACACATCTAGGTCACTTCACTTTGCATTTAATTGGAGCTTACCTTTAACCATGGGATTTCTACATACAAGTGTCACGAGGTGGATGCATAACAATTAAAATCTGGTAATGTGGGAAATACAGGAGAAAATATAAAGCAGCTCCTTCACAGATATAATTTCAAACAAATCCAAAAGGTATGAATTATGTCAGGGCCAACTCAGCCTTTGAGCATTCTGGAGAAGGACAATATTAGTGATGTTGAGGTGGGTTACGATGGTACCTGGCATTAAGCAATTGATAATAACTAAGGTGGCAAGGGATGCATGACAGCACAGGTTAATAGAATTCTATACTAGAGAGAGCTGTATAGTGGCACCAATAGTAGGAAATGGTTGCTATCTGACAGCACCGAAAGGTTCTCCAGTGATCAGGATTCAGGACACTTCTGTTGTAGCACTTGGGGTGGGGTGGTGATGGTGCTGTGTGTGTGTGTGCCATCCCACAGAATGCTAAACTGATCCTTCTGCTTGTCTGCCCACCCACAAGATGAAAGGCTTCACTTATAGTCATTTACCCTTTCACAGCTTACTGCCACCACCACAGGAAGAATAAATCTGCCAGGGTGACCTTCCAAAGCCGATACCACGCTCATAACTGAATCATTCCAACTGAAATGCACTGGGCGTGAGGAACAAGCCAAACTGCAAACAACATATTCAGCCACAGAAGAGTATGTGAGGACAAGTCCATACACTCATATTAAAGCAAACAGTACTGAAAGACGATGCTTCACAATGATTGGCTGAGGAATCGATTGTATGCTCGAGTCCCTAACCTCACCAATTGATCACTTTGTGTGACCCTGAGCAAATCACTGTATACCTAGTTTGTGCCTTCACTTGCCCATCTGTAAAATTGAGAGAACCTCCAAATTGGACGAATACTGGTGTTTGGGACTTTTTAAATGGTTAATTGGCCCATGGACTTATCATAACACTAGTTTGCACTGCCTAACTTTAATAACTATGCAGATTGGCCTAGACGGTTACTGTATTTGTACACCGCATAACATGGAAAAAGTATTTCTGAGATAATTCTGTTGATTTCCTACAAGACAGACATGGCCACAAACTGACAGAGATGGATGAATAGACAGAGCGAGAGAAATCTTGATTTTTCAAAGGGGTTCTTCTTGGAGTGACACAATTGACTTTGAGCAGCGAATATTCAACTTCAGATCCCAGCTTTCCCCTAGACTGAGGTGTGTGATCTTGAGTCCGCTGTTTCACACAGTTTTGGGTGTCTCTAGGCGCACCTTGAAAACCGGGAAACGAGCATTCCCTCGGGTCGCATTTCAATCTATGTACATCAGGTCTGTACACTAGATAGATATCTCAGTGGAAACGTGTACCGATCGGCCTCTTTGCAGTCACCCCAAAAGAGACGGGTCATGGCTGATGTCTATAATGCCGACATGCTCAATACATAAAGCGCTCTCTCATTGAAAGTAGATCGAGTTTCACCCAACGGCACGGTCACATCCTCTTAAAGATCTATGATCTAAGCATAAAGGGAAACTTGACTCGTATAGCGCCTCGTTGACTCCACTGTGAAATCAATGCGCTTGCCATAAAAAGTTCTTCAAAGCCTGCTTCCCCGGTGAGAAATTCTCCCAAGCACAGCCAAGTTGACAGTATCCGAGCTTGACAGAACACTAGGACCCAGAAATCCAACATTCTAGCGTGCGCGCGTGCAGATAAGAGAGATTTTCAGGTGCATCTCCACTAAATGGATCGGGCCACCTAGTTTTGTGGGGTTTTTGTTCTACGCTGAAACAGCAGTATTGGGGACTTCCACCCTACATCCTCTGGAGTAATAACACCAAACCAGTCTGATTCACTCTTAAATTGCGGCTGAAAATTACTCTTACACTGTTGTCCCTACACCCAACTGCTGGGACAAGCATTAGAAGGAAATATTCTCCCTAAACTCCAGTGTGCCAGACATGTCTCCTCTCAAACACAAGGAAAGACAGAATGTATTTTCAGTCTGTATCCTACATTAAAGTGCGACATTCTAGCCTAGAACAGTATATACAACAGAAAGGTTACTATGCAACCAATAGACGAGGTGTCCATCTTTCTGTTGTATCACGTTTTGTGGCATTTTTTGTGTTGCAATATAGCAGTGCACAGGAAATATTCGGTTTACTTTTATATGGTATTAAAAGTTACCTGTTTCAGGTTAGTTCTCAAGCACACGTGCTGTTTCACAGCAGACGCTTTACAATAAGTGGAAATGTACATTGTCAAGACAAAAAAAAGGGAAACTTACCAAACACCTGCAAGCACACACATCCACAGAGCAGCAGGTGAGTTAGCAGATCCATGTTGTCATATTACACACAATCCAGAACCTGAGGTAGCACAATCCCAGAGCGTCAAGTGCCAACAAGTACCAGGGGAGGCACGTGGGGGCTTCGCTAGGAGCCGATCAAGCAGCAGGTAAGTGATGGCAACACCTCCACAGCGCCTTGAGGGAAGCGGTCAGGGCAGGACAGCGCTAGATCCATAGCACTACACAGGTTGCCTCCATCCACTCCGATTCCCAAATCCCCACAGATCCAGCCCAGCCAACGTAATTTCAAAACTGCTCCCCTCAAAATCCTTGGTATATCCAGAACCAGGTGTTTCCTCCAAGGCCCAAAGAACAGAGACCGGTTCCTTAAAAAAGTGCACTGCGAACTTCTCAGCAGGCTGCATGAAACAATTCTTGTTTTTGCCCTTTTCGTCCACAATCAGCCGGCGCAGCGAGTTTCTCACTAACTTGCACCCAGGAGGGTGAGGGGAGGGAGTGTGTGTGGAAGTGGCGGCTGCCCAACAGTTTGTTGAATGGAGGCAGGTGCCGGCAGAGGGGCGGGCGCTGCTGTGGGCCAGGGACGGTAGGAAGAGTGTGGAACAGCCCCGCTCAGCCCAGGCTTCCCGTCCCTCCGCTCGCACTGCTGCTCCCCCTGAGCCAAGCAGTGGCAGCGGCAGCCTCCAGCCCTCCTCCCGCCTCCCTCCCTTCCTCCCGCAGGTCACGTGGCGCTCCCTCTCTCCATGATCCCGCGTCGCATCCCGAGAGGAACTTGCGAAGGGGAGGAGATGTCGGATCAGCCAAGTGGCAGAGGCAAGAGGAGGGCGGGGGAGCGAGGCGTCGAAAGCATCCTCTGAGCGCTGCACACCGCAGATCAGAGAGCCCAGCCGTCCGGGGATAAATAACCGCACACAGCCCTCAACCAGAGCGGATGATGGGCTCGGAAGAGGGAAACGAGCACTTATGGCTTGGTCCTCTTCCCTTCACGCCCGTCCCCCCCTCCTCTACCCCATGCATGGCTGCATATTACTTCCTCCGTGACAGACAGGCCATTTCCAGGCTGATTGTTTTCAAGCTGATGGCATTCCCTAATGTTCAGAGGTTCTGTACAGAGAGCGCACACGGGTATACGAGAGAGGTGTGTGGTCTGACGTGTCCCCGCCACCTCACAGACAGGCTTTTGTTATTTTAAAGACACTCACACCAGCGGCTGAGCCTTTCGTGTGTAGGGCGGGGGGTCTCGAACTGCAGGGGACACGAGCCCATTGTGTTTTACGCGGAGTGCCATGTGAACTGTTGTCACCGCTGAGAACGCCGAACACACGGCGACACACACGGCAGCCGCCAAGGGATGACAATCATAGGCGCCAAAAGCGAGAACAATGGAGCCCACCCCGGGCAGGTAGAGCTGCAGCATCAAGAGCAAAGGGGTTCGGCATCTGCCGTGCAGTTTATGTAAATAGTGTGGATGTCGAGCCACGTGTGATCACAGGCTCGCTGCTTCCCGGGGGCGCCGATGATTCACGGCGGGGAGGCACGCGGCCGGGAGCGGAGCCTGGATTACAAGGCTCTAGTTCCCCCTGCTGGAAGACCTGATGCTTTTGTGCTTTACGACATTCCATGGGCTGGGATCGCAGAAGCAGAACCAAACCTGTCTGCGCCGAGGACAGGGGTCGATCAGGTTAGTTGCGGCCATTGGTGCAGTAGGTGTAGTGGCACCGGGGCCCTGAGGGACAAATTGACCCAAGACAATGCTGTATTTTTCCTACTCAGCAGCAGTCAAAGGGACCAATCTCCTTGCCTTGCACCAGTGCCCTTTGCACCCTTAATATGCTACTTGCCTTACTCAGGCGCGGCTGAAACGTAGGGCGTGCGGTAAATGTAAATGTAAATGTCATGGTACTTATAGAGCGCACTGTCACCAGACGGTCACCTTGCGGTGTCGCCTATTCGGCTTCCTGGCGCTGATACTCATACCGCTGTGGAACACCTCCTGGCTTTCCCTGTGAAGTGTCCACTCCTGGCACCCCCAGGGTGAAGCCAGGCATCCTTAGCGCTGTTGGGGCCGGTGTGGAGGCTAAGCAAGCTATTGCCTAGAGTTGCAGCGTGGGGCCTCTGATTAGAATAGGCACCGAGGCGAGAATTAACAGGTCTGAGGAAATTGAGCCCGAGACCCCGCTGAGGCGGGAATCGAACCCTGGTCCCTGGCCAGAACTCTGCATCAGGGTCTGCCGCTCTAACCATTGAGCCACACTCCTCCACACGCTGCGGTAGAGCCGAGAGAGTATCCCTGGGGCAGGGTAGGCACAGGATACATGAGCTGATCAGACTAGGCGAAGAGTTGCCTTTGGGGAAGGGTAGGAAAACAGCAGGCATGCTTTTTCCGTTTATGGTCCAGACCAGGGCTTTAAGTGAGATGAAAAAACGGTGGGGGGTGTCTCTCAAAGGGGCGTGGCCAATGTAATTAAGGACGTGGCTTAAAAATACTTTAAGCTAAAAATCTGTGCTTTTATTTCTTACAGCAAGTAACATCATACCTAAAACAAGTCAGGACTATTGGCGTTGTCTATGGTTGTTAGTTGCATAAGATAAATAAGCAGCAACTATGGCTTGTATATGATTGAAAAAGCTTCAATTTAAGCCCTGATGACCCCACAACAATGTTGCTGCTCCAGATTTTCAAAAAGAGAAGGAAATCCAGAGAGAAAATTACTCTCTTTAACTCCTTCGCTGCGGCGGCTATTCCGCCGCAGCGCTAAGGGGGTGAGGGGGTGGGGGGGCGGCGCGGCGCCCACACGCTGGTGATGGAACCGCTCCATCACCAGCCTCCGGTGAGCTGTGCTGATGACGGAGCGGTTCCGTCATGGCCCGCCCGCTCAATAGAATGCGCCGCACAGGCGCAAACTCAGCACCGCGCAGGCGCGTCGGTCGGGCCATGACGGAACCGCTCCGTCATCAGCACAGCGCCACCGCGGCTGATGACGGAGCGGTTCCGTCATCAGCATCGATGTGGTTAAAGGATTTCCCTTCCCCTACAACGCTCGCCTGGCATGATGTCATGCCGTAACTTCTCCACTAGTGAGAATTGAGCAGTGTGAGCACGTGCAGATCAACGGTTCCTGATTCCACTGCAGTCCGTTAAAAAAGGGGCCAGCTGTGCCAGGGTACAAAACAGAGCCCGATAGAGACACCTTTAAAAAACTGCTGATGCTCAGCACCGGTGTGACCCGACCCACTTAAAGCCCTGGTCCAGACAAATTACAATAACTCAATAGGAAGGGAAAGAGGGGTTTATCCAGGTGAACGAATTTATGGCAGATTTTAAGGAGATCCACATAAGATATATATATATATATATATATTATTTATATATATATATATATATATATATTTTTTTTTAATAATTCTTTTTATTAAACCCGTGTCGGCATGGTAACATGGATTAGATTGACATTATACACATAAGAGTAATTCATTCAACAACACAGTAATAATCACAGTAGTAACAGTAACAGAGCAGTGACACTTCCTGGAACGCAGAATTTATGGTGAGGACAGGTCATAAGAAAGGGAGTTGCGCGGTGGACTACAGATCTCCCCCCGGTATGTGTTCCATGCCCCCCAGATTTGTGACCATTTCTGTGGGCAGCCCCTCACGAAATAAACCGTTTTTTATCGTAACATACACCAGTCCATGTGTTTCTTCCATTCTGCTATGGTAGGTGGGTTTGCAGCTTCCCACAGCTGACCAATGTTTCTTTTTGCCACCATGCAGCCTACTGTGACCCAGATCTTACCCATTCTGCTCAGATACGTGGATTCCCATACATTCAAAAGGCACCTTTCGTTTCAGGGCGGATGACCAAATCCAACACTTCGCTAAGAACAATATGTGTTCGGTGCCAATACACCTGAATAAGATCACATTCCCATAGAATATGCATAAATGTGCACTCATTACCAAACTGTCTTCTGCAATCCCCCTCCCCCAGTGCCTTCCCCATGCAAACTAGGCAGGGTCCAGTGATGTACACCCTATGCAATATTTTGAGCTGAAAGAGTTGCAATCTAGCCGAAATTGCAACTTCCCGTGGGGAGGCAAGTGCCTCCTGCCATTCCTCATCATCCAGTTCAAGGCCATCTCTTTCCTACTTCGGCCTGGTTCCCTGGAGGGGGTCTACGGTGTTTGTTTATCAGCTTTTTCTATGTAAGAGAGATTTCCTTCTCTGGTAGGTATCCATCGAGCAATCTGTCCTCGAGGGGTGAGGATTTTGGGGCGAGGAACATTTAGTGAAATGGGACTATAGTGCATGTCAGACTTGGAGATATCAAAAGTATTCTGGGTTGGTGAGTTTGTGTGTCTGCAAATGTCACCATGTCTCCCTTTACCCACCCGTCTCCAACATTCCAGATCCCGATAAGGTCCCATTTGTCGAACCCGTTCAACTTCCACAGGTTCCCCAGCATCTCTGAGTCCCAGAGAGGTGTTGCTAATGTCAGTTTTCTCTCCCATCCCAGGCTTTTGGTTGCTGCGTGCCAGACCTGCACTGAGTGTTTGGTAGGCCCAGTGAAGGGGAACCGCCATGGTCTAGAATAGAGGGCTCTGTTGTAATTCGCGCCCAGAAGGAGCCACCGGTCCATGGCATAGCCCGGGTCGTCTATTCGGCGATAAGTGCAGTGATTAATGGCCGCAAGATGGGCCGCCCAATAATATTTCTTAAGGTCGGGAAGGCTGATTCCCCGTCCTGTCATACCAGTTAAGGGTGAGTTTGGTCAGTGCTATTCGGGGTTTCCCTTCCCACAGCAAGTCCCTCTGTAGTCCCTCTATTTCCCTGAAGTAACGTGTAGGCACCGGGTCTGGGTAGTTTTGCAGCACGTAGAGGAAGCGGGGCAAGGACATCATTTTAAAAAGCGCTGCCCTGCCCAACAGTGAGAGAGGGAGCGCCTTCCAGGCTGTTATGTCTCGCTTCAATCTTTGTAGTGGTAGGAGTAGGTTGCGAACGTAACGGAGATGTTGGTTTGATGTCAAGAAAATCCCCAAGTATTTAAAGCCCATTGTGGTAATTTGTATAGAGCAGCCCTTAGGTATAACTGGCGGGTCCCCGTTGAGGACGTAGAGAAGGGGGGATTTACCCCAGTTTATGGAATATCCAGAGAATCTTTCAGAAGCTTGCAAAAGTATCAAACACTGCAACCAACGATGCTCATGGGGAGGCTATGAACAGAAGGATGTCATCTGCATACAGAGAGATGAGGTCTTCCCACATTTTCGCCCATCGGAGGCCGCGTATGACTGGATCTCTATGAATCCATGCCACAAGGGGCTCCAACGCAAGAGCAAAGAGGAGGGGGGACAGCGAACAACCCTGGCGGGTCCCCTGACCCAGCGCAAACACCTAAGCTTTTTTGTTGTTCACTACAACTTGCGCCAGGGGCTCAGAGTAGAGTAGCTTGATCCAGTGAATAAACCCAGGCCCAAACCCCAGCTTTACTAGTACAGCAAAAATGTACGGCCCTTCAATGGTATTGAATGCCATGGATGCGTCCAATGAGACTATGATTGCCGGTTCTTGTATTGTTGCTAGCCTTCCCATTACACCGTGCACTCTTCGGAGATTCAGTGCTGTATTGCGCTGGGGCATAAAGTCTGACTGGTCTGGATGTACTATTTCGTTGATCACTTTGACAAGGCTATTGGCAAGGAGCTTAGCGAGAATTTTGGGCTCCGCATTTAGGAGAGAGAGAGGCCTAAAAGAGGAGCAATCTGTCTTAGGTTTACCCTCCTTATGAATGGTGATGAGCGTGGCCACCCGCTGGTCTAGTGGGAGCATCCCCTGCTTTTTGCAATTTGTAAATAAGTTCCGCAGATGTGGGGCTAGTTTCCGGCGCAAATTTATAGAGCTCGATTGGAAGGCCGTTAGGGCCCTGCACCATGCCTGACTGGTGATTCCTAATCGCTAGTGCAATTTCGTTGTTAGTAAAGTCGCTGTCCAGTAGCTCCTGATCAGGGACCGGCAGGGTAGGAAGAGCAATGTCTCTGAGAAGGGACCAGGAATCTTCTTCTGTACAAGAAGTATGTGTGCGATAGATGTCACTAAAGTGTGCCGCAAATGTATGAGTAATAGCCTGGGGATCTGCAATGGATTTGCCATATTTGTCTATCAACTCTGGCACCAACATGGACGCCAACTCTTTACTGTCCAGCCATGTTATGAGTTTCCCTGCCTTATCCCTAAGGTCATACACTCTGCCCGCCGTCTCTCTCCCAAGCGATTTGGCCCGGTCTGTGGCTATTGCCTTATATTCATCCCTTTTAAGTTGCAAAATATCTAGCTTTTCCTATGTAACTACTTATCCCAGTTCCTCTTCCAGTCTGAGGACTGCAGTTTATACATCAACTAGATCCTTCATTTTCTACTTGTGTGTCCCAGGTATCAGGGAGAGTGCCTGCCCCTGTATCACAGATTTAAATGCCTCCCACAGTGTCTGAGGGGATGTCAACTATGCCCTAGTTTTCTTGGAAGTAATAGTCTATGACTTGGAGTAGGGCCTTGTGCACATTCGGGGCGCGGCGATACCATCGATTTATAGGGGCCACACTGCCCACTCCACCCGACCCAATGTCAGGTGAACCCATATCTGGGAATGGTCAGAGATGCTTCTCGCCATATGTCTAATTTCGTGGATATGTGCGATCTGGAACGCTGGGACAATAAAGTAGTCTATACGAAAAAGGCTATTTTGTGCCCCGGAGTGAAATGTGTGTCGGATACTGTCAGAATGGTATGCCCTCCACGCGTCTGTGAAACCCCGGGCCTCCAGGAAGTCGGGCAACCATCTGGCCGACGTCCCAGTGTCCCAGGGGGATATCGGTCCAGCATGCCAGAAACCACCAAAGTTGAAGTCTCCTCCGATCACCAGCAGACCCTCCGGAAGTGAGAGCAGTATAGTCCCCATGTCCTTGAATGTACGGTTCTGAAGGCCTGGCGGTACGTAGATGGACATGCAAGTGAGCATGCGTCCCTCCCACTGCCCCATGATGCCAGTATATCTTCCTAGGGCATCCGACCATGTAGAGTGAACCACAAAGGGAAAGGAGTTTTGTGTCATGATTCCCACTCCCCTTGAGCCAGAAGTGAAGCCTGCATGGGCTATCAGTCTATAGCCCCACCTATTTAGTGCCTTGCAGGAATTTCACACAAAGTTTGTTTCTTGGAGAAGGATTATGTCCGGGGCGTGCCTCCTGATATATTGCAAAACCACACAGCGCTTAACCTTGTCTCTCAGCCCGTTGAAGTTCCAGCTCAATAGTTTAATGCTACTGCCTCCTTGTTCGCTCATGAAAATATATGTAAGTTATTGATTCCTCCCGTAGTACACAATCTTTTTGTGCCAATTCAATAAAAACGGAACAAAACTTCATTACCCAATCCCAACAACCCTCCTCCCTTCTCCCCTGCATTCTGGGCTGTGAATAGCCCTTAAAATGCAGAGTGCCTGCCACCCAACTGGTGAACTTAAAGTAGAAATGGGAGGGTGAGTTAGGTGTCTCATCCTCCCTTCTCTACCTAGAAAATCAATATTCTACAGCCCCCCTAGGGGGCCCATGTCCAAAGAAATGTGTCCCCATCAGATATGTGTAGACCCAATGTGTCAGCAGCTGCCTCCGTTGCATGGTACCTGTATCACCTGCCGACCCGGGGAAAGTTAGTTAGGATAATGGATCTCGCTGTGCCTGGGTAAGGAGTCCCTTCGTTCACGTGGGCAGGGCCACTTGCTTTCTCAACAGGAGTTGTGTTCTTTAGCTCCCTACCAAGCCTCCAACCACTCCACCGCTGCTTCTGGATTGTCGAAGAACCAAGCCCTGCCCTCAGCCTCCACTCGGAGCCGCGCGGGAACAGGATGGCATATTTCACACCTTTGACACATAGCGTCTTTTTGATGGCTAGGAAATATCTGCTCTGTTTCTGGACTGCCTGCGTAAAGTCCAGGAAGAAGGATATTTTGGTGTTCTGATACCGGAGCGGCGGGGCCAATCTGACATTTTGCCGAATCACGTCTCTGTCACGAAAGTTCAGTACCCGCGCCAATAACTGCCATGGGGCGCCCCGGGCTTTGGCCGTTCCCCAGGGACCTTTTGCGCTCTTTCGATCACAAAGAACTTGGACAGGCCTTTGGGTTGTAGATAGGTAAGAATGAGGTCCTCACCAAAGAGATCCAGTGTCTGCCCTTCCTCCCGTTCCGGCACTCCTAGGATTCTTATGTTGTTTTGGCGGGTTCGGCCTTCATAGTCGTCCAGCTTGCTTTTGGCAAGTTTCTGGAAAAGGTATAAAACGGGGATCTCATTTTGGATTTGCGAGGTGAAGTCCACCAGGGTTCCTGTCATGATCTCTAGTTGCTTGACTTTTTCATTGATTTTTGTGAGGTCCGCCCTGATGAGCGTTAGTTCCAAGGAGATCGTGTCCATTTTTTGCTCCAGAGATAATCCTACCCCATATATGGCGTCCATGACATCATTAAGTGTCGGTTCAGAGGGTTCTCTAGTCCACCTCTCGCCTTGTCCCTGGCCGACTGGTCCTGAAGTGAAGTTTTGGGGAATGCGTAGCGATCCAATTTGCTTTGCTGGACTACCTTGAATCCCTTCATCTCGAACATCTTGGTTGTCTTCAATTCAGTCCCAGTCCTGGACTGCGCGGTGGTGTGCATCCTCTCCAAATCCCGTTCTATACCACCAGGATGGCCAGGGGCACGCCACCTCTGAATCCCAGTGGCACAAGCGCAGCAGAACTGCCAAGTGTGGATGGGAGAGGGCCTCTCAGTTACAGGATGACGGCAACACAGATGTGCTGTACCCACTCCATAGGCCCGCTGCTGCTTCACAGGTCTCTCAGCCCTCCAGGTCAGGGCGCACCAGATGGCCAAGTCCTGGGGCCGCAGCACGCAGGTATTGCAGATACCCTCTGCTGCAGGAGATTTGATGCCTCCAGTACAGGGAGGGGGGGAAGGGTGCAAGAGGGATGCCCTTCGAGTTGGTGTACCGGGAATGCTGGCCACCAACCAAATTCAGGCCAGCCAGGGCCTTTGCTGCGATGCTTCACCGCCTCCTCACATCTGCAATATGGGATGCTCCGGTGTTGCACGGGGGCTGCTTGCCACTGCGCCCCCTCCCCTTTCCCAGGATTCCGCAGGTGATAATGACTGTGCACTGCCGGACGCGCAGCGGGGCAGAGGCCCTGCACTTAGTCCCCAGACAGCTGATATGCATGTCTCGCCTCCCACGGGGCTGTGCCAGGGCCGACTGCAGTCGGGGGCACGCATCCTGTCACCGGGTCACTTGCCTGCCCGGCCCCCTGACGTGGGCCCAGTTCCGCGCCTGACACTCACAGCCTTGAGTCGTTACGCCCTCGGCTATGCTGAGCACTCCTCCATCGGCTGCACCTTCCGTCCAGGCCGCAGATGACTTTGGCGAGAACTTCAGTCACCGGAGCCTCTCAGCCGCGATTTTGGTCTCTATGGGATCTGCAGGTACTCCGCTAGCTTATACTGTCCTCAGGGACCGGGTCAGTGTGACGGATCTATGGGGATGAGAAGGGCAAGGCAGAGCGGACCTAACAGGCGGCCATCATACTATGCTGCGTAGCCACGCCCCTCATAAGATATATAACTTTATGTGCACTTAATATAAATGGACTAATTTACAAAAACAATCTGAAAATCTGGAATGGAGCAGTGGTTGCTAAATCTATGCTGAAAATAATTGAAAAGGCATTATTGACCTTTGATGAAACGCAAGCATGAAGTACCCCAATCCAAAACTTGGAAAGTCGTTCCTAAAAGGTGTGTTTAACATTTGCACCTGTCCTGTGATCTAATCTGCAGCCTTATTTTTTGAAACACTTAGAAACGGCAGGTATGTTACCAAACTTCATGTAAAAGCTGCCCTTTTTAGGTCTCACCTAGGCCGCACATGCGCTGTCTGTTCGAGACATGCTGTATTCAAGATATGTTAATATGAAATGTCGCCTACATATAGAGGCGGGTAATCTCCAACATAGTTAGCAGAGCGACGAACAACTTGAAAGAGAGAGACACATAAAAACACCCCGGGAAGAGAGCATCATACTTGGCCGGCTTTCGGTAAACAAACGCGAGCGAACAAAATGAAGAGGCGTTCTATGTGACAGCTAAATGCTGTAAAAAAGTAAAAGGGAGATATATTTCACCCAAGCACCGGCAGTGCACGAACTATTTCCATTTTCTGGATATAATCCGAGCTCAGTGAGAAAGAGAGGTCCTGATACAACTTGAAAATGACCTCCTACCCCAGATGACTCTAGAACCCGATGGATTGTGAATAGCCCTAGTCCTGAAGAGGCCAGAATTGATTGGCTGAAACGCGTCGACTGTAAAGAGACAACAGATATATAAAAAATACTTTTGATTAATTTAAATAATTTGTTGAGGGACTGAAAAAAACATTTGGTTTAAATAATTTTTACCTATTTGTTTTCCTCACATTAGTCTGTTTGATCTCGATAGGAATGTCCGGTTTATTTTTTCATTGTGACATCCTAGTTTGGAAATGAAGGGCTTCTATTGTATATATGTAAAAATTACTTGTATATACAAATGTGTTTGAATTGAAAACAAGAAATATTTAAAAAAAAATCTCTTTACTTTGATAAAATAAAAAAATTAATCAGTAATATTCTAAGGCGTGGTTGTGGTTCATGACGAGACAGGAGATTGTAAAAGGTAAACATAGATAAAGTGTGGCCATAGTGATATAAACACTGAATAGGGAATACTTTTGCTTTATTCCTTATTTCAATTCAGAATATATACCGAGAACCAAGGTACCAATTTCATATTAATTTAGTCTTCTTTACCCAGGTACCGTTTGGTTTAATGGGTTTCCCCTGTTATTCATAGAGTATTCAAGATATGGGCATGAAGATCAACCCACTTTCCGCCCATCTTTTTAATTGGCTCCTTACATTGTCCTTTGTAAATGGTGGCTTTTCATTGGTCAATAGGCTTAGTAGTCACTCCTTAGTATTGCCTTTTCTCTTCTTATAACCTCTCACGAGGACAGCCCGTATTACATGTGTTGTTACTCAGTATGTTTTAATTACTTCCTCAGAGCACTATTTTCGAAAATGCTTACATTTCTAAAATTGCTCCTCAGTATCCTAACCATCAGTGAACACATAGCAATACATACTCTTCAATTCCACAGACTAATGTCTTTCAACCTACCCTCACTCATCCTTAATAAACTCAGATATGAATGCAACCAATCAGAAGGAATGTGTGCCAAACTGTCCCGTTTCCCCCTATATCTCAGCAATTCTGCTTGTCTTTAACATTTTCCAAGTCCTTATGATGAAATATTTGTGCATCCATGACCCCGTAGTCATATTTATCACTTAAATACACTCTTTGTATGTATCTCCTTATCACCTGTGCTCCTCAATGTCACACATACCCCTACAACCCTCTGGTCTGTATTATTTTCCCTGATTCCACTGAGCATTCTCTTAGTCTCAACTACCAGGCCTCATCAAAGCAACCTCCCATAATTACTTGCGCCACTACCCATGAGATCCTAAATGACCCAAAGTACTTCAAAGTAAATATTAATCTGAGAAATCTGAACTCCCAGGAGGAAACACGTGTCTCACACGTGAAATTTTCCCTCTCAATAGCACTGTTTTGATTGAAAGTCATCAGCTTTGTCTCCTCCCCTGTTATTTTGGCCACCCAGACAAGATGTGCCTCCCAATTTTACCTTCATTCAGCTAATACTCCAAAAGCATTTCTCAGTGAATGCTATTTCTGCATTTTTTTGAATATATCACTGGCCCCAAATTCTTTTCAATTAATTTCATTGCAAAGTTATCCATACTCTCCCTTCTGGTTGGTTTGCCACTCATCATCAATTTCTTCTATGCCTGCCAATATATGCCATTCTTGTGGAGACAGCCAGGGAGCAGCCTGCCAGTCCTACGGCTCTTACAAACCCAGAATCCACAGGCTATCTGGAATCATGGACCCACATCACTGTGCGTAGGGTGCAACCCCATGGAAACTCAACCACTGTGAATCTGCAATATGGCATGCTCACAACATTATCCTCCTCTGTAGATAAAGCAGTATTCGTTAACTCAATAGTTGAAGTACTTTCAATGTACATGCTGTCATTCTTTTAATCATCTAAGCTTTCATCACATTGCTGATTACAAAAGTCATATTACTGTTTTGGAGCTTGTGTTCCCACAATCAAAAAACTAGCAGGCAGGGATGCAATGCTGGGAGCCTTCTCTTTCCACTCCTCCAGCCAACTCTCATTGCACCAAAGTTCTTTCCAGTACAGGTCAAAATAACCAGATTCTGAGGTCTCTGCAAAAATCTCTTCTGACCATGTCACTTGAGCATTCTAAAACCTGATTGTTGCAATGTTTCATACTTTCAAAAACCAAAGCTACAACAGTATATCCTTGGTATGCCTGCCTGTAATTCATATGCTGTGTTGGGGTTTAGCCACCTCATGGATAGCAAACACCATCTACCTACAAAAGGCTCTGCCTGGTGCTACCAGTTTAAATGCAATGTTTAGGTGACCTAGCACCTGTTCTGGTGTCTCTAATCACCTAGCTTGTTTATCACTCAACATAATAATTTATCTAGTGTTTGCACTTTGTTATGTACAGTGCACAAATGAAAAATGATAGGATTTCGGTGAAGGATATAATGAAATGGACGCACCATTCGGTTCTCTCTGACTTGCTTCATTATTTTGTTTTGAACAATGTGTCTTGTCTCTAACAGAGTGGCATTTTTCAGTCCAGCAAGCAACACCAGATCCATTGTAGGAAATCCCAAATCCGTGTCTTAAGTGGCTTCATAGCTACCCTCTCTGGATATTTCTTCACCCACTGTTCGGTGGCCTCCAATCTAAATGGAGTACTGGACCTTCCCCTCCCCTTGCTGTTCCTCCTCCCTGTTCCTGTCCTTGTAGTTTGGCCACCAAAACATCACAGAGTGAGTGAGGAGTTTTTCTCCACATTTGGAGCATTCTCCCTTTCTGTCTCTGCTGTCTTCTGTCCTGCACTCATCTGCTTGTACACAATCTTTGTCCCGCCTATCAACAAAATTCCAGCTGTCATCCCATTCATATGCCTCCGTTCCATTGTCCCCGTCTCATTCTGTCCTCTCCTTTTCCCAAATGTCCTCAACTCACACCATGCTCTCTGGAAGTCCTCAAACCCACATCCCCTCACCCTATCTTCAGTATCTTTTGATACTCTTCTACATCTCTCTCTCATTTCTTCATCCCCCACTTTCACAGTTCCATGCCTCCCATCAATTGCCCTTGTACTCATATTTCTTCAGAGGTTGAACGTCCTTGTCAACATCAGCCTCTTGTCACCCGAGTCTCACATCTCTTTCACTCTTCCTGCTTAACACTGCAACTTGCCCCTCACACCACTCTATTGTTCTATTGAGAGATTCTGCTCGAGGTGCTCATTAGTTACATGGCCCCCTATGTTTCATTGAAGGTCAATTCTCTCTCCTTGATAGGCAACCTCCTGGGATCTACTGTGCTCCTTATCACTGATCTGGTTGGCTCTCTTTTCTAGAGGTATTTTCCTCACTTTCCTAAGTGCTGCTGTCTTCCCTAATTTCCATAGCACAGGACTACTGCCCCCAAACTGTCTCACTCTTGTGGCCATTTTCCCTGATTGCCGGCCTGTGACTTGTCTGGTGTATGTCTACCAACATCACTGCTGTCTTCTGGATGGCCTCCCTGCTCTTGATGGGCCCCTTCACAAGTCAATGAGCCAGGTGTCTGCACCTGTAATCTCATAGATATTCTCAGCCTATTCATGCAGACTTACACCCCTTACCTTATCGAGTGTTTCCAGGTTAGACCCAGTATATTTGTGGCAGGGGCCTTTATTCCTCACACCTAGGTAATATGATGTGGGGGCCACCTTTTGTATGAGGTATTATTGTGGCCTTAAACATCATGGATGTTTTTGGGGAAGGACCGAAAAATGCCCGCAATGCTGCTTTGAAACTCATAGCCCATTCAATAAGGCAATATTCTTGTGAGTAAAATCGCACAAGATTAGCAACCATCTTGCTGAGCTCAGCTATTGAAGGGAGTTACGGTCAATTTGAAGGCCTATCTCATAAAGCCTATCGGGGGTGCAACTCGTGTGTCAGCTGTTTCCACTGTAATGAATGTGTCAGTTGCTTTCACCTGCAGACAATGGTGCAGTGCCTCCTGCACTATGGTAACCTCTGCAGCGCTGTCGAGGACTGTCACCGCCCATCTCCAATCAAGGAGTAGGGTTCCCACCGTCAGAGGCATACTTCGCAGTCAAAGAGGCAACTTTTTTCTTCTGAAATGGGTCACGAAATTGAGGTGGTCCCTCTGGCTTAGTTTTTACGTCAAACTGGCGCTGAGGGTCATGTCTTGCTTGCACAGACTCGCCTTCTCTGTGATCCTGATGTCCTCCCCCACCAAACTGTTGGTCCGACGATTCCTGAAGGGAACAAGGATCAGGAACCTGGAACCTCTCTGGTGTTTTAATTTTAGAATGGTCACGCAAATCATATCTACGTTCAGAAGCATCTGGTGTTGGCAAACTAGCACAAGAAGGTGGTTTCTATTGTTGCTGCCCTGGGTTTTTACTCCAAGCCTTCTTAGGGAAGACTGGACGACCCTCCTTCTCAAGAGGAGGCTTATTTTGTACCTGAATAAAAGGTCATATTCCCAGACTATTGCATCCTAATGATGTGTATACATCCGCAATAATAATCAGCAACTGTTGTTGCTTGTCATCGTCCGCCACCACTGATAGGAGTTGACACACATGCAAGCCAACTGCCTCACATTTAACATTGGCCAAAATCATGTCAGAGACAATAGGGAGCATGCCCACTAATCTCATCCCCAACTCCAGTGCTGGACCAGCCCAGTGTTCATCTTGAACCTTCTTAAGAACGCTCGGAAGAACGCTCATGCAGGGGGTGCCAAATCACAGTGTATACACTGCAGCAAACACCGTCCCCCAGATGGTGCAATCAGCTAAAACTGGGATAATACCACTAGGTAAACTCATTGTAAGGATCCTGTGTTTTTCTACAGGAGTAGTATGCGGGAAAACAACTTTGAGTTGTTCAAATTTCTCTGCCAACCAATATGCAAAATCATCTCTTTTTTGAGGACGTTTGCCCATCACTGAATGAATCACAATGGGACTTATAACAAGACCACCAACCATATGCAGGCACCCGTTGAGCAGCTCAGACCCGAGCCACTTGGTTATTAAGTGACAAACTGTATAACACTTCTGTGTATATGAATCAAAGACGTATGTAATTGACGTAGCCCTGCGAATGTAACAATAAGATAATTAGGATGTGGTGTGAAACCAGCCAACACGGGTCATGTGGCTCTATCGACCAATAAGGGTCCTAAACAGACTGCAGAAACAGGGTGAGGAAGGGTGCCATTAAACCATACTGTATGCTCCCAGGCTGTCAATGGAACTTTGAGTAACCAATAAGTGCGATCTCACGGAACCACCGCTGGTGTATATTCAAGAAAGAAATTATCATTCCCATCTACTGCTGAAAATGTAACCCGAGAGTAAAAGACTTCGAATTGATAAGCCGCATCTGCTTCAACTACAAAAATGAAATCAGCCCCAGCATTAGGGACTCCACTTGCGGTCAGATATGCTGTAACTGTCGTGCGGTTAGGTGCTGCAATAGCGACCGGTTGTGCCATTGTATTTATGAGACAAAGGAACAGAGAGGACAGTAGTGCAAAACTGCGTTTAACAGAGAAAACAAAATCTTTTAAAATTCAAGCTTTAAAAACCTATAATCATACAAATTTAGGAGGCGAAGCCCCCTACCATGGACCACTCCGGAAGCGGTGAAAGGGCATTGTGGACAAGCACTACTCAGGAGTCTTGCGAATAAGTACCAGACCTAACGTTGGTGGGGCCATGTTGCAAGGATTCTACACAAAACAGAGCTATGCGCAGGATTATAGGACCTTGCTGAATGGAGACTGAGTCATCCCACCACCATAGTACCCATGAGCCCACGGCCGACTAGTGTCTCACTTGTTCTCCTACTCACTCACAGAGAAGCAAATGATTAGACGCCCCAGAACACAACATTCCCAGATGTTTCAGGAATCGCGGTAACAAGACACCCTTTCGCTTGTACTCGTCCACATTAAGATCTGACAGAGTCACGAAACAGTTAAAAATATTTATTTTAACTAATGTGCCCTAACAGGCAGTATACGTGCCACCACAAGCAAGAAAATGCATAATACAAATATAGTCAGCATGGCAGCTAGTCCATAATTCATGAAGGGAGAGGTCATCATAAAAAGACAGTGGAGCCTATCCTCCCTCCCCTTGCTACAAGAAGTATTATTATATATTAGAAGATCTCTGGGCGTTGTCAGCAGACCCCATACCTCAGCCTATAGATGGTAGATCTACATCACATGTGCTTTTTCGCTCTTCTCCCTGGAAAGGTCTCTCTCCAAGTGTGTCCCACCTAATTTGTGTACCCCACTAAAAACCAAAGTACGTTGTCCAAATAACAGCTGCACGGTGTGTTTTGTCTGAGGGCTAAGGTCGGACCAGAACAAAATAACAAGGGGCATTGTTGTTCGACCTTGCATATAATATTCAGTCAAAATACCAGGAATATGCAGAGTGTGAACACGATGATGAGTTCTCATGTGAAAGTGAACATTAAAATATTGCAAAAATAAGGATATGTAGTAGCGTGCGCATAAGCAGCAGGCAAGCTGCAACGTGCTCATGCTGTTAGTGAAAAATGACATTGTCCCCACGGGCCATGTGATAGCTGAACAGAGTACCTTAAATCCTGGCAGGATTGCAATTTTCACTTGGCCCAAGAGGCAGCCATAGCTCCTCGTCAATCTCCTCCTCCTTGGCATCAAGCATCCAATCTTTTCAACTCTCCTTGTCTGGTTCCGGCTTCCGTTCCATGATTCCGAAGTGCTTTCGTTCACCTTTTGTTCTTCTTGCTACCATATCCTTTCCTTCATATGTACATTTCCAGCCTGCTCAATGAGAGTACCCTCGTTTAGATCTTATTTCCTTTTGTGTCCTTGTCTCCCTTTTCCTTTCTATGTATTTTTTTTCTGTCTATGCTGTACTCATAATGTCCTTTTTTTCAGGTATCTCTCTGGATCGTCCGCAGAACCATGGAATTTCTCTGCCCAGTTAGTATATCATGCTACACTCACCTTAAAATGCACCAGGTTTGCAACATACATAGAGCAAGTCATATATTTTATACCATACAATTTCTGCTCTCCTGCCCACCCCAAAACCTCACTTTACAATCTTTATTCACTGAACTTACTCTACAGTGGCCTTCTCTCCATCACCCACTCCACTCCACTAAACTCACTCTGTAGTTTTACCCTACTTAACCATCACTGTCCACTCCACCACTACCTTCACATCCTGCACCATTCATTCTGTTCTTCTCAACAAACCTCATAGCCTGTTCACTCCACCACTAACCCTACACACTCTAGCAGCCACTGAAATCGCTTCTCACGTAACATAAGAGAGCAAACGGGTAAGTGTTGTATGCTGGGTGACAGGTGAATGGTGTCACATCGCACACCAAACTTTCTTTCTCGCATTCAGCTTACTCCACTCTTCTCACTCACACCATCTTGTGCATTGCTCACCACACTCAGTCTGTCACTTGCAGGAGCAATAAACTTGAAACACAAAGACATCTTCAAACACAACAATAAAGTCTCTTCAGTACATCAACATATCTTACCCTTGATTGCAAACCTATTATAGCCAGACGATTGACCTCTCCATGAATAGACATACCATGAGAATAACTAGCCTGATTATTATTCACTAATTATACTTCAACTTCACCAAATTATCATAGTGAGCAAAGCTATCTTAAATGGAAAATGTCACCCTTCAATTTAGACCATTAAACTAAAGTGATAAAAAACGGCCCAGAAAATCCTTTGCTAAACACCACTGTGTAACAATTTCCACTTTCCAGCTCTTACTTAATGATCATGCCTTCAAAGCCATAAAGAAAACGACCAATAATTTAAGTGATGGGTAGGACCTCTCCACAGAAAGGATGATCATTTGGATGGCAAGGTTTCATTTCCTACGTAATTTCCTTGGAGCAATGTAAATGGTATCCATGCTTCCATTCCTAGGGTCATAGTCTCAGGGTACAGAGGATAGGCAACTTGGAAGTAGGACACCAACCCTTAGTGGAAAAGCGACCAGACTGAGTGGGGATGAGCACTGACAAATGATCCCTGCAACACTGGGTCCAGCATGGTATAGGAAACCCCTGGAACTAGAGACAAAAGCGCAACAGAAAAGGATGTAGAAGCAGACCGGGCAACCCAGTGGAGATAAAGGGATTCACCCAGGGCAGACATTTGAGTATGAGCTGGAGGAGCTCCAACTGTCACCAAGGATGAAAGGGAGAATCTGTCTCTGGAAATCCTAGTGCAAGCAGTAGGACTTAGGAGAGAAAGGTTCTGAATCCAAAGCTCAAGCCTACCAGACAAGGATCCAGATTCATTTTAGCAGTTTCAAAACACTGCACAAAATATTGTTTGGCCTGATAAACTTTGGGGTCAATATGTGAGACACCTATAGGTGAGTGACATCTATGTCTATACCCCAACCTTGAAATTCCTATTGAAGTCACCCATTAGGCTTGAGTGATTGGGGACTGGGTCCCAGTCCTGTTGCCAGCAACTTCATGAATCCAAATGGGCTCAAGGGGAAAGACAAAGTGTACTCTTTGATAGAATTCAAGATTTAGGTGCCAAGTGGCTGCAATCCACTACAGCGACCGTAGAATACTTTTTCGATCACATCCTACTGGAACATTATGTAGCACTCTCCCTATTAGTATCAGGTGATGGGCAAACCAACACCCCAGTATGTCCCTATTGGAAGCCAGTGATGTTGCCTGTGCTGGCCACAGAGCACCAGTGTTTGAAAAGCTACTCTAGAAAGTCAATGTATAATCTAGCAGGATGGGCTCCACCCTATTAAAACAGACCTATACAAGCACAATGTGGTGTGTGTTCCATGCACACAGTTATTAAAATGTATTCTATAACCCCTGATCAATACTAGGGGAAGAGATGTAGGTCATTTGTGAGCATGGGGATTCAAAGCTCTATTGCTTGGCCACCATTATTCTGCAAATTAGGGGCTGTGAAAGAGAGCGTAGGAGTTTTTTTTCCCATTTCCCTGAAGAGTTCATACTAGGGACTGATAACCAAAAGATCTGTCACTCCTTCCAGTAGCAAGTGTCCTTAGATCAGGGTCACAGCCAGTCTTTCCTTGTCACATCTTGACAAGTAAAAGACATAACAAGCATTTGCAATGCAATTGGTCTCGCCTTTGGGACCTTCTATGTATTTAGCTATGTAGCACATTAGCCTGGGCGTTGAAACATCTACTCTTCTTTTACATGGAGGGAAAATAAGTCTGACACACCAGGTATGAATGAATGAATAACTTTATTGTGTGGTTACTTAAAACCATTACATTAAAACCAAAGTATAAAATTACAAAAGTTAAAACCGAAAAGTTTCTGTAGGCAAGCGTTTGTGAGGAGTTCCCAAAGTTCATAAGGGCACACGTGGTCGGGGACCTGGGAGGGCCACCCGGTGTCCCACGACGAAGTCTCTATTCCTGCGTGACCGTGGCAGCCATCAGCTCGGACCGAGTCTGTTGTATGACTTTCCGAATGAGGCCATCTGTTTTACTATGCTCAAGGTATATAGATGATAGATTGCTTCCTTAGCTGTGCGTGTCCCGGCGTCCCTAAGAATGGGCCTGAGGTAGAGGGTGCGGGGTGCGCGTAGGGCAGGGCAGCAAAGTAGTAAGTGGGCCAATGACTCTCGTTTATAATTACAGAGTCTGCATTCCCGTGCTCCCGTGCCTGCGTTTCCCGGTTGATATAGTTCTTTGAGCGGCAGGGGGTGGAGTCTGTAGGCAAGAATCTTGTTGAGTGCTGGGAGGCCCACGGCCTGCGTGAGATGATTTCGAGGATTATACGCGGTATGCGGCAAGCATAGGGACTCATGGAAGGCTCTTTTCGTGAGGGACTCCAGATCCATGTCCCGCGAGCATGCACGCACTTGCTTTTTTATCGCGTGTTTGATGGTCGTGTAGTTGACAAGGTCTGGATTCCACAACTCAATCGCCAGGTTCAGTTGCGTCATGGCCGATTCAATGGTAGCTGACCAGGGGTTCTCTGGTTCAATAAAAATGTATTTCAGGACGGCCTTCAGTGTGTTATCGCGTGCCGCTGTTGTGAGGTAATAATATTTACTTAGGGCTGCCATCTCTTCCAGAATTTGTTGGTGAAGGAAGAATTCCAGGCGGATTAGAGTGTTTCTTGTACATTTCGGTAAATGATACAATCTCTTGTATGCCCCACAATGAATTTTTTCCAGCTCCTTATTCAGTTTGCCTGGGTACGCCTGTTGTGCGTAATTGAGGGCCGGCATTAACTTGGCCTTGAGGACTCTTTGGATGGCAGTTGCTGATGGACTGTGTAAGGTGGCTTGTAGTTTACATAGGGCAAAGGTGATGGCCTTCCCTTTACCCTGAATTTTCTTTAAGTGGGTGCCGCACAACCCCGATTCGTGGAAGGAGACCCCTAAGTATATATATATATTTCTGGATGCTGTCCAAAGTCAAATGGCCGAGGCTCCATTTTGCTCTTTTTTTTTTTGGGGTAGTGCCCAAAGATTACTATTTTTGACTTGGTCGGGTTTGCTACCAGCCTGTTTTTGTTGTTATATATTGCCAGGGCGGTGAGAGCCTTTTGAAGTCCTATTTTTGTATGATCCAGAATTACGAGATCATCCACGTACTGCATGAAGTGTATTTTGGTTGCCCCGATCTTTGGCGTTGCTACGGCGGCCCCCGACAGGGCTATCTCCATGTCTGCTGTGTATAGATTGAACAGCAGGGGCGCCAACACGCACCCTTGTTTTAAGCCACGGTTCGTGTCTATCTTGTCGGTTGCTGAGTCATTTGAAAGTTTGATTCTTACCCAGGTGTTTTGATACAGAGATTGTATCGCTCTTAGGGAGGGATCGATGTTCCAATGAACCAGCTTTCTCCATAAGATGGTGCGATCTACTCCATCAAACGCAGCTGAATAATCGATGAAACAGGCAAATAATGGGAGACTTTTACGCAGCCGTGCTCGATTAACTAGGTAAAAAAGTGCTATGATGTTGTCTACAGTCGAGGACCCTGGTCTAAAGCCGGTTTGACAGAATGGCAGGAGATTTTCTTCGCTTGCCCAGTCTGTGAGGTCCTTCAAGATGCCACTTGCGTAGGATTTACCCTCGATGTCCAGCAGGGCGATCATGCGGTCGTTTGTTGGGTCTGATTTAGTCCCTTTCTTATGAATTGGGTTCAGGAGCGACCCTCGCCATGAGTCAGGCACAGCCCCCGATAGCCAGCAATCAGCGAATAAGTAGGTCAAGTTTTCGTACCAGAATTCAATATTTGATTTGAACAAGTGGCCTGGGAGACCGTTGGGGCCCGGTGCGCCGTTTGCTCTGATTTTTTAAAATATTTTAGACACTTGAGATTTTCCGGGGGGGGGCGTTGTATCGATGATTAAGGCCAGGTTCGCTTTTGGTGGGGGCGTGTTGTGTGGCTGGGTGGTTGATCCTTCTTCCTTGTAGAGCGCTTTTACATGGCGGACCCAGACTGATGCCTCAAGGGAGTTTTCTCTATGGTTTGTGCCTCGACCAAGATGACTAATGTAACTCCAGAACTCTTGTGATTTCCCGGGGCTCAACAGATCGAAGATTTTCAGCCACTGTGCCTCGCAGTGATTGCGCTTTGCAGCCCACACTTTTTTGGAGTGGCTCTTTGCGGCCTCCTGCAGTTGAATTTTGTTTTTGGTTGTGTGGATTTTACTGTGGGCTTTTCGTTTTTTGTTTAAGTCCTTAGCACTGATTTTGATTTCTGCGTTGAATCCGAAGGCCGTCGGAGGGTGCCAGTGGATTACCCTTAGTTTGTCCCCGCATCCCCGAAGTTCTGCCGCTAGAGTCGAGGTGATTCCTTCCCATGTGACTATTGCCTCCTGGTTGTTTTTACACGGGGGCCAGCCTGCCCACGTGTTTGCCCAGTTGTTAAAAGTTGCGGTGGCTACCTGTCCCCATTTTATTCTTCTAGGCAGCTTTATTAGTTCTTGGCCGTCCGATGCCCCGATGCATACAGGCTTATATCGTGATTTCACTAATAAGTTCATGGTAATTGTTAAGGCTGCGTGGTCGCTGTCGTTACGTTGGTGGACCGTGAAGTTTGTCATTTTATCTTGCAGTTTGTCGCTTAAGATGATATAATCGATCGTCGTTTGATTGTTGTATGTGTGACCGGTCATGGCTCCCGGGGTGTTCTTTAAGAGCAATGTGTGGGCCGTCGCCAGTTTGTAAGATTTTAAAAATTCATTCAGTGCTTTGGCCCCCCCGCGATGTTGATTTTGCTCGGTGGAGACCCCAATGTTGTGGATGTTAAAATCACCGAGAATAATGCAGTCTAATGATGGATAGCATAGCAGTAAAGTTTTTAGTTGATTTGCGAGTGTATGCGAATTAAATATGTTCTCCTGCGGGTTATGGTAGATGTTGATTAGTAGTATTGGGGCAATTCCATTGATGGAGTGGGGAAATTTCAGAATGCCCGCCTGAATGGTGTCTGGTTGATTATGGAATTCCATGAATTCTATATTCAATGCGTGTTTTATGTAGACGCAAGTCCCCCCTGAGGGTCTTACGAATGTATTGGTCTTTTTTGCTGCTTTACTGTATTCTGCATATCCTCTTAGCGACAGCGGTTGGGTCAGCCAGGTTTCCTGTATGCATATAATGTTTGCTTCCTCCAAGAATGTCACCGCAGCTGGGCTTAGTAGCAGCTTTTTGAGGCCTGAAACGTTCCACGTTAGTATTTTTAGGCTCTCGGTAATTTTCTTTTTTTTTTTTAGAGTTTTTACTCGCTCGCTAGCAGTATGTTGAGGGGTTCGGGCTGAGTTTGCGGGACAAACTGTATTAGGAGCTGGAGTTTAGTGCTGATGACAGCCAGGACCAGTCGTTGCTTGCGTGACCCCTTGTTATGCACAATCGTTTTCCTTGAATGTTGTTGGTTGTAATCTTGATTGGGGTTCCATTAGTTGAGCTGTTGTTTATGCTGCCTTTGCACCCCTGGAGGACGGACGGAACTTTTGGCCGATAGATGGAAGGAGTGTTTGTGCGTGTGGTGACTGCCACGCCCTGTACCTGATTGTCCAGCTTAAGTAAAGGGGTCAAGGTTTTTAAAATTGAGGGATATTTTTGTGTCGGCTTTGCCTTTATCTTTATGCCCCAGCTTTCCAGTAAAGATTGTTGGCTCCTCAGTGCCTCCGCCAGGTCTGGGCTCATGAAGGTTAATTCCGTAGTTTCGTTTTTTTCCTCCACATCCGGGGGCAGGAAACAGATGGTTTCGATGTCTGTGGTTTTTATACCTTCCAATCCCGGGAGGTTTGCGCAGAGTGTTAAGAGGTTACTTCGGTTGAGGATGTCCCATTTTCCTTACGAGGTGTATTCTGGATATAACAATATTTTCCGGTCCTTCGCATTTGCTTGACTTGCGCTGGACTCATTGAGCCAAATTTTTCCCTGAGTCTCGGTTGGAGGTAGCAGAATCAAACCCGGCTGGGAAGAGTTTATCTGCTGATTTGGCCCTGATGTAGATTGAGGTGCCTCCGTAGGCATTGGGCTGGGTGGGCTGTTCTTGTTCCATAGCCTGTTGACGGCATGCTCCCGCTTGAAGGATGTTGGCCCATGGGGGGCGCTCTGAAGATCTCCAATGGTATTGTTGATGATTTTTGAGTTGTCGGAGTCTAATGCTCCGCTCATTGTAAGCTTGGTTTGCGCTGGGTTCTCAGAGCTTGTTTGGCGGGGCTCCTGCGAGTGTTGCGTGGCTTCATCGTAGCTGTTTGCCTGCGATTCATGCGCGTGTTTTTGTATTATTGGTACTGTTGCGGGTTGAGGGACCGCAAGCGGGGCTAATAAGCTTGGATCCTGAGCTGAGGTGAATGTGTGTGAATTTCCAGTTGATGGACCGATAACTTCTGCAGTATGCATGGGGGCTGCCTGGTGGAGTGTTTCATCTATAGTGGTGTTATCAGGAGGCTGCTTATTGGGTCGTAACCAATTGTGGATAACGCTGGTGGCGTATGCATTGTTTTTCTTCTCCTTGTTAAGTTTTCTTATTTTTTTCTTATTTTTCCTTGACAGGTTTTGTGACTCTTGGCTGGACGGCTTAAGGGTTTGTTGGTGGGCCTGGCTTTCGGCCTTGGTCAGGGTGATTCTTGTTCCACCAGTGGTAGACGAGGCCAGGGGGGCAGGCTTTTCCGAGCCGCTTGGGTAGGAAGTTACTGGGCTGTTATCCGTGGAGTGTGTCTGGGCGAGATCCTGTGTGATTGGAGGCATGCTCTTCAGACAGTTTTTTTTGTTTGCCTCACCCTTGAGGTCCTCTATTAATGTGGTCATAATATTTGTCAGTTTTTCTAAGCTGTGCAGGATCGGGCTACAGCTACATGACTCTGGCTTGAATTGTGTGCTTTCCTGCACTCTGCGTATTAGGGCGTCCAGCTTCGAGTCTATCCCCGAGATCAGGTTTGCCACTATTTGTAGAATGTTAATCTGCACATCAAGCTTGTCCGCGTGCATTATCGCTGCACCTGTCATTGAGACGAGGGCATCACTAATTAGTGGTAGATGGTTTGTGTTTGCAAGACCGCTGTCAGGGGGTGGGGACAGGGCTGTTTTATCGTTTTCCGGAAAGCCCGGTCTTGGTAAGTTCAATAGGTGGTTAGGGGTCCTGTCGAAAGACTGTCGGGTTGCACCTTCCTTAGTTGTGGGGGGGCCGTGGAACAAATCTGTGTGCATTGGTATGACGGGGGAAATGGTGCCTCCTTTCTTGTCGACGTGGGTGCTGTCTGTGGTGTTGCACATATTCGCTTTGGTTGAGGGAGGACTGCTCCACTGGCGGTCCTCAGGAGGAGGAATGGTCTGGGCCATGATGCTTGGTTGAGTGGGCCCAAGTACCACCATGTCCAGTGTCAAAGGTTTGGGGAGTGTACCGCACTGGACGGTAAGTATTGTTGGTGACAGGGGTATCCTGTTGGCCCAAGGGCTTGCAAGTGTTGTGCTCGGCTCTTCCTCCTTTGCTTTAACAGTAAGTGAACTGACCAAAGTCCTAGGGCAGGCGAAGGGGGAGGATGTTTTGGGGTTCAAAAAACTTCTTATGTGTCTGATCCCAGCGGAGCAGTTTGAGCGTTCTTTAGTGCTGAGTCTGGGCTTATGCGCATTTGAGTTCGGGGTGCTAGAAGGCTTCCCCGTGGTGTCAGTCGAAGGGAGAGCTGGGGGGGGGGGGAGCCGGCAGTTCCACGTCAAAATCGATGTGAGGTCCCGGAAAAGTTGGAGTTGCTCCAGTCGCTCCCGCTGCTCCTGCATGTTCCCCATCCCAGGGCCCTGGGCCTTGGTAAGACCCCCCTAGCTCTGATACTGGAGGGTAAAATAGCTTCACCTTCCGTCTCTTGGCAGAGCAGTGTAGCCGGGGCTTCTCCTGGGGTTGGATTAGGGTGGAGGTTCTGGTCCTCATTTTAGGGTTAATTTGAGTGACTTACCAGCTCCTAGGCTACTGCTACTCGGTTGATGAAACCCACGTGACGGATGGAATCTGTGGGGGTCTCGAAGGATCTCCTGCTAGGTTGAAAAGAACTCTGGCCCCCCTGATGCTGCCGCAAATCCAGTGCTTGTGCTGGTGAGCAAATGCAGGTTGCGAGATGTAGATTTGGGGTTTGATGCTTGGGACTCTGGATCTGGCCTGCTGACTTGGTGCTGCTGGATGCTACGCTCCCGTCGCACTCTTGACCCCGTTCATGCGAGGAGCGCAGGGCCCCTGACCCACTGGTCCCCTGACCTCCTGGCCTTCTGGCCCTATGGGGGGTTATGGGGAGCTGAAACGGCTGGAGGCAGAGTTGGCTGATGTTACTGCCTACCGCTTGCTTGCTGCTTTTTATAGCGTCTGGTTGCTTGCCTGCTGTCACCTTCTGTCGCCTGCTGTCTGCCTGCCGTTTCTGCGGCGTCCGCTGGCTGCAGGTGGGATCCTCTCATCAGTTTCTCGCTCGGTGCTGTGGCCGGTGAGTGGCCTGTGGGGGAGAGCAGGTGAGTGGAGCAATGAGGTAGCTGCCTGCCGCCTGCCCGCCCACCTGCCGCTTGCTTCCCGCTTCCCGCTTTCTGTGGCCGCCGACAGCTTCAGGTGGGGGCCGTTCGCCGAGTTCGCCGAGTTGAACCGCTTGGCTTGCTTGCTTGGTAGTAGCCGCGGCGGGCAGTTAGTGGGAATTAGCGGCTGTGGTTGTGGTTGCGGCGGTTGCGGTGGGGGACGGGTGATGTTGTGGTCTCAAGCTTACCGCTTGCCTGCCTCCCGCTTTCTCCGCTTTCTCCTTTGCCACCAGGCTGTAGAGGGCTGAGGCGGCGGCGGTGGCGGTTCTGGTGCGGTTCTTGGGTTCTTGGCTCTGTCGGCTGCGGCCGCGGCGCTTGCTGCTCGCTGCTACTCTCCTGTAGCTCTCCTGCTGCTGTCTCTCTGTCTCGCTCACTAGCGCCTCCAGAGGGTAAGCTCAGTAACCAGGTATGGGAACACATGGAGAGAAATATTGCCTTTCAGCTGGAAATGGTATAGCTGTGTTTTTAATATAAAATCAGGGACTTCAGTGGTCATATCACTGAAAATACAAGATTTGAAAAACATATTGTCTACAGGTGCTTGTGGAAGACAATTTCTATGGACTGGAATCTAGAGAATGCTAAAGTGATTCTGGTATTTTACTGACTTTTGCTGGTCGTTTTCTATCAAGAAAGTTAAATAGAGGCAGTTACCAGAAATATTAAAAAAATAAAGTCCCTCAGTAGAAAGCAATTCTGGTATTTTACTGACCTCTGCTGGTCGTTTTCTATCAAGACAGTTAAATAGAACCAGTTGAACAGAAAAAAAAGTCCCTAAGCGGAAGCAGACAAGTGTTTGGGATGATCTCCAGAGCCCCAAGTACATACACATATAAGTATATGCTAAAGTCTATACTAAAGTATATAAAAGAGATCTCGAATGCATGACCTAAAAAGGTAAGAGGTAACGAAGGAATGTGAAAGTCATCCAAGATCCAGTATTAGTTAATCTTTGTGCCAATGAATGTAACAAGGGATCTACTTGGAAAGATTACTGAGATTTATGAATAGTTCAAGCTGAAGGCTGAACCTTATCTCATGCTTTCCAGAGCGCTCAGTCAGATATCAACCGAACGCAGGTTTGGCATATTTTATTAAAGAAAGAGTGTTGTTCTATGGGATATCCCCAAGACCCTGATGCAAATTCCGGTGACTGTTCTGTTTAGACAGTAGGTGCTCTAATTTGGCGCATGCATTGGCTAGGGGAAAACCTCTGGGGAGGGAGAAGACCTAACAACATATAATTTATCACATCTGGTGGCCAGGCGTGTATTCTGACATATGTAACTTTTATATGAGATGCCCTAAATGTCAGTTATATGGTTCACACATTTCCCCAAAGCACCCTTAAAACTCCATCTGGTCATCTGGATGCTTTTCCAGAGCCCACTTACACTAGAAATTCTGTAGAAGTAGTTCATATATATTAGTCCTAATGAACTATACCTCGGGTTACCTGGAAGCCAAGTACCAATACTTCGATCATTGTGCAGTCTAAGATTTAAGTGTTTTCTTGAGTTGATTTCCCCACTGAGATCCTTATACAACATGGCACTCCTTCTGTGTCCCGACTGATGCTAATTAATTTAAATACCCTAGATTAGAATTTCTTCATATCATTCCCAGAGCACCTGTCTGATGGAATAGTACACCAAAACCATGAATACATTGCCCAATAGAAAGCATGCTTCCCTTAATATTTTCTGCAATATGCTGTCACTTGCAAAGTTTTACAGGGTTTACTCCTTTTGGACATTGGACCTGCTTTATTATTCAACAGACGGCCCGTTGTTCTGCCAGGGAGATTAATTAGGTCACTCTGTCCCTCTGGAGTAGGGGCCACCCACCGAATTTATAAATGACCACTAGGCAGGTGATCATTAATAATGGAATGGCAGGAGCTGCCGTCATGCTAGTTCCCGCCAATGCATTTTGCTGTTTGGTTCAGGGCTGAGTCAACATGACGCGCCATGCACTAAACTGTTTTATATTTTTATTTTCAAAATGAAAATCCTGAAAGGGATTTTCTATTTGAAAATAAATAAATGCTTCCCCTACCCCACTTGCTATGGGAGTCAACTCCCATATTGAGGGGGGCAATATTTCTTTTTATTACTGTTTCTCACCACTATGGTTTGCCTGGCAGTGACAGACAGTAAAATAAATTGCTATATATGCCTGCTCATCCTAATTGGGTTGGCAGACTTAAGGCCATTTCTCCAATGACTCTTCCTCTGTCAGGCCATCAGAGAGGTTTGGCTTTGGCTCTGATGGAGAAGTCACCACTGTAGAAAACCTATGGTCCACGCGTATCTAAATTGGGCAGGCGGACCATTATCTTGGTGGTTTAGGTACTGCATCGCTGTTGCAATCCAGCACCCTCGGTCTTATTACTTCAGTGTCTTATATTGGGCTTCCCATCATGGGGTCATATGGACATTGGCCATGAATTATCCCTGAATCATGTACAGAATCATTGGTGTCTATTATTTGAATCTCTCTCCCTCTTTCTGAAAACACTAAGACTGACAGACAAGATCCAACATCATATACAAATAGAGCCATGAAAAATTCTAAAGCAAGCCCGTTATCATATTCCCAAAGCAAGGAGAAAGGCGGTTCAAGAGGAAATGGGAGGTCTATTGGCTGCAGGAATTAGCCCTAAGGTATTACCTATTTGCCACTTTCACCTCTTCACTGATCACTCTCCACTCACTTGGCTTTCCCCCTTCCAAGGACACCAACCAAAGTTTTCTTCGCTGGTTTCTTGCCCTTCAATCCTTCTCATTTACCATGATCCACAAACAAGGTTCTCTTCAAACCAAAGCAAACTTATTTTTCCGATTACTTGTTATGTATTTTCCAAATCTGCAAATGCCTCGGGAGAGAATGTGTGATGGACTATACCTTTACCAGACCGGCACGATCACAAGGATGAAAATTATCTCATTCGTACATTTATTCCCTGAAAGAATCCCAATTGTGTCTTTGCTTCTCCTCAGAAGAGTTTGGGTCCTAAGGGATGAAGGCAAGCAATGCAGAAAGAAGAAGTGGGAACAGAACTAGTGGTCATGAGCAGCCCCACCCCTGGATGACTGTGAGTTGCAGATCTGCTTGGAAAAGGAGAGAGACGGAACTAGTAATTTAGAAAGACACAGCCATCCAGGAGAGCAAAATGCTGAGTTCCCAGACACGACAATTCAAATGGCATAACGTGGCCTCAGGCAAGTGTTCGCCTTGTGATGGGAATGACTGTTTAAACACAGGGTTGGGGTAGAATGCCATTTATTCTGTTCTTAAGTAAGTTTTGCGGGGAAGGGTAGTCCCAGTACTCTCCAGGAGATAGGGCAGAATTGTGAGCAGTCTCGACAAACCCGAAGGAAAAGACCATACAGTGTTGTATTGACTTATGACAACATCCACATGTAGAACAGAGGTTCCGAGTGGCTGAGTCATCAGTATAAACAGAAATATAAAATTGTGATATGCTAGTCCTACAATGAAGAAAGAAAACCTTTATTGCTTCAGAGAGTATTCATGCTCATGTGATCGCACAGTGAAGAGATAATGGGGGGAATGATACAGTGTGTATGTTACAGAGTGGCATTGGAACAATGTGTCATCATTTATTATTTAAACCCCCTGTCCCTAATTAATCAGACCAGGACAAAAGGGAATCATATGAAATTCCAATTGCGGTATTCGTCAATGACATGTTGACCCTCTATGGTTAAGGTTAGGGTCATCATCAGGACATTCAGTATTCAGGGAGCCATATACTGTCACAAATAGAGAGTAAATGGAAAATGTTATTAACATTATTGCAGAGGCAAAGATTGTGTGGATAAAAGGTAAGTGTGCCACTGTAGGCTGCTTACTGAGTCAATATTAGCAGAATTAATCTGAAAATAAAGGAGAAATTGGTTAAGGATTGTGAATGAACACAAGATAGAGATAGGGGATCAAGTGAGGACCATCACCAGTAATTTAAATTCTAACTTACTTCAGGACACGGTGGTGACCCAAGAAATGGGTGAAGATTTTGCTCTAGAATTAAAATAATTGAAATAAGGTTCATGATGTTAGACAGTGGTTGGGTCCAGAAATTGAGTGTCCGACCACATCTAAATGAAAAAGTACCTACCAAACTTAAATGCACAAAACATGTGCCCTGCATGAGTCTTCGATTGCCTGCAAAAGAAACTATAGGAGTCCGTTCAAGCTTCCATGATGGAAGACAACAGGTTTGACCAGTTCATGCATCTATCATACATTTTCTCACTTCTATTTCATACATTGATAACAATTGCTCATAACATCTAGTATAAGAACATAATCCACACTTTGCTGAAGGAAGAATACCATTCAATACACCAAACAATACTCATACAGTAAATGTCAATCAAAACATTCAGTACATAAAACAGCAACAAACTCAGTCACACAATGGAGGGACCACACAGAAAGGCGGGGCATCAACAAGTTTCAAAGAAACTTTAATATTGAGCTACAAGAAAATAGAACTCAAGCACACCATGCAATGACTTCCGCACACTGTGATGTTGCTACATTGCAGCATTAAGACAAATGCAAACATCTGCTTTATTGAGGTATTCACATGACCCCAATAGGGCATCAGAGTGCAACAAATGGTGTTAAGGGGCCTTGTTGCCAGGAAAATGGAGACACACAACAAAATATGTTTTCGCCTGCGTCTCCCAAAAAATATGTCCTCGAGCTGCATACCACTATCAATAGAAACCAAGTCCACAGGAAGCAGGGCAGACAACCTAAATTCCTTCATGCTGAACCAAGGTGCCAGTGACAGATGGTCATTGAACAAAAAACAACAGGCGTGCCTGAGATTATGACTATACTGGAGTGAAGGATAGGACCCTGCACAACATCCATCCATGGTACAAATACCGTACCCTAAAGATAGCAAATATTGGGGGCACACACACTAGCATAAGAGGAACCTAACATTTGCAATTTGTAACCTACCAGATAGCCAAACACCTTACTGCCCGCACCCATACATTGGACAAGGTACCAATAATGTTTTTGAACCAGACACATGATCAAGTGAAGTGGCAGGATGAACATGACTCACCAGTGGCTCAGCTTCAAAATGAGATGCATGAGCCTTAGTGAGGGGTGTGCTGTGACACTGCAATATGGCCTGTTCTTGGCTTTAGAAAAAGGTCATACACAGAATGAATGCATCAGGTGCCAGTGCAGACTGTGTACCCGATACTGGTGTTTTCAGAGGACAACAATACTGGTACACGTGCCCCTTGCATGTGTTTTATTTACTCACATATACTTGCTGTGAATACAAATGTAATGCAGGGGAATGGATGCGTTACAATTGTGCACCCTCTGAAATGCCTACACATTGCATGACACAAGGGGTACAGGCAGTTGTAGAAGGGGGCAAATGTTGACAGCTGAACAATAAATGTGCATTTTAAGCTGCAGAACTGCACTAGAAAGGCAACACAAATAGAGGCAAAAGTACATGACCTATAGAATCCTAAAATCAAAATTTTATTTGCACAGTTTATGTGGGTGTTTTTTTAAAATGTCATTCTGAATACATTACGTTTGCTTTTGTGCCTTTGCACATACCAGCTGCTTAATGGAGTTAAGTAGATTCACATTTGCAATGCATTGGACATATGGACATATGGGACTGCCTTTAACTATTCCTTTTGCCCATCAATGTGGAAAGGAAGTCCACAGACATGGAAGTGGTGAAAATAGAAGCGCCACAACTGTGCTGCACCTGATGGAAATAGATACAAATATCACTGACCTCAACATCGATGCTCCAGTTTACGCTTGGAGGAGGACCATGAGGAAATAACTGGTGCTCCAGCCTGAAAATACATTAACAGTCCTGGTGGGCTCCATTTCTTCAATTGCCCAGCACTGCAACTCACTTGTAGGCACAACAGCATCAAAATGTGCAGGTTCATACCCAGTGTGGCTCTCACTTTTGTCCCCTGTGCAGCTTACGCTCCTAATGAAAATATGGACTGAGTCACACCCGGAGATTTACCTATGGAATCGGACCCAGATTTAAATATTCCCCCTGCAATTCCCCATTTTTTAGAGGACCATCTGAGCCCAACTAGGGATAAGCCAGATATTCTCCGCTTCCTGAGATTCTCACGGGTAGATGGTGTCTAACCACTTTTTTCAGAATCATATGTGTAAGGTCTAAAGTTCTTATGTCACTTCTTGTGATGTAATTTCCTGTGGGTTCATGGGCTTTGATGCCAATTTCTGCGATGTCACGGTCCATGAGGTTATGTGCTTTGTGTGATGTCATGCGCCATGAAGTCACTTGCATACTGTCTAACTTGATTCATCTCCCCACTTCTTTTTGGGTACTTTTAATTTGTGTGTATTCCTGGTATTAATACATTTGTGAGTGAGAAAATCCGGGTCAGCTTCCTGGGACACTCGTAATTCCGGCCCAAGTCAGACACTAGGTGCAGTGCATAACCATTCTCGATTTAGAAATTCGTGCAAAACAGTATAAGGAACATTTTTACTAACCATAGATGGCAAAATAAAGGGCAGCGAACACAGGAATGTGACCCCACTTTAAGGTCCATCAATTCATTACAACAGCTAACTATATCCTTAGTCTTAACTAAAGGAAAGATAAAACACGAGGCCACAGCAGAGTCTGAATAGATTCCTGCACAACTGCACCTCAGATTCGAAGTGGGAACAAACCGCCACCATATTGGTCACTCATGCCGGTCTAACCCCTTTCTACACTATTCCAACCACACAACACCTTCCCTGGCAGCAAGGAAAGACATGGTTGTGTGTACACACACTCACACGCAAACTTATTTACACACACTCCCGTGTGAGAATTAAGCTCGCAAGTCTCCTCAAAGGTAGCAGTCAGCATCTGTAAATGACAGAAATGAAGAAAAGCATAATCCTGGTGAAACCTTCGATTCTATTTTTAATTGGGTAGGGCAGTGAGCCTGCTTTGATATCCCCTAACATAATGATCCTAGCATTGTGTGAACCTATTATCTGAACAGCTGATGTAAACATGTTTTCTGTTACCTGTAGAAATATGATATCGGGCGGCAGGCTAGCGCTATGCGAGGGGCCACAACATTTAATTCATTGTTCAGTTCATCCATTCATCTGAAATTGGCCACATTGACCACGTTTTGATTAAATGCAATCACAGCCTCGAAAGGAGCATTCCCGTAATTATCAGCGGCTGATGCGAAAGCATCAGTAATAACCAGCGCCTCGATAGGACTTTCTGAAAGGCAGTAGAAATGGACAGCAATGCTTTGTTCCGAACAGAGAATTAGGCATGCAAATTAAATGCAAATATGCCTTCTGATGTTAGCACCCGCAGACCACCCACTGTGTATTAGAACAGCGTTTCAGTGCTGCCCATCCCTAACTAGAATCAACATCACGCCATGAAGGATATTTAATATATATACCTAATAGAAACGCGGTATGTTTAGATGACAACTCAGTGGTTGTCGTTCCAGGACAGATCAAGTTCACTTTCCCTTTAAACAGCCCTTAGGCCATTTTGCAACCAGCACCGCATATTGTATCTGTTAAAGTGATATTGACAACTCTTATGTGAAGTCTCACCATTTCTGTCTCATATGATCACACCTAGTTTCCATAATGCATCAGTAAACAAAAAAACTTACAACATGAAAGAAACTCAAAACAACAGGAAGAGCAGCATGGGAGTTATAATACAGAATTTGAATTCTAGCCTATAATGATTGAACTACTTATGCGAGCACCTTTGGAGCAGGAAAGCAGCCAATAAAAGTGCGTAATTAATGCAGATGGGGTGGGATCTTTAGACCACCAGGCTAAATCCTGGCAGCGCCAACTCAGCCTTTCATCCTTCCGAGATCTGTAAATCGAGTATCATTAAAGTGTGTCCATTCTATAGGGAGATCTGAGGTATTAGGCACGATGCAGCAAGCCATTAATGACTGGTGTGTGATGAGAATGCTAGTTAGGCAAAAAAAAGGCCTGAAAGTGTTTTTGGGCTGAAATTATTAAAATGTCCTGAATTGTATGCATATTCTGTAATTAAAAACGAAATATATGCTAAGTACATGCCTCGTTAGGCTTTGGCATTGTGGCCTGTTGGCTCAAAACAGAGCAGATGAAAGCCACTTAAGCTTTTAAATAGGGGGTGGAGGTGGGTGTGCCCCAAACCAGATGGACCTCTCTTCCTTGGGGCTCCGATTAAACTTGGATTTTCTGTCCACAACGGTAACTTGGGAACAAGTGATCAAAGGTTCTCACAACAAGACCCACAACCCTTTGATATATCGTGCAAGCACAGCCAAATGAGTCATTAGCATGCAGAAAGTGGTTGGCTTGGACAACACTTTCCCTGTTTTATATACTTTGCTATTGTAGCGTGTAAACAAAATTGGATTGATATGTTTAATAAAAGATCCAGTGAGATTTAATGCCAAACCCCAACACAGTGCGTCCAATAAAAGTGATTTACGATTTAACCAGATGAAATCTGTCCATCGTTCGTCTGGTATATTGGACAGTTTTTCACAGCATGAAGGTTTCCTGGCACTCAGCGGTTACATGACGGGCACAATCGCAGACGCAATTGCTAATTAATGATTGCATTATTTGTGGAAATTAGCAAATAGACAATTTGCACCAAATTTTGAGTTGCTGACTGCGGAATTATGCACACACAAATCTCAGATATTTTCTTCAGAGGTGCGCAAAATAAAATATTGTGCTATTTACACATACCTCGATTTCCACCTGCTTTTATCTGGTGAAAATTGAAGGGCCATACACCATGAAGCCCCCGATTTGTAATTCTGTTTCAGGCAAACAAAGGCGTTTGTGTCCAAAACAGGACTAGTGACCCAGCTTCAGTCACTTGGGGGCAGATGTATCAAGATACCTATATGCGATTCTCAAATAGCGATTTTTTTTGAGAATCGCTATTTGAGAATTGCAAACGGTATGTAACAAAAAATCGCAATTTTTTTGCGATTTCTTAATATTCCTTAATTGCGAATTCGCAAATTGCGAATTCGCAATTAAGGAATACTTTCCCATTCATTTCTATGGGCCAGGAGGCCCATAGGAAGGAATGGGAAGTTCTTCTCAATTTACGATTCGCAATTTGCTAATCGCAAATAGAGAATAATTTCAAGGGTGCAACGGTGTCTTAAGGACACCCTGCTGCACCCCTGAAATTTACATGTGTGCGCATATGGCACACATACATGCCCTAAGGGCATGTATGAGCGCCACATGACACCTTTACAAATGCCAAAAAGTGCATTTGTAAAAGAAATTGCAAATTACCACCAACTACAAAATGGTGGTAATTTGCAATTTCTTAATTATGAATCGCACAACTTGGGTGCTTCATACATAGCATTTAAGGAATCGCAATTTGCGATTCCTTAAATGCTGACGCAAAATTAAGGAGTCGCAAATTTTGCGATTCCTTAATTTTGCGATGCGATTCAATAATACATTGCATTTTCCGATTTCTTTGTCGCAAACGCTGCTTTTCTGCGAATCGCAGCGTTTGCAACAAAAAAATTGTTTGATACATCTGCCCCTTGGTACAATATCCTGACCATAAAGATACCTGTTCAGCTACCAATTGGTTAGTATTTGGAATATGTGCGAGTATGATCGGTAATAATTAGGCACTGCAAAATATTAGTGCTTGCTTCTGATGTTTTAGCTTCACATTACTAGAAACCATTAGCTGGTTTAGACTAAGGGTCTGTTTACGAGATCCTCATAATAGTCAGATCCATGTATAAACTCCTGTTTACTCATGGGTAGGAATTACTATTTCAAAGGTATTTAACGCATCGGATTGGATGCGTTAAATACTTTAACCATCCAAATTTAACAGGAGAAAACCATACAGTAATTACCATATCATGCGTATTTTGGTGTGTTAAACATCAAAATCCACATGTTACTGCCCAGAAACTTGTAATAGGTGCTATTTGTTACACACAATACATAACTAACCCCATAGTATCGTTATTTATCAGGTGCGATAAATAGCACCTATACTTGCAATCAGGCCTTAAGTAGAAATGTTATAGGGGAAGATAAAGGTAACGTCAGAGAAAGGGATATGTATATGTTTCTAACAAAACCTAATTAAATTGTGAAAATAAAACAACATAAATGGTGTGAGAATCACCGTTTTTGGTGGAGGGGCCGGAACTTCTGTAAGGAGCTTTCCCACTGGCAATGTTACCTCTGGTTGCCCCTCATCCACCGCCTACTATATCCACCTAGTGTACCTTGATGCAGCTGCAGGAGGCTACATAAGGCTGTGGATGGAAAGTTTGTGGGGGCTTTGTCGCTGCACCCTGGGTTGTAAAGGAACTTTCTAGATATCTTTCCACCTGCTGTTGATACCTCGCTCTTGTCCTACCTCATCTCACCTCACCTCACCTCACTATGAAACTTTTTCTGGCCGTCGTCCAGCCTGTTAGTTGCTTCTGAAACAGACTAGAGCTCTGGAGCTGGGAGCCTTGACCAACAAATGTCTCAGTCAGATTAGCTTTATTCGATTTTTGGTTTAAAATCATAAAAGCAGCAGCAATACAAAAATAAATACCTTAACATTACATTACAAAAGTTAATTTCAACTACTAAAATAGAATTAAATGGATATGACAAAACAGCTAATCAATGTAGGACATTTCATAACAGCTCTAAATAAAATGCGGGTCATACATACAGTGCCACAAAATAGCTAATGTTTAGGGGAAGAGCGTCGGGCAAACCTATGTTGGCATTTTGCTTATTAAGTGCTTACAACTGTGTCAATTATGCAAATACTATTGAGTGGCCTCTTAAAAAAAATGTGTTATGAGAAAATACGATTTGTAAACCTTTGATCAGATCTGTTAAAGGCTAGATGGTTAGTGGCGCTAGATGTATAGGGTCCCCTTCCCCAGGGGTTGTATCTCTTTGTCATTAATCTGGGCAACGGGTTGGGTGAGATACTTGGGTAAAAATCATGCAAGTCACAGATGCAAATAGGCCAGTCTCCTTCGTTAGGCAGGTAGGATCGTAAGTGTGGAGTGGTGTTCTTATTCTTAAATTTAATTAAAACAAGGTCTCCAGAGGTGTTTTTGGGCAACGTACCTATCCACCCCACCCTCCTGACACTCAAGATTCCACCATCTAGATCTGGTGGCAAAGGTCTTTTGCCCTGTAGCCAGAAAATAGCTTTGTTTAGCAGCTCCTGGTATGTTTCATGTTTTCCCTGTCTAAGTGGGGAAACCCCGGAGAGGACAGTCACGTATGGGGCAGCATCAGGGGGTAGGTTGATGTGTGGAGTTCTTACTGGATCTGCTCTGGCCACTGTGTAGTTGATTAACAATGGTTTCAGTGCCACTTTAGGACCTATTGCAGTAGGTGAGTTAAGCGGGAGTGGAGGTATGTTGGTTTGGACATTCTTGTGAATCGATGACTTGGACTTGACAGGGGTAGTGGGCAGATTAGAATGAACGGGTATTACCAGTTTCTTGGTTGGTGAGGAATTCCTTTTCATTTGTATCTCAATACTAGTCAGCCTATCCCCCAAGTCGTTAAGTTTTGTAACCAAAGGTGATATAGCCGATAGGAACAATTGCTCGAGCTGAGCCAACAAAGTCAAATGGGTGGTCGAGACAGGGTCATCTGTTGTGTCAGGATCCATATCCGCCTTTGATGTGATTAGATTAGAGGGGGATGTTGTGGGGCTGGTGTATAACTTTTTAGTTTTTGGTGGATTCTCATTAGCATTTGCCCCATCTTGCTTCCTTTTAGTATTGAAACCCCGAGACGAGGATTGGACTCATTTAAGTCTTTGTTTAGGGGTAGGGTAGGGCCCGCGGAGTACCACTTACATAGTCAGAATTTTCGCCCACGATTGAAATGCTTGAGGGGGGTGAAGCATCCGGTACGTACTTGGTGCCACACAAAGCGTTAAGCTCCTCCCAAACAGACATATTTAATACACGGTCCCCCGCAGAAACAAGAATAAGCAATACTAAGCAAGTCAAAACGTAAAATGGATCTCAATACCTGATCCAATGGACAGATCAAGTGGGATAGCCGGACCCGGCCTCCTCTGGCCTATGAGGGCCTTAGAGGGCCCGCCCTTTGCCCGGACTTAGCCCGCGCGCTGTCCCGCGACGCGGAGGTTGCGTCCCTTTTTGTGCGCCTCCTGGCGCGAAGAGTGCGAGTTGTGGCTTCCGCTGCCGCTAGGGCGTCTGGGCTTTAAAGTCCGGATGTATTCTCCCCTCCGCGCTGCGGCCGCTGAAGGATGTGGATTGCGGCGGCGGGAGGGGAGGAAGCAGGACCCAGAAGTGGCGGTCTTCGGGACGGCAGGATACAGTAAGGCTTGCCCCCAAGGTGTGTTCTCGGGCCCCCGCTCCACAGAGGTTGCGTCCCTTTTTGTGCACCTCCTGGTGCGAAGAGTGCGCGTTGCGGCTTCCGCTGCCGCTAGGGCGTCTGGGCTTTTAAGTCCGGATGTATTCTCCCCTCCGCGCTGCGGCCGCTGAAGGATGTGGATTGCGGCGGCGGGAGGGGAGGAAGCAGGACCCAGAAGTGGCGGTCTCCGGGACGGCAGGATACAGTAAGGCTTGCCCCCAAGGTGTGCTCTCGGGCCCCCACAAATGTCTCTATCTTGGTCGATTTCTGCCTCACATCATGGGAAGCAAGTGAGTTTGAATCGAACTGGTAGGGGCTCCTGGCAATGGAAGGATCTGCCTAGTTAGAAGCAGACTTTATGTCTGATCTCTTCAGTTCCTTCAGTTATTGTTCTGCAACCTCACCCCACCTCTGTGCATGAGGATTAGCTGAAATGGAGCTGGGACTGTGGGGTGCCATGCAGTAGGTCATAAGTCATACCTCTGCTTTCTAAAGGAGGTGGCCATCTTTTTCACACGATCCTAACTAAAAGACTAGACCACTCGAGACAATGCCATATTGGGATGTGAATTCACACAAGACCTAAGATGGCCATTTTAGGACCTCCTTTGCAATGCCCGTTTAATGGGGATGGGGTAAGCACCACGAGTCACGGGCTATCAGAATCATGAGTTTTGCAGGATCATTGCAGATCCATTGTGCTTGACCTCAAGAGTTTAGCTGCTGAAAGCAACTGATGTGTATTTTAAATCTCTGAAGCAAAATCTGAAATTACTGGGGAATTTGGTCTTGTATTCCTGATTCCACCAGTATTTCCAACCCCCAGGGACGAATCTATGATAACATGGTTCCTCTCCACCCTCTCCCAGAGCCACAGATACTCTAAGTGTCAGTAAGTCCAGGAGAAAGGGAAGTACAGGTCCTAATAATGCTCATCTTGTAAATGGCCTCTTGGTGTGGTCCCTCTTGTCAGCTGTCTTCAGCCAAACGTAGGACACTGGCTGTAAATCTTTGTGTGGAAGTATTACAACGAACCGGAACTGGAAATAATGTGATCTGCAACCTGAAACTGGTCTTTTGTGAATTTAGCCGAAATTAAAATTGTATGTACGAAACTGTTCTTATGTAAAGTGATCTTATACCTATTTTGTCAAGTTTGCACTATATAAAATAAATAAATAAATAAATAAATGCATAATAAATAAATAACCAAATAAATAAAACACTGGGATGGGGTTTACGGTGATAAGGTCTGATTTCAAAAGAGAGGTAATCCCAATGATTTGCAAGTGACTACTGATGAAGAAATCAAGAATTGAATGTCTCTCAACTCTCGACAATAAGGACCGCTGAACACGAGTGGCAATGGATGGTAACAAGAAGTCCATAGTAAAGTGATAAGCGTGGCTCAAATCCACCTGAGCGACTTACCTCACTCATCTATCATTCTCATATAATAAGCCAGCCGAACAGAGGAGAAGAATTAGAAATATATTTATTAGGCCATAAGATTCATCTGCAGATGGGCCCCGTCAGGTCTACACCCCAGGGATTGCACCGAGAGGATTGACCCATCCCATCAGGACAATACATTATAACATAGCATGGCAGGGTAAAGACACGCCTACACTGGAAAAGTACTGGGCTCAGCAGAGGGCGAACAATAGCCTCACACAAGAAGCTTCTGCACCTGCAAAAGAAACATTCTCTCTCAGGGCCAGGGAGCCGAGACTCGGCTTCTCCAGAGCATGGAAACATTTCTGCAAGAAAAATACCCAAGGCGAGAGATGCTGAAAACAGGGATTTTCTGCTCATAAGGGAGGGGGGAAAAGTGTACCATGAGACTTTGGAGCTGCAGAGCAAATGTCAACATCAGAAGTCTCTCTCTGCCATAGACAAGCCTCTCTCTCTTATGAGAGAAGTTGAAGCTTGCATATTACAAAACTAGCTCAGTGGGATGCAGCACATGAATAATAAGCTGTAACTGCATATTGGTTAGACACATTAGGCTTACATATTCATAACATCATTAGAACATTCTGCAACAGGAAAATTACTATCTATCAAAAGTACAGGAACGCACAGAGCATTAGGACATTGGTGCATTGAAGCTCTTATTTACAGGTCTGGGTGAAACTGGTCTCCGAAATACGATCACTAAATCTGATTTTCGAGTTGACAAGATAGATGGCAGATTCCTTGCCCAAAACAGAAAACACGTATGGTCAGGCTGCATGTGCCTCCATGGACTGGCAATCTCTACAGCCACTGATTTCAAGAGCAAGCCTAGACTTTCTGTCTATTTCCTCATCAGGAATCAGCACTTGCAAAAGGGAGGACACCCCCTCTCCTTACAGGAGTGGTTAGCAAGAGGACCTGAGTCCATGCAGGAGGGGGAAAGCTGGGACACTACATATGAGGGACTCTGTCAAGTGTTGCAGTACACTGAGAAAGGAAGTGTTGAAAAAAGGAATAGGAATTATGTGAGAAAGTAGCCTGGATTGGGTGTGGGTAATTACCCAATCACTTGCAAGTGTATACAATATGACTGGCACCTCACTACTACCTTCTAAAAATCCATGTTTACCTGGGAAGAAAACATTTGGAATGAAGAAAACTCTTCCTGAATGCTGGTAGAAATAAGACTCAAGTACTCTTTATTCCCACAGGCACAAATGGACTGCAATTGAATTCCAAGAGTCAAGTTTTTGGCCTCTTGATACCTGCTACAGAGACACAAAAAGTGGAAAGACTACTGTATCTAAGAAGGCTAAGTCTACCACTGAGCACTGGACCACGCTGGAGCCCATGGCTAGAGAGAGACCAGGTGCCCAGAAGCCTGGCATTAGTACACTGGGGACTCAGGAGTGGCCAAGATGAATGTTCCAAGAATATGGTAAAAATTGTGAATTAGTAAATATTCTACTTTTGGATGACCAGGGCAGGGGCTGAGACTTCCTCAGGGAATGAGTACACCTGGCGGGTAAGAAAACCACATCTGTCCCACTAATGACTTTATCGTTCTAAAATGAATTCAGCTGTGCCTTGCCGTAAAAGTATATGACCTTGTGAAGTCCTTCCATCAACAGCTTCCAGTCTTGTAACTGCTGGTGGATTTTGAGAACCAAACAAGTAACTAAATCGGAAAGTAATACCCTGGACTGTGGTAAGGCAGCACATCTACCCAAGTGGTGCAGCAACATAAGCCGCTAGGGAATCCAGGTTTGTCCTGCTTCGAGCTTTTGGCACCAAAACCAGCCATTTCTGCAGGACCTCGCATAGGCATATCTGATTTATGAGACTTTGATGGCTCCCGTTTCCTGCCACACCCTACAGTAAGCTCTAAAAAGTTATCTAAGTCCCAATGTAGTAACTTTGGCCGGCCTACCCAACCCTTGTTCCATTGTGGTCTGAAATCGCACGTAGGGCTCAGGCAGGTATGCACTGGACTTCTGATTTGAACTTTGTATATTCTTATGCTTTTCCCCACAAAATTAATTGCTCAATTTTCCCCTGTCCAATTTTAGTCTATTTGGTGCTTTTTTTGCTCATAATTTTTTTTTCTATTTTTTCGAATGGTTTGAAAATGTTATTGGGCTATTTCCTTGACTTTAAAATTGGTCGTACTGCTTTAACCTAACATACATTCCTCTGAGTAATTATGTGCCACTTATGCTACTGACACCATGGATTGTATTAGAAATGTATTTTGACCTAACCAGGCTGTGTTTATTAAGTTGATAGGGGTACCCACTATCAAACTAATAACTCACTTTCTGACACATACCCCAACCTTTTTCAAACCTCAGCAACACATATACTATTAAAAGCCATATAGGTGGAAATGATTTCCCAGCATACTTTTTTTTTCCTGGAGTTTTATTTAGCACGAACTTGACCCAAGGGTATCAGGTATCAGAGTGCTTTACATGAACACCAGTTGAATTACATAAGGACACATTCGTTTTTTTGTTAGGGACAGGGAGATTACGTGATTTGCCCAGAATTACAGGATGTTGACCATCGTTGGCGAGACTCGAACCCCGTTTCCCAGACTTGTGGTTTAGCGACCTAGCCGTTAGGCCGCATCCTCTCCCTTTCTGCTGAATTTGGGCACGGGTTTTTAGAAAGCATTTCTTTGAATCCCAGACAGATTGTACAGTTTTGCGCACAGCACCCAGGCAAGAATTTGTGTTACCCTGTGGTCTTGTTATTAAGGCTGAAGCCTCTCGTAACATAAAAATATGGTGTTAATGAGTTTTATCCTATCACTTCCCTTTCTTACCATTGTGAGGCAGTTAGTGTTTACCAGGCTCTGTGCCTGGAGGGTACTGTTATGTACCATTGTATCTAGAGCAACAGACAGAAAGCACATCATTTGTAGATTTAAGTATTCACTTTGTGCTTCTTATTCTCCAAAGTTAGCTGTGATGAATAGATGGTTTGGAAATCAGATATACTGTGATACAGTAATCACACACAACATTTTTAATGTCCAATAATTAATATTGTTTCTAACAATAGTAGCTCTTTACATACTGTAAGAAAGTGTCTATTTTTGCATGATAACTCCCATTTATTTTGGAGTGATGCTGTTGTTTTGTAGACTCTGTATACTGGATCCTGCAAACCTGGCCCAGTTCATGTCTTCTTACCCCTAAACACTGGTTAAATTGGCTAAGAACCCTAATTGGCACATTTAACTTGCCTATAAGCCCCTAGTATATGGTACCCCAGGTATCCAGGGCCTTTAAGCTAAATGTCTGATGGAATGCAGCACCAATTGTGCCACCACTAAAGTGACAATGCAAAGCATGTTTCATGGCCTGCCCCTCTGGCCTTAGTGTGAAGTTTTTCAACTGCAAATGTACCCTAGCAAAATAAAGCTTTTGCCTGGCCTAAACATTCCTTTATATTACTTATAAGACATCCCTAAGGTAGGCCCTTACGGCCACATGCATCATTGTAGGATTTTGCGATTCCTTAATTGTGAAAATTAAGGAATCGCAATTTAGGAATTGCAAAATCCTATGCATCAAGAAATCTCAAAAGTTTTTGCGATTTCTTAATTTTCTGTATTTGCGATTCCTTAATTGCGAATCGCAATTAAGGAATAGCATTACATTGATTCCTATGGGCCTAGAGGCCCATAGGAATCAATGGGAAGGCATTAACTATTTGCGATTTTTATTTTGCGAATCGCAATTTGTTAATGCATTTCAAGGGTGCTGAGGGGGGTCCAAAGGACCCCCTCCTGCACCCTTGAAATGTTTTTTTAAGTGCAAGTTTCACACACACATGTCCAAAGGACATGTGTGTGTGTAACATGACACTTTCAAAAATGCTTTTTTGAGCATTTTTGAAAGATTTCGCAAATTAACACGAGGGTCATCCTCGTGTTAATTTGTTCCTCCTATTTGCGAATTCGCATTTTTTTAAACATTCATGCATTGCATTTAAGGAATCGCAAAAATGCGATTCCTTAAATGCAATCGCATATTTAGAAATCGCAAAAAAAAAACGATTTTTGAAAAATCGTTTAATGCATCCCAAAAAGTGATTTTGGAATCGCAAACGGCCGATTTTTCCGAATCGCACCGTGTGCGACTCCAAAATCGCTTGATGCATGTGGGCGTTAATGCCTTTAGGGCAGAGTACGTGGTATTTAAAAAGTAGGACATGTGTAATTAAGTTTCACATGTCCTGGCAGAGAAAAACCTCCAAAGATGTTTTTCACTGTGGCAAGGTAGGTTCTCCCATGATTGTATGATGTTTCAACACATTCCGTTGCAACGCATGCCTTTACCATGCATGCGTTAAAACGCGAATGCCATTTCCACGCATAACCTTTACCACGAATATTCCTTTACCACGCATACTTTTACAACAATTTTCGTTGTAAATTCATGCATTTTAAGGGCATACTCTTGGTAAAGGTTATTCCCCCACCCCTAAATCCTTCTTACAAATACCCCTCCCCAGCCGTTAACCCTAAAATCGTACCCCTGAGTTATTTTTTAAATCTAAAATTCCCCTTACCTCTCCATGTCGTCTCTTCTCCATGATCTTCTGAGTTGAAGTTGCACGTCGTAAAGAGGAAATGGAAGTGTCTTTCCGGTTCCTCTAACAACGCCGATTGCCTCCACATCGCTACTTAAACAGGTGCGTTTTTTTGGGCGGGAACCCCGCAGCCCCTTTTTTTTGCACACATTTTGTTTTTGGGGGGGAGACCTCCCAAGCCCACTATTTTAATTTTAGCCTTTACCACACATGCCTTTACTATGTATCTCGTAGTAAAGGTATGCATGGGAAAGGCTATTCGTGGTAACCACCAGCCACGGCCGGTAGTAGGAGTACCTGCCGGGCGGTAACGTGGGGAGTGGGAGGGGCAGGGTGACAGGTAGTAACCTATGTATTTCGGAGGTTTACAGGTAAGTAAACATATAAATCAATAAAACGAATTTTGTTGCGTGCACTGCATCCCCAAATGCAATGCGTGCAACGAAATTTGTTTTCTTTATTCATATTTTTACTTACCTGTAAACCTTCGTAATCCATAGATTACTACCCCACACCTCCTGGCAGGTACTCCCACTGCTGACCGCGGATGGTAACCACGCATGCGTTGTAATGCATGCGTGGTTAAGTTATGCATGGATACGGCTGCTTTGTAGGGGCCGTTTCCCTTCTCCCTTAGGGTACCACTGAGTTACATTATAACATAACATGAGTATTTGTAAAGCGCACGTTCACCCCAGCAACGGGGCATCTTGGCGCTGAAATAACAGATCTATATTGTTACCCAACTCAATGGTACTCCTTTTATTGACCTCACGTGGATGAAAGGCTGAGTCCACCCACCAGGACTTGAACTTGTGACCATGAGGTCGAACACAGGCCCCTGCAGTGGACGCATTAGTCCACTGAGCCACCAGACACCTTATAATGCATAACTTCAGTTTGGAAGTAGCTAGAACAACGATTCAAGGTCTCAAATTAATAGTGATATAAAATCCAATCTAATAGTTAAGTTGGATTTTAAATTACTACTTTGAAATGCCACTTTTAGAACGTTTAACAAACAAAGCAGGGGTTAGGTCCATATCAGTCAGCAAGACTAGGCCCTAAAGATTGTATACAAGAAAAAGTGACAATGCAGACGATCATTTAACACTGACAAAAGCTTTAACTTTTGTGGGTGCGCAACTCAATTAACACAGCCACCATTTATTATTTTTAAATTATTCAGAAAACAATAATAGGTCATTTATGTTCATCATTTCTTCCGCTTCTGGTGTAGACCCTCCAGGCATGAGCTATGAAATAGTTGGAATTGGTTTCGCTTTTTTCTTACAGATCAATGCAGAACCAGGATATAAACTTCGGTATATGTTTACACATAGGTGAAATAGTATTGTGTCATGTATTATTTTACATTTCATGTATTGTAAAGCGCTTTGTTCATTTTAAGTTCCTGCTGAAGGATTGCTTTCTAATGTGTTTCCATCCACTGTGTAAGATTGTGATGTACATAAATGACCTGTAAATATTTTCTGAAGGATTTAAAAATAGTAATGGCGCCCACAAAACTCAAAGCCTTTGTCAGTGTTAAATGATCATCATCATTGGCCCTTTTTCTTTTATACAACATTTAGAAAGTTGACATTGTCCTGCCCAAGGCCTCTGGAAGCCTTTTCAGAGTCAATCTTCAACTGTCACCTGGCAGCCTGTTGGCCCCCCGCAAGGAGGTGTGAATGGCTTCCAGGAAAGGGAACAAAAAGGCCTTCAAACAGAGGAGCAGTGGCCTACTCCAGACAGAATGGCCTAGGGGATGTGCCTATCAACTGTTCAAGCTCCAAAGAGGCATACCCTGTCACAGGCAGATGTAACTCACACCTAAGCATGCCTCTATGTAGCCAGAGTGGTACCATTCCTAGTGAGGGGAAACCTGTTTCAGTACTGATTAGCATGGGGAGCATCTTGTTTCCCTACACACACCTCAGGGGTGTGCCAAGATCTCTCTGCCCTGTGGAAGAAAGGTCTGCCATGTCGGGTTTTGGCAGAACTGTGCACTGTGGGATTTTTGAGTGCCAGAAAGGGATGTCTAAGTCGGTAGGGCTACCCCGGTTAACTTGTTCCTTCTTTTTCAGAAAGTTTCCTTCATCTACAAGCTAGTGCCAAGCACAAAAGTGGCACCCCGGGCACCTTCTTCAGAACATCTCTGGAACAGTGAAGATAGGAAAAGGACTTCTCCTGCTGTTGAACCTGTAGAGAGAGACCCAAAGGACTGGAACTGCTCCCCATAAGTACACATGACTAAAAGGGACTCCAAGGGCTAGTTATCTAGCCTTCTGGTAAGCTCCTGGAACACAAATGTTGCAGAAGCTCACTTCGCTGCTGAGCCCAGATGACTGACTGGTCCAACTGGATTTGTCCTGGACCCTACTTGTGTCTTCTGGGGGATTGAGTCATAACTCCCAAGGGGTCTTCAAAAGGGCCTGAACTCTTGGCTGATGTTACAGTGTACTCTGTCACACTTCAAAATGTAAAGACTTGATGCTTAAAAACTTTTTCTGTACTTTTCTCCCCAAAAAATCAGAAGCTACCACAGGGCAAATGGTGAGCTGCAACCACCATCGTCGAACTGCCGGTCAAACATAACTTGCTGGTTTGCCCCACTGTAGAGCATCCTTACTATAAGAAAGGTTTCCAAATCTGAACATAAAGAAATTCACTGGGACCAATGTTGAGCAGGTCCCCTACGATGCCTTTCTGGGCGCTAACTTCAGACTTTGCATGCCTGAAGTTTCCCTTCCTTCGACGTCGAGAGCCGCGGCTACCACCAAGGACCCGCACTTCAGCTTGATTCTGTCAACGATCATCAGATCCAGCCTACAGCCAACCTGCTGACAACCTCTTTGATGAGGATTTTTCTCCAGAAAAACAACTAAGTCCAAAACGTTTTACTTTGACCCAGTCTAGCAGGACCAGATTCTCGTGATTGGTGCTTTCTCCTTTTTGGACAAATTTTTAATTACAATTAATTACAATTAAAAAATTTATGTCTCCGGTTTTACTAATTGGATTTTTAATATTTGGTGTCATTTTATTTAGTAAAATATCCTGTCTTTTTCTAAATTGGTTTCATATTTTTCTTGTGGTGTGTTTTCACTTTATCACTGTTTTAGCACTGCATACATATTTTACACATTGTTTCTGTGTTAAGCAAAGGTTTATTTAGTGACTTTAGTGGTTCACTCTGGCAAGGATTGTAATTTTTATCTGTGGTCGATTCACCCCCCTAATAATACTCCAACTCCTTGTAGGTATAGAAACCATGCAAATCAATGTTGCCACTCTTTTGACTGCCTGCATAATAACACACATAGGAAAATACATTGTCTTCTAATTCTAATTCATATTGCTAATTATTGTCCATATAATTGGTCATTTGAGCTGTGAGTGACTCCACATCAGTCCAAATAGTAAAAAAAACAAATATTTTGTTTTGAGCTCTATTTTCAGTGAACAGATTGTATAAATTGGAAACACACATTTTTATTTAAAAACATGATGTTAAGTGTCCTGCTGTTATTTTAAGTGAACTACAACATTTAATTTAGAAGAGCTCCAGTAGTGTGAGGCCTAGAATACTTTAATAATATGTAGATTTATGCTCCAAAGAGGAAGATATAAAAAACTATACAGAATATGCGTGAAATAGACAAAATTCTGGGTAAACATGACAATATTACTCCACCCTTAAACACTTTCACTGGCTCCAAAGAGACCAAAAAATAAAACTCAACGAGTGTTGTACTTAAATATATTTTTACCCGCTGTCTCAGATGAAATGGTGCAAGTCTGATCAGCATAAACCTCAAAACAGAAACACAGGGAGAAAGTCATGAGAGTTAAGGGATGTTATATTTGGAGGAGCGTACTTCTTGAGGTTATGTCTCACTGAAGCATATTATAGTACTAACCTCCTCAATTCAGCCTCCTCCTGTCAACTGACACCACCCACAACCCTAAGTTCACTGCATGGGAACAGCTCACCACACAGAGCACCAAGGCTGTCATGAACTCTATCCACTATGGAGCACCCACGGACCCTTGTACCCACCACTTCTTCAATGTCGGATGCAAGATAAAAGCAGCAAATTCACCACCATTCTCAATGCATCAATCGCCAAGGCCACCTTTTCCAATCAATGGAAACACACAGTTGTCAGATCTCTCCTCAAGAAACCTTTTGATAAGACCAGCGTTCTCAAATCTATCGCCCCATCTCTTTGCTCCTCTTCTCCTTCAAAGTCCTGGAGAAGGCCATCAACTGGAGAAGGCCATCAACTGACAACTCACCAAACACCTGGAGAACAGCAACCTGCTGGACACCTCCCAAAATGGCTTTTGCACCAACCACAGTACCAAGATCTCCCTTATCACTGCCATCAGTGACATCAGAACCCTCCTCAACTGAGGAGAGACAGCAGCCCTGATCCTCCTCAACCTCTCAGCAGCATTCAACACCGTATCCCATCACATCCTCACCAAGAAATGTTGCCACATTTGGATCCAGGGAGATGCCCTCAAATGGATTGCATCCTTCCTTACAGGACGAACCCAGAGAATCCGCCTAACGCCCTACATGTCAGAACCCAAGAGTATCATCTGTGGCATCCCTCAGCCCTACATGATGCCCCTGGCCAGCATCATCAGAACCCATGGCCTCAACAACATCTCCTACAAACCTGACACATAGCTCATCCCCTCACTCTAAGACCCCTCCACCACCAGAATCAACTTCCACTACTGCATCACGGGCGTCACAGAATGGATGCAGGGAATTTAGCGCAGGGACACGCCAGATGAGCGTAACCGTGCGCTTTATAAAACTCCCTTATTATTATTATTATGAAGACCAACTGCCTGAAGCCCAACATGGACAAGATTGAAGTGCTGATCTTTGTAAACAACACCTCCCCGTGGAATGACACCTGTTGGCCCTCCGAACTCGAACTCACACCCATACTGACAGACCATGCATGCAACCATGGCATCATCGTGGACTGCAAAGTCTCCATAAATCAACGGTTCAATGGAGTTTCCTCCACCTGCTTCCACACCCTGCTCATGCTCCAAAAAGACTTCAGGTGGATCCCGGTTGACACCACGAAAGCGGTCATCCAAGCCCTAGTCACCACTTGATTCGACAACAGCAAGCCGGAATCACCAGACAACTCTGGAAGAGACTACAGACTATACAGAACTCAGTTGCCATACTCATCCTCATCCTTCCCAAACAGGACCCGCATCATCCCCCATCCTTAGGAACCTCCACTGGCTCCCCGTCTAGAAGAGTTGCCAATTCAAGATGCTGACACATACCTGTAAGGCTCTCCATGACCTAGGATCAGCTTTTATCAACCACCGCCAGAACCACCACCAGCCGACCAGACACCTGCACTCCGCCTCCCTTACTCACACTCCCCACATCTATTGAAACCACACCTTGCCGCCAAGTCCTGTAATGACTGCCCCCTCCACATCCGAACCTCTCATGGAATTCAGAAGGGGACTCAAGACCTGGCTATTTGACTGATCGCAGCAGGATCTTAGTGCTTGGATACCCTCTTGAGTGATTAGCTCTACAAATCCCGATTGATTGATTGATAATACATGGGGTTCTGCAGTCCCTGTGTAAAAGCCCATTGATAATTCCTTTATTAAAGGTGACTGGGGATTCACCTAGTAGCCTGGAACAGTTACTCAACTGTAATAACTTATTGCAGTAAGTACGGATGTCACAGTGCCTTCTGCTAGAGCTAGCAGATAAAGTGAAAGGCAGGCCACTGAACATAATTAGATCTGTAGTTTCTAAAACAAAAATAATACTTGGGTTTTCCTCCTTTCCTATTTTCCCAGATGAACAGTGATAAGCAGAAAGAGATATTTATGATAACAGTTTATTTTTTCCACTCTTTAGGTAATTATAGGAAAGATGTAGTCTTCCTGCACGCTTCTACAAATTTTGCGCTGTAGTCTTTTTTTAAAATGTGACTTGTATTAAACGAATACTGATATCTTTTTCAACAAAAGTGATTTTGGTTGTGTCTAATTTTGCACTAGAGATTCCAATTTTATACTTCTTGTTTGAAACATCCTATTTCACATTGAAGAGTAACACACCAAGGATTTAAGTGTTTTTCAGAAGAGTGATGGTGCGCACCTGTATTATACAGAATAAAATACCCCCTGTCAGACATTTTACAGATGAACGTACAAGTCACCTTGCAGTTCTGTGACCTTATAAAGGATCTTGCCTTCAGCTCTGTTCCCCTATATGGTCACGGCATTATTTTGTGACTTGCCACATCCTTATAAAGCACTGCAGGAGATTTTTTATCCCATGTATTAAAATATGTGAAGAGAAAACTTTGGCTCATAACCAGACTTCGATAGACCACAAACCACCTCCTCTAGGGATAGGGTTTCTTCACTTTGCATAAGAGTTCAAGAAGCTTTCACCCGCTGATGTTCTTTATTCCACAGTTATGATAATAAGCGATTATTAATTTACCTTCTTCCAACACCCTTAGCGACATGCTTAGCATAATACAGAACAATAAAGCAATACATAAATATGTTTACCTGGCTAATATATGGCAAATATAGCAAATCTATTGCGCATAGATCTTTTCTACGAAGTTTTAGTACAGGAACCGGCTTCGTGAAAGACCTTATTTTGCGTCAAACTTTCTGATTTAAAAAGCAGAGAAAAACGCTTTTTTCATTACCATGTTAAAATAAAGAGATGCTTTGCTCCATTGCCCCTGGGGTGAATGCTTAGTTTGGAGAAAATCCAGTTAGTTTCGTTTCCCATCAAGCAAGCTGCGAAAAGGTGCAAAGTTAATTTGCTCCACATTTTGCATTGGTGCTAAATATTGCCGCCTATTCTCTGCAATGTCCAACTTAATTTCAAGTGGCAGAGTAGAAACTTTCTGCTCTCAGCTGCCACATAAAATTATACCGTAGGCCAAATACACATTTCAACAAGATTGCAATTGATCATGGTGATGTACTGACTAATAACAGTTTCATGTTTATGGCATGATAAAAATATATAACAGGACTGCCACATGTAACTAAACATTGCTTGAGGCCTGCAAGCAATTAAACATTATTCCAAAATGAACATTTCATGTGCCTTATCTACAGAAGGCACATTAGGTTACTTAAAAATATATCATGTTTGAAATCCATTAAAGCCCTTTCTTCTCATTTCCTGTTGCTAATCCTTTGTGTTAGCTTTACATGAATGTGAAATTGCAAATGAAGTGGAATATTCTGAAAAAGAGATGACGATGCAATTATTTCCTCATTAGAATTTAAACATGCATATGATAAGTGGGGCTTGGGTTTTAAGGCTCTCCAGCTCGGTGATGTTTATTTTGTTTATTAACCCTCAGAATTGGAAAGATTTGAGTAGCAAGACTACTCAATTTTAACCATGACTGATATTTTTTGCAACTGTCAATAATAGCTATGTGCATTCCAAAGCAGCAAATCAACATTCAAAGTAGATGCTGCAATTTTTTTTGTATATATGTTTGAAGCAGCACTTTCAATAAAAAAATAATGACATTTTATTTGACCAAATGTAACTGGCAATCAATGTTTCTAATAAAGCTTTGACTTTTAGCTTATTAATTCATGCTTTAATACACTGATAGCAGGACATTGTTTCTTTGAGATCTACAATAGTAGATAAGGGTCTTAAGCACGGTAAGTACCAGACCACAGGAGAATAGATTCCATGGCAACCATTTCTCTCCTTTTATTTTGGGCCATGTCAACCTATTTGCTGGGTACCGGAGTATACCCGGAGCTAGCATTGGGTGTCCTTTCTTAGGTCCCTCTGGCCTGTAGAGTGAACAGGGTCAGCATTAGCACCGGTCCCTGCACTGCATGTGTGATGTTTTCTTTACAGAAATATTTGTGCATTTTTTGGCTTGCTTTCCTACCTTTCTATAATGAATGTGTAAGAAGCACATCCTTCGTTGCAGTCCATACAGCATTAATTCACCGAAAGGCAAATGGCTTCTCCATCATGTCGGCATGACGTTTGCTTTATACGTGAACATCAGGGACACATCAGTTGTTTCTGTTCAAGAATCTCTTCTTGAATTTAATATTCACAGAAAGAGGCGCAAGCTTACAGTGCTTCCTATAATGAAAGCGGATATGCCGTGCGGGGAGGATGGTGGGGAGGGAAACATTTTATTACTAAGAGACGTTGGGAACAGCTGAGTGTCCCTGTGGCTTGGTTTGAGGTGCTAGGCCTGCAGTTCTTTTAGTCTGCAGTCTCGTTTGCTGAGGTGTGGCCCTCTGCTGACAAAACACATACACAAATGGAATCTAGGGACAAGTTGACAATGTTACTAAGTTGCTACCTACTGGAGGGTGGAAGATTTGACCAATGGAATATTGTTGGTATATACTGCAGTTAGGCCCTGCAATATACTTTGGGGGTCATTATGGTGTACGAATCGGCACCGCCCGACCGGTGGTGGCTATCTGCAGGCCATAACTCCCCGTCTGACTGCCATTTACCCCGCTATATTACCATGGCAGGGGGTACCGCAGCGAATGGAAAGACCGTCCGCTGCTTTTCCGTGGCAGGCAATCGTTACAATTGCGTGCCATGCGGATCTGGGGTATAATATGGTGGCGGTGCCCGGCAGGCACCACCATCCATACTATGATGTGCAATTTTTAAGGCATTTCCACGGCGATGATGCCGCAATGGAAAGGCCGGCAGAAATTGCTTTGGTGGACCCGTTGCTGGCCACAGGTGGGATGGGGCGGTGGGGGGCTACACTTGGGGGTTACCTATGGTACCCCTCTACATTGCCTTACACAAGGTGACAGGCACCGCGTGGTGCCTGTCATGTAGTGCATGGCAATGCAAACCATGCACATTTAACATTGCTGCACTCAGCAGCACTGTCCGCGGTCGGTCCCATTTTCGGTTATGATCCGCCCTCCATCGTAATGGGGCCCTTAGTGTTGAACCTGCCCTTTACTGCTGGGTTACCTCCAAACTATTTGCTTTCAATGGCAACACATTTATTTTTGTTGCCATTAGGACTCTGTGCACTTTACCACTGATAACCAGTGACAAAGTGCTTGTACTCACACCCTTAAATATGTAAAATAGGCCTACACCTGATTGGCATATTTAATTTACTTGAAAATACCTAGTAAAATAGTACTACATGTAGCCAATGCCTGTAAATTAAATGCTACTAGTGGGCCTGCACAAAACAACAGTTAATGGACAGAATGCAGATCAATGTCATACGTTCACCCCGGTACAGAGATCTGAGCCTAAATCCATTGTTTTTTTGCTCACCATGCCATTCCAGTTTGAACCTAGCCATATGCAAATCTCTCTAGACCCTATGGCCCAAAGGAACAGTCCAGCCCAAACTGACAAGCTAGGTCCTCCCTGGACAGGAAACAAGCATCCTAGGACTGGTTTCGGGCTTTCAGCCCTCATCAGCCAGGATAGCTTGATTCCAGTGGCATGGAGAGCATGGGACTCATGTCTGCAGCATTCATTGTATCACTCGCTAAAGTAGTATTTTGAAACATATCCCAGGCCTGCTACTGCAGCTTGTAGACCACTTATAAACTCCCACTTTGACATGGCAAAATAAACATTTTGCGCCAAGTATAAACCTTCATTTGTATTACATAAAGATCACCCATAATGTAGGCCCTAAAAGGCCACAAGGTAGGGTGCATTGATTTTAAAAGCAGGACATGTGGTTTAAAATGTACATGCCCTGGTAGTGAAAAACTTCTAAATTCGTTTTTCACTAATGAAAGGCCTATCTCTCCCCTTGGAAAACATTGGGTTACCTTATCACATTTAACAGGTACTAACCTTTGAGAACAGGTATGAATGTAATGTTTAGTCTCAAATGGATTGCAATTTAAAATCCTCTTCAATGGTAAAGTCACATTTTAACTTAGAATTCTGAAAATGACACTTTTGGAAAGTTGACATTTTCTTGTCCTAACCATTAGTGCCTTCTGCCAGTGTCATGGGTCAGACTGTGGCTGGCTCTGCTGTTGAGGTTTTTATATTGCTTCCAGACAGTAATAGTACCACCATTGGTGTCACATGAATCAGATATCATTATCTGTGGCAAGAGATTCAGAGTTCATCTGTTTTTATGCCTTCAGTTATTCTTAGCCTAGGGATTTTTTTTTATAAATATGGGGAATATCTAAAAACATCCCTCACTTATTCTCATCATTTTCTGAAACTGCTGCTGTTAACATGTCTTGCAAGGCACTGTAAATTGAAAGACTGCGAAGATGTCTTCTATTCTGACAACCTCAAGAGGCCAAGGAGCAAAAGCATGTCACAATCTGCACCAGTATTCAAGTTCTATTGGAAAGCATCTTTCTTGCATGAGATATTAAAAGCAGACATGAGAACACCTCTTTTCACCAACCTATTTTAGTTTGTTAGAAAGTCTTCTGTGCGATATTCGCATAGAAGGATTTAGCAAGGCGTAAGGTCCTGGCCTTTAAGAATCCATTCAAACGGATATTCTAATATTTATTGTTCAGGAAAGAAGCTCTATTTCAGCCCTGACTGCACAACTAAACACGTGTTGGCTGTTTTTGTGGTGTGAACCGAACATCTAGCTGTGTCTAGAAAAGTTTACCTCGTCCCATTTTGAGAACTGGAAAAGAGTGAATAAATACATTGACCTTGGATTCTTTGGGCTTTCTCAATACATTATGGACTATCAAGCTTACTAATTGTGTGCTCAGGGTCGTCTTTGAATGTAAACACTAAACATGCTCCATCACTCCTAACATCAAATGAAGTCTACAATGTTATACCACCACCTGCCCCACTCCAGATCTCAATTTCTACTCCCCAAGCTCAAAGAGACCTTTCCTTAGGTAGATATGTCCTTAAAGGCCTGGAAAGTAATGTTTGATCCCATTCTGCCTAATGTATAGGTTCACTTCGGTCTACTGGCTACAGTCCAATGTGTGAAGTAGAAATGTTTGACGTAAGATCAACCACTAATGTGAAAGCGTTTTTAAGCACTTCAGTTATGCAGAGGCAAATATTATTTACTAGGTTATAAAGGTAGTACATATATTATCTCAACAATGGGTTTTTTCAAAGTAGATAATCTTTCCAAAGCTACCGAATTAAGGTTTAAATCCATATATGATCACTTGGGAAAGTGCTGCAAACAGGCTACAGAAAACATGTACTTGTTAATAGCACGTTACATTTAAGGTGCAAGCAGGAAAAGTGTTTACTTCACTTCTGCACACTGCAAATGCACTTTTACCCGTGACACACAGAATTACATCAGCTTTGCCAGGCCATTTTTGGTTTAGCAGCTGGAACAAAGAATAATACGTGGGACACAGTGGGTTCCACACCGATTTCTTGATATTATTAATCCGCATTTGTCGGTGTTTTTCTCTCCCAGTCAGTACACCAGCTTTATGCAGTGTTCATGCAACACAATTACATTGGCACCATTAACTCTCAGTTACTGGCATCATGGGACTTACTGGGCCCCTTTTATGAGTCCCTAAATGTCCATAATGGAAAACCATTGGGAGAAACTTAGACAAAAGATGGATTTTCTCACAAGAACCAGCCCTAAGGCGTTAGACACTTCTTTTTATTTTTTTTATTTTTTTTTACAACAAATACTCATTTTATAAACAAGAACATTCCCTGCAAGTTATGCTGCAAGTGAGTTGGTATTTTCCTTTATAATCGCATCCTTTATAAAAATATATATTTTTGGTTTACAAATCTAATGGGGTAATTGCTTATTTTCTTTGCCTAAAATGAAGGGTTTACTGCCCCCGTGTGGTCATTTTGAGAAAAGAAATATGTTTTGCTGCCTGAGGCAAGTTATCCTGCCCGAGCGATGGATTGATTCCTCATAAAAGTATTTTACCTTTTTGGGATCAGGCTCGTTGGGCTTTTTGGGAATTCATTCACAACTCACATCAAGAATGTGGCATGATGCGCCTTAGCTTAACACACCAAGTTCCAACATAAGGTGGTTTTTATTTTGGAAGTTTTGTGAAGAGATTTTCCTCTGTAATACCAGCTACAGAAGTGAGTGATCTCGCAAATGGAATGCATAGAAACTCACAGTGTGTGTCTGCAATTTCCTTCCATCCCATTTACAACGTCTTCTCCATCACGACTGATTAGTTCTTTAAATTCTTTTACTGTAGTTCTGTAGCACATATGGCATCCTCAATCATCATTACCAATCAATGTAAATAATGTGATTACCGTATGAATCACAGTTTACACCAGTAAACCTCAATTATATTTGCTTATTGGTTGTGCTAATGTTATTACAAATATACCTGATATGGTGAAATTATAATATACATACTAGATGCATAAAAGTTTTAGAACTGACCCGTCCAATGCCCTGAAATAGTTAGACAATTTAAACTGGACTAAAGAAAGCATATAAAAATTGTCTCCAGGGTGTTCCATTTAATCCCAGCTCCTTGGATGTGATGTTGTGCATTAAAATTAATACGGATTTTCTGACTGTCTGTGTCTCACACAGTTGCGTCTCTTGAATTGATTTTAGGAGGGGAAAAATTGGGCCATAGAAAAAACTGGTGGACCGCCTGAAGAGGGCAACTGTAAAGAGTGCACACACATGTGGGTGTGCTTATATACCTGTTTACTTAAATTTTTTAAACCTGGCTCTGTATGCATTGTGTAAATATCTTTATATATGTATATGCACATAAAAACACATACATAGAAAGTCAGATTTAAATATTTTAAGCAAATATTTTAAGCAAACACTGTTTTGCAGTGAAAGGTAGATGGACAAATAAATGTGTGGGCGAGGTGGGGTGTTGTGTTATTCGGTGTTACTTTTAGATTTTACTTACTACCATTTTCTTTTTTTCCATGGAATATATTTTTCCTTGGAGATGAACCATTTCCCACCCTTCCACCAAATTATGTTTGTATTCTCCCCACCAATGAAAGTTAATTTACTCTAGCATAAAATTACACAACACTGGTATAATTTGACACCTGAGTAAAGTAACTTGCCAGTGTAATTTCACATTTTATATGATGGACATTTCAATTTACACTCAACCATCATTCCATATGTTTTCTTTGGTTCAATTTATGTGAGCAAATGGTTTGTGATCCTTGTACTATGAATTTATCAAGGAAGCTTTGTTACTAGTCACTTAGATATGTACGGTGCCTGCCACCTTGTACATGCAAATGCAGGAGGGTACCATAGGTACCTCCCACATGCAGCACCCCCCACCCTCCGGGGGCCCGCAGCGGGCCCCCTAAGGCATTCTCCACCTGTTTTTTTTGCGGTGGGATCTCCGCCGAAAAAGACAGGCATTGTAATGCCCACGGCGGTGCCTGCACGGCACCGCTGCCATTGCACCATTGTACCTTGTCACGCAAAAAGCGGGCCAAAAGGACCACCTTGCGGGACCATGGCGGACGGTCTTTCCATCCGGCGGGTACCATTCCCATTCCCAACTCCATCCTGATGTGGCGGTGGGAATATTCGGTGAGGACCGCCCGCCATCGTAATCGGCCCCTAAGGGTGGGAAGTAATTTCTGTTTAATTAATTAATATATAGTTGTTAAAGAATGTTAATTATTTGATATCTATTTTGGGTAATTGTCTATTTTTGTGTGTGTTGTTTTTACTTTTACACGGTGCCTGCCACTTGGTGCAGTGAAATGTAAGGGTGACAATGGGTACAACCCAGTGCACCCACACCTCCCCCAAAACAAGGGAAGCACGCAACAGGCCCCCAAAACAAAACTCCACATGCCTTTCAACGGCCGCTGTAAGGCCGGCTGGAGACCTCAACCTATTTTGGAGGACAGTGCTTGCTAGGTATGCCACCATTTTATGGATGCAGACCGCTCCGACGGTCAATCGTAATGATTGCCTGTGGCGGTTCCGTGGCAGACGAGCTTTGCCTTCGAGGCGGTCACAATCTGGATCCCACCACCAATGTAATCTGGCAATGGGAGAATCACGGTCCGCAGGGCTGGCGGACCTCACCGCCAGCCCGGCGGTGGCGGTCCTTCCGCCATTATAATGAGCCCTAAAAAAAATGTCTCTGCATTTTTAACATCGATATTTTTTACATCAATATTGGGTGAGTGAACCTCCTGTGCAGTCATCACTCAGAGTAACCTCCTGGAATGTTAAAGGTTTAAATAACCCAATGAAAAGACAAAGAGTTCTCTCACACTTATCTAAATTACATACGGACATTGCACTTCCTTAGGAAAACACGTCTAACTGATACAGAAGCTTTAAAATGAAAGACAAATTGGGTTGGTCATGTATTTTGTAACGTAAAGATATAAGTATCAATTATTATGTTTGTGTGTTTCTTTTTTATTAAGTTTATTTGTTATCATTTATTAAAATGTATATTAAATGTATTTTATTTTGTTAAAATTATATGTAATATTTAATATATATGATTTTATTTTATATTTATATAAAAGTCGATATTTTATACATCTATATTTTTTTAATTAATATTTTTTAGTTAATATTTTTGTAATTACCTCTTTAAGTATAGGAGTCGATTTTTTGTTGCCTATGTTTTTTACTCAATATTTTTAACATCAATATTTTTTACACAATTCTCAGTGGTAACAGTTGATATGAGCGCTCAGCACAGTATAGGTACAAGTAAAATCTAGAATCAAAATAATATCGGTGCTCAAAGAATGCGGGGGCTGGTTACCACAACCCCAAAGATAACCACAAGGGTATAAACTAGGAATTGTCCATCTGAGCACTCATTCAATATCACAAAAAAGTCTTTACGGTTTTCACCAGTCCATTTAATATCCAGATTCTTCAGTTGTTTCATAAATCATCAATCCAAGTTGTATTCCAAATCATACATCCAAGATATGAAACGATGCAGCCAACACGTGTTTCGTCTGGTCAGTAGGACCATTGACTTCCTCAGGGCTCCTAGTCTCGATTAAGTGTACTTCTTGTATTCCAATTATATTTATAATCTCCACACGTGTACGTGTCGTTTGTGTCCGTTCTCTCGCTAGTCAAGTGGCGTTCTGCCACGTGTGGAGATTATAAATATAATTGGAATACAAGAAGTACACTTAATCGAGACTAGGAGCCCTGAGGAAGTCAATGGTCCTACTGACCAGACGAAACACGTGTTGGCTGCATCGTTTCATATCTTGGATGTATGATTTGGAATACAACTTGGATTGATGATTTATGAAACAACTGAAGAATCTGGATATTAAATGGACTGGTGAAAACCGTAAAGACTTTTTTGTGATATTGAATGAGTGCTCAGATGGACAATTCCTAATCAATATTTTTTACATCGATGTTGTGTCAGTGAACCTCCCTTGCTGTCATCACTCAGAGTAACCTCATGGAATGGTAATGGTTTAAATAACCCAATGAAAAGACAAAGAGTTCTCTCTGACTTATCTAAATTACATACGGACATTGCACTTCTAACTGATACAGAAGCTTTAAAATTAATGTTGGTCATTTATTTTTCTCTCCTGTTGTACATATGAGTAACGGTGCTATAATTCTCATTCACGTGAAACTGAATCTTACCACTGTTTCTCGTTCAACAGACACAGAGCACAATTTGAATGCAGTTGATTTGTGTATAGTCCCCTGTAGTAAATAACTCCTTTTGGTCTGATCTCACTAAACAACTCTTGAATATCTCTAGTGACTTTTTAATTATAGAAGGTAGTTGCAATTAAATGTACTAATCTAATTTTGCATAAACCTTCCAAAGTCAAATTTATCCCTCCAAGATCCATAAAGCCTTTTCTTCAACCATAGCGCAAAAAGTTTTGATTGACTCATGGAGAATCGCTAACACCGCTACAAGAAAATATACCTTCTTTTTCCCAGTACATGGTACTCAGTACAGAATTGATTGTATCTTTACCTCCAAATCAGTAGCTTAACATCTGATAAATACTGATATTGGTTCTATTTTGATTTCTGGTCATTCTCCTGCTATTGCTGACTTAGGTTTGTTACCAATTCGACGTCATCCAAAATGATGGCGATTTAATAATTCCCTTCTTTTAGATCCCTTCCAATGTTTACATTATGGGACTCTTTTAAAGGCTTGGCAAGAGGTTTTATCATTCACTATGTACAAAGAAAAAAGCTGAAAATGCCTCCAAATCCCTGTTGGCAAAAATCAAAATGTTCGAACACACATCTTTTCATTCCAAATCTCCTCACTCTCTTCAAGACCTTATACAAGCCAAATTTCAATCCAATAACTTATCTACTGGGCAAGCTTCTTCAACATCACCCAGACAAAATGCTAGATATTATGGAAGGTAAACTCCTAACCAATTATTTAAAGGCCAAACAAACACGTAAAAAGATTGACTCCATTATTAACTTACATAACCAAATACGTATTAAAGATGAACATATCCTAAAAGAATTTTCTACCCTCTATAAATCTTTACATACTCAGGAAACCTCCCTGTCCATTTCCCATATATCTACTTTCTTAAACTCCATTTCTAAATCTACTTTTAAAGACTAGGACTTTTCCTGCTTGGAATCCGACATCACTCTTCAGGACATTATTACAGCAGTCAAAAAGCTGAAACCCCTAAATCTCCAGGACCAGATGGATTCACATTTATTATTCTCACTTCTCAACTCTCTTACTTCCATGGCTCCTCAAACTCTATCTTTTTTTGCTCACTCTCAAGTTGCTTTCAGTAGTTTTGAAGAAGCCGATATTTGTGTAATTCCTAAAGAAAATAGATACTCACAACATTGCAAAATTTACCACCCCATTTCCCTAGTTAATGTTGATTATAAACTTTTCACAAACATTCTTGCCCTTCAGATTGAATCCCATAATGTCCTCGGTAGAGCTTTCAAACTTTCTCATGAATTAGCTGTCATTGCGTTGTATGCTGAAAAAGCTTTTGACCGAGATAATTGGCCGTTTAGGTTTCAAACTTTACAAAACTTTGACTTTGGTCTGAAAATCTTAAACCATATATCTTTATTATACTCCAATCCCAAAGCAGCTATATTTGCCAAAGTTATGGCCTCTGAGTATATCTCCTTACAAAGAGGAGTACATCAAGGTTGTCCCTTATTACCTTTTCTATTTATAAAAGCGTTGGAACCATTTTTATTAAGAATAAAACGAAACAAACATATATCCCGTTTTCCATGAAAAGATTCCCACCCCAAACTATCAGTTTGTGCTGATGACATTATTCTTTATCTTTTTAACCCATCTAATTCTATTCATGTCTTTCAAACTGAAGATCATCAATTTGCTATATTTCACCAATTTGCCGATTATTTCAGGATATAAACTAATTTGTGATATTACCTTTTAATAAAATTTGTCTGCAAGAAGACGTTAAGGATCTAGGATTTGCATGGAGTCCAACAAAGATGAAATATTTGGGTCTGTGGATTACCAATTCTATAAAAACAACTCTCACATTAACTTTTGAAGAGGTAAGACAAAGAATAGGAAATTATTGTAATAAATGGAACTCTCAATTTTTATCATGGTGGGGTAGATTAAGTTCAATTAAAATAATGCTCCCTCCTCGGGTGATATGCAGGGGCAGGTGGCGAACTCCGCTCTGCCAGTGGAGTTTGTGGAGTTTTGCCAAATTTGCGCTCTGCTGGGAACGCGGAGTTCAGCAAAAACTCTGACTCCATGGTGTGGCGGAGTTTACCCCAAAAACCCACTTTGTGGAGAGAGTTAAGGGGAGAGGAGGATCAGCACTTACCTGGGTCTGGCGTTCACCGCCATGCACAGACTGTCCTCCTCGCTCCTGGTCTCCTAGGTAGAAAAGCAAACCCCTTACACTGTACGTCTTCGGAGGTATCCGCATGCTCATGCATGCGCAGTCCTACCAAGACGTACAGTGTAGTGGGATTGCTTTTCAACTGAGGAGACCAACAAAGGACAGCACGGGCATGGCATAAAATGCCAGACCCAGGTAAGTGCTGCAAAGCAGATGACCCTCTGGGGGTCAGGAACCATCCAAGTCTGCCGCATCCATTGTAGGGCAGAGCAGAGCGGAGCGGGGCGGAGCGGGACAGAGCGGGGCGGAATTCTACTGAGTTTTTAGGCAACTCTGTGGAATTACATGTAGTGGCACTCTGCCAGTTCCGCCCATACTTAGTGATATGCCTTATTTCCATTCTCCCTGTTCATATTCCATTACAATTCTACAAAAAAGTAGATTCAGTTATTTGCCGGCATAAAAACATGCTTGTATGTCCTGTCACATTTGAAGCTTCCTAATCATCATGATGAGATAGATTTTACCAATTTTTCTAAATTCCACAAAACTTTTTTGTCTCAAACAATCCTCTCATTGGATTCAACAGAACAGAGAGTTGCCTAAACCTTAATGTTTCTTCATTGAATTCTCATCTATTTCTCCCTTCTCTTTTACTGAATCTTTATCCTTTTTGCCCAAAACTAGTTTTCTTTTTCATCCCTCTCTTTCATATTCATATAAACTTCTAAAACCTCAGATTTTTTCAACATACTTTTCTTGTACTAACTTTTTGAACTCCTCCCCTTATAAGTAATAGAACATTCTTTTGGAAAAAGTGGAAGAATAAAGGTGTAGCTAAATTAACCAATTAATTCTAAATGACAATGTCCTTCCATTTTCTGCAGCCCATGCACATTTTCAATTATCCCAGTCATTCCGTCTTGAATACGCTCAAAAACACATTCAAGATTCTATATCATCACTACAAGATGATAAAATCTGCTTTTATTTACAAACACCTTATCTTTTTCTCCACAATTAGATCAAATCTACTTTAGAACTGCAATTGAAAAATGGTTTGCATGCTCAGTGGTCTACTTAGTGCTGGGACAAGATTTGGTCTAAATTACATACAGTTTCCAGAGCAGCAAATGTTACTTAAACAATGTTTTTTTATATACAATAGATTATTTGTTACTTCTATACTATGATATAACATGAAAATTGCTATATACGATGTGTGGTGGTCCTGTAAGGCACCTCATTATGATTTGTTGCATATGTTTTTTCTTTGTCCTCGTATTCATGCTTTTTGGTTACAAGTTTGAGATAAGCCTACTAAGATTTTTAAAATCAGCATTCCATATACTATACATATACTATACATAATATATTTTTGGAAGACAACTCCAATTTGCTCTCATCTAACACACCCACCTCATCTACTCAACACTTTAATAGCTATAGCTTTTCAACAAATTAGTTCTAATTGGGAAAACAACATGTTTCATATCAACCTTGGTGGTATGCAGTTTGCTTCAATCATTGATTAGATAGATCCTTTGTACATACAACTTCCTTAGCTCTCAGGAGAGAACGAATATGATCATCATCAACATTGCTTCTTGACAATTCAAGTTATCATAGTTGTGAGAAGATGGCCTGGCATATGCTGTCCACTATTCTAGTGGGCACCTTGCACCAGTCCAAATGACCTCTTATTGATGGTAGGTGAAAGACAACCTTATTTATTTATTTCTTACAATTTATACAGCGCGAACAAATGCCCGTAGGCGTCTCGGCACTAAGAACAGTACGTATAGATTCCCCCCAAAGCTTAGTCAGAAGCTATTCTTGACAAAACAGCCAGGTCTTGGTTTTTCTGCGGAATCGCATCAAGGACGGGCTTTCCCTGATGGTTACTGGGAGTGAGTTCCAAAGCCTGGGAGCAGCCACCAGGAACCGCCTATCGCCCCAGGTGACTGTTTTGGTTCGTGGTACCAGCAAATAATTGAGATTATTGGATCTGAGCGATCTTGTGGGTAAGTGGAACCTAAGATGGAATTTCAGGAAGTGAGGACCTTGGTTGTGCAGAGCCTTATAGACTATGCATAGTGTTTTAAACTTAATCCTACTACGGATCTTAAGCCAATGGAGATTTTTTATAGTCTCTGTGATTGGCATAAACTTCGGGGTTCCAGTCAGGAGACGGGCTGCAGCGTTCTGGATTGTCTGCAGTTTATTAGTCACTCTAGCCTGGGCATTGATGAGTAAACCATTGCAGTAATCTAGGGAAGATAGCACCAAAGCCTTAGAAAGCTATCCTAGTGGTAGCTGTGGAGAGCAGCCTTCAGGCTAAGTCTTGAAGGAATGTAAAGCAGCTTGTTTTACCAGTCTATAATCTCATGAATGACCAAATGAAAGGAGAACCACACCAGGTGTATATATATAAAATATATGTATTTATTCTAAACACATTCCTCTAGTCTCTTTATGAGGCTAGAGGCAAACGTACATAAAGTAAACTTATTTAGCACACAGTAAATTAGCACAATATATGATTAGCTCTATGGGCGTCACAAACCACATACTAAGAAAGTGGTATAAGAACCACGACTGACATAGATTCAAGGCCTAGAGACTTTAGAACCACTGGGGCCACCAGGAACCACCAAAGGTAGTGACACAGGGGACCCACGGGGGACTTGTGCAATGTCTAAACACGGCCGCGAATCACCATTAACTTCTATGGGGAAAGTCGCGGTTGTAAATTTACAGATAAAGGACACTTCGAAGAGGACTTGAAGCAAACCCCTTTAGAACTAGGCAGTTCTAGAGTCAATACCCACGAGAGCACCGGAGTACTCGAGTTACCTTACCCAGGGAAGCCGGATGCATAGGTGTCTTTTGATGTCGGGTTTCGTTGTCGTTTTCAATGGCGAGCTGCTGAAAAGTGCTGCCGGCGACCAAGTGGAAAGTGTCCGAATGGATCCAAGGGTGGATCGAAGATCTGAAGAACCTGAAAACAGAGGGGACAGAGTCTGGGTCACTAGCCAGTGACCAGGAAGGTTTTGAGAAGATGCCAACCAATGTCTGGTGATTTCAGGTGAAGAAGGTGAGGCTTGACTCTTCAGCCAGGAGGACCAGGAGGTGTCAACAATGACCAGGAGCTGGATTTAAGCTGTCCCACAAAGGATGTTGAGTGCTGCAGTGTCGGTATCCGGATTGGACCCAACAAGCCTTGGCAACAGCAGAAAGCAAAGATTGGCTTCGGTGCAGACCAGCAAGGCCTGAGGGACTCACCCTTTGGAGGGGAGTCAGGGCATGTCTGGAGCAACCAGGAAAGCCCAAGGAACAGAAGAGTTACCTTTATGGGGACCCACCAGTCGATTGACAAGGGATCGCAAAGAAGCCTCGAGCTGAAATGCTAGAAGCGGGCCCACGGAACACTCGTGGAGTGTAGGCCCACAATATTTGGTGCAAATGGTGCTCGGGCCTTGGACTACAAGTAGCCCAATGCACAACTTCGGGAAAGGTCGGGAAGTCAATGCACTAGCAAATGTGCACGGTGTCCAGGGGTTCCGGTTCCACGTCACTCGTGAGGGCTGCGGGTTTCAGCTTTGCTGGGATCTCGGGTCGGCCTCGGAAGTCTGGGTCCTGTGTGCAAATCCTTCGGGATCCGATGGGAGCCCTGGAAATGCAGACCGGCAAGATGCTTCTTTGGTGCCTGTTTGAACAGGGGAGTCACTCCTTGACCCCAAGGGAGATTCTTCCATTTTCTAGTCGAAATAGAATGTCGAAGTTCCAGGATATATGTTGCAGAGTTTCATCCAGGGTAATCTAAAGTCCTAAGGACAGGGTTCCTATACTTATACTATGTTTAGGGGTTGGGCTTACTCTAGGGTACCACCTATGGGAGGATCCAGGGTGGGGGTGGTTACACCCCTTCTTTTTGTCCAGTTTCGCGCCAAAGCAGGGGCTGAGTGCCCCTGCAACAGGTTTGAACTGGGGTATGCACAGGGACAAGTGTGCCCCCAGCACTGTCTGAAAAGCATTTTCTGAATGCACCCACCCAGCCCCAATGCACTAAAACCTGTGTGGGAGGTGGTTACACCTCCCTCTGACAGGAAACCTGTTGTCCAGGCCTCCCCTGCCGGAGTTTTGTCCAGCAGCAGGAGGTCAGACTTGTGTCTGTTGCTACAGCATTCATTTTGTGATGCTGGGGCTCTTTTAAACTATTACCGGTTAGGTAAGTGTGTACATGTCTTCTCCCTCTAGAAGGGTGGAATTGCTACCCCCGCCACCAGAACTGGCGGGGGGCGTAGGATTCCAAAGTGTTTGACACCAAACACGACATGTTTCCATGCAGCCATTTCAAAGTTAGCATTAACCGCGAGGTTATAATGCACTTAAGAGTATATTGTCTGGCTGCATCACAGAACAGCTACAGAGAAGTGATTCTGAAAGCTGCAGATGGGCTCAGCTCATGCTTGGGCACCCTCTCACACAAAACCAAGCTCTCTGCCTTCAGAATTGTTAAGGCCTGCCATAGGAGTGACTTATAGGTTTATATGTGTCAGTGATATAAGGTAGATATAGGTAGCCTATATCTTAGTAAGGGGTGCATGCACCACCTTACCCAGGCTGCAGTAGCAGACCTGTGGTGCAATTTTGAAAGGCTTCCCAGGGGTGGGATAATACATGCTTCAGCCCCTGGTAGGCCTCTGGGGTACCTATGTCCTTAGTACCTAAGGTACCATATACTAGGGACTCACAAAGGGTAACCCAGTAACCAATCTGGTGTGTACCTAAAGTGCATGACATCAATTTAGAGAGGAAGCAGCTAGGCTGGGGTCCTGGTTAGCAGGGACCCAGTCAGACTAAAGTCGAAAAACAGTGAAACACCAGCAAAAAGTGGGGGTAACCATAGTAAGCAGATCCTACTCTCCCACAATAGTAAATTAACTGATATTTGTGCTCAGGAGGCTCTCCAAACCTCGATAAATTGTTTTACATTTTTGCTTCTAGATTTATAATGTTTCATTATTTGTATCGCTTATTTATAGTGCTCACAATGTTTTTATATACCTCCATTTCATGCTTTTACCACTCATATTATTCTTCTCGTCTCTCTCTCCTCTCTTTCTGTTACTTACTTCAAATGTTTTACTTAAACTTTATTTCAGTCATTTTATATATTACTTATTTCTTATTGTTCATACAGATGTAACCTATGTCATTAATGTATTATCATTCACAAGTTCAACAGTAATCCCCTACTTTATTGCTATTTATGACTATTATTGCAATAAAAGATGCTTAAACTAAAAAGAAGATGGTGCTGACCATCAAAGGGAGCAAATGATGTTTCATCAGGATCGTGGTGATGCAGTCATATTTTTTCAGGCCCTAGATGAGACATACTGTGGTGTGTAGGTTGTTTTTAAGTGGTGCCAGTGTGAAGTCTAGGACGTAATGGAGCAGGGCATTACCACCATCCAGATTAAAGAGTGCAAGGGCTTGAACAGCAGGTCTGAAGTCACTTTCTGGAAGAAACATTTTAACTTGCTCTAGAAGAAAGAGCTGGTACTGGGTCATCATTTTTTCAGGCGCTGCATTCCTTGAGGGTGAAGTTGGTGTCCAAGGTGAATCCAAGTGACATGGCATTTGTGGAATATTGTGGTTCGATGCCATAAAGGTTAATGTCATTGAGACAGGTTTGTTTCTTATATATTCCTGGCAAATAACAGTGATTCTTTCTTGGGTCCCGTGTATTTCATGATACATTGCTCATCCAGGTCTGGATGATGAGCGGGCATTGAATGTCTCAAGCAGAGGATAATTTCATGCAGAGTTGTGTCTCATCATAATTTTGGTGTATCTTTATGCTGTAATCTGTGAGTTGATGACCGTATGTCTCCATATAGAAACTAAAGATGACAGAAGATAGTATGCAACCCTAGGAAAGCTTCAGATGAGAGGGATTCTTTTTGGACCTGGAGGTGCTGATGTTAGCAAAGTGGTGTAACTTGAAAAGGTAGGAGTAGAACTAGTTAAGGACATTTGTGCAATATTAAATGCAGCAGTCTGTTCCATCCTTTTATAAATGTTTTCAAGTATTTTGACTTTCATTTTAGATACTTTTGATATGGTAAGAGGGAATATCGAAGCTGAAAATAGTCTCACCATTAACACTGATCTCATAAAATATACTTGAACACTGGCCAAATGCTTTGCACTACATCTCTGTAAGATTATATACCCTTTAGAAATACTTTTAGAGAGCCCATTATGATTCTTCTGTACACAGTATTAGCAGTTTACATCAAACACAGAACACTTACCTGACATAGGAGTACTGTATCATCTTATACCAAGGATGTATCACCTGAATGATTTAAAATTGTTGTTGGAGAACTTATAACCATCTTGAATTTGCTGGATTAACTCTTAGATTCTGCTCTCTGAATACTTCAGAGTGAAATCAAAAGTTAACAAAACTATGCTCTTGTTATACTAAAGCCATAATTTTGAGTAGTCATTCAAATAACCACAAGACTGATATCATATTATTCCCAGCAGAATGCCCATTCTCTATTGCTCTGCCTCAAAGCATTCATTGCAAACTGATGGAAAAGCTGAACCACACCTCTTAGGCATGGGTTTAAACCTGACAAAAGGTTTATTTTGCCAGGTCATAATGGCAGTTTAAAACTGAACACAGAGGCTGCAATGGCAGGCCTGAGGCAAACCTTTGATGAAGGACCTGATACCTTTATCAGTGGGGATGATCAGCTAGGTTGGCAAGACAAGCTTCCAGGTTGCAAGAGTACAGGTACAGAGTTGAGGATATTCCTGGATGTCACAAACCTTTGATCAAGGTCATGACACCTGGGAGAGGGCAGGGAAATTTGTTTATTTATTAAAATGTATCACCCTCAGAAACCTTGCAATAAGGCTCCTTTTGACACTGTGGCACCTCACTTACCAGTGATCAGACACTGGTCTCCAGTCCAAACGCAGTGTAAATTATAATGTCCACAACTACTTGCTGTGTAAATAACTGTTTCTACAATGTAAGTCCTGGCGTGAACCTCACGCTTCGTTTTCATTTATTTCCAGCATTGCGGAGCAACCCCGCGAGCCAACCGACCCTGCTATGTGTAGTTATACAACCTAACCTGCTGGCTGTATCTTCACGGTAGCCTAGCTACCGACAGCACGCCACCGCGTACTGTTAGCCCCGCCCCCTACACGCCCAGGCCGCGCCCAAACCCGGAAGCGGCCGACTCCTCTTTACCGCGTCCAGCTGCCCTCGAAATTACTAGCCGAGCAGTGGACGCGAGGAGTAGGTCGACTCTGATCTTACCTGCCTGAAACTGTAAGTAGATTCATGATACGAGGCCCCGGGTACACATCCATGTACCGGGTCCACGAGGGCGCCGCCCACCACCCACACAGCGTCCTGAGCGGCGCAGAGATTTACAACGCTCGCGCTCTGTTTGTCTCTTACAGAATTTGTTATTATACAGGCATTGACCCTACGCCCTGCCCGTTGAAGCGCAGAGCACTCATATTTGAGTAAGCATATTCCCTAGTCATTCTGAACTTAAGTGTGTCCTTCAGTGTTACATGTATGTTTGTTTTTGTTTGTTAATTTAATGTTATTCACTTACACGTTTGAGTCGGTTGCTGACAAATGTATATAGCACTACCGAGTTACATCTATGCCCTAATTCACTTCACCGTACATTCAACTGTAATGGAATAGGTTCCGCCCTGTCATTAAATATCCTGCGAGTAGCCTAGGCACCACGTGACAGACCTGTTCCGTGTAGCACAAGTATCTTACACCCAATACTCAATCCCCCCTGGGTCGTGCTAGCACTGCATGCAACTTGCGTGCACCTACCCTTTGCCATAGATGTTGACTAGTATCACCCCTCCACCTCGGTATTACGTATATCTGGAGAACCCCCCCCCCCCCCCTTTTCATTTGGCACTATATATCAATTGCACTGAGAGACTGCACGACGTTACAGGAGAGTAAGTCTATCACTCAATACCTGATTGTTCTTTATCCACCCTTCTCTCCTTACAGGTCTCTTTTTTACCCGCCAGCTCACTTATTTTATTGAGCGGCACTCACCACTGGCAATTTTTGCCAGTAGGCACACAGGGGATCAAGGACGGGTGTGCTTTTTAGGGAGCACGCACCCCCTGTCCACCTGTTTTTTCTGGTCCTGACGAATACCGGGCAATAGCCCTTATGGTAGAAACATGTTGACCACTCAACACATATAGAGATCCCTTGGTCGTAACCCTCCCTACCAGGATCTCGCCAGTATTAATTTTAAAACATTTTTCAGTTGCTCTAAAAATAAAACTACTTTTTCTGAGTACAACCAGGACAATTTTTAACATTTTTTTGCACCTACAGCCACAACCCGCTCCACTGTAGTCCAGGTGTTGCAGCACACCTTGGTGTCGCTAGGACGCCAAGGTGGACCCCGATGATGAAGCATGTCACCACTAGGTGGTGAGTGAGGGGTTTCTATCAAAAGGATGAATTTCCTTCTTTTTGCCAAGAACCGGTCCTCCAGATACGTCTGTTCTTCAAAATCATAGTGGATACTCCTCTCTTTGTTTTTGCCAAAAGGTTTATTTTGCCAGGTCATAATGGCAGTTTAAAACTGAACACAGAGGCTGCAATGGCAGGCCTGAGGCAAACCTTTGATGAAGGACCTGATACCTTTATCAGTGGGGATGATCAGCTAGGTTGGCAAGACAAGCTTCCAGGTTGCAAGAGTACAGGTACAGAGTTGAGGATATTCCTGGATGTCACAAACCTTTGATCAAGGTCATGACACCTGGGAGAGAGCAGGGAAAGTGTCACCCAGGTTGGTAAGACTAGCTTCCAGGTTGCAGGACTATACGTACAGAGTTGAGCATATTGCTGGAAGTGCTTAGGCTGACTATCTTTCACATATACCCTTGGAGTGGTCGGAGGTGGACAAAGAAAATATGCTGGCCAAAGAGCAAGGAGGAGAGGTGGCTTGGTTATCTGACATGGTGGACAGCCACAGCCCATGTAGGGCGTGCCACCGGGCGGTGACGTGGGGCGGGGGAGGGGCAGGGTGGGGGATTGTAATATGCCAGAAACGGACGATTTCAGGTAAGTAACGGGAAAAAAAATGAATTTCGTTGCGTGAGCTGCATCGCATTTGACGATGCAGCGCGCGCAACGAAATAATAAAAGAATACTACATGCATGATGAAATATGTTTAGAAAGCTATATGAATGCATTTTACAAATAAAGTCTTTCATTTCGAAATGTAAGTCTACTAAACATCACTATGTTTCTAATTCCATTAAACATTTTGTGTGCTCACTGGCATTACAAACAGGTCTGAGATCAAATTAAAGACAAAAGAAAGACAATGTGGAATATTGTGTAATTGTAAACTTCTGGCACTTGGTTTAGCTCTTATTGACTCTTGGCAACTTCTTTGGACACAAACATGATGAAACACAATTAGGATATGTAAAGTTTCCCTGCTCAGTATCCCAGATTGACAGGTTCATTAGAATGAGCAGCAGGCACCACTGTCAGGTTAATTTCAGGCACTGTAGACATTTTCTGTTCTGAAATTGGAACATTTGGGGGCCCATTGTCAGAGAAATAGCAATTTTCTCAAAATTAGCCTATAAATGCATACTATTTAGCAAAGCATCTGATAAAATACGTGAATTATCAGGGCATGACACATGGGATTTAAAATGATCCTAAGCTTCCCGAGTTCATGTCAAAACCAAAGGAATGAGAACTGATCAGCTACTAAAGCAGTTTTCAATTTTACTGTTCTGCCTAATGCTGAATTGCTGTGTGAAATGAAGATTATTTCTTAGCATATAGCAATAGAAAAATGTAACAGACACTGCAAAGTAGACCTAAAATATTAATCTGTTTTTTGCTTTGTGTTCTCTATAGGGGTGAGGTACAGTGCCGGACTGGCTGTAGCGGGCATCGGGCGTATTCCTGGGAGGCTGAGAGGGTGGGGGCTGGTTTCCAGCAGTGCTGCCGGTTTTGTTATTTGGGGCTGGTTTTGCAGCAGTGCTCCTATATCGGCCCCCAGTAACAAAAATAGCTGTGCTTCACACTTGCCCAGCACCCCCACCACCTGGGGGCTGGTCTGACAAAATTGCCAGGTCTGCTTTGGATCCCCAGTTTGGCCCTGGTGCGTTATTTAGCGTGTTTATAAATGTGGATGGATTTTTTGAAAGGATCTTTCTATTTCTGAGTAGTCTGTAAAGTTTACGACATTACGTTTGAGAGACGTTTGAGAGATCTTTTGTTAGTGAAATACATGGGGCCTGATTCTCAAAGTTTTACTTTTTTCAAAACTAGGCCTGCAACTCCAACTTTCACAGTAATCCGGACATGCTTATTCACAAAAAAGGTTTGTGAGGTTTGGGGTACTCATTCTTTACATTAGCCTACCAGGCAGTACTCATACATATGGTATACAGTTCAACTCAATACCACATTACCGCCTTATCTAGGTCAATATAACAGCTTTTACACATCAACGTCTGAATTTTCTTCATGAATGACAGATGACGCTTTCACATGCTTAGAGGAAAATCTGCGCAAAAATTCACAATGCAGTACACTCCAACAATTTCTGTCTTTAAATACTTTCAAAAGATTGAACACAATTTAAGAGTCATGGAATTCTCAAGTTTTACCTGCCAAGTAAAATGAGTGTTGCTGGAGATACAACTTAAGCAACCTGGGTGCAAAGTATAAGAATGTAAATAATAACAGCAAATAGATTAATGGGCAAATTATGCAAATTTCCCTGATCGTCAAACGTACAATATTATGTTCTATCAAAGTCTACGTAAAAGCCCAATATACTTGGAGTTTTCTGGGAATGATTTCTGTAATGCTCTCTCAGCCCATTGAGCTCTCTAAGGCATTCATCAGGCGTCAATGTACTGCATAAAGCCCAAGCAATGAGATATCACCAGATTTATGTAGGATCAGAGCTGCCCACATTTTTTATTACTTGAGTATAGTCATGCAAAGTTCCCGATTATTTGCCTATCTGCTCCTGGACTCCATGTATCGTTTTTTTCTACGTGTTAGTAGGAGACAGTAACTCACAAGCTTTTGAATGAAAATAATTGCTTTTTTTTTCAGCCATTCAAGAACCATGGTCTGTAGTAACTCACATTCATTTCTTATTTACGTGTGTAATTGTTTTACATGTGCCTTTGCACAATGGCCAAGTGTTGATTATTCTTTAAGCATCTTTATTACACGTCACGTACACACTGGTACAAAGTGACAGAACAGCACCAACTTCTGCATTTATCCCAGCAACTTTCATTTTTCAAAAATTAACAGGCACATGTCTTAATTTTTCGAAATAAAATACCATTACTGAATTGCATATTGCAAGGAGCAAAAACACAGCCCAGAGCCTGTTGCTGTCATCCGCTGTGCTAGCTCTCTAATTAGGCTTGACTCATAGCCTCGCACTGTAGTGGTGAGAGTGCATTATCCAACATAGGATTTGTAATGAAAGCATACCCTTACAATAGATGTCCCTGTGCCTAGACACATTTAAGAAAGATTCCATACACTAGGGCCCATATTTACGAAGATTTTGTGCTGCGTTTATATCACTTTTTCAGCACAATCTTGAAGCATAATCAAGGTTGATATTTACAAACCAATGCAAATGGCAATTTGTATTGGTTTGTAACCAAACATACGACAGAGCAATGCACTGCCTTGTGTTACTGTGCATCAAAGGGGCATTCCATGTATGATGCATTGTGCAAGTGTGTCTGCCAGTAGCGGCCCGTGGAGCGAGTTCTGTGGAGCGGTGAGGCATGGTGGGAGAGGGGCAGAGTGGGGGTAGTAAACACCGGAATATGGAATATGGATAAATAAATAAAACAAATTTAGTTGCACACGCTGCATCGCATCTTGCGATGCAGCGCACACAACAAAATTTGTTTTATTCATTTAAATGTTTACTCACCTCCGTTCATCCATATTCCGATGTTTACTACCCCCCACCCTGCCCCTCCCCTGCCCCGTCCGCCCGCCCCGTCCCGCCCCGCCTCACCGCCCCACAGAACTCCCTCCACAGACCGCTATTGGTGTCTGCATTGGGACATGGCAGCACAAACTGCACCTGTGCAGGGACAGAGCAGGACAGCTCCATCATCTTTGTAGAGATAGCACTGTTCTGCTCTATCTCATTCACGCAATGCACTGCACCATCTTCACTTGGCTGCTTTGAGTGATTTATTTGAAAATTTTCGCCTAGCTTTGTGCTGTGCACCCCCACACACATTCAATACATGTTTTGTGGGAAATTAAGACATTTCCCTTTGTTAATGTTTGCTTCACCAAGGTGTTAGTCAGGGCTGGACTGGCTATCAGGTGTTTGTAAACAATGCAAAAACAAATGCCCAGTAGACAGTCTGGCCATGTTGTTCTTTATACAAAGCTTTGTGTGACTTTTTTTTCAGTCGAGCAAGCTTGGCATCAAAACCTATGGGTGTTTGTGCTGATCCACCCAAATAATGCTTCAATGACATCCCCTTGATGCACAGCAACGCAAAGCAGAAATAAGCTATTTTTTCCCCGAGAAAAGGCTATTTCTCCAGCACAAAATACATTGGGTGCTGAACAGTACATACCAATGCCTCACTTTGTGTCACTTAGCAATGGCTACAAAACAATCGTAATTGTACCCAAGTACAGCCTTGGAGTAAGTTTTGCACCAGACATGGCCATTCACAGGTACAGCAACATACTCTCATTGAAAAAAGTGAGGCTGAGACTTAAAATAACAATCCATAGCAATTTAGGTTGAAATAAGTTAATTATTTCAAATTTTAAAAAAGACGCCTGATGCATTTTAACTTGAGGTGAAGCTTTGTTAAGATGAATCAACATCCATCACCCTTCAAAATAAGTATGCAGAACACATAATGGACATGAAAGAAATCCTACCCATAATGCTGAAATACCATTCTCATTTCAAGGGTGGATTACATTATCCGGCAGTCATAATTATTATTTCATTAATTTGCAGAAATTCAGGGATAAAAGCATTTTCATTATGTGTACTGCATATGGTGATCAACCTAGAAAAAATACTATTTTAATACTAGTTCAAATTACAGCATTTGAGCATGATATGACTGTTTGGGTGATTGAATGGAAGTTTGGGAGCTAACATGGCGTACACAGATATGTTGAGAGGGCATATTTTAGATGATCTCTTAATTTAATTATCTATTGTGTTATGTTTGTTTGTTGAATTAATCCATGAATTCCTGAAGGAGTTGATTGTTGAAATGTGATGGTAAATAAGACCATCTTAAAGTAACTTTCTATTTATCGCTTTTAATCTTGGTTTGTAATGCACTCTTAGTGGGTATGGTAGTCGGAGATGCGCTGAGCTTACTGCATTACGGTCTGCAGAGTAGATGGGGTATAAAGATAGGGATTATGTCAAAATGGCATCTGAAGTTATACTAATAACATGTAAAAAATGAAGAATAACATAATATGTTTCATCTGCCTTAAGTTCACTATTTTCTGAACAACTATATAGTAGAAGAGAAAGGTTTTTTCAAGTACAAGTAAGGCTTATGTATACTATGTGTGACAATATGCATGTTGCACTATAAAGCTAAGGATTATTGAGATGTGTGTGTGGTACCAAAAGTACAACCCCTTTGAGGCAGGATAATAATGGACATGCATTGTAAAATAGTATGTAGTTTTACACCACAAAAATGTGTAGGTGTTGGAGTAACAAAACAATTGAAGCACAATAAATTAATTGTTATTGTACACATTGATGACATTGAAATATGAACATTTACTTTCTGTGTGTGATATGGGTCTAATTAATCTTAATACATTGAATGGGCACTAATGCTGTTTTATTCTCTGTGTTGTCTAAATGCATGTGTTATCATCTCTGGCTCTGTTGGCTAGTCTTTCCCATAACTGTGGGTTGGGTTTTGATGTTTACATTGTTGTAATAGGTTGGATTTATTTCAAGAGTTTGCCTATGTAAATTAGTTTTGTGATTTCCCTGTGTTTTTAATGGTTTGTATTATTTTAATCTGCAGCCCAGAGAAAGCTCATTGTGTATGGGCAAAATGCGTTGACTGCACAACTGTATTTTCAATGAAGACAATTGGACGAGCAATAAAGTTTTGTGTTTGACTACAATTATCTCAAGATTTTTGGAGCATTGATTTTGGAATAAACAAAGAATTTTTGGGACGTTGACACTCCATTTGTATGTAGTTTTTACCTATTTGTGGACCTATTCTATTGTTTTCAAAATACATATAGTCAGGTCCGGACTGGCTCCTTTGGATTTGCCCGTCTGGATTTTGATTAGGCGATTTGGATTAGCCCCTAGATGACTTTGTTGTCTGCCTCCCTTACTTGCTCTTAACTTGATCGCTTTTCTATGTATTCATGTGTATTTTCCATCCAGGAACATTTTGGTCTCACAGGGTTCTGTATGGCAGACTTTTTTCCACTGCAGATCTTGCTTCCTTCAGCGAACGTTTTCCTTTTACTGTAAGCACTCCAGTAGAACCCCTGTGCTTTCTTGCTCTCCCACCTGTGCGCTACTTTCCCTTCAAACTTCCCTTACTTGTTTTCTCTCTATGTTGCTTTCAACACTACCTCTGTTCCTGCTAAAAACAATTCTACGACACACCCGTCTCCCAGATCCTGTCGCTGGCCACCAACCCACCTGCCAGCACTGCTCCGACCCGTCGGGAACAGCTTTCAATACTGTTCCCTGCTGGGCAGGAGCAATTATGTATTTCCTTCCCGATAAGAGTATGGCTAGGGTGAAAGTTTTCTGCTCCCACCAAGCAGGAGCAGCTTTCTAATGGAGCCCATAAACCTCCCCTGCACAGGCTCTTGTAGACAGGGAAACAACAGTGTCCCAGGGGATGGGGTCCCTGTACCACCATCACTAAACGAGCCCTAGGGGATGGGGTCCCCATGGCAGAGGAAATACTCGGGGAGGGGGGGCGCACGTCCCCATTCCCAATTATGTTTATCAACACGGGGGATGCTGTCCCCCTTCACTTAATATTTAACTCGCCCCAGCGGAATGGGGTCCCCCTCGCCTGGAAATGGCCCAGGGAGAGGGGGGCCACATGCCTTGGTCCTCAGGTCCCGAAAATAAAAACAAAATATGTTATAATGGGGCAGGGTACCTTGTGTGGGGGTCCCAGAGAGATACCACTTTGCCCAAAATAAAAAACAAAATGGGTTTCTGCGATCACGTGGTTGTCATGTGGAACTCCTGCAGGAGTCCCACAGGAACCCATGGTCGCTGTCAATACCACGTCACACACAGTCAAAGGCCGTGCATGTTGAGATTTGGCATATTAAAATTTGTAATAAAATAATACTTTTTGTTAAAAAAAAAACTAGAACGTCACGCAAAAAAACAAAGGTTAAAGTAACGTTATAGTTAGTTATGGTAATAATATTTGACTTTCGCTGAAAAAACACTAAGAAACTCACTGAAGAAAAAGTGTTGTTATAATAGTTAAAAAAATGTAAAATTTTAAACAACAAAATACCCTGAAATTCACCAGTTACAGGTATCTAAAGCAACTTAACTCACGCTCTTGCCATGCACTACATATGTCTCACATATTACAACACTCATGACATGTTCTATAACATCATTGATAACAGCATTGATGACAACAGAAATGACATCAGACAGACAGACAGACAGACAGACAGACAGACAGACAGGTAGATAGATAGAGCGGTACAGGCAGCTTCTGGGCTGCTTACAATCTTTAAAATATTCAAATTTACCTTCCGAACATGGGCTTTGGTTAGTAAGCTAAACAAGGCCATTGGCATCAAGATACATGCCTAGGCACGTTACAATGAATATGTCATAGCTAACACTTCTCGGTGCCTGCATGTGCCTGTGTCGCCCATCTTTGTATGGGTTTTCTTTATTATAAAACCCATTCTGAAACTGCCATTATAGCTGTCTTCTCAAATGCTCGTGCATCCGACTGCAAAAGTATTTTGCTAAGTCAGTACTTTTGAGCCGAGACCTTTTGACTTTGCTTATGCTTGCTAATTTTGGATTGTGTCTAGCAGCATTATTTCACCGTTCATAACTGGTAAGTTTTGCAACGAATGAGTTATGGCAAATTATACAAATATTTTTATTTATAAATACAGTTGTCGATTCCAATTGTTTCTTTGTTATTTTATTTGCCTTTACATGGTAATGTTCCACTGAGCTGAATGCGTTCTCATTACCAATGTTTACATCTGTTAGTGCATCTGGTATTTAAAAGGAAATAGGCCTCTGTTTGGGAGATGTGCATTTATTAATTTGTTAGGTATTCATTTTTCGTCTGTTTTTGCATGTTACCAGCTGCATATTTCATCTTGTATTAAGGATGCCGTCTATTTAAGTATGTAATTCTGTTTTTAATGCAACGCATATTTACTTTCTATTTTAGTTCAAGACTTCCACTCTAAGTGTTTATATTTAATATTTCAACTAGGCTCTTCCTATTGTAGAGTATCTTAAAATTCGTTTTCCAGTGCAATATGTCACAGACGTTTGTTTAAACGTAATTAAATTAGACATAAAGTTGAAGTATGCTTGTGCGCTGAGTGGATGCGTATGTTCTGATAACATGTTTAATTAATATTTGCAAATCCCTGATGTAAGGGAAACATCGGGAACTTGACCTGGAAATTATGCACTTCATTGCTGTGTGATCCAAAGCTACATGTGATTAATGTGCAAGACGGTACACATAATAATTTGCCTAAAACATATTTCACTGAGTCACTAGAAATGAAAAACCACAAGGACAGTGTGCAGGTTTAAAGATATTTAGGGAAAGAGATAATGCCCACACAGTATATAACTGACAAGGGATGATCAAAGTTTTTGCATGTTTTATTTATTAATGACCTAAGGTAAAATTCTCTAAGAAGACTGAGAAAAATTATGCATCCCCCCCAAAAAATCACTCACAGTGTAAGGAAAGAGGCAACTTTTATTACTGTATCATAACTGTATGCATCTCATGCATATCACAGAACTGCACATGGCATATTGGTCTAGGTTTCAGAAATAGCACAATAAATAATTTATTTATTTATTTATTTTGAAAGTTTCATAGAGCGCGAACCAGATCCTTGCGGATATCAGAGCGCTTTACAAGCAGTGAAAATGTATACAAAAACAGTACACAATAGCAGTATATATCAAGCAGTATGAGATATAAAAACATAATACCGCAGTACACAGTACAGAAATACAGATATGTGTGGATAAAGTGTGCATAAATAAAACAGCCAAGAGAGGTAGATCAAAAGCTGAATCCTAAGATGCGCTAAATCTTGTCTCTGATGTAGAGAAAGGTGCGGGCCGAGAGCCAACGTGCAATGTAGATTGTCTGTTTGCATCTATATAGGTCGTGAATGTCAGAGAGGCTCATGTGAATTTTTCCATGAGGATCGCCTTTACTTCCTTTTTGAACAGTGCAGTAGATGTGGTAAGTCTGGTTTCTGGGGGTAGTGCGTTCCAAATCCTAGGAGCCATCCCTGAGAAGGAGCGTTTGTAAGTTTTCGCCTTAATAAATCTGTGTGGCTTCAGTAATAGGCTTTCTGCACTTCTTGTGGATCTCTTGCCTCCCGAGATAGACAGTTTCCGGGAGAGATAGCTGGGTGCTTTATGGTGAATGGCTTTGTGGGTTAAGCATGCTATTTTTAGGTGAATTCTGGCTTCCCATGGTAGCCAGTTCAATGCTTTCAGGTCGGGGGAGATGTGGGACCTTTTTTTTGAGCCTGTGATGAGCCTGGCTGCAGCGTTGAAGGTGGCTCTTAGAGGTGCTGTTGTAGCTTTGGGGAGACCGCAGAGAGACACACTTCCGTATTCGATCCTGGGGATAACTAGAGCTTGAACTGCCGTTTTGAAGTTGTTTTTTGGTAGGAAGGGTTTAAGTTTCCTTAGAATATTAATCTGGAAATTTGCACCTTTTGTTGCATTGGCAATGTGTTTATGCATTTTGAGGTTGCCATCAAGGGTTATACCCAGAGATTTAGCTGAGTCAATGATTGTTGGTTGCACATTGAATGCCGTGAGGTAGAGAGCTGTTGATGATCTTGGTCCAGAGCGGCAGGATCAGAGGGGTTAGATCTTTAACTGCGTTAGCAGGGAGAGGATCGGTGGTATGATTGGCTGGCTTGAGGGTGCTCAGAATCTTGCCTACAGCTTCTTCCGTGTATGGGTCGAAGGAAGACCACGTTGCATCATTTTTTAGTTGAAGTTTTGAGGTTGTTTGTTGAAGCGGAGTTGGAGATGGAGAAGAGGGAGGTATTGTTATAGGAGGGTAAGACTGTAGGACTGTGAGGTCGTTGAGGAGATCCCTCTTGATGTTTTCTGTTTTGGTGTTAAAGAAAGCCGAGAATTCTTCACAGGTGGGTTGGGTGCCTGAGGTCAAAATGATATGAAAATAAGGTTCCAGTGGAAGCAAAGAAAAAGAATGTGATAAATAATTGTACATTTGATTAGGCTTTCTTACCATTAAATGCTAAGATGTTTAAAAACATCTTAACTAAGACCTTTCAAATGATTTAAAAACTATTTCTACCCCCAAATAGTTTGCTTAATTGTTCAAACTTATGAAAATTCCCACATCAAATCTATCCATATTTGTCTTGGAATTATAATTGCAATGACAATCTATGTTTTCAAATTTTGGTTCAAAAGCCAAAATAAAAGCAAAAATATAGTGATAATATTTAAACATACTCATAAAAGTTGCAATCAGCTATTTCCCAACTTACATTACCAATCTTGATATGTTGATGCAGTTTCTCTTCATGAATATTTCCAGAACATTTTAATTTCAGTTGCTTTTTAATATTATGCTTTCATTTTTTAAAAAGGTGATAGATTAAAATTAAATTAAATTCACAAGTGATTCTCTATCTCAATAACAAAATCAGAGGAGCAATACTCTGTCAATAGTGGATCTAAAGTAAGCAAAAGAATATGTATCCTTCTCATCAATTTGAAAGGGATGTGTAATCAATCTTGGGAACAAAGGAAGATAATAGAACATCAAATGTCTCTGTCAGTCTTCACAATTGATTGTGGTCCATCACCTCTAAATGCTTGAATTCAACTAAGTATTGTTTTCTGCTGTAGCCTTGAACAATCGGGAGATAGCAACTATAACAGAATATAGTGTTGGTCCATAATCAGGAAACTTCGTACTGAGTACAAGAAAACACCAGATCTAAACCTTGTATAAAAATGTGAAAATCAGAGGACCTTTTTCCTGAATGTATAAAAACATCAGATTAATCCTCATACTAATGTAACCAGGACCGTCTCTAAAACTTTGAACTAGACCTTATCAATAAGATCATGGCTACCACAGCCTAATCTCCTGACTTTGATCACCTGAAAAGGACCTGGACTCATTTCTCTACAATCAGATACACTCCTTAACTTTTTTTTTTATTATAACAATTTTTATTGAATTAAAGCAGTGTAGGGTCATCATTACAGTATCATCACGATTTTAAGGATCACTTAATACATACAGCTGTTATTATTACAGTATATGCGTCAGCCAACCAGGGGTTCCATGAGCCGGGTCCGCTCCACTGCCGTGGCCGCGGTAGAAAAACTGCAGATTTCACCTCCAAAGGTTCCCACCCTCCCCATCTCTTTTCGTTAACATCAGATGTTATTGGTTAGAAAGCAACGACAATAATTCGGCTATCAACAATACAGTTCAAGTAGAGCAGCATACAAATCGAGCAAACAATAACTCATCGCTAAGTACGATATATGTAAAGCAATACAATAATCAGGTAGATCGCAAATCAGTCAAAGTACGACCAATGGGTCCATCATGGGACATAGAAAACTCTGAGGTAGGCGAGTCACAGAGTTCACCTCGGTACCTGTTCCAGTGTCCCCACTTCAAGTCCCACTTCTTGGGGCAGCCCCTGATCTTATACACAGTTTTCTCAGCAATCGTGCAACGATCCGTCTCTGCCACCCAGCCCACCACCAGCGGTTTATCTTGGGAGCCCCACTTCATTGCAATGGAGCGTTTGGCCAGCAGAAAGCCCAGCACCGCCCACTGTAGTTCCTGGCTGTTCAAGTCATTAGACCCCCACACATTGAGGACACATTCCCTAGGTGACGATAAAAGTGGCTTACCCAGGGAACTACTCAGTTTGCGGATCGCACCGTTACAGAACTGTTGCACTATCAGGCAGTCCCACAGGATGTGGAAGAAGGTACCAGGTATACCACACCCTCGCAAACACAAGGTATCGGGACGTCTTCCAATTTTGGCCAAGGTAAGAGCTGACATGTAAGCCCTGTGCAGAATCTTCAATTGGATCAGTCTGAACTTATGGCAAATTGCTGATTCTCTAGGGGACATTAGGGCTGATCGCCAATCTTCCTCATCTAAGGGACCCAGGTCCGCCTCCCACTTGGTCCTCAGTGATTGAAATGGATCAGGGAGATTATTACAAAGCTTATGGTATGTGTAGGAGATGGCTTTCTCAGGGAGGCGTTCGGACAATAACCTATCCTCTAAGGGTGAGGTCGCGGGTATGGAAGTGAGGTCCGGGATGGCGGCCAGAATGGCGTGCTTGATTTGCAGATAACGAAAAGATTCTGTGGGAGCTAGTGAGTATTTGGCTTGCAGGTCACTGAATGTCAATAGTTTACCCTTATGAATAAGGTCCCCCACCTCCGAAATCCCTATTCTCGCTGCATCGAGGGAGACGCCTGCTCGTGTTTCGATCGACTTCGTATCAAGGAAGATCCGATTGGATGCCGCCAGAGGAGTTCCCGTCTTATTATTTCTTTATCTACCTGTGACTCCTTGTTACATCAAGAATCCTGTACTGACCCAGCTACATGTGGGGAGTCTCTTTTGATCGAAATTTCTCCTACCACCCAAACTTAACTTCAGTTTTAGAATTATTTCTGAGGGAGAAAACATATTCCTCCGGTTTTGTATGCACGCCCAGGCGGTTCTATTTATATCTGCCTTTTCACTTTGGGACTATAAAGTGTGATATTTACTGGGATCGTGATTTTTTCTCTGGTACTAACTGACAACCTTGTTACGGACATATGCTGCGCTTGGGCCTACTTGGAGAGCCCTGATTATTATATTTTCTTCTACCCTGACGAAGTTCCCAGGCACAGGGGAACGAAATGCGTTGGCTGTGTGCCGCTGTTGTTTTTCGAAAGAAATTGATAAATAAAGAAGAATTTTCCAAGAACGAAGACCTTCTTGATTTGTTTAGTGCACCTTCCTTTTTGTTCTTAATCTGTCTTTAGAATTTGCACATTTTTTGCAGCTGGTGCTGGAAGTAGTTGCACTCAAAAAGTTTATTCGTGAAACTAAGAAAGTAATTGTGCTTGACCTCGGTTAGCTGCTCTGTTATTTTGCTCTGGTTGATTTTTACATTATGAACTCTGCGTAGATTTAAGGCCCTGTTAAGGCCTGGGAGGAAACCAGATTGGTCGTCATGTATAAGGGAGGGAAGCACCAGAAGGAGGCGATTCGCTAGCAGCTTAGCTAAGACCTTTGCCACCGCACTGATTAGGGAGATCGGTCGGTAAGAGCTGCAGTCGGTGGGTGATTTATTTGGCTTAAGGATGACCGCAATGGAGGTCAACCTTTGATCAAGTGGAAGAATGCCGTTGTCACGGCATTCCAAAAACATATTTCGAAGATGGGGAACAATGTCCGGGACCATGCCCTTCAGGAATTCGATGGGGACCCCATCGGGGCCCATAGCCTTACCGGAGTTAACGGCAAAGAGCGCCGTGGTGAGCTCCTCTACCGTGAGGTCAGTGTCCAGGGCCTCTTTGTCGGCGTCTGAGATAACAGGGATTCGCATTTCATCCAGAAGCTGTCTGGACTCCGCTGGTGGGTAGCATGTGCCAGCAGTGTAAACTAGCTCCAAATGGTCGGCAAAAGCCTCGATGTCATGTGGATCCACAACAGTGGAGCCGTCTGGTCTAGTGATGGATGACACCCATCTGGATCCCTGCTCACGCCGTTCCAGCCACGCGAGCATTTTTCCGGCACTATCCCCAAATTCGTATATACTGTGGCGCGTGTGAAGCAGTCGTGCTTGTGCCTTCACCTGTGCTAGTGCTTTGTAAGCTAATTGCTGGATACGGAGACGGCAAGCGGTGTCATCCGAGGGGGCTGTGTTATGGGCCGTCTCAAGGCGGAGGAGGACAGATTCAGCCTGAAGGAGCTGTTCACTATGCTTCCGTAGGTAACCCATTTTAAGAGCCAATGCCTCGCCCTTTACTACCGCTAAATATGCCTCCCAGAGTGTAATCGCCGAGTCCACAGAGCCGACGTTTTCAGCAAAATAAAGTTTAGTGCGCTCCTCTAAGGCGTCTTTAATATCAGGGATCTGCATAAGCCAGGGGTTTATGACAATGGGACCTCTCGTGTATTGGCGATGATAGGTTAATTCTACACTAAGGGGTGAGTGGTCGGAAATGCCTCGTGGAAGACCTTTCGGGTGAATGAAGTTGCCAATATCTGCAGTGGGACAGAATAAATAGTCAATCCTATACTATTGTGTGCGTTGGAGTAATGTGTGAAATATGGCATATCTGGGTAGTGATGGCGCCAAATGTCTTCTAGCCCCATGGTGTGCGTGAAGTCGGACAAGTGTGAGCTCAGCCGGTGGGAGCTACGATTAGGTCTACGATCTAGGTCATCACATATTGTGGTATTAAAATCCCCTCCTATCAGGAGTGTGCCCACGGGAAGGCTCAACAGCAAAGTGCCCAGCTCTTTAAGGGAGTCTCGGACTAGTGTAGGTGGAAGATAAGCAGAAACTATGTTCAGGGGATGCCCCTCCCAAGTGGCCTCAACTACAGCAAAGCGGCCCAATGGGTCAGCCCATGTCCTTGAATGAGTGAGTGCGAGGCTCTTCCTAACCAGAATACCAGTGCCGCGGGATCCGGAAGTGAACCCCGCGTGAGCCAGCAATTTGTAACCTCCTCTCTGAAGAGTTTGACAGGTATTACCCACCAGGTGCGTCTCCTGTAACAGAACGGTATCGGGGGAGTGGCGCCTTAGAAATTGGAGGACTATGCTTCTCTTAATCTTCTGTCCCAGCCCATTAACATTCCAGGACAAAACCGTTAGGGTTCTAGTGAGGAGCTGCGTCATAGTGGTGGCTCAGGTGGAATAAATGAAAGGAGAAGTGGAAAAAAGGTTGCCCAACACTCCTTAACTTTTAAAGAATGCAACCAACACAGAATCCTATTATAATTCCCAGAACTACTCTTTCTTAAACAATACTACCATATGAAAAGAAAAAGGCAGAAAACAGATCTCTGTTTCTTCTCTAAACAATCAGACAAAAGGAATGAGTTATTCTCAAATCACCTTCAGGTATCCAAAGTCTTGACAACTCTATATCGAAGTATAATCAAGAGCTCTCCCTTGCCCTCATGTAATGCTAAGATTTCCATGTCCATATTTAACAATGACAGGATAATGCTCTGAGCAGTAAACACCAATCTACAAAAATGTGACCTACAATTCTCAGCTTTCATAACTGAGATGGAGACCTCCAAATAATGAGCATCCTCACATGTCCACCACCTACCACAAAAACAAGCAACACGACCTTTGAGCTATTAGACTCTACTCTTGCAACAAAAGATGACACAAATCAGATTTCCCAAGCTAATAAATTAAAGAGGATATGAGAGAACCAATACATGAAACTACAACATTCCAAGCAAATCTTGCAAAAGATATCCGGAATAAAATGAAAGAAGTAAACCTACAGCATTCAATATTTATCCAGGAGTCAGAAGTATGTGTTATGTCACACTAGACAGATAATGAGGTTAACAGAAGCACAGGTTCAAGTGTGCCACTCTACAACGTAGTGCTGAACAGTAGCTCCACTAAAATCAATAGTCTTCTAAAATAAGTGAGAACACTTTCTTATGACAATGCACACTTGTGCAGCTTGTCCAACCTTTAAACTCTGATCACCTAACAACACCCACTCACACAAAAATTATTTTGATTAATTTAGACCAATCAACATCCAAGACCCAAACATAATTAGGTGCCTCTCACTGCTTTGTACATTAGACATTGTAATTCTTAGCTCGAACACCACTCCCTGTGATCTAGAGCATCTAGATCATTGTGAACATAAGGTGAAGACCACTTAATCACAAGGCAGAAGCATTCAATGAGTCAACCTGATCAAAATTAAGACCTCACCCACCATCATGAATCTTCCCAACCCAACACAACCCAAATGTATTATACACAAGTGTAGATCAGCAGCCAAACACCAGATTGAATTTATAAACCATATTAATAAGTCAGAAGCTTGACCTCCTATGTCCAGCGGTGCAGACCTGGCAAAGTCGAGCTACTGAAACAGTGCTGGACGTACTCATCCCTTCAAGCTTTTATATCATTTAACTAGATGGAATAGATACAATTTGTGGTGGCATCTTGCTTTTTCATGGAGATACAATTGCATTGAAGAGTGTGTACAATAACCTAGTTCTCTCATTTCAAAGCCTAGCAGTAGCAGTAAAAAGAGAGAAGACAACTTTCATTAAAATCCACATCATATACCACCCTCCTTGGGACCATAATACCTTTGTCGAATATCTTGTTGAGTTTATAGCTCATAAAATCATCTCCTCAGAGAACAACTATTTCTAGGGTGACTTCAACTTGAGCTAGGGAGATGGGAAAGATATGATAATCACCCAGTTATCTTCATTGCTAAACAATCATGACCTTATATAACTATGCATAACCCCAAAAAATAAAAGGCTTATTTCAGGATCCCACAATCTCACTGGAAATAATGATACAGGCATCACAGGAAGCTGTTCTGACTGCTACCTAATCCTCTCCAGCCTTCTCTCCTTCATGAACGCTAAAGAGGACAATCTATAAGACCTAACAAAGGTTAGAGATCTCAAAAGCATCAACCCAGACCCCCGAGAGCACTCAGTCAACTCCACCCTATACATAATCCCAGCTAATCAGTATAGTAAGATATCACTGATCAAAATACTAATACCATCACAGGCCCTTTTTGATACTCCTGTGTCACAAAAATAAAAGAGGCTTAAGAACAACAAGTCAGCCAATTGGTCCTTGAAGGAACTCACTGAAAACAGGAAAACGTTAAGAATGGCAGAACAATTCTGCTGTCATAAGTTGATCACAGTAAATCTCAAAAATCGAAAAAAGAAAAGGAAAGAATACAAAAAACAAATCTTTCAGTCTAACTCAACCTCCACCAGAAGGAAAACCAACCAAGGTAAAACACACCTTAGAAAGCTGTTAAAGATGATAAAATAACAAATTATGCCTTCTAATACATTGATTGTAAATAAACTCAAGGAGAGATCTGACTAATTTGCCACTTCTTTGAAAACAAGGTGAAAATGGACAGAGTCTAATTTAGCAAGAATCCTTGATATGACTCTAACTATATTCAAGTTTAAAAAACTAACTCCACCCAGTGTCCTGAAAAGTGTCTCAAACAGAAATCCTGGACCACTGCCAACACCATGACATCATCAAGCTTCTCTAAGTCAAGAGAAAGTTCCAATCACTCATCTACTTAGGAATGCTGTATTATAGACAAAGGATCTGAACAACGTTAGCTTGGTCTCCAATTTAGCATTTCCTGCAAAGGTTTTTAGTAACCTAAGCATTGACACAGTTGAAATAATTTAGCACTGACTGAAAACTTCTAGGGGAATGTCAATCTGGCTTCTGAGAAGAATGCAGCAAGGAAAAAGCACCACTAAAAATGACTGATGGTGGCCGTAGAACACTTACTGGCGACCCATCCCACCTCATTCTTTTGAACGTTTCCACCAACTTTGACACACTACACCACCATACACTACTGAATATCCTAAAGGAAAGAATTATGCTTTCAAGACTCATTCCTTATTTCTTTCACTTTGTATCTGGAAAACAGAGGACAAAGAATAAAAATAGCCAATGCTTTTTCAAAACCATCATTGCAAGACTAAGATGTGCCACAATGTTCCATACTGTCCACACAGTTTTCATCCTGCAGATGGAATCCCTAGCCAATACCGGTTAGAAATAATGAATCCACATATCATTTCGACACTGACGATATACAACTATAAATGAACATCTCATCACCAAATGACATCTTAGCGGTAGCCAGCATGCATGAAGAAGTAAAAACGTGGATGACTCTTCTCCTTAAAAAGAACCCTCTGAAAACACAATTTCTACTTATCAAACACCCAGACTACAACATTCCCATACAACAATGGCTAAACAATTTTGTCATTGTATAGCATTTAAAAGCACTGGGCTTTGTACTAAATAGACACCTCAACTTACAAGCACACATACATGCTCGAGCAAAAAGGAACATCATATCAATTGAAACTCATACCATAAATTAGTACTCATTCCAGATGAGTGTCAATTCAGTCACTTCATACCTTCCCCCTGTTGATATCACTCAACTAGCTTCCAAAAGGTGCATCAAACATGCCTGCATTGTATACAAAGATGCAAGTAAAGCACTCCAACTACCTGGCTCAGAAACCTACAATCTCATGCAGTCTGTGCTCCCTGAGAAGCACACACTACTCCCCATTCAGCCCGCTGCTACAAACACAGCCTTCAAGAAAGAATAAATACAGAAACAATCCATCCTGAAAATTGCACCCATGGTATTGAACTTAAACTCTCCTTCTACCACAACACTTCCTAGCTATAAAATCTTCAAGAAGGTACTAAAAGAACTAATATTGCATTGTAATATTTCTCCTGAGTAATGTCCCTCTGAAATAGCATTACAAATATGTCTCACATAGATAAACTACTAGGGATAGCCTTAGATCACTTTTGGTGCAAATAATATGTCTCTCCCTAAGTATACTCATGGAAACTTTGATTTTATTTTATTTATTTTATTGCGCTTTTGTGCACAATATATTATTTCTTATGTGGCACTTTGCTACTAACTGCCAACATTTGTAAAGCACCCTGTCTCCTATGTCCAGTCTAGTTTGCAGTATGTAAAACATTTAAAAAATAGATATGTTAGTCTCTTATACAGAAACCTTTAAATGAAAGTGTACTGTGTTTCAAAATGATTCTCTGACATAACATTAAGGGCAAACATATTGTACAAAAAGAATATTGCAGAAAAAATATTGAGAACACATATATTAACTCTACATACTTACCATGTAAAGCTAAAAAATATTGACTACGAAAAGATAGTGGACACAATATCGACATTACATATTCAAATATAGGCATTTAGGAAAGTTTCACATTAAAGTAAATACAAAAATGCTAATTACCTTATATCCTTAAATATGTGTGTGTGTATATATATATCTATATCTATATCTATATCTTTATCTATATATATATATATATATATATGAAATTGTAAGGAGACATTTGTAATTTGAAAATAGTATGAAAAGTTTACTTTGAAACTAATTTAAACAAAAATACTAAAGATAGAATAATTAAAAAATAAACAAAAAATAATTTACAGTAGATTAAATATATTCAACAAAATATATAGAAAATTATTTATGCAAAATAATTATTGAATATAAATTACACAGTCTGAAATGTGTCAAACAATAAATGCAAACACATTTAGAATATGCAAAATTAATTTATAAAATAAAATAAATATATACTTTAAAACTAAGGCCTTCATTACGATGTTAGGTGGACCGCCACCAACTAGCCATCAGTGGCAGTCCGCTTGACATTCAGGGCATTGGTCCGACTGCCTGATTACAATACCAGCGGTTGGAGTACAGTGGCCAGAGAGAAAGACTGCCACATCCGACAGGCTGAAGGACTCAGTTGGGGTGGTGGTCGGACTGTAATCCCTACAATGCAGTCAACGCTGTAGGAATTATGATGTCCCTTTTTCTCAGCCTTTACATAGCAGTCCCACCGCCATGTAAAGGCAGACAGAAAGGAAGGTTGGGGGCCCCAATTAGGGCACCCGTGGGCCACGGCCCAGTGGCCGGGGGCACGTGTGGTGCCCACCAACCATCCATGAACTGTGTGCCATGCGCGTGGCACAAGGTGCATGGATTAGGGAAAACATTTCTTTTTCTACTGCTGCTTGTGCTGCGACCATTTTCTGGGCAGCACAAGCCACAGTAGAAAAATGCATTTTCCAATCGCCTATATGCCGGTCCTATTAATATATGGTGGGTGGGTCCACCGGCTCCTTGTTAGGTGGTCTCGATCCCGTTGCAATAACGGTCAGACGCTCAATCGACCGACATCATAATAAGTAAAATTACAAAAAATACATCTAAAAATAGCAAAACAAATTTATAATAAATAATATTAGAAATAATCTCCATTAACCATTAAAAACAGATTCAATTTAAGTAAACGGGGAAACATCTATACATACTAGCTCTAATTTAATAACTATAAAAGGAGTACTTATAACTACAAATCATACCATTATAACATTCTTCACACTAAATATGTAAAAACCTATGCAGAAAATAAATTCAGATGCACTATTCACACTCCACACCAAAGCAACAGTTGAGTAAATATTGAACTTTGAAGAGGCCAGATTTACTGTTCATACTCATACATGAGCAACATTAGGGCAAGTGTTGTACTGTGGAGGAGTCAAATTTAATATTCCTATTCCACCTGAACAATAGTAGGGAAAGTGTTGTAATTTGGAAGGGCCAGATTGACTATTTTCACTCCACTCTAAACAATAATAAGGAACATTTGTAACTTTGGAGGGATAATACTTATGATTCAAGAACCAGTAGCAGACAAAAATGTATATTGAAAATTCTTTATTGTTTTATTATATATTATTTTAATTAAGTATTAGTATAAAATATCAATGCAAAATACTTTTAAAAGAAATAAGTACAATTTGAAATACCTTAATAATACATAAAAATATTCATTACATTTTTAAAAATGACCTAATTATAAATACATATACATTAAGATGAGTATCAAAATAAACAAAATATATAAACGTAATATAATATAATAAAACACATAACTCACAACATTGGTAAACTAATTTATAAGTAATATCTAATAGATGTATTTTAAAATAAATAAAAATATGTATATTAACCCTTCTCCTCTATTTCCCTGCAAGCAGAAATACCTAATTGAAAAATAAGTAATTTAACCAAGCCTAAAAATCTAACAGCAAATAATAAGGAATATTAGTTAACAAAAATATTAATAAATAAATGTTTCACACCTTTTTAGAACAGCCAAATATGCATACAGTTTGCAAAATAAAATTAATTGCAATTCTTCAATCATTGAATAAAAATGTGTTTATATATTTACATATTTAACTACCTTCCACCCTGCCCTCCCTAAAAAACAAAGAAACGACCAATTAAAAAAAAAAGATATATTAATTAATGGTGTGTAAAATCCACAGACATGTTAAAATAAATGTAAATGTAAATGTAAATGTAGTTGAGCTTATATAGCGCACAGCTACCCGCAGTGGGTGTCCCGGCGCTTGCTTAGGGAACCCGTCCTGGTATTCCCCTGTGAGATAGCAGGGTATCCACAAGGTGAAAGTCAGGCATCCCGCCGCGAGGGGCCGTTGTGGAGATTAAGCAAGCTATTGCCCAGAGTCGCAGAGTGTGAACACTTGAGTCGAGGAGGCACCGGGGCGAGAATTATCGAGTCCGTGGAATTTTTAGCCCAAGACCCGCCGAGGCGGGGATTTGAACTCTGGTCCAGGACCGATCTCAGCTTCCGGGTCTGCTGCCTCTAACCCCTGAGCCACACTTCTCCACAATAATACTGATTTATAGTAAATATATAAAATGAATACATAAAAACAAACAAAACCAAAAGATGCATATTAACATGAATTCCTTATTTACATTATTAAAATTATATTAAAGAACCAATTAAATAAAAAGAGAATTGCCAATATATTTAACACTTTAACATATTTTTTATACACTTCCCATCCTGCTGCCCTACACATCCAACAAGCCGCCAACAAATACACAAATAATTTATTGAATATATTTAAGCATCAAGTGAAGCATCCACTCATGGGTAAGTCCACTGGACCAGGGGTAAAGGGCGTATTGTTTCAGATCAGCATAAAATACCTCAAAGCTCTTAATAATTTAAAGAAATGAAGGGTATGATATCTCTCTAGAATATGTCAGCCAAATATCAATAACAAGAAACATGAGATGGAATGAGTTTAAGCCGAACTTAAGTAATATAAATCAATAATCATGTACAGCAAGACACTATAAATTAGTGCACCATAATACTTTGATATACAGTGGTGGTACCCGTTATACCCAGAGGAAGTTATGTGTATTTTTTTTAAAAAAGGAAACCAAATATAAGAGTACATTTTTATTAAAATAACATCAGCGGGCCTAAATAAAACTGCAAAATGAAAATGTTATATGTTTTTAGGAAAATGTTTGAATGGTAGTCAGATGTAAAATATTAAACTCATAAATAATATTATTGATACAATGCAATTTACAATGAGAGAAATGGCAAATAAACAATGTACCACCCAAGGTTGTTCAAAGAGTAATTGAAAAAAACCAAATGAGAACTGAGGTTTGGCTTCAGGTATGAACAGCTTAGAAATATTAACAAAGAAGAGAGTCCGAGAATCATAAATGCACAGGGAAGAACGTTTACCAAACTTATGCCATGATAAGTGGATTTGTAAAGCCTGGATTATCACCTCATAGGGTATCCAGTGTTGCAAAAGGTGGAAAGAGAAAATATTCATTGATGATAGAAAAAAGATGAGGTAATGGATATTAGGAATGATAGACGTAGGAAAAATAATGCTTGACCATTTTTCAAAAAGGATGGAGCTTTTGTGACTGAAGAGGCACTTAATAAGGTATAGAAATTAACGGCCTCAATACGATGGTGGTGGGACTGCCAAACTTAGCCCATCTGTGGCGGTCACACTGCCATCGGATCCTGCTTTACTGCCTGCTGCATTATGATGGTAGGCGGATCGTTGGCAGTCGAAGAGACTCACCGCCACGGATCATCTGTCGGACCGCCGGACAGAGCGTAATGCCTACAATGGTAGCAGTGTCTGCTTAGGCACTGCCGTAGGTATTACAATGTAAGTTTCCACTGGACGTTTTACAGCGGTTTACCCACTATGAAAAGGCTTCGTGGAAAGTGACATTGGGGGCCTGTGGTGGGCCCCCCTGGCCCTCCGACATGGGCCCTGTGGGGCACCTATGGTGCCCCTACATATCCCTGCACAATGTGGCAGGCACCGCGTGGTGCAGGCCACATAGTTCAGGGATATGTACAGAGTTTATCCTTTGGACTGTGGTGTATGCTGCTGCCTGCAGCAGATGCCGCATTACAAAAGATACACATTGCAACCGCCTTGAAGGCATTCGCATCGTGATATTGGTTGCAGGACCGCCAACAGCTAGTCAGCTGGTCCTGTTTACGAAGGGATGATTGTCAGACTCAAGTCCGACTTCCACCCTAATCAGGCCCTGAATTAGGACTTTTTCCATAATTTGGACTGATAATCTTTTGAAATAGGTTCTTCATGTATTTTTCAGGTTATATCTTGAGAATAAAGAGCACTGCCTTATATTAGGAAACTGATATGGGAGATGATTTAATTGAAAGGATATGATTTTTTGCACTGTAAAATGGATAATGTAACCAAATTTACTCAATTTTTCGATTCCAATTTCTGAAAAAGTACAAACGTGATTGTTAAGATTGCACTACCAAATTTGTCTAATGAAGATTGTAGTTCTGAAATGAATGGGGTGATACAAATTGTTAGAAATGGTGGTCTCTAGTTGTCAGAGGTAGGTACCTTTATCCAAATATGGACGTTGCTTCCAGTCAGCGTAAGGGGGATACACTTCTAAAACAACCCCTGCTCATCCCCTTGATAGCTTGGCATGAGCAGACAGGCTTATCTCAGAGGCAGTATGTGAAGCATTTGTGAATACATACAGTAATACAGTGAAAACACTACAAATGGAAACCACTCCAGTTTAGCAAAATAAGTCATCTTTATCCAAACCAAACAAGACCAAATGACAAAAATCCACAATAGAGCAATAAAAATATGACTTTCAAATGGTAGAAATAGTTCCGTTGAAAGCAGATTGTAGATGCAACACTTTTCACACCAAGTTCCTTGGATGCGTCGCGCGCACAACCAAAAAGGGTTGCAGGGAAGGTGATGTGTTGGTTCCTTACACTCAGGGAAGGTGATGTGTCGGTTCCTTGCTCCGGGGGAGGTGATGTGTCAATTCCTTACTGCTGCGCAGGGGAGGTGTTGCGTCGGTTCCTTACCGGAAAGGAGGTGATGTATCGGGTTCTCACTGCGTGGGGCGGTGATGCTTTGGTTTCTTACTGCATCCCCAATGATGTGACAGACTTGGCGCCTCGATGTGTTGCGACGATCCATGATGATGCGTGGCTTCTTGCAGCTGCACAGCAGGCCTTGCGTCGGAATTGGTGCGGTGATCTTGGACTTCGAGATCGGTGCACTCGATGCAGCATGCAGCGGTTTCTCGAGCTGACTTCTTCAGTGATGCATTGGAAACAGGTGCTTCTCGAAGTTGCGTTACTTTTCCCAGGACCCAGCGGCAAACAGCCTCCAGAGGTCCAAAACTACAGCAGGCACCTCTTAACAGGTCAGACCTCCAAGCAAGGAAGTTCAGGGGAGCCGGTGGTGAAGTCTTTGTGTCCCTGAGACTTCAGAACAGGAGGCAGGCTCAGTTTCAAGCCCTTGGATATTTTCCTCAAGCAGGGGACACAGCAAAGTCATTTTTCCCTTTCCTTGGCAGAGAGTAGCCACTGCAGGCCAACCCCAGACAGCAAACAGCACAGGGGCAGTATTCCTCCTCAGTTTCTCCGACTCTTCCCCTTGGCAAAAGCTCCTTTTGATTTCCCAGAAGTGATCTATAAGTCTGGACCCCTCTTTTTATACAGTAAATCTCTTTGTTCTCTCCTGTCCCCAGGGCTCTGAGCCCAGTCCAAACCAGTTCTGGGGGGACTTTGCAAGTGCACAGCAACCTCCATTGTAAGTGTGAGCCCTGGCTCCAGACACACCACAGGGGGCTGGGCCATCATTGTGGAAGGCAGACACAGCCCTATCCAGACCAGGCCTATTCAGCCTAGCGCTGACCTATCCAGACTCTCTGGAGCCAATGCACATTCCCAGCCCATGTCACTCAAAAGCCAGACAGTCAATACACATCCTAGCAGAGTCATACTGGATGGCTACGCAAGAAAATACTTACTTTTTATTTTTATTTTTATTTAAAAAAAATTTAAAGTGGTATTTTCAAACACAATGTAAAAATCACCCTCACTAAAGATGCATTTTAGCATTCTGAGTTCAGGCATACTAAACTTTATTTTCCTATCTGGTTCCCAGGAGCAGTTATGTTTATAAGATGTTATAAGCAAACTCCCCATTCTAGCCTATGGGAACAGATAGCCTTACAATAATAAAAAACGAAATTTGGAGTATTTCACTATCAGGACATGCTACACGCATTAGGGCATGTCCTACCTTTCACATAAGCTGCACCCTACCCACAGGGGTACCTTGGGCCTACCTTAGGGGTGACTAACATGTAAGAAAAGGGGAGGTTAAGACCTGGCAAGTGGGTGTACTTGCCAAGTCGACATAGCAGTACTAGACTGCACACATGCTCTGCAATAGCAGGCCTGAGTTACATTTACAGGCTGCTTATGTGATGGACACAATCAGTGCTGCCTGCTCACTAGCCTAGACTGGATTTACAGGCCCTGGGCACACACAGTGAACTGTACTAGGGACTGACTAGTAAATCAAATCAGCCAATTATGGAAACACCAATCCATACATACAATTTACAGGGAGAACATATGCACTTGAGCACTGATCAGGAGTGGTAAAGTGCTAGGAGTCATAAAACCAACAAAAACAGGTCAGAAACAGAAGGCCACAAAGCAAAGAATCTGGGGATAAACCTGCTGGAAAAGCCAGGTCTAACACAAATCATTGATGAAGATTGGATGAATAAGAATCAAATAAAGGTGGGGAAGCAAGATGTCGGCTGCGTGAGAGGAGCCGCGGAGCAGCAGCGGTGCTGTGGTGCAACGAAAGCCTATAGACCCCCCAGCAACGGCGAAAACTTGTTCTGCTGATCGAGCGGGATGAAATAGGAAGGGTTAACTTACCCCAATGCTGTACTTCAACGCCTGGCAAACCGGGATAGCAGGCATCAGAGCGGTTCACAGATTGAGGCAATCTGCAGTAGCAGTCGGGCTGCTCAGGCTGCTGGCTGGCATTCTGGCACTTTGGATCCGGCCCCGGCAGAGCTGTGGGCGTGGCAGCGGTACATTTTTTAACCCTTCTTGGGGTTTATCTTTCCATTTGCAATATTTTCGATCATTTTTAATTTATCTCATGTTGTTTCCTTCCTTGCTATTGTACTCATGTTTTACATTGTTTTAATCTAACCAATAAAGCTTTTCAAACTTAAAAAACAGGAGTTGTGTGAAAACCGTCTACAAGAAATGAAGAAGAACATATTGTGATAGTTAGGTTACTGATTGAGGGCTGAGTTATGCATTGTTCAAGTGCTCTCACTGCAAAAATAAATGATAGAATAATCCCAACTAATGTTACCAGATTGATTTTACCTACGAAATCGAATAAAAATAAATCCATACATAGCTATTGTGTATATTTATGTGAAGCACTGCATATTAGCACAAGTTCAGACAATTTAAAAAGTAAAACAAATGTATTTTTTATTTAAATCAAGCAAATATTCAAAAATTGAAAACATTCAAAAAAGAAATTATAACATTAGACACTAGCACTAAATAAACTGAAAGATCAACATTTAAGGGCTTCCAGTTCTTTTTACCTCCAATGCTCACACTTTTACTTTTAAATACAACTCTTATATTCCACTTAGACCTTAGCTATATCATTCTACTTTCTCCACTTTTACTCTCATACCTTTCTTATCTCACATCTCAGTTTTCCAAATCTCATTTCTTTTATCTTGCCATTAATAAATATACTATATTTTTCTTCCTGTTGCTCTCAGTCTGGCTGTCAACCTTGTTAGTGTTATTCCACTTCTAAGAAAACATCAACTTGGTATTACTCTTCAGGGCTTTCATACACCTATCATTTGTACTCCACTGTATTTGAGGTTGTTGTTTGTAATAGTGTTAAAATAAGTTAACCGATATTAAACTATTGTAAAACCCTTTTGACAATTGTGCCTTGCAAATAAATATATGTGAAATGTTAATAATGCTATGATGCCAGATGTATTTTATATAATGCCCAAAAGTGATACTCTGCTGCTGTGGATGCCGTGAAGTGGAGAAAAACCCCTCTCGTTGCCGTGTATTATGTCAGGGGGTGCTCTCAGAGGAGTGAAGAATGTCCCTGCAGGCTAGCCTTAATAAATATGGCTGGCAGACTGAATGTTAATCGGGCTCCATGAGCGGAGTAAAGAACACCCCTCTTTGCTGGCCTGAGTGAATCCAGCTGGCGGATTGAAGTGCGGCCCCACGTGTTAATAAGTGAAGTGGGGACACCAGGAAGAGAGTGTAGAACATTTCCAGTTAATGGTATTGAGTTTTCCTGCAATAAGAAAGCCCAACATTGTGAATATTATACCTGGTTTATGTAAGTGAGTGGCCCTAAGGAATATCTCATCAAATAAATTCCCCAGATAAGTTGAAACACTTTAGCATTGCACATGAGTGCTTGGGTGCTTCTCAAAAAAGAACTGAACCCTAATATTGGACTGTAGGGTACCTATTAGTAACCCAAAAAGGGTATTTGTATCAGTTGGGTTTGAACGTTGAAACCAAAGTTTTTATTCATTAGGCATGTTTTGTCTTTTGCTGTTATTGATTAAACATGGGTTGAGCTTAGGACTAATGTGCATAGCTATTCTCTTTGTTTTTTGTTATTTGTTTTACTCAATGGTACAATGAATTTATCCTGTGGAAGCACCTGACAACAACTGAGATTTTAAAAATGTAATGAATGTGTAAAATATTTAATAGACATGAAGAAAAAGATCTGCATGTATAAGATTGAACAATGTAATAATTTATGGTGAATGAAGGTCTTATTTTGTTGACTATATTCAAGTACCCAAATCTTCATTTCCCTTAACTGAGTCAAGCCCCTTTTCTTTTAGGTTGTACACTGGCATGATGGCACTGGTTACCACAATCAATACCATTCTATGATTATGGAACTATAGAGCAAAATGAATGTCTAACACAAACAATTATGGATTTGGTTGGCTTTGGTTGGTTGGTTTGGGGAAGGGGTGCAGGCTTTGTATAGGCTCGCCTTTATGTGCTAATGATTCTGTGTGATATGTTCAGTTGAATTTCTGTTTATTCTAAATCGCATGAATCGCCTTATTATAGATTCTTAGCCTGATTCTATGTTGGCCCTATTTACCTCATTCTCCTGTTTTTTGCCCCTCCTTTTAAAAAAAAAAATCTTTCAGCTGCTACACGTATTGCTTGTTTATTTTGGTTTGTAGTGGTATCTAAGTGGTCCTATATATCTTCCTTAGACACTCGGATGGTCTTATGATATCGACCGGAACTGCCTGGGTCTCACAGTTCTCTCTTTGAAAAGTTGTTTGGATTCATCACAGGCCCCTTAAAGTGTTATGCTCTGTATTCTGATCGTCTTTTGAGTATACTCGCTGGATTTTGCTACTGGTAGCAAATCACCTATTAATCCTGTGAAATCTCTCAGTGGTCCAGCCTTTGTGGACCCCCTGGTAGGCTACCAATCTTGTCTTTTACACACTGACTGTATTGTTTTTGTTATGGTGGTGGCTCTTGTATGCACTCGCTGGCTCCTTGACACACCTGGCCATTCTTGGCTACACTTTGTGCACAATTTCTTTGGCTTTCTTTTATGTTATGTATTTTGGGGTATAAGGATACTTTACCTTTGTGAGATGTGTGGACTTTGCCATTTGAATTTTGGTTCTTGCTGACTCTTCTTCATGGCCTTCTCCTTCCTTCTTTTGCATATATGACATTTTGTAGTTTTTCTTATGTTGCTTTTTTTACCCACAGAATACCCACCTTCAGCCCTTGATGCCACTAGGACCGCTTTCCTCATATCTTGTGTCAGACGTCCTTCACTGCGTCTGCCTTGCTTTTCTATCTCAAGTGCGCCCTGATGAAGGAAGCCTGTATTGGCACTTGTCCGAAACGCGCGTCGGCGCTTTTGTGTGTGATGATACGTATGTGAATGTTTGTGCATGAATCTGACTGTACATTAGGTGTGTTTGAGTGTATGAGTGAATGGATTTTGTGCCCTCTTTTTGAATTACTGTTGCGTGTCCTAGTTTTTATATTGTATTTTTGTATATGATTCTAAAACTCTACAGACATTATTTTATTGTCTAAATGAAACTAATTTTCCATAAAAACAATGTATATATAACAAATCTAAAATAAAAGAAGTTCTCTCTGAATACATTTCTTTTCTCTGTGGTGGTGTGGGTTAGCTGAATGTTTGATTAGATTGCCCCTATATTTAGGGAACACCCTTTTCAATGTTTTTGCTCTAGTATTCTCGCCGTGGCGGGTTGTTCCCCTTTTGGTATATATTTATAGTTTCAGGGCCCCTCTGTTGTTTTTCGACTGCAGGCCCTGGGTGCCTGGTTGTCGGGGACCCGGGCGCACTCAGTCGGGGTACGTATGCAGTTTAGTGGAGGGTTGGGACATGCCATGCAGGAAGGATGGCACTTTCTCACACCATCACAACAGATGCATCTCTAAAGGGTGCGAGCGCCTACAGAAAACGTAAGAATTTGGGATCCGTGAAGCAACTCTGACTCCATAAAACACATCAGCTGCCTAGAGATGAAGACTGTGCTACTAGCACTGAGAACCTTTCAAGCGCACATTACAGGGAAGACAGTACTAATTAAAATGGACATTACAACTACTGAGTTTTACCTGAACAAGCAGGGATGAGCAGTCATTGACCCTAAGCAAATGAGTTCAAGAGAGATGGTAATGAGCAATACCACAGAGGGTCAACCTGCAAACAATCCACCCACCAGGAAAGGACAACACAGAGGCAGACCAACTCAGCAGATAGAATAGCAGCTCACATGAATGAGAGATAAAACAAAGGAGCCTTGATAAGATTTCCAGGGTCTGGGCAATGCCAACATTTGACGTATCCGCAACATTAGACAACAGGAAATGCCAACACTTTGCCTCCTGGTTTCAACTCCACCAGTCAGAAGGGAATGCCCTGTCAAGAAATTAGTAAGGGAGATTTGTCTATGCATTTCCAAAATGACTATGCTACGTGGTGAAATGGAGACAGTATCTACAGCGCCTTGAGACCCTCACGGGTGAGTAGCACGCTCTACAAACCCCTGATTGATTAATTTCCTGTGGTGCAAGGGCAACCATACCCTAGATCGGTGTCTATACAGGAGACCGTAATAATCCTCCTCACCCAGTCACTAGAAGGTGCCATTTACTATTCATCTCTCGAGCCGTACTTGTCAGCTCTTGTGGCTTACACCAGGGGAGCAACATGTAAGGGTTTGTTCGCATCACCAGTCATCAAAAGATTCCTAGAACGTTCAAAAAGAATCTCTCTTCCAAGTAAGGATCTAGAGCCGATGTGTAGCCTAAACACTGTACTAGCACAGCTAATGACTGAGCCATTCGAGCCTAAGCATATAATAGAACTACGGCATAGCGTACTAAAAACTCCCGCCTTATTAGCAATAACATCACTACGCAGAGTAAGTGAACGCCAAGCGTCTAACGTACTATAGGAACCATATATGCAAATTTACAAGGACTAATTCTCAAGCTCTACCCAAAGTGGTGAGCAAATTTGCTCTGAATCAAAGCATTCATTTACCAGTTTTCTTTAATAACCCGCAAACACGGCTGGAGAAGAGTCTGCATACTCTTGACGTAGGGAGAGCATTACTATATTATCTAAAGGAGACCAAACTGTTTGGTAAAGAGAACCAACTTTTTGTCTCACACGCTAAAGCCCGCAGGGGTTCACCTGCTACAAAGGGAACAAATACATGATGGATTTTGGAGACTATTCAAACATGTGACTCCTCAGCAGGAAAAACTGTAACTCTACGCCCAAAAGTACATTCAACTTAAAAAACGGGGGCAACCCTAGCCTTTATGGCAAGTGTGCAAATAGACACTATTAATGTGGAAGAAAGATGGGCACCCCCACTCACTTTTACCAAACACTATTGTGTGGACATACAAGTGATAGAAGATGCTTTGGTGGGACAGAGAATAATTCAACACCTGTTTGTGAACTCCTCCTCGCCCCTACCATCCAAAGGAGGGGGAAAACCGCTAAATAATCTAATACACATCATGTGAATCCAGTAAAGGATTCATGCCACAAAACAAAATATTACTTACCAGCTGTAGTAGTTTTGCGGCTTGGAGAATTTTCTGGATTAACATGTGACCTAAACACCTCCCCGGGAAATGAGAAATGCAAAAGGGTGTGAAGGCAGTCACATATAAGGAGAAGAAAAGTCATAAGACAGAAGAAATAAAAGGAAAATCCCTAAAAAAAAAAGTACAAAAAGAATCCAATGATGGCTACCATGCAGAGAAACAATCGGGGTGCCGTCTGATGTCACACAGGGAACAGACCTAGCACCAAATGGTGGTCTGCGATGCCCACTGGAATAAAAAGGAATAGACCATTCTGAACCCAACCACTAGACGGCGGAATAATGCACAGCATGTGAATGCAGAAAACCCTTCAGGCTGCAAAACTACGTCTTCTGGTAAGTAGCCAGTTCGTTATTTGTCGGCCCTTACAACCTTTTTATGGTTACCAGATCAACTGTTCCTCTTTAGATCACCTGTTGTGATACGTTTTTTGAAGGGACTAACCCATAAGTTTTCTCCAATACTTAATGTAATGCTTTGGTGGGACCTTAATTTGGTTCTCCCATTTTTCATGTGCACACCATTCGAACCCATGCACAGTTGCACTTGACGCCTCTTGGCGATCAAGACGGTGTTACTTACTGCAATCACAACCGCTAGACTAGTGAATGAGCTATGCATTTGGCATTCAACTACCACACACTTTATTCCTTCCAGACAAACTAGTTTTCCGGATGAAGGCAGCTGTGCTTCCAAAGGTTGTCACACATTTCCACATAAGGCAGTGCATAACTCTGCTGGCATTGTATGTTCCACCTCATCCCTGTAATGAGGAGGAATGACCTTACCAAATTGACCCTAAGATGACTCTTTCTACATTGATTGAAAGAGAATGATAGCAAGATGACCTGGATTTTGTGTTCTTCTTTGGAGCAAAAAAGAGAAGGCATTAGAGAAGAGAAGCATCTCGCGATGGATTGTTCTGTGAATTCGGATCTGCTATGGGCTATCTAAGAAACTGCCCCCCGAAGGATTACATGCTCACTCCACCAGAGCAAAGGCTGCGTCCTCGGTGCTGCTGCGTGGTGTTCCTGGCCGCTACAAGGGCGCTTCTCCACGTGTTCCCACATCACTACTGCTTGGACAGCCAGTTCCGGTGGGATGGGTAGTTTGCCCGGTCTGTCCCGCAGAATGTTGTACCTTACAGTGGTTTGGTATCTATTCATAAAGTGAGTCTCTAGCTACGTATTCTTCACCGATCCAACTTCCTCCCTGTTCTGTGGAACGGACTCCTTCAATGAATTAAGATCCTAATGTGAAACCTGTGCACACTGCACTTCTGATTGCATTTCCTCCACTTCTGACAGAGATCAGAATAAAACAGACGTTATTGGGTGTAGGTGGCTATGTTCTTCTGGCCCTGATGTCCCATCCGTAAAAGAGGCGCCTGCTAAAACAGGCACCTGACATGCAGGCGCATTGATGCCACCTGTTGAAACCCTGAAAATTGCTGTTAAAGTTTCTGAATCCATTCTGGTGCCCGGGGAGATTCACAAGGTGAGGAATCTGTAGTTGAAAACGCATTGCTGAAGTTCAGTAACTTGTTCTTCAACCCTCTGGGTGCCAAGCTTTTCGATGTTTTTGATTGTTTTATCGCTAGCTCAGAAAGGCCTTGCAGTGGGCACAGTTGAGGAATATATATTGAAGAAATACCCTATGCACACACTTGACAGTCAATCACAGTCGTGTACAAACCAATACACAAATGTAGAGGACAAAGCAAACAGAAATGAATAGGGATCTCCTGCACGGTATCCGTCAAGTTCAGTTCTTTAATTCTCTCTCAGAAACAGCCAGCCGACACGTGTTTCATCGCTTCCGCGAATCCCCAGGGCTGAGTATTTGGCCGTGTAAAGAAATAAGGTCGCTCCACCGGTGATAATTCCGACCCGTGACCTAATAAGTCAATCCCGTAGGTTGTAAGTTACTCAGCCTTGAGGATTCGTTGGGACTAGGGCTAGGGTTAGGATTTCTATTGGAAGTAGGGACTAGGGTTTCCTGTACAATTGGTTGCTTGGACTTGGGTTGGGAATACTGGTAGGGCTAGGGCCACTACTGGACGTAGAGATCAGGGTCTTTGAACTGATTGGGTGCTTGGACTAGGGCTAAGATTGGCTGTAAGGTCCTGGTCTCCTATTGGTTCTAGATTTTAGGGCTAGTGTTGTGATTGGATAGTGTTAGGGCTAGGGTTCCCATTGGCTGAATGGGTCACCTGATTACTAGGGCTTAACACCTTAGGAGCTTCGTAAACAAACCTCCCCAGTGCTGCGCTGTCCATTATCCAGTGCTGAACTGGACGTCCAGCGGTCGCACGCAGCACTGGGGAGGTAGTGCCCGTGACGACCGTTGGCCGACGGCAGCACCTAAAGGGTTAAAAGGCCAGGGTTAGGGCGTTTCAGTCTGGGCGATTAGGCTAATGCCGGATAGAACAAGGGCAGCTGCCTGTTTGAGCCTGTGCGAGACTGACCAGGGCCAGAAATGCTGCCCATTTTCCCAGTTAGTAATACCCAGCCCACACCATCCACACCCACAAACTTAAGGTACTTATGGATCTATATATTTATCACTTTCTTCTAATTTAGCATTTCCAATGCACTACCCTATTTCTCAGCCTATACATCTATCAATATATCCTCTACATCCACTCATTTATCCCAAACCCCATACCACTACTAGGATCCTCAAAATAACCCTTTCCTGACTCTCTCCTACTCTACCCCTCCTTGTATCATCTGCCACCTCTTTCTACTATACCTGTCCCCTAAAACAAACCTTTCTAAAGTCTTCCCTCTGACTGTCCCCTCCAAAACTCCTTTTTACTCATCCAAAAGCCTCCTCCTACTGCTAAGACCTAAAAACAAAACAACAACAAAAATCCTTCACTCTTTTATCCCTCCACTGTCCTTTTCAATCAGAATTAACAGACTAACATGTTCACTTCTCAAATTCCATATTCAACTATACTAATTCACCACTAATCCTTTATGGGTTCCGGAGGAGCGTGCTTCAACACCCCTTCAGGGGTAACAAGTTCTATATGAATGCAAACCTTTCTTCCCCTTTTATCCCTACGCTATCTTTCTCACTCCAAATAACTGACTAATATCCACCACTGAGATTACTTTCATATTTCACCATATTAATTCACCACTAATCCTTTATGGGCTTCTGGAGTAGCGTGCTTCAACACCCCATCAGGGGTAACAAGCACAATATCAATACAAACCTTTTTTCCTCTTCTATCCTTCTGCTATCATTCCAAATTCAAATAACTGACTAACCTATCCACCACTTAAAATGTACTTGCATGTTTCACTATACTAAGGCAACACTAATCCTCTATGGGTCCTGGAGTAACGTGCTACTTGTCGAAAAAGCACTTTGACGCCTCGTCAGGGGTAGTAAGCGCTACATAAATGCAATTGCAACGCAATACAACAAGGAGGGGGACAGAGGACACCCCTGCCATGTACCATGGGAGACAGGGAAGGGGGAAGATATGTGTCTGTTGCATGCCACCCTCATTGAAGGCTGAGTGTTTAGTGTCCGAACCCAAGCCATGAAAGTTGGCCCAACGGCAAAATGGTGTAGCACATTACCTTTACACCCTCAACTCCTTAGCATCTTACCCTTATTCACTGACTACTTTGCAATTACTCTTAACCCCTTGACCCTTTACAGGACCCCTTACCTTTAACCTCTTCAATCTTGTCTCCTTACTATAACCCTCTTTCCTCTTATCCTTAACCCCAATGCTTTGCACCCATGCAGTGCCCATAGCACTTTCCTGTTAACCCATTGCAGTTGACCTGTTCCCTTTACACTTTTAACCCCTTACCTTTTTACCCTTTACCCTTAAACCCTTACCTTTTCACCGTTAACGGCCCCCTCACCTCAAACCTGTTTCACCTTCCTCATGACTTCTATCCAAATGCCCCTTAAAACACATCTCCTTTACCCTTTACTGGACATTAATGAAATTGTAGTCCACAAGGAAATGCCTACCAAGGAATTGGCAAGGCAGTGAAATGTATGGAAACAAATGGTATGTTGTCAAAGTGATAACATATCTTTGAAAACGAACACTGCACTTCTCTTTAATTACCAAGTTTGCTTTGTGCATTGAAGAGATACAGCAGAAAGAACAGCAGAGATACTATTCCAGCCCCTTTGTAGAATGTGAAGTTCTCTGGAGAGCAGTGGTTAAAATCGCAAATATATCCAGCTAAATCCAAACCATAAATGCATGAAATTAGTAATTAGTCCAATTTGCCCAGTTTATTAATGACGAGACAGACCTCGTCCAGGATTAATGTTACCCAGTGGACTTTCATTACTGGTGGCATAGCGTAGCAAGACATAAATTGGTCTTCATGCCTGTTACAGTACTTGAACCCAGCCACATCCTGCAATTACTGCATGCTGGAATAATTCAAGGCTCACGGCATGCTAGCCTTCTCTTTAACAATGCACTGTAACTGGGTGATAGCATAATGTATATTTATTTAAGGTTACTTCTATTTTACTGTTCTCTTGTATTTTATTTCAGCCATGGACGCTTTGTTTAAAAAACTCACATTCTGTCCCTGACTGCCTTGCTGCTGCCATGGGGACCTGCTGCCTGTTGTTTCCATTCATCAACGAAGTCAATTGAAGAGACATGTTTGCTTTCGCTAGGTTATGCGTCTGGCCTGCACACACGTTTTGGCTCGTGTTTGTTGGTCGCAGCTGTTTTCTTTTTGGGAAAATCAAATATCAGCGTTCATTATGCACAGTCACATTTCATGAGGATCTTGCACAAACCAGAAGTTGTTTTTCACGGAGCAGGAATAATGGATCGATAATGTAAAGTGCCTGAGAAACAGTCAACATTTGCTTTTGGACGAACTTAAGAGAGGTTTGTTCAATAACATCTTCGGACTATAAATTGAGTCTTCACAATGAAAAGCGGAAGGAAGGAGGATCAACTGTTGGACAAAAATATCTATAGTTTGAGAAGCTAAGTATATTTTTCCTTAATATGTTGTTGACAAAATGTCATTTTTTTCCAAAATGAATTATTATGTGGTTTGTTGCATTGCATTCATGATTGTATTTAATGGCTTGAATGAAGAACCGCAGAAGAAGAAAAGTACACTGTGTAAACACCACCTGTGCACATCTAGTCGCACCTGACGAGGATAAAGTCACAAGTTCAGGCTGACCACAAGCCACTATAGACAGAGACCATAGGCAAATCATCCTTGGTCCCGCTTCAATAGGAACAGTCCAGCCTGAAATGCCATGTCAGGTGCCCTACAGAACACAAGTAACATTGGGCAGGTGAACCAACAGACTTCCCTATTTACCCTATTGTGTCTGCACAGGCACCCTTCAGTTTTAAAGACTGGGCTATGAGATGCTATGAGGCTTGTGTTGAGGACACACCTAAGGACTTTATATCAACAGCAAGTTCCAAGACCACATTTTAAGTTGATGGCTACGTGAGACTTACAAACACTGCTTGTGTCATTCATCCGTGTTGCTCTTGTAAGGTCACTTGTAAAGCACTACAATGAAGATGGGTTTCTTGCACTCAAGCGTCAGCTTCCCATAAAAAACATGTTGATATGGCTCATGAAGTGCATTTAAGCTTTACTGTCACAAAAAGAATAGGAAAAGAAAAAATGTTGGTGTGCAGGAATGGAAAGGGACACAGTGCAGTGCAGGCAGTTCAGCAAGTGACGTTGGGTGTAGGATCCAAACTTTGTATGTGACATTTTTGGATGATTCATATGGACTTAGGGAAAATCAAGTAGTTGACAGTTACACCCGCTTCAGGTTTGGCTGTAAAACAGCAAGTATGTTGTTTTTAGAAATTAATATCCAAAGTGGCTGCCGGGTATGACACTTACCTTGCAATTTATGTGTAACTTCCTAAATGATTTCAGTGATGAGAGGAGATTGTAGTTGAAAAAGGACAGCTATAGGAAAAAAGATGGACGATTTTGTAGATTTCTATAGATTAAAACAAAAGCACAGATTGGTCTAGGCATATAGTCTTTGAGAGAGAATACATGAATAACAAAGGAATATATGCAGGTAGCTATTTGTGGTGGGTTCTCTGGAATTCATTTTAAGGCCCACTCAAAGACAGAGTTTGTGCCAGATGAACAGCCCTAGGGAAGCAAGGTTTAGAGAGTTGATGTCCTCATTGAAGATAAAAGTTGTGGCAGCCGTACCCATGGCTCAGCATCTAGGACCTGCTTTACAAAAATAAGTGTAAAAGTACGGATCACAAACCAGGAGTAATCGTCTGTCTGGAAAGCTATGCCAATCACAAATTTACTTAAATGGAATTGTACCTGTTGTGATCTTTTTTGTCTGCCAACACCCCCCTTATGTGGAATTATACACACAGTACAATCACACACAATAGGATAGGCAGCTACACCTCCAAAAGCACATTGTTCTCTTTTTGGTTTCCACAGGGAAATCATTTTTCATTTTTCCACATGTAGACCTCCATGGAGACCTGTTTCCCTTCGTATCGTAATCTGGTTGCAAAGCATTGAAAAATACTGACTCCCATGTTGGGACGCTAATGCTAATGCAAAGGGACCACCTGGGAAAAGCAATACTGTGGACAGTAACCAAAAGGAGCATTAATTGGATCCCCTTCTGCCCGAGACATATGCTCCTTTCCCTTGCAACCTACTCCGAATGCTTTGCTTACAAACTGACTAATTTGTGTTTATATGTCAGTTCACAAACAAAATTATGCTCATAATCATACCGTTTGCCAATTGCTACAAATAATTGTGAACACAAAGAGATGATGGACGGAGCACTGCATGTTTTCAGACACAGATCTGGGTTCAATCCATCATTGTTCTTTAGATCACTTTGCCATCCCAGTTCAGACCCAGCCCTAAGTTGGCAGGGTATGCCCAGACATGGGTTCCTTGCTCACTTTGCCACTGGATTCAAGCTAGCCTGGCTGATGAGGGGTGTTACCCAGAAACAGGTCCCAGGATGCTTGTTTCCGGTTCAGGGAAGACCTGACTTGCTAGTTCGGGCTGGACTGTTCCCATGAGGGACAGGATCAAGAATGATTTGCATATGGCTGGGTCTGAACTGAGGTGGTAAAGTGAACTAAAGAACAATGCTGGATTCCACCCAGATCTGGGACTGGGGGTGAGTGTCTGAAAAGTTTCAGTGTTCCGTCCATCATCTCCTTGTGTTTGCTTTACAGATGATTGTGACCAGAACAGCAGCGGCAGGTGCAGGTAAGCACGGTAGGGCGGGGCAGGGGGGATGTCGACAGACAACGGAATAGGGAAAATTAAATAAATAAGTAAATCCTATTTCGTCGTTTTTCGACATCCCCACATCCCCGCCTCACCGCCCTACTGTGCTTACCTGCACCGGCTGCTGCTGGACGACAAAATAGTACATCTGGCATCATATTTTAGTTCTGGTGCATAGATTGTATAATGACATGGACAGGCTGCTATTTCAAGAATGTAATGGAAGTAGTTAAATAAGCAAACAAACATTCTAAAAGGAAGGACATTGTTTGAGACACTTGCTGAAAAGGCAGCCTTGAGCATAGGTTAATTTCGGCAGGAGTGGCATATTTTAAAGACTAAATCATGTTTTCTCCTACGTTGTTGTCAAGTCTACCTGTACAAAATTAGCAGTTTTAAACCAACATTTAACACGACGGAGCCTCCCACTACTAACAGACCATTTTAAATTATTCAACACTTAAATTACTAAAAGATGAACTTAAAAGGAATGGTATTCTCTTACTTGTTCGAGAAATGAGATTTGCCTCAAAGCATATGCCACAGTATATTTATTGGCAAAACGAGTAACTATGTTCTGACGTCAGAATATGTATTTCAACCCTGCCTGTGTTTTTTCGCCATAAGAACATGGCAGCTGTGCTGAGAGTCGTTATAAGCAGAAGACCCATTAGATGAGTTTGGAGAGTTAGGCCACCCTGCCCCCCCCAACCCCCCCCACCCCCCCTCCCCCCCACGCCACCTCGCATCTCTGCCCCACCCCCCTCCCTCCCGGCCTAAAACAACAATTATCCCACTGCATCAGCCCTGCGACATCCCCATTCCAATAGCATCTTTTCTGACTCCAGGCATCCAGCAACACCTAATCAATCACCGGATGGTTGCAATGCCAATTAGGACACCGGATTGTGGCCTCAGTAAACACCACTAAGCACCTCGCATTCCTGCCACGCCGACCCCGAAGGTGGACGCGGGATGCAACACTTTTATAATTGCTCTTTACAACAAAATGCAGTTTTCCTGCTATTATTTGCTAGTCGAGGGCGCCATGTTCTGCTCCTTGGAAGGGCACTTACATTGTAGCTGGTGCCCTCATAATAATAGCAAAAAAAAAAGCAGAAGGCCTCTGAGCAGCTTTCAAACTGTACGCACATTGCAGAATCTCTCCTCAGCAACACTCTATTTTAAGGCATTCTTCCCACACAGTCACAGAGCAGTTTTAATGACCCCAGCACGCTGGCAAAATCAGGGAATGCTTGAAAATAGCAGCGAAGGAGGCACATATGCTGAAGTTTCATTGAACAATCTCCCTTTTTTCTCGAGACAAAATGAAGGGGCATGGTTGTCAGCTCCTGCACTGTGCAGAGACTCAGGGCCAGGCGTCCTCTCTCTTTAAAGCCGCACACTCTCTGCATACAGATGCTGAGCCTGCCACGCTGTTCATCTCTTTTAAAAAATCTAATAGAGTAAAGTGGGCCATGTTAAGTAATATGCAGCCTCAATTGTCCTTTACAAAGCATCCATTTTGCAAATGTTATAATCCCATGAAGTTATTGATCATAAAAATAATACGGTAAGATGGAATAATGCTTTATTTTCATGAGTTAAGGATGGCTGAATTATGCATGAGTGGCAAAGTCATGAGTGCGCTGTGCGGGGTCATTCCTGATGAATGGAAGTAATGCCTGCATCGCATCTCACCTTCATTAGAAAGTCCATCTCTGCCTCCCAGATGAGTGTCTTTCTGGAGTGCTCTTTCCTCCTATTTGACTCCATGGTCTCTATTTCAATATTTACTTATTTAAACAGAGATGTTTTTTTAAAGGCCTGAGTGGCAAAAGATGCTCACTGCTTTTTTAATAAGGTGGTGCAGTTTGTAAAGGAAAAGTTGACAATGTTGATGGTTTATGAGAACGTATGTATGAAATTACTTCTTAAAGTATTTTGGGGCAGATTTACAAGCCCCTTGCGCCATTTTTGCGTCACTTTTCCCATGTTAAAAGTGACGCAAAAGTGGAGCAAGGGGCTTGTAAATCTGCTCCTTTGTTTTCTCCAAGTTAAGATTTTAGTTTGCACTAATGTTGTTCCTCTTAGATTCTTCACATACTTTCACACAGGACTTACTACAGGCAGCAGCAGCCCTCACTAAGGGTATGAAGCAATATGGGCACAGTACCCCCACCCTGTTGGAACTCTGCTGGATCACCCCATTTGCAAAGCCATCACAACTGACACCTCTTCGTGTCTAACTGACAAGCTCACCATCTTTGGCAGCTCTCGGTGTCACCGCAACCAGTACACCATCAGACTGTCGATGAAGACAGACCATCTATGCACCTAGGATCTGGATCGACCGCCCCATATCCATAGGGTTTCCTCAAAACTGCTCCAATTTAGGAAAGAGATAAAGACACAGCTCTTTAAAGAACACTACATCATGATGCAGTAAGAGTCCCCTTTAGCTCATAGAAACCGGCTACCCCTCTAATCACACCAAGGGTATAACATAGGCACCCGCGGCGCGGCCCCCCCCCAACCCCCAGGGGTCACCCTCAGCACAATACTCTGGGCAGGGAGCTCCTGATTGAGCCCGGAAAATTTTCGTTACGCCAGTGAATCATACTTTCGCTGTGTCTTTGCTTTGAACCTTGTACAGCACACTGCTGCCGTTAATTGTTATTGTTATTGTTATTGTTGGTTTATATAGCGCCAATTCACCGGCAGGTCTCAGGGCGCTTTTGACCGCAATACATAACAACCTAAAAACAGCAACAGGGACCGGGAGAAACGATACTGGGCTCAACGCTTCTCTAAATAGAATAGTCTTTAGAGCTTTTCTGAAGTGGAGCCGGTTTCCGTCTTTGCGGAGAGCCTCAGGCAATTTATTCCAGAGCCTAGGCACCAGGACCGAAAAGGATTTCCCACCTTTTGTGGCCAGTTTAAACCGAGGACAAACAAGCAGCTGAGCCTCGGAGGACCTTAGGCTTCTTTCTGGACGATAGATCTCCAGCCTATCTTTAATATACGCAGTTAAACTAAGTTCATGCAATATAATCACCTCAGACATACAGACCTGGGTCTGATTATTAGTTGCATGGTAATGAAAATGTATCCAATGTCCACAATAGGTGTCCAATCCACCACTGCAAAAGTATGTTGGAGGCAATTCCACTGTGGATTTTCCTTTGCTTTACTCATTTGCGTAGAAGCATGTTTAGTTTCCTTGCTCTCAAAATCCTAACACAATGCATGTATCTGCAGAGTGTAGTTCTTCCCTAGGTGTCTCTTGGCACTATTGTCAGATAAAAATATGTTTAGTGTTACCCAACTTATTGGCACTGTTTTTATCAACTCTGGAAGCCTCAAAGGCCAAGTGGGCCGGTGGGATTTTGGCACTAATTTCAGAAAACAATTGATTATTATTTCCTGAGTCAAGTGTAATCGTTTTATTAACCTTGGAAGACTGAAAAGCAAAGTCGACCCAGAGGGATGCAAATATTTGACCTTGTGGTCAAACCCAGACCCCTGTAGTCCACTGCTGCAATGATCCAGATGAAAAAGGGGAGGCCAGGGGCAGACCGGCCTAAATACCCCTGGCCATTGCAGTGGCTGTGGATGGAAGTGACGTGCAACACACGTAGCACCCATCCATTTCCGGTTGCCGCTTCCACATTTTGCGAGATGGGAGACAAGAAACGGCACCCCAGAAGTGAGGCCCACACTTCCCAACCCAGGGGCCAGTGCATCTCAAGATTGCCCGAGAGGGGCACGGCCCATATCCGGTGACTCCGATGCAGCATGGTGCTCTGATCATTAAATCAGGAAGCCATTACACATTTAGTGTGGAGTTTGTGGGCATCTATTAAAGTAAGATATATGTTATTATTATTATTATTATTATTATTATTATTATTATTATTATTAGTAGTAGTAGTAGTAGTAGTAGTAGTAGTAGTATTGTTAGAAATGAGGGTCTCTAGTTGACAACGGTTTGCACTAAGTAGTGACCCTTCAGCCTAATCAGGGTAAGGGGGTACACTTCTACAATAAACTCTGCTCACCCCCTTGGCAGCTTGACACGAGCAGACAGGCTTATCTCAGAGGTAATGTGTAAAGCATTTGTGCACATACAATAATACAGTGAAAACAATACAAAAGTACACCACACCAGTTTAGAAAAATAAGTAATCTTTATCTAAACCAAACAAGACAAAAATGAAACAAAATCCACAATAGAGTAATTAAAATGTAATCTTTAGAAGGCCAAAACAGTTAAGTCCATAGCAAACTATAGACGCAACACTTTCAACACAAAGTACCTTGGATGCGTCAAAATCATAAACAAAAACAGCCGCAGGGAAGGTGCTTTTATCGGTTCCTTATTAACAGGGATGGTGATGTGTTGGTTCTTTACTCTAGCGGAGGTGATGCTTTGGTTCCTTGCTGCCACTCAGTGGAGGTGATGTGTTGGTTCCTTACTGAAGGGGATGTGGTGCGTCGCTATCTTACTGTGCGGGGAGGTGATGCATTGCTTTCTTACTGCGGCCCTGGCATTCTTGTAGATTTGGCACCCCAGTACACAGCAAAGTCTTTATCCTCTCCTTGGCAGAAACAGACACTGCAAGCCAACCTCTGACAGCACACAGCAAGGGGGCAGTACTTCTCCTTCAGCTTTCCCAGCTCTTCTACCTGGCAGATGTTCCACTTGAGTCCAGAAGTATTCCAAAGTTCTAGGGCCTGGGCCCAATATTTATATTCAATTTCTGTTTGTTCTCTTGTGACAGGGAGGTTCTGTGCTCAGTTAAACCCAGTTCTGTCCTCTCTGGTCCAGCTTCCCAGCAGGAGGTGGAGGCAGCATTGTCTAAGGCAGACCAGGCCCATTCAGGTGAAAGGAAATATCATCCCCCACTCTAAATGCAGCCCAGGTCTATTCAGCCCAGCCTTGAGTTATCCAGGAAAGGCTGGACACATGTCAACCCCTCCCCCCCAGTAGCTGTCTACAGTGAATGCACATCCCCAGCCCTTGCCACTCAAAAAGCCAGACAGTCCATCCACGAACCAGCACATGCATGCAGGATGGCAAAGCAAGAAAATACCCACTTTGTAAAAGTTGTGTTTTCAAACACACAATATAAAACTCATCTTTACTAAAAGATGCATTTTTTATATTCCGAGTTCAGGCATAGTAAACTCCATCTTTCTATCTTGTCCCAAGAGAAGTTATACTAATAAAATGTGATAAATAAACTCCTATTTTATCCTATGGGACAGATAGCCTTTCAATAGTTGAAAACGAAATACACTGTAGTTCACTATCAGGACATGTCACGCACACACACAGTAGGACATGTCCTAACTTTCACATACACTGCACCCTGCCCACAGGGGTACCTTAGGCCTACCTTAGGGACTCACATGTAATAAAAGGAAAGGTTAGAGCCTGGCAAGTCACTTGCCAGGTCGACATGGCAGGAAAGACTGTGTGCAGACACTGTAGTGGCAGGTATGAGACCCCTTTGAAAGGCTGCATGTGTGGGTGGATCAATCAGTGCTGCAGGCCCACTAGCAGCATTTGACTTACATGCCACAGTGCGCTGTACTAGGGACTTAGTAGTAAGTCAGACAAGCCAATCATGGAAATACCAATCCATATTAACAATTTATACAGAGAGCATATGCACTTTAACACTGATCAGCAGTAGTAAAGTGTCCAAAGTCCTAAAACCAACAAAAACGGTCAAAAACAGGAGGTCAAAAAGTCTGGGGATAAACCTGCTGGAAAAGCAAGGTCTAACAAGTATTATTATTATTGATAATAGAATTCTGCAACCCCTGTATAAAAGCCAGTCTCTAATATCATTATAATAGGCACCTAGTCACCTATTGTAAAGAAATTACTTCAGAACTCAACTGTAAGAATTTATTACAGTTGAGTTCTGACTTCACAACGCCTGCAATCAGAGCCATCAGCCGAGGTGATAGGCATAATGACAGGTCTGGTATCAGAGCATTATTAAAGCATCTCTTTAAGAAACAAAATACAATATTGCTTTTCTTTCTTCTGCTCTGTTTTTCTAGCTGTAGAGTGATAAGCAAAAAGGAAATATTTATGACAACATGTTTATTATTTGCACTCCTTAGGTAATTATAAAAAAGGTAGAATGTTCCTGCATGTTTCTGCACATTCCGAGCTACTGCACCATTTTTGTAAAAATAAACTGACTTGTATAAACTGATTTTAGAATCTTTTTGCAACAAATATCTAACAGCTTTTTGATTTGTTTACTTTTGCACTAGAGATTCTATTTACATTCTTCATGTCTGCAAACATGGTCCCTCTTTCATATGAAAAAGCTACGCACCAAGGCTTTAAGTGGTGTGTGGGAAAGGTGATGGTGTGACCATGTATTATAAGAAATAAAATACACACTGCCGTACGTGATAAGGATATTTTAAGTCTCCATGATTTTCCATAACCCTGTGAAGAAACTCGGAATTCTGCCTTGTTCCTCTATATGATCATGGAACTCCTCTGTAATCTTGCAATATCCTTATATTGGCAGGTTGTACTTTATCCAATTTATTATCATTATTATGTTTTTTTGTTATTACCATTGTTAATGATGTACCATAACTACAGAAAATAACAAATTCTGTACAGCGTCTCTGTAACCAGTTTATTTCATACATGGTTTCGTAAGCAATGCACATTTCAAAATCATTGAAACGTATAATTACAGGAAATGTCAAGTGTGGTTAATGCACAATAAAAGATCTTTACATTTCATCACAAGGCACATCAGAAGACAATAGAGCCAGAATGCTTTGGTAGCGCTGAGTGAATGATCTGAGTATGATAGGGTGCAAGATACTCTACTGTGATTAGATGAATACCATGCATAGCTCTATGGACTTTACATCTATATTAATGCAATTTGTAGCTGATCAAATTGACAGCGCTCTGAAGCCTGATATGGTCTAGTCCTCATTTTAATAAAGCAATTCTTATTAAGAATTAAAATAGGACTCTAAGATATCCAGAAGCATGCCTGTACAGAAATTCCTCTGTTTTAGCTGAATAAGGGAATGTGCTGTGGGGCGGCCCTTGGTTTTCCTGTAGTACATTTACTCCTCAAAATTATGTATTTTGTGCCATTGCACTGATGCAGCATGTTTAGAATGGAACAGTATGACCTTAGTATCTGCATAAACACTGCATTGAACAGAAAACAGATGTGGCTAAAAAAACATTTTAGATAGCATCTTTTTCAAATCTTTCTAAAGCAAAAGGATTTTACTGCAGGTGCTGCAAGGAATTTTCCTTAAGTAGCATGTTCATTTGAAGTGCCGTAACGCAGGCCCCTGCAGCCCCTATGGTGCAGGGGGACACTAAACTTTTAAGGGGGCCCCAATTCTTCAGGGGGGCCTCATTCAACCTAAGGCCAATGAATATATGTGAGATATGGGAGACTCAGGGACCCCTCACCACATTTTGCAGAGGGCCCTCATCATTTTGCATTACACCACTGACTCAATGAGCACACGAAAGGGTCTATAAACCATGAAATTCTAATTTTAGAGTATTTAGTTGTTGTTGCACAAAACAGAAAAACTGTACAGAGGCTACATAATAACATGCACATTGACGTTTTAGAGTAATGAGTTCCTTAAACCTGGATGTGCTAACAAACCTGGTGAGAAACACTCTACATGATGGTTCAGCGTTTACCCATTAGTCCAGAGAATGCTGAATGTGCCAGCTACGCCAAACAGGTAGATGGTCAATTTTGTTTGAGCCAGAGGAAGTTGTTTTTGAGTTTTTTAAGGTGATTATGACTGAGTGGATCTTAAATACATTGAGAGGGTTCTGACTTAAATGATGGTCTAAGGGAAAATTATCTGAATCAAAAAGAAGAATACCAGGTTTGAGGATGACATAAGAGAACTCAAGGTAGGCCTGTATGGGTGGGGAGAGATGAAAACGCATAAAGTGATCAAATGCTTTAAGTGTATTTTCCCGCTCAAAGTATCTCAAACTTTCAAGCCATTTAAGGCGAGCACGTGTTTTTGAAAGTTACTTAACTAAATTGAGACAGTTATAGTTTAGCAACACCCATTTTCTTACTAAGCTGCTTTAACTATGATAGTTTAGCAATACTTATTCTCTTGAGAGACAGCTTAGACAACCTTACTAACATGTCACAGTGCCCTTCTTGGAAATTCTAGGACAGTTTATACTTGGGGGCTTGCACTATATCCAGGCTCTACACACATCTTCTGCTACATATTAGCACTGCAGCATTTTAGCAAGGTCATCAGCACTGTCTCTTCAGGAAATTCGTTCTTGAAATATTTCCCAGCAGTGATCAAGTTTGTCGAACCCAATTAGTTTGAAATCCGTTAAGTTACAGTTATCATTCATCCTAATAGTCCCGAGAATCTAATTGAGCTCTGCAATGCCTGATTGTGCCGCTTTGTACAGTTATTGATAGATCCCAGCGACACCCTTGCCAAACATGGCAACCAACCTCTACATATATTTCATGTCATGATGATTATCCTGTCCAATTTTTGACCTGGGGTTTAACACATCAACAGTTATTCACCTTCCGATTTGTTTAAACATTGTATACATTACAGGTAAGATCAACCGATTCTTTTTGACTACTAAAATATTGGGCTGCTTTCTTTCCAAAGAATTATATTAATTATTTGCACAGTAGCCACCTTGACACTGAGCAATGTATCAAATGAACGTTATTTTTTCACCACCTTGACACGTTATTGCCACCAGTCAATTTACAAAAATAATTGCACTAAAACATTTTATTGTTTCTGCTGGCATATATAGACCTTTGTTAAACTGGTGCTAAAAAGAAATAGGCGAAATTCTCACACTATTTTTCCACAAGGACTAGAATTATTTTTCCTAGTTTGGATATAGGAAATGCTAAACTATCACATTCATGAAATCTGCTATCCTCCTTATAAAGGGGGGCCCAAGTAATGGCTGTAACACATCAATAGACTGAGAACTATGAAAGTAGCATACCAGCTGGAATTAATTTGAAACACACACCACTGATCCAGCTTTGAGCCATGGCCTCAGGAAGACTCCTTTGCATCGTCAGAGTTTTATATCACAAACAATCCATGTCAACAGCTTAGAAAATCAGACTCAACATCATTGCGTCAAAGGTCCATACCATGATGTATCAATCACTAGCCGGCATTTGGCTAAGCTATAACCTGGATAGGTTGCAAGCCTTGATTTAACGGGCAAGAACCAAACCTGGTTTGGGTCCTTCCTGCTAAGTGCATTCACTCATTAACCAGAAGTTTGATAGTTGGAGCCGGAGTCACAGCTGCCTATGAGTACCGTTCGATGCAACCACAAAACACCTGTGGCTAAATTTGAGCAACCTCCAGTGACAGTTATTTCAATCCATTGGATTACAAATCAAGAAGGAAAACACTGTTAGTCAAAAATACAACCCCCTCCCCATTATCTCCTAAATAATTACACCCATTGAGTGTTGTTTCACTGATGTGTCTCACTAACTATTTTAAAATGCCCATGTTCTAAGATCTACATTGAGAACCTGAATGAAAGGTGAAAACAAGACTGTATGAGCGCACAAAATATATTAATAATGAAGTAGAGAAATCTTCTGTGGCAAAATATTTGCCCACTCAGTTTAAATGATCTCATAGCAATGTCCTGGTTCTTGTAGACAGCAAACGTATGAAGGGTAGTCAAATGTTTCAGATACTTATATAAATGTCATTCACTTCATTGCTTTCATAATTTTAGAATTGTAGTTATTGGTTTCTACAATGTAATCAGTCAGAGGATGATATAGGGAACTGCTACTAAAATATTGTCAAAACATTAAAAAAACAATTTAATATATATCAACTATAGGCTTAAACAACTAAGGGGCAGATTTACCATTCTTTCACACAACGCAACACAGCAAGACAACTTGCTGCATTGCATGAAAGGGAGAAGGCAGAAATGCTCCATAATTATGAAGTTATGGAGCATTTCTGCTCTCTCCTTGCACTGGCACACTCTTGTGCTACCTAGTGCCAATGCAGGCACCTTAGTGAAAGGATGTCCTCGTTTCTGGCAGGATTGTTTTTGTGAATGAAGGGACACCTTCCTGCACCAAAACACTCCTTAGAGGCATATTCCTTTATCTTTGTGTGCTGCTAAATGCAGCACATGTGGAAAAAGTAATAAACAAGGGGAAATAAAGATATTTCACCTCATTATGCATCTGTTGGTTAGGCACACCAATGTGGTGTGAATCTCGGTTTACAAGTCTTCGTTAATCTGGGTTTACATCAAAATAAATGGGTGGATGCATGGGAATTCTCATTACTTTGTATATACTAAACCACGCAAAGCCACCGTAACTGGCTTTGTGTGGCTTAGTAAATCCTAGTAAAGAACTTGATTTGCCTTGCGACACCTTGCGTCATGCAAGGACAATGCACGTCCTGAGTAAATCTACCCCTAAGTTCATTGTAATAGGTATGTAAAGGAATCATGAGAAAAGACCACCACTAGATGGCATAACCCAATTCAGACTATACTCAAGTGTCTTAAGCAGTTTTCAAGCCAGTGTCTTTGGCACACAGACACCTATCTGAATACAGATGGGAAAGCACTATAGAGCAGGTTAAAATGGTCACCAATGATGGCTTGTTTGTCCATTCTAAACCTTCGATCAGATAAGATTGCTTGCATTTTTGTTTTTACTCAATCATATCTAATGCAGGAGTTAAATGGTCTGATTCTGACTTCCGTCTATATATTTCCATCTATATATAAGTTCTACCACAGTTTCTGCAACAGGAATACTTTGCGAACGTTTCAAGAGAGCCACAATAAATGCTGCAACATAGTAGCAGGGATTTGACTATTCTTTAAATTACATTGAATTATAGCTTAGTGAACAGAGACACCTTTATTCAAGACTGAGAGAAGAAACATGTTTTTGTGCCCAGGTCCCTGAACCACATGGAATATTATTTTCGTGCTGCAAACAGTGACATTCAAGTATTTGAATGGCATCCCGAATGTTTACAAGCATGCAAAGTGGCACCGTCGAGTTAGCATGATCAGATTTATCATGCTTTGGTTATTAAGTACATCATACTAGACAATTTATTAAGAGACATCATATTCCACAATTTAGGTAATAGTGAATGTTGTAATAAGAAGTAATTATATCAAAAGATAGATTTTGCTCAATAGATTGTTTAGACAACCATTATTTATTAGTAAATGATCATTCAATTGTGTAAATCATACATACCATGTATTCTTTTTTTTTAGATTTTTTTATTGAGCAGAAGGAGGTTAAAATACAATTCATGAATGAAGAATTTAGAGCAATGGAAATAAAAACAAAGTTAAGAGAAAGCTTCTTCTTCAAATAGGGTCACACAAGAGTAAATACATGATTGAAGATCAAGTTAAAAAGGGGGGAATGATTTTAGATACATAAAACTCGAAAGCAGTCATTATTGTAATCCTTATTACACAAAATATTGGTTAAATATTTTTCAAGTACAAGCAATGTGCAACATCCGCAAACTTTGATCATAAAGTGCAAGTGCAGTACAGTACAGTCCAACCTGCTACAGGCAATGTGCAACATCCGCAAGATTTAAGTGTAAAGTGCAAGTGCAAAATAGTGCAATCCAAACTGGAACAAAGTGCTTAAGCTAAAAAAATAAAAAAATAAAAAATTTTTTTTTGCTTGTTTAATTAAGTCTAGCAACATTTCATGACTGCTTTAAAAAAAAAAAAAATCATGTCGGTTTAGTTTTAGTATTCCATCAAATTTTTAACTTGTCCCCCCTTTTATTGCCTCCAGATTCTCAAAGTACTGCCATTTTCTTTCAAAACTTCTAACTGCTCCCACTCTACAGGCATATGCTTTTTTGAAATTCCCGGACCTCCTCATTTTGTTCAACCATTTTAAATGGGATGGAGGTTCCTTGGATTTCCAATTTTGGAGTATTAAGGAACGAGCAACTGCACAAGAAATAAACACAAATATTTCCTCGTTATCGTTGAGAGTACCTCTATCTTTCGAAATACCAAAGAGGGCCAATTCAGCTGAGGGTATTAGTGTTTTCCCTAAAGCCTCCTCAATGTCTTGGAGAATGGCCTCCCAAAAAGATATCAGTTGAGGGCAAGAAAAAAAGGTATGGAGCCAACCTCCCTGGCCGGCTGCTTGGCATCTAAAACATTTATTCTCGACCTCTGGGAACCTTTTCTCGAGAGCTTCTGGAGTCCAGTACGCTAGCCAGCGGGACAAGAAGGCCATCCTCTTAAAATTAGCGGCACGTAGTGATTTATATCCTAACAAACTTATAGTTTCCCATTCCTTATGTGTTAAATTACATTGAGTTTGTCTAAATATTTTCTCAAGATGGGTATCCACCGTGTCTAGTTGACCGGCACAATGGAGCCTTTTGTACCAATTTCCTATGCCCGTGATTTTAACCTCATAAAGGAGTATTACCAGCTCACCCATTGTGGGGAGATGTCCACCGATAGTTTGTCTCAGAAAGTGAACGATTTGTAGAAATTCAAAAAACGTTGGTTGCATGTGAGTGTTTATTCTAGCCAATACTTCTTGCCATGAGATGATTCTGTTCTGGACAAAGAAGTGTCTTAACTCACGAAATCCCAACTTCTCCCAATTTAGTACTCGGCTACTACTAATTTGGAGGCCCAAACCGGAACACTCTTTTAAGCTTAAAAACTGGGAAGCTGAGGAGCTCTGATTTTTCTTGAAAAAGGACTGTAATCTGGATAGATGTTCTTTTATGGTCTTATATCTCGTCCTTTTAGGAAGTTTTGCGATCTTTAAAAATACCTGGGTTTGAGAATCGGACTCTTGTAGCATTTTTACTAAGAAGAAGTTATCTCGTTTGTTTTTTGGACCTATCAGACCTGCCACCAAGTCTAAAAAGGCTGCCTCATAATATGTTTTTATGTGTGGAAGAGCAAGTCCCCCCTGGTCGACTGGGAGTTGAATCACGGAAAGCTTTACCCTAGGGGTCTTTCCACCCCAGACAAAACTTCTGATCATAGATTCTATATCTTTGAAAAAAATAGAATTCAATTTAATAGGGACATTGCTAAACAAAAATATTAGTAAAGGTAAGATCGACATCTTGATCAGGGATATCCTACCAATCAAGGAGAGAGGAATTAAAAGCCATTGAGAGAGAAGATTCTTGATTTTATTCTTCATTCTCACATAATTAAGGAGATAAAGTTGATGGTAGTCACGGGTCACATATATGCCTAAATATCTAATTGGGTCTCGGCTTACTGCCTGAATATGCAAGCACGATGGAAGATGACTAAGACTGGTGTTTAAGGCGAGGACCTCTGTTTTTTTTTTATTGATTTTATAACCTCCTATTTGTTCATATGCTTTGAATTCTTTTAATATGCTTTCAATATTCTCCTTGTCTGGCTTTGCATAAAGGATAATATCATCCGCGAATAGCTTAAGCTTCGCCATCCCGGAGATGGGGGGGAAAATGTCGGGGTTGTTTCTAATTTTAATAACCAAGGGTTCAATAAAAAAAGTAAAAAGTAGGGGGTCAAAGGGCATCCCTGCCTGGTCCCACGGTTAACTTGGATTGAACCAGCTTTTTCTGAATTTATTATGATCTGTGCTGAGGCGCCTTGATAGATGTTCTGGAGCATCTTGATCACTTGTTCTGGGAACCCAAATTTGGTGAGTGAATGGAACAGGGTTGCCCAGTTAACAAGGTCGAACGCTTTTTCCGCGTCGACCATTAGGATACAGGCGGGGATTGAATTAACATTAAGATAGTCTAGTGCCTGGATTAAAAATTCTGTGTTAGAAGCCATAACACGGCCTGCTATGAATCCTGACTGATCGTAATGTATGACTTCTTGCGCCACATACATAAAACGATGGGCCCAGATTTTCATTAGGATTTTGTAGTCAGAATTCAAAAGACTTATTGGCCTATAAGAATTAATATCTTCTGGACTTTTGTCTTTTTTTACAAAAGATATTATTATTGCTTCTTTAAAGGACGCGGGTACCATTCCTCCTAGTTTGATGAAATTAAATAGATTCATAAGAGGAGTTACTAGTTCTTTTATGAAGATCTTATAGAATTCAATTGGGAACCCATCTTGCCCACAGGCTTTCGCCCCTGGTGTTGCCTTTATAGCATCGACTATTTCCCCTATATTAATATCTAACCCTAGTTGTAAAGCCCGATTGGGCGTGATCTTTGGGATATCTAAGTTCATAAAATAATCCTGAATCTGACCCTCTTCTACTTGATATTCAGTAGAGTAAATGCGATTAAAATGCTCCAGGAAAGCCCTTTGAATCAAACTGTTGTCTACTATCTCTTGATCGTTTAACGGATTTCTGATTTTAACTATCGCAGCAGACTCTTGTTTTTTCCTCACAGAGTTCGCCAAGAGCTTTCCTGCCAGTTGGCTATCCTCGTATATCCGTTGTTGGAAGGTTCTAGAACTGTTGATCTCTTCCAGTACAAAGAAATCCCTTAATTCTGCCTTTGCTTGCTCCAGGAGATTCGGGCGACGGAGGAGCTGTAAAGCATATTCTTTGTCTACGGCCTTTTGGAGCGTAGATATCTTTTGTCTCCTCTTTTTAACCTGGGCTGATGTAAAAGATAGTATCTGGCCACGTGCTGCCGCCTTGAATCCCTCCCAGACTGAGAATGGTTCTGCTGAATCATTATTAATTTTAAAATATTCTGAGATCCATTCTCCGAAACCAGCCACCCAATCATGATTCTGGAGCAGGGTACGATCCAGCTGCCACCTGGACTGGTCCCTGCCCCCTCCACTTAGATTAACTTCCAACTCTATTTTCCCATGATCAGAAAAGGGATTACATCCAATAGATGAATTTAAAATCTGAATCGATCTTGATATCAAAAAGTAATCGATTCTTGATCGATTCTTGATGCCGTCTGGAAGCGGTGTGAATAGCAGGTGAAGGATGCCCCTTCAGGGTTTAGTGCACGCCATGGATCTATAAGCTGGTATTCTAGGATAAAGGCGCCCACTACTTTTTTAGTATTAGGCTTTAGTTGTTTCTTATTTTTATTAGTGGTGTCTTTTTTTAAGTCTTGTTTGTAATTGAAATCCCCTCCCATGATGATCTGACCAGGGACCCCCCTTAGAAGGTCGTCGATTTCTAATATACTAGACACCTCATCCGATATTTGCCCATAATAGTTTACGAAATTTAATACTTTCCCTTGGATTTTAATTGCTACCCATAACCATCTCCCTTTGGGATCCCTTGAAAAGTAAATTGCAACGCCTCTCTGGGCCACCCCTGCTGAAGCGAAATACACATGGGAGAAATATTTCGGGATAAATAAATTGGGAGTAATAGTTTTTAGATGGGTCTCTTGGAGAAATATCACCTGGGGATTTAAAGAGACTGCCCATTTTATGAGAGCACCGTATTTTTGTTTGTTTAAAACACCATTGGCATTAACTGATAGGATATTACATTTATACAATTCCATAATAAAGTTTTCGCAGCATTAAATCCTCATTCAAAATTTGGTACACATTCTGCCTACAACTTCTGCTCTTTTTTACTGCTTTCACCCTGGCCCCCCCTCTCCCTCCCCGAGTGGACCCCCACCCTCCCCTGGGAAGTGGCCCCTGCCATTCCCCCCACGCTGACCACATTCCCCCCCCTACTGGTGACCTGGGTGTCTTCTTGTTACACCCTTAGTGACCCTTTAAGCCCTGATCCCGCCTCGACAGCCAGAAACATTTTTTTTATTTGTTTTAATATCCTATTCTATTTTAAGGTTATTATTTTTTTGTTTTGAGCTAATTACAACTTTTCCTTCAAGCTCTACCATTATTGCTCCGCGGGCTGGTTTTAATTACTCAAACAATCGTTTCTGGAGTTATCTCTTTTCAGCGACCTGATACCAATTACTCAGACATTCGTCTCTGAAGTTATCTCTTTTAGGAGAGACTGAGCTTCTTCAAGGTGGGAAAACATATAGAACTTTCCCTTTACAAGAACTATGTATTCTTGATGTTCAAATACTGCATGAATAATTCGTTATTTGCTGGTATAAATATTATATGTAGGAAATTTTTGATTGTCAAACATTGTATAAATAGAGTACCTGAAGGAACTGTTGTTATTTTTAGATCACATCTTCTATGTTTGGCTCCCTGATGAAGGGTATTCCCCCAAATTACATTGAGACAGCTTTGGTATTTTCAAAATAATTATAATTAATGCATATACTAGAAGTAATTAAGAATTATTTACTTAATTGATGAGTGAGAAGCAAAGCTTATAAGGACATTAATTCAGTTTGGCATACAGCTGTGTGGGGAAAATCAATAGATTGTTGGATGGAGTGCAGGTTCACAGTATGTCTGTCTCACTTTAGTCATGATCTTTGAACTATTTTGCCCACTTATGGGCATATTTTGTGCTTTGTCCATTTCTCTACTTTACTCCCTAGAAAAATGGATCCTATACCTCATTTTAATTTTGACAAACTACAACTAATTGAGGGCATTTAGCTTATTTATTTTGATGCTGTATTGCTCCTTTGTTGTGCTTTAACAGAACGCCGCTCGTGCATTTTCTTGGAGTATTACCTTGTCATCTGAGCTTAGCTGCCAAAGGAAACTCAAGGAACCTTAATGGAAAACTGTTTTCTACAGTTGACAGAAATGTGGTACATAACTCACGGGTAGTGTTTTTCACAAATCTGCTGCAATTTAGAGGGATCATTGTTTGGTACAACACCCCTAATAATCCCTTAAAGAGTATGTGTTTTCTGGTGACTTAATTGTGCAAATATTGGGAAGCAATGTGTATTATGTCTTTTCAAAAGCAATCTTACTCTAGCCATGTAAACTGCCATACCATTCAGGTCTAGCATATAGAAACATTTTGTGTGCAATGTCTCAAATTCAGTGGCCAGTCCTCATTGTGGATAGATATCTTGGCTTGACTTGGTTCACAGCTTTATTTAGAGAAGTCAGAAATCTGGGCAACACCATTTCCTTTATATAGTATATGTTGGTTTATAATATTTGAGGGTCTCATTAGAAAGCACAGAAACAAACATCAATGTATGGAAATTATGACCGCCCATGCATAGACCTACTTCCTGTTGATGAACCATCACATTTGAAAGTATTATGAAGAGGTGCATTACAGTGTGTACACTTGTTCCATTTCTTGGTCCTTATTTAGGAGTAGATTTACAATTGTAAGGGCGTTGTAAATTTGTAAGTACCTACAAGGGTCAGAATTTGTTAATATTTCCCTTCATGTGTAGGTCTTGTCTCACTTTGCCACACACCTAACCTTTTCTCTTCTTGCCTCATCCTCTATAATACCTGAAGGAACACCTTAGGTTGCAGCAGGGGCAAAATGAGGTACTGGACTCCAATTGTATCAATTGGGTTATATTACCTCTGCTGCTCTGGGGGAGTGGGGGGGGTCTGCTGACTAGTCACCCAAAACTGTTAACTAAGTACACACCATTATCTTTTCAACTAAATGTTTTTGACAAAATATAAACTATGAAAATATTGTGAAGATAATTAAAAACAGGTAAGAATAGATCTATGTACCTTGAATATACGTATATATATCATAGTACATATATGTTTCATTAAAATCTGTAAATCTCTACCTACCTATACATATCTAACTTGGCAATATATTCATAGTTTATCTTTTAACAGGACGATATTTTAAGTTCAATATTCTGGTAGAATACCTTTAGTGGGATGATATGGATTAAAAATTCTGAGCTGAGCAAATCATAGAATAATGCTCAATAAATCAATATCCATTCAGTGTTTTCTGTTAATTAAATACTACTGTATTCTAGGCACACAACGTGATTATACCCAAAGAAATATGGTGGTGCTAACTGCTACTTTTAAATGTACAGTGATTTTCATACTAGACTTGTAATTACATTGCGTTCTTCCTGTTGTCTTCAAATTCGAATTGTCCCATAAACTCTGAGTATTAGTGTGCCTTTTATGGTGAGGTTTGGTATCATGGTCTTACAAATCCCACTCTTGTCTGAGTCTCTTAGAAAAATGTCCTTCCATTTCAGAGCCTGCTTCAGCATTCTTGCAGGGAGAGTGCTCTCTGGAGGGGTTACAGTTGGATTCAGTAGCTGCCACAGGTCCATTCAACCCCCTCCCCGAATAAACAGGGGATCCCACTTGAAGTCAAGTCAAAAGGAAGGCTCCGTCTGTATGTGTAGTTGGAATATGTACAGGAATTAGAGTTGCCCCATGGAGCCTGCATTGCAGAATCCTTGGTTCACAGTATGAAAGTGAACTCTACAGGGCTCCACACTTAGAGTCTTGGAAATTGAATCTGCCAATTGCTGTTTTAGCTTCAAAGGGTTGTGAAGTCTGTTTTTTAGGAAGATTGAGAAGAACTTGCAGGGCACTCCAAGTTTAGGTCAATGAGGCTCCCATTTGCAGGTGTCACCAAGGCACTGAGCAATGACCAGATCTGTCTTGTTGGGGGTTAGCTTTATAATGACACAAGCAATTCTGAACAACATTCAGGGATACGGAACAAGCACACATACCTAGATGTAACAGCAAGGGGCAAAATGAAGGCCCAGTGGTGTAAGGGCTCTCCGCAGTCTTTAACAGCAGAGTTCCTTCCCATAGTGCAGTAATTATAAGATAATAAAGGTATTTTCCTTCCTTTGGTCATCATCTCTTCTAGGTTGCTGGGCTAGGATCGATCTCCTTCAATCAATTTTCTTCTGCAGAGGTACTTCCAGTATGTCTTTTCACAGCTGCAATTATAGGTTTCTCTCTTACACTCAGCACTTTCATCAAGCTCCTTATTCTGCTGCTTATGTCCTCTCACTTAGCTGGCAAGACTGCTGGGGGGGAGGGGGGCACCAGCTCTGGATCACAGAGGTCCATGAGGTGTTGACTCTGTACTATAACAGATATTCAGACTTCATGCCCCACTCATGCTCCGTTTTCAGACAGAGTTTGTGGATTACACAGGCTCAGCTCAGGGTTAAGATTCTAGCAGTTCCTGATCTTTTTAATAGCTCTCCTAGACAGCTCAAGTCAAAACCTTTGTTCTTCATTTTCAACAGAAAACAAGAAGGAATGGTAGAGATAGAAGTTCCATGTCAGAGGAACCAAAAGTAAAGGCACATAGGAGATAGAATCTCTTCACTCAGCTCTCTTTCATCTTGTTGGAGATAACACCTTTTGAGAAGAAAAAAGCAGGAAGGATGCAGAGACTAACCACACACTTCAATAGAGCTTTCTGTCTCTACCTGATTACATTAGATTATGCTTCACTTCTAAGACCCTCAACAAGCCTTTGCAGAGCTCTGCAATTTACATTATGGTCTGGCATGTTCTTTCTACTCCACCTTTTAGACCATCCACACAGGTGATTTAACATTCATTCCTGTATACTAAGAGTCCGTCATAGCACACTCACTTCCTGCTCGTCTTGCTGTTAATACAAAGAGCAAACATTCATGTGACAAATGGATGGAGGAAAAGATCCAGTTACAGATGACTTGCAGATCACTTAAAACAGGACAAGCTGCTCAGCAACTCTTGCTATGCAGGTTACAGGAATAAAAGGAGAGTCCTGTAACTATGGTTAGTCACTGTCATCACTGTTAGTCCTTAACAAATTGGTCTACTAACGTTATTCAAATTTAGAAAAGGAGGGATGCACTAGGTGTTCCACTCCAGATGACATAGCCAGGCTCTTGGTCGCTGTTTTATTTTACTGTGAGCCCTCAGCATACAAAACACTGATGGTGCACTGAAGCCAAAAAGGAAAACTATTCAGAGATTTGCTACATTACAAATGTATCAAGGGAATTTCCTGTGGCAATAATACCCCAACATATTTACCATGGAAAATGGTCACCAAGCTTTCCTTCTTTTACAACAGTAAGAGCAATTTCAAATTGAGAAAAATAAAATGATGATACTATTAATGATGATTTTTACATTTTCAGCTTCCAATTTAAGTTTATGAATGATTGTGATGAGAAGCGGGACCAATGTGACTTTTAAAAATGGCCCAGTTAAAATAAGCGTTATATTTCTATTTTATATTCCTTTAATCCAAACTATGTTCTAGACAACACCCTTAAAAATGAAAAAAATATTGAACTGTTAATTTGGCACTGATGCTTGCCAATTTTTCATCTGTCAGCAATAGATCATTCCAATGACTGATCAGTACTGAAGTGTACTTTTTCACTGGACAGTCAGTGCAAATGTCATTTTTGCACTTTTTACCTGAAAAATTGCCTAGGAGAAAGACAAATTTGTCAGAACCAATAAAAAATTGACCTTCACCAGTGCAATGTATGTGATATAGTCTCTAATTCCTATATATGGAAATGAAGAACGAGAGGATATGCTCAGTTATTTCAAATAAATAAAGAGTAGCATTGGGTAAGGAGCAAAACAAAAGTACAGTAATATCCCAAAACTTTGCCTTGATACAGAGAGATTTTGGACATTGTAAATGTATAACAGATTCTTAGTTAAATTACATGAAAAGGTTGAAATTTTACATTACACCTGAGAGATAGGGATGCATGAAACAGAGATAAGTGTAGTAGAAGCATTGTAAAAGTGTGTTTTTAAAATAAGATGAAGAAAAAACATGTAGAATAACATTAATACACATAAATGGAGTTGCACTAATTAAACTTATGCTTATGAATGGGAGTTTGTGCTAAAATGAAGTGGCTTAGTAATATGGTGCCTATTTTTAATATGTGTCATTTAGAGAAAGTGGTGCAAAAGTACTTAAACAATGAAATAGAAACTTGACATTATACAGAATGTTATCAGAGATATTATAGAATATGAAAACATTCAAACGAGATTAGAATTTTGAACTTTGAAAAACATGCATTTATGAGATTAATGTGAAAAATGTGTGGTCTTAGGATATTTTAATATTAGACATTACGTGTAATGATATTTGTGAAAGTTTATATATTATATGTGAATTCATTTCAATTTATCACAATTAAAGTAGAGTTAAAGCTTATTTAATTTAACCATGCGATGCTAACTTAAAGGCCTTCTTTTCAAGATTCTTTTCTCTGCTATTGACCTTTACCCTGGATTGCATATAAAAGATCATTCTTTGCCAAGATATAATGTAACTTGTTTGTTCTGTACACTACAGTTCTTTGACATAATTCATTTAATTTTCAAATGTTCACAGTAAATTGTTCCTGTGGGAATAGAATTTTAGCTAACTCTGCAAACTGGTATTTTCTTTTAACAACACTAGATTTATGTGGAAAGTTTTGTTTCTCATGACAAACATTGGAAATTAGCTCAACGTTTCAATTATCTTAGGTGACATGATGTGACAATAAGCAATGCGATGGTCTTTCGGGGGTGGTGTGATGCTGTGCCACTTATCAATCAACTTATAAAAAAAGAAGCACTAAAGGAGGGGCAACGCAGATGCGTATTCTGTTTTGCTTTTTATGCAGACTGATATTTCTTTTGCCTTTTACCCAACACACGAATGCAGACTCTTTTTGCCTTTACGCAGATCGCTTCTAGACTCTCCCTTTGAGATGCTTTCTCAAGCATGCTACATCACATTATGGATTAAAATGCTACTCAAATTTTTTAACTTTTGCTAACTTTGGACTGCCTAGTCTATGCTTCAGTCGGTGATATACGGATTGAGATTTTATGCTGAACCATTCTTAAGATCGTATTCATGCTTTGCTTATGGACTCACCCTTAATGGACTCTAATTGAATCCTTTCCATCCCCTTAGAAGTTGAGTGCTAGTCTGCAAATTACCCTTCTGCCTATTTGGTAATCAGACTCTGTAAATTATGTGACTATTCTTGATTGGAAACGCCTGCATTAATGCTTGGCATTATTATTAAAGATGTTATATTTTTAACTGAGCTGCTGAAGCAATTCCTGATTATGATGAACATTGCATCTCTAGTACAAAAAATCTATTTTATTCTAAATCTGCCTCAGTCTATTTTTTGAGTCTTGTTGATTCCTTATTTGATTGTATTGATAATTTAAATGTATTGTACAAGTAAGCAGCAAGCTCTAATGGAACATCAGGTGTTGTTTCTCTTATTTTGTGTAGCGAGTGCAGAGTTATTGGTATGTATAATTTTTACTCATCTTAACTTCTTCAGGAAGTTGGGTCTTCCAGTTGCTATTCTTTATAATTACAGTATGGTTTTGAGAGTGGTGTGTCTAAATTTGACCTCGAATTTGTGAGTTGGCTGTCAATTAACGATCCTCATTAGGCAGCTAACAGTGAGTTTAGACACCCTCATTTCCAACCCTTCTATCAGTGAAGAAAGACTCATCAGAGGATCATTGTCTCTGTGGTGAATGATTTCGATTTCAACATCTAATCCTAAAAGGGCCCAGTATGATTGGAAGAGTAAATGAGTGTAGAAGTAAGTCCAAAGCAGAGAAGAGAAGAAAGGAAAAAATGCTTCCGCTGGATCACCTCCAAGTCAGACAAAATTAAATTAACACATTTATTAACTTGGCTCCACCAATTATAAGTGGTTAGGTTTGTTGGCGGCCATGTTTAAAGGATGTGGACAAACGTGACCCAGACTTTGCAACAGCACCAGTCAAGTCTCATGCAGCTGCTTTCCCCATTAAAAAACACAGCTAAAAAAAAAGTCCCCTTCCCTCTCCTACTCACCGCACTCCCTCCCTTATCCCCTACCCAGCACACCAATGTTAATGTTCATGTTAATGTTGCTTATAAAGCGCAAACAATCATCCTGAGTAGGATATCACGGCGCTATAATGTCTGTGGTGGGCGGTAGGCCAATACAGAGTGGTTTGTCTTAATCTGGTTTGGGGAAGAGAAAGGTTTTCAGTTGCTTCCTAAAAGATAGGTGACAATCCGTCAGCCTGAGGTTCATGGGTAGCTTGTATACCCTGGTATACATTTGCTATCTGGTCAGAGAAGAAGACAAATGTACATGGCAAAACCACATGGAATAGGGGATTCTGTGTGGTGTTATGGCCTAAAAAATCATCCCCATGAAAGTGATTCCCCATTCGTGTGGTTTTACTCGAAATTGCTTGGTATTATGGTGAAGATATTACTGCATGGAAACAGTAAAATCGCATGTGATTTTACTGTTCGCTAAAATTACCCCATTAAGATGTAACTCGTAATTAGGGACACTATGTCTAATAGACAAAATTAGGATCCCCCACTGATGATCCCAAGTTAAAATATTTTCATACTTCATAAGATGAAACTGAGATTTAATTATGCATAGGTATTTATGTGATACATAATGCTCTCTGCTGAAGCGCATGACACTGTTGCTGGCATCAGGGTAAAAATAGCCATTATAAATGACGATTAACCTTGCCAAGTGAGATGTTATCACATGAGAATAAATGGCTTCACATAAAGCGGGCAATAAAAGGTTTCATGCGACAGGGAACAATATAGTCCCCTGGCCTTCCAGAGGTTCTAGGAACAGATGTGCCCTTTAAATCAGAATTACACTGTAGAAGGTTTTAAATGTTAATGCCAGTGATATTAGTTCTATCAGGTTCAGCACAATGCCTATGAAGGTGCATACAATAGAGATTATTCTTAATTCTATTTTATACATTTTTCAGTTTAAACGATGCTTTTTTTAAATTAGAAATTCACAATTAAATGAACTTTTCCTGCTGATGTATGCCTTGCCAAGCTTATGTTTGAATATCTCACCTTCCTCTTGTTGAACACGAGAAATAGCAGTTTCTGCTCGTCCCAAAACTTGTTTTTGAATGGTGAAAACCGCTTGAAACACAACGTGACCTGGAAAGACGACCTTAAACATCGAAGACTGTCTTGATATATTTTATGTAAATTGCATTCACTGCTGCATGCAATTGAGTATGTTTCGTGGGAGCAGCTGTAAAATATCCTGAGTGAGTAATTGAAGCAAGTATGTTACCTACAAAGAGTCGTAAATGCTTAATATCAGAGACCTCACAGATGATGGCAATGCTGTGCTATTTTAAAATGTTCTATCATTTGCATATATATAATATATATATGCATACATATTGGACTTGAATATATTACATGAAATATATGTTGAAAATGATAAAGAAAAGAGTAACATATTAGGAGGTGGTCTGGCAGTTGGGCCTGGACTGTTTTTATTGGATATTCATCACGACTGATTTGCATATGGTTGCTTCCTGTATAGAGTGGCACACATGAGATGGATGTAGTTGGCAACAAAATAAATGTGTCTGAAGGAATGATCTATGTGGAGAAGAAGGGGATGATGGCATTGACTTTAAGTATTGCTGAAACTGTGCACATGCTAATTGCTGTCATTTGCATTTGGGATTTTATGAATTTCATTCTTACCAATAATACTGCCAGCTCGTGCTGAATAGACGAATGAGTAAAGCTTCCAAAGATGAGTGAGCATGTGCAGAATGTTTTAAAATGTAGTATGCACACTGGGTAGATGGAGTTCAGGTAAGATAATGAGTAGTGTTAGGAGACTAGTTAGTAAAGGGCTGTCTGTCATAGGCATTCTGCATTGCATAGTCAAGGAGCATGGAAAAGAGGAGCAAGCAGTGTGGAGTATTAGATACTAGAGGTAAGCAATGTATTTTGAGGAATTAATATGGTTGCCAAAAAAGAGGAAATGCGTGTAGGAAAAAAGAAAAATGGATCAAAAGATAAGCAGTGGTCCTATCAAGACGAATAGGGAATGCCTACAAATACGAGGCAGGGGAGAAAGAGTAGATGTGGTGCCGTTCTGATATGTAGGTGAGGGGTAGACATATTAGTGAAAGTGTAGTGGGTGCCCTCGTGAGCAGCGAGTTGCTGCCTTTTTGCAAGTATGCGTTATAAATAAATACCGAATGCCTCTCTGTTGTGCTAAAGGCAAAGAAGTGCCTGTCATTGCAATGTTCCTTCTCTGAAATTTGGGGCTTACGTTTTCTAAGGCACTGTTTTGTATTGAGTTTACCACAATATAACAGCAAATGTGAAATTGCTCAAAATCATTTTGCTGATCTTAACCTGAAACAATGAAAAATAATCGACATTTACAGATGGATTATTAAAAAAGGGAGTGGGGGGTGGGTTGGAATGGGCTTTGTAGGCTTATCATAAGTGAGAGCCCCCAGAGCATGCTTGAAAGACATGTTGTGTGTTTTCTTTTTTTCCAAATTAATGAATACTTTCAGCAGAAGAAAAACATGTAAAACAGCACTGCTGTTTATGGTTTCTCGATAATGTCCACATAAGCACAACAAATCTAGCAAATGCAAGTTATGTATTGCCAAAAGGAGGTCTCTCTGGAGCCATGGACGAAGGCACTGCACAGAGCAGGCTTGCAGACTCAAATCCACTGGAGCTAATCGTATTATGGTGCTGGCAGGGGCTGCAAAAGCTCTCTTTGAAACAAGCTGCCTTTTGCAGTTTTTGGCAGTGTGGCACATGAACTAGTTTACAAGAGCAGTAGGTAAGATAACAAAAATGTTATTTAAAAAATAGAACCGTAGTGAAGTTGTACACAGCAGTATCCCACACTGTCCATCATTATTTTTGATAAATGTGCGTGGGTTTCAGAAGCAGATGCTTCGGGCGTGGATTTATTTTGATCGCAGACATTTTAGCTCTAGGATTTGGATTGTCTGTGCATTATCCTGCGTCTGCCAGTGTCCTCCAAAGCCAAACACAGGCCATTTATTTTAATTGGGGTCACATTCGGTCAGTCATACTTTCCCAACAGTGCACATCAGAAAAAAAGATAATGGTGTCCTACGAGCATTGAAGGCACCAATGACGGGTTGTTGATGCATTATCAATTAGGGATATCACTTGCTACCCTTAGCTTGCCCCCTGGTTCCTAGCCTCGGCTATGCTACCTTTGCTGCAAGGGCAGTGGGTAGAAGGGGTGTCAATAGACCCTAATACAAGCAAGGACAATGAGGCCTCTGATGGATAGTTGGCTACAAACAGACAATAATAATCAATGACCAGTGGGCCTGTCAGGACACTGGGACCCCGTGCCACTGCTCCTTCTGCACCATTGGCAGCTGTGCCTGCGTGTCTTGGTCATGCAGGATGCGCCAGGAAACAATTAAGAGAGTAGTGGGAGAGGTTGTGGCCTTATGGCCAGAGTTACCAACTTTGGAAGTGGGGAGCTAAGTTCTAGTCTTGGCGTCAGCTCAACATTCTGTGATTCTGGGCAAATCACTGAATCTCCATTGCCTAAATCAAATTAATGTGACCTTGTGTAATGGAACCAGAGCTAATGTAAAGCACTCAATGCATTTGGAATGAGTTCGCACTATATAAAACTGGGAAAAAAGTACACAAGATTCTGAGATTCTTGTTTCCTTTTTGTTGTTTATACAGTTTGTCATCCCCACAGCCATTTGGCAGCAAATGGGAAACTTTTCAGTTCATCAGAAGAGTCAAAAGGAAGTTTATGTTATTTCCATTATCCCTGACATTGTGATGTATCAATATGCATGGTATTGTGATTTATGCATATGGGGGATGGAATGAGCTTAATGAAAAAAGTGGCATGAAAGATGCAAAAAAGAGGAAAGTTTGATAGGGCTAGTGGCAGAATTTGCTGTTTAGGTTGTTAATTGTATTTACTGTATATGTTACTAAGTCGATTTGTATATCTGAAGGATGTGTGCTTGCGGATTAACATATTTCGTTCTATTTAAAAAAGAAGTTAGAAAAGAAGTATTGATAGGAGTGAATACCCTGTGACTAAATGTGGTGAGAATAAGCATGGGCCACGTCTGAAATCTTTGAAAATACTGTGAAAATCTCTATACTTGCGTCATAGAGATAGAAACATCTAATGAAAAGGCACAGTTTGTGCATAATTAAATCTATGGTTGGTAACCTTGTCCATGTTGAAAATGTAGGCAATTCTCGTTATGTAAACCATTTACGAAAATTGCGCAAATAACCTGTTATCCTGGACAAGAGATAGAATTTTGGACACTCCACGAAGTGTAGTATTTTGCTCTTTTAATCCCATGACAGTGGGACAAAATTTGATGGTTCTAGATGAACTCTGGCTATAGAAAGAACAAGGGTTGTATCTTGTATTCCTCTGAGCCTGGAATCAGTTACAGGTCATAGCATACATCTATGTCGATCTCCAAATAGGACTAGGCCTGATCAGTGGCACTTACTAAATTCTTTCAATACAGTTTACAAATATTTTGAGGCTGAAAGATGAAGACAAGACAACACATTTCCTTATACCATGTGCAATGCTTTTTAGATAATAAACTTCTCAATTCTTCACATAGGTTAGGTGCCGCAGTGATCAAGTGAGTTGTCAGCGCAGTGCTTAGCTGTGGTATCATCAACATGAAGAATAATCATCCAAAGGAAAAAGAGGTGAGAAAGGGGAATCCCACAACCCAATACATTCTTTCAGTGTGAAAATGGCAAGAGGTAACCAATGTGGCGGTGCTATGTTTAGAGGTCGTTAACCAAAGACCAAGACAGATTACTTTATGTCAACATTTTAACCCATTGCATAGACGGTCCATGAGCTCTCATTAGGACAAGATGTGTTAACGGATTGTTCTAATAGCTCTTTCATCGTAAAACAAGAGGCAGGGATTCAGCTGATCAATAATTTGTATGAAGTTGAAAAGGGCAAAATATGACTCAATTCCATTAGAGTGAAATTTACTTGAGGTCTGTGTTCTCCACTTTATCCAACTACCCAGATGTTGTCACCATTCCATGAATATAGACCTCAAATCTGTTTTCCTTTTTTCCCAGGTTTCTTTGGTGTCATTGGAATAGTTGCAGCAAGCCCTTTTGTTTTATGCATTTTCTGAAATAGCCTAATAAGGGCTACTCTTAGGGTGATAAATAGTGAATTTGGTCTCAATTCATATTTTGCATTGTTAACACACAGACGTGCAAAGGTGGATGCTGACATTCAAATATTAGATGACAGTGATAGTGATAGGAATACCTATTCCACATAACCAAAGTATTTTTCAGAGATTTTTGTTACTGTGGTTGGTGGGTTCAAATATTTGTTTAAACTATATTATATGTAGATCAAGCTTCAGATGCTACATGAAATCATTTTCTTTACTTCTGTGAAAAAAATTGATTGAACGACTTTGGGAGAAGTTGCACAGGTTCATTGAACATCCTGTGGTAATAACTCTTGTTACACAACAGCTATAATATACATGTTCTTTGAACTGATAAAAAAACAACTGCAAATATACCTCTTGAAGTGTGTTGATCATCAAAATTAGGGCTTCTGCCAAGCCAGGTGGAGTTGACAGGAAAATAGATGTTCTTTTTGACACTCAACTATGTGTTTTACCCTCAATACAGGCTACCTACAGTATGCTTTAGCAAAATGTGTCTCTTGTTAACACTCCAAGAACACAAGCAACAGGTGCACTCAGTAGTAATGTCCAGTTTACAAACAAATATACCTCTCCTCGATGAACTAAAACAAAACATATGCATTCTGAGATAAATGATCTGCGTTGGGATCCTAAATCGCTTGGCTTATTAATTATGACCAAATTACACATATGAGTTTGGCAATGGAAATGCTCCAAATTACTTGTCAGACATCTTCAATTTTCCCTGATCTGCCACAACACGGTGGCCCTGCACAGATCTCAAATTGTTTATCCCAAAATGGCGCTAATCAAATTTGGTGGGCAATCATTTTAAGTAGAAGGAGCCACACTCTAAAACAGTCGCCCACTAGAACTAAGACTTCTCAAGAACTTCAGCAGTAAACACAACAACTCCTGTGTAAACTGAAAATGTCAGCAACATCATGACATCGTGGACCCTAATACCACAGTCCCAGAGGGGCGTGGTCTCAGGCAAATGTTGTGAGCCTATTTTTCACACTGGATCAAACAGGATATTAAGGGGAAGAGTGGAGAATTCAGTAGTCTGCTGTTACATTATAAGGGTACACACATCACGTTAGATAAGCATGAGAGTTACCTCACAGTACTCATGTTAAAGTCTCACTGAGGGTGAAATGGTTTACCAGTGGTGGTGGTGGTGATGGTACCAATGTTATGCTAAAAATCCATTACTAAGAAATTATTCTTGTTCTTTTAGAGGGTTTACCGAATCTTCGTGTGGTGCAGGAGAATGACATTGGAGTGATCGTTAAATGACTCTGGCTACTGATAGAACAAAACAAGAAAAAAAAACACTTGAGGTGCACAATTTAAATAAACAACTTATAAAACCTATTGCTGAGTCCTGCCGTGATTCTTGAACCTCACCACAGTGGCATTGGTTTTCTTAAACATTATTTTCCCACACATATAAATTGGTAAAAGTGACTAAACCAGTCACCCCAAGCTCAGTGTATTGTCCCTGTTTGCTTAAAACCTTTTTTACCGACCCAATAGATCAAGACTATTCCATTTCCTGCTAAAAATGCTGATGAGAGCTGCAACTGTTAGGATGCAGACTTTTGTGGATTTTCAACATTTACAAGCTGGCTTATGTGGAGAATTGGGCACATAATTTGTGATAACGTGAGTAGCAGGTGATCTGCACTGTGTCCTCGCAGGTCTCTGAAACAGCAGGTGCAGTCCTTCCTTTGTTCTTTCCTAGGTCCAGAGCGTTCTGAAGAAAGTATTTTCAGGTGCCACGTTTATGCCTGAAACTAGCTTGTAGGAGTGTTTATGCAGGTTCTGACTGTCAAAAAGGATAACAGGAGGGTGACTCCAGACTCCTCCCTAACCAATAGGGTAAACTAATCCAAGAGGGAACCATGCTCACTCCTGCGATAGTTCCTGTGTGCCCTACTGTAAACAATTTCACAGTGTCCCTTGCTCACTGAATCAAAGATGGAGACGCCCTTCCCCTATCATACAGAGCCTGTGTGCATTCCCACATGGGTGTCCCGGGTAATGAGCAGCACTTCCTCTGTGGTCACTCCAAAACAGTTATAAGGGCAGCTCTCCCTCCTTAGGGTTTGGTGCTGCCTGACTGGGCGAATGAAAAAAGGGCCTGTGCAGATGTCATCTGACATCTGCTTGTGGCAGAGGAGGCTCCTTTGAAATAAATTAAGTTCCTGGGCACAGTCCAACTGGTCTTCCTGCCAGAGGAACTAAACACCTCCCCATACCCAGGCCTTTGTCTCTCCTCTAGGAGCAGTTTTCACTGCTCATCAAGCTGGGTGACAATTAGCCTCCTGGGGCACCAGCCAGGGAAAAGGTGACTTTCTAAAAGTTCCCTGTCTGTTATTTTTAGCAAAGATGCAATTTCACTATTTAATTGGACATGTAGTACATGTAAAAATTATTGTTTAATCATTTATCTAGCTGGTCCCTATCCAAAGTTAGCAGAATTAAAATGTAAGATTGCCTCCCGGTGTTTTACCAGGGGTCTGCCAGTATATCGACAGTAAAAATAGCTTGTGGGTGCTAGTCACTGTATAGGCAAGTTAACTTTACATTTCTACATGTCCTACTTTTAAATACCATATGCTCTGCATTGTGGACTTACAGGCCTACATAGGGGTGACTTATTCATATTTAAATGGGAGGCTTTCTCCTGACAAAATGGGTCTTTGTGACAGGCTGGTCTCGGTCGAAACGCGTTACCTTTGAAATACCCTATGACCTTTGAAAGTGATCCTGGAGTGCGACTCTTTCTTGTGGTGTACATTGCTGCACAAGATTTTTCTACAATATACGACCGAACTTCAGCACCCAGAAGTCACACCAACCCCGTCTGGTGAGGGATCAACTGTGCTGGAAGCGTTCTCAAATATATATATATATATATATGTTTTTTTATTTTTCACTGAGCTAAAGGTTCAAGTAACGTTATAGTTAGGTGAATTTGTCAGTGAGAACATTAATGTTTTGAACTAAGGAAAACACAGAAATTCACCAGCTATAGTTAGCAAAGCTAGCTATAATTACTGCTTGCCATGCACTGCTTATGACCTTCAAATGTGAATTCACACATGGCATGTTCTATGACATTATTTATGACATTGCTGAGGATATCTCAAATGACATCACGGATGACATCACTGAGGACATCATCCATGCTCTGTTTTACCCCATCCCCCAGGGCCTGGTGCTATTTTGAAGGGGGGGGAGAACATGAAGCCGTCCTCCCCCGGCCAATTTCAACGTCAAAAACTCCATCCCCCTAGGCCTGGTGGGATTTGGAAAGGGGACAGGCGTCTCCCCTCCCCAGGCCAAACTTGGCCCCGGGGACCAAATCCTCCAGGATCCAGCACTATATTGAAGGGGGAGGGACATGTGGCCCCTTCCCAAGGTTTATTTTGGCCCCTTGAACCCCATCCCCCAGGGCCCAGCAGTATAGTGAGTGGGGGCATGTGGCTCCCCTCCCCAGGTCATCTTTGGTCAAGAGGACCCAATTACCCAAAGGCCTGTCACTATTGAAGGGGGAGGGGAGGTTGATTTGGACTGGGCACCCCATCCTCTAGGACCCAGCTCATCCAAAGGTGGATGCTTTGGTGCCCACTCAGGGCACCCACCACACTATCATTGGGGGTCACGGGGGTGCATCGAGATCCCCGAAGGTCCAGCTGTCTCCCCGCATTCAGCATTGTGTTTGCCCACAGCGAGAAGCTAATAATGCTGCTCCCTCTGGTCAGGAACAATATATAGATCTGTTTCCCTGCCCGCATCATTGCAATTGCCATTGGTCCTTTGCTGTGTGGGGTTAGACTGTAGTGGCTGTTTCTGTCAAGGAGAGGACCAAGTCTTTGCTGTGACCTGCTTGAAGAAGATTTCCAAGGGCTTGGTGTAGAGCTTGTCTCCTGTTCTGAAGTCTCAGGGACATAAAGACTCAATTTCCTCTGTATTGTTGCCCTTGGAACTGCTGTTTCAGCTGCCACAGAGGGAAATAGCAACAATGACACAGGTGAGTGATGCCACGACCTGCAACTAAGCTGTGGGCACCGCTCGTGAAGTGCACGACGCACAGCCCTGACTTACACCGCAGCCCCTACGCCGCACAATATTGACTGCAAAGCCGTCATCGAGGCCACTACCTGCACCGGAGCCGAGAGCACCGCATGTGAAGCTCACGACACACCGCCCCGACTTGCACCGCAGCCCCGACTTCACCGACGCCAGTGGTTCATCTTCGCAGAGCCAATACCTGACATGGGTGACCTCCCAAATCTATTGACTCTGCATCGTCTAAAGGAACCGATGCCTTAACGCCATCACAATGTCACCCCCCTGGCAACAGTAAGGAACCAACGCCTCACCTCCCCTGCATCGCAGTAAGGAACTGACAGGGTCGTAAGGAACCAACGCCACCTGGTGCCAACGAAGTATCACCTCCCCAACGCCGTGCACTTTCTCTGTTTTCTTTGTTTAAAAAGGTACTGTTCTTTGGGGTCTGCCTGACTCCAGGCCCGATGCCGCGCACCTCCTGGTCGGCGCTGTACTTTGGGATTTACACCTGTCATGACGTCTCAATAGCTCCCGGTGGAGTTATTTGTTGCTACAAGCTTTTTATGTGTGAATAACCTATTTTTGGTGATATCTGAATATATGTGTCGTGGATTTTTGTTGGTTTGGTCTTATTTGGTGTAGATAAAGATTACTTATTACATAAACTGGTGTGGTGTCCATTTGTAGTGTTTTTACTGTATTACTGTATGTGTGCACAAATGCTTTACACACTGCATCTGAGATGTGCCAAGCTACCAAGGAGGTGAGCGGGGGCTGTCTAAGTGCGTAACTCCCTATCCTGGATAGAAACAAGGGTCCCTTCTTGGACAAAGGTGCAAACCATTGCCAACTAGAGACCTCCATTTCTAACAGGTGGGTTCTCCAGGGCCATTAATGGCTCAGGGAGGAAGCGTTTTGGACCCTCGGATGTGCTCCCTGGGGCCGTTAGAGACTCGGGAAAGGGACAGCATGGCCCTCCTCAACATAAAAATTAATGTTGGCCCTGGGTGTGGGCTTCCTGGGCCTCTTCAGACACAGGAAGGGGGACCACATGGCCCCCTCCCCATCAGTAATAAGACCGCCCCCGGTGGGCTCCTCATTTCCTCTAATGGCTTGAAGAGGGGGTTTACGCATTCCCCTTCCCCATGAAAATAGTTTTTTGCCCCAGGGGTAGGCTCCCAGGGCTATTAATGAAAAAAATGAGGCCCAGCCGCCATTTTATTTTTCGATCCTGCGAGAGTCTTGTGGGATTGCAGCATTTCTTTGGGTCCCCCCATGGGGCCTAGGGGGTTAGGGTATCCCTTCCCTGCCCATAACTTTCTTTTTTTTACAACTTCAGGACAGGGGGCTAAATCCCTTATTCCTGTCATGACTTTTTCTCATGTTGCTGGCTGCCAATCAGAGTGCTTGCTCTCACAGGAGTATGATCCCCTGGAGCGTGATGGCCCAAGGGAAGTAAAGCTCCCTGGGCCAATCAGAGCGCTCTATTTTTAAATTGCCACTTCTACAAGAGTCTTGGAGACTCTCTTGAGCCCAACTGCCAAAAAATACAATTATGTTTGACCCATAATTTCTCACTAACTACTGAACGGATTTACACCAAAAAGCGGACCAAGTTCTAGTTTCTTGCTGAATTTGATTTAATTCTGTTCAGCAGTTCTAGATATAACCTCCCTTAAAAACATCTATGGAAAATGCATTGGGAATTTATGTTTTGGGATCTGCCTTTTTTCGCTGCCCCATCTGACATATCACCCTGAAACTATCCAGGAAAGAGCTTAGGTTGGTGAACTTTTTTTGGGAAAGTTTCGTGAAGCTACGTCAATCAGGTCCACAGTATAAGCAAACCAAAAAATGCTCCATATGTGGAAAAGCAGACCTAACTATAATTATCAAGTGGCGACTGCCTCTCAGTAAATAAATATATGTATATGAAGGAGGAGGAATTTTCAGCGAAGACAAAGGACAAAAGCCAGCAGGAAGTGGTACCAATTAAAAAAGACAAGGGGCTGGCTGGAGAAAAAGGAGATAATAAGCAATAAGAGTAACAACAAAACCATCATGAACTTAGCCATTATCACCCTATCTGAAGCAGAGAAACAGATTTTGAGTTTGGGTCAATCCGGTTGCCCATAAAAGATTTTCAACTATGCAAGAACACGATTGGATATATATAAATGTGTGAGAAAATTTAAATTAAGTACATTTCACATTCTATCCAACAGGAGTTCGTTTCAACCAAAGCAAAAATCTGTTGAATCAGCAACTGTGAAAATACCAGCTAATTCATCCCAATCGGATCTACCTTTCATTACCGAGATGCAGGAGATGTGGAACAATAATGGAACAATCACCAACCAGAACAGGGAAGAATACAATATCCATGATGGTGCATCCACATCATTAAGTACAAAAACTACAATAGCTAATGATACAACAACTAAACAGCCAACACCCTTCAAGCCCAAATCAACATTTAACCCCATTACTCTCAGAGACTCTATTAATATTTTTCAGGAACAGGTTACGGATCAGATCAAACAATTAAATTACAAGGTACAAAACACCAAAACTAAATATAATTGGCAAAATCATAAATACCATGAGCTCATGAAAAAGTTAAAAGAAAACAATAACATTATTATTCGTAACTCTGACAAAGGCGGCAATATTTTCATTATGTCCAAAGATTACTACACCAAGGAGGCCTACCCACAGCTCAATGACAGAATGTGCTACTTAAGAGGTAGAGTCTCTAACTTGAAAACAATATATACTGAATTTTACCAAAAGCTACAGGCATGGAAAATGAAGGGTCTGATCACGACTCAGGAATATACGTTTTTAAAGAATGACAATCCTATAATACCAACAATATACTTTATTCCCAAAGTCCCTAAGGATCCGATAAGACCCCCAGGCAGACTGATTATCTCTGCTAGAAACAGTTTATTGGAACAAACATCACAATACGTCGATTACTTTTTACAAGATCATGTTAAGACACTACCATCATATGTACGGGAAACAAGTGACTTTTTAAGAAAATGTATACATTTTAAATGGAATAAGAACTATTTACTCATGGCACTCGATGTGACTTCATTGTATACAAGTATCAGACATTCTGATGGATTACTGGCATTGGCACATTACCTTAAAAAAAGACCAGAATGTGAAATTGAACATAATCATATGCTGACAGAAATGGTTAAATTGTGTTTAAATAATAATATATTTATATTTAATAATATTCTGTATCAGCAGGCAAGAGGAGTGGCAATGGGGGCCAGCTTCTCTCCCAGTTATGCATGTCTTCACATGGGCTGGTGGGAGGAGCTGGTCCTCGGAACCAATCATGTTCAATACATCCACAAGAACATAACGATGTGGTTACGATTCATAGATGACCTGTTTGTGATCTGGGAAGGAATGGTAGAAGAGGCTAATGAGTTGGTAAAGGTCATCAATGTCAATGAGATTAACTCCCACTTTACAGCCACAATCAGCCAAAGCACTGTGAACTTCTTAGATACACAGGTATACATTGACAATGACATAATAGAGACAAGACTATATAGAAAAAAACTGCTGGAAATATAACCTTACACAACAGCAGCTCCCACCCTAAACATGTAATAAATAGCATACCATATGGGGAGATGCTACGCCTGAGACACATCCACAGCAACCATAGGGATTTGACAGCAGCATGGAGAGCTAGTCGTGTCAGATTCTTGGAACGGGGCTACTCTGACAAAAATATTGGTGATGCAAGTTCGAAATCCATGACTGAGCAAAGACAAGAGCTATTGAGGGATATACAAGCCGCATCCTTAACTGATACACAACAGTCAGAAATAGAGATTGACAATACTCCAAGAGATTTTAGGTTTATTATGGGATACATTAGACAGCAGAAACAGCTACTGTCTATCATCAGACACAATTGGCTTCTTATACTCAGTGACCCTATCATTGGGCCACAGTTACCCTCAAAAGTATCAATTACCTACAGCAGTGGACCATCTATGCGCGATGATTTAGTCAAAACCAGCCGAGAGGTTATTCAGGGAACCAGTTGGCTACAAACCCACAAGGGTTTTTACAAATGCAAGTCTTGCAAAGCATGCCTGCTCGGCATCAATAAAACAACATACCAAACCCCATTTTGTACTAGGGAGCATACAATCACAAAACTTCTTACCTGTAAAACTGAATATGCAGTTTATGTGCTATCCTGCCCATGCGGTTTACAATACATTGGTAGCACCAAGTTACAAGTACACAAAAGGGTGCTACAACACATGCGCGCTATCGCGAATCAGGATAACACATACCCAGTGGCACACCATTTTAGAGACAAACGAAATTCTAATAGTCTTGATCTCCGATATTATGTAATTGATCCAGTACCTCCAAGCAGAAGAGGGGGGAATAGATAAACAGAAAAAATCAAGGAGGCCCCCTTGCTAGATTGGTCTGGGACCAGGGGAGACACAAAGAAATACAAACAAAGTCCCACAAGGCAACAGGACTACCCTATATAGTCAATTCAATTAAGAGCAAATTATTACAGGTTAGATGGTAAAACCCTTATTTTAATGAACCTATGTAGAGGAGAGGTGAACGATGCTAGTGTTGAGAGGATAAAAACATTTGAGTACTGCCAAAGAACTTTTTACAATGAGTCAAAAAAAGAGTTTGTTTTTAAATAAAGGCAATACATATATTTTATTTCATATCATAAGGCTGTATAAACCGTTAGTGTATTATTGATACATTAAAAACATAGGTCACACGAACAAGCAATCGTAATTAAATAATACACAAGATTATTAAAAAAAAAATTATACACAGAGTTATTAAAAATATTCTGAAGCACAAATGTCGACGCAGCGTTTCTTTTTTTTGGGAATACAAGCACCTTCTTCAGGACAGATTCTCAAATGATTAAACTCAAAATTTCTTATACTCCATTCTCTTGGAGTTATTGATGCCTCGCGATCCCAATGTGGTTATGCGGATACGCGGGCGTCCCAAGTTTTGAATATTATGGGCACGTGTTCATAAGAACTTGGATCAAAATTCACAGGTATTACCACTGTCCAGGGGAGTCACCGATATAGGATTAATTTGTCTCAACTGTACTTCAGTTGTAGGTAATAGCAGGAAAATTGCTGTAGCCGTAGACCTTTTTCCACTTCGTGTTGAAAATGACGATGTATGTGTACATAAGCGGCGTTCATTTGTGTTCACTGTACCCCTTGTTGTAAGCAGAACGAATAATTACGAAACACTGACTGTGTTATCCCGCCAGCATAAGACCCATGCACATATGTACACGACAGCTATTTTAGGCACCATGGCCTCTCTGACCGTTTGCTAAACCCCCGACACCCCTCCCCGCGCGCACTGCTCATGCAACGGCCACAAGACCCTCTCCCTCTGCGTGACCCTGCACTAGAAGTAGCACTCCTGCTTGACCCACACCCCCCCATTTCCTCCCAGGAACACCCTTCCCCTCAGCTGACAACCCCCCGGCTGCACTTGACCTCTCGACCCGGTCCCAAGTCCTAAGACCAAGCCTTGTTGATATACATCCCCCTTTTTCCCTGCCCAGCATAACAAAACCGTGATACACCAACCGAAGTGTCCGACCTTATCACCTGACCAACCTTTGACCTGATCATCCCCTCCTGCCCTCGTGCCCTGTAGGAATGTCCAGCTGAGAGGTCACAATCTCTTGTTACATTCAGGAGGGGAGGATGACATCTGAGCGACTGGTATGGGAATAGGCCTGAAGCTGGGATTCCAAGCATGCCTTTTCCCACTTCAAAGCGTCTTTATTGTAATAAGGAATGTTTGTGCATCATAAACATGTGTATAAAAGACGAAGCCTCAGAGAACTTGTTAGAGCACCTCCTGAAGACACTATGCGAGTGTCCGAAATGACAGGTTCTCCTCATGAGAAATAAAACTCTATTCTTGTCTTCCTGCTTCCAGCGCCCGTCTCTTTATTTGGTAGTTGTTCAAGATGGGAACTAAGAGGCGTCCTGCGCCAGCAGCCTGGGCATCAGGTGTGTTATGGGCTGACTTTTCCTCAATTGGCGTCCCAACGAGGGGTCCATCAGCGACATAAGGTCCGGTAAGAGAGGTCCAGACGATGGGGTGAACATCTAAACAATTGGAGTATACCTGCCTTGAGAGGGCCCTCGTCCGGCTGCCGATTGAATGAACTTCACCGATTCTGAACGGACCTCTCTCTCAAGTGACCTACTGTCCTGACTGGAATCCCACAGGAATGCTGCGGTAAAAACATGGAGAAAGAGAACAATGGGGCGCTGGAGAAAGGAAGGCGAAGAATTGCCCACATGGTCCGGTCCGGGTAAGGTTAAGTAGGACGTCTTTACGTCCGATTGGTAGGATGGCTTTATCCATCTGATTGATTGATTGATTGATTGTTTTGGAATCAGTATTTAAAATAGTGGTATTGTTCATTGATTGGTTCATTTAGCCTCGGTTGCTACTTGAAGTATTGGTTCTCTTGGAGACATTCTCTGTTTGCAAACAGCGACGAATAGGAACGTTCCTCTCTCTTTGCAAATAGTGAAGGATAGGTAATGCGGACTTTTGTCCCCCGTTGTAATCCGTCATGCCTATTTTTCTCCCCACTGATTGATTGGTTGCTCTGTTGCTCTTTGAGACATTCGCTGTCTACAAACGGGGAAGAATAGGAATATTCTGTCTCCCTTTGCAGATAGTGAAGGGTAGGTAATGCAGACTTTTGTCCCCGTTGTAATCCGTCATGCCTATCTTTTCTCCCCATTGATTGTTTGTTATCGGTTTTTATCGATTATTGCTCTTTGAGATATTCCCTGTCTACAAACGGGGAAGAATAGGAATATTCTGCCTCCCTTTGCAGATAGTGAAGGATAGGTAATGCAGACTTTTGTCCCCGTTGTAATCCGTCATGCCTGTTTTTTTCTCCCCACTGATTGATTGATTGACTGGACATTTATTGTTCAAGGAATAGTTCTTTTGAGGCATTCTCTGTTTGCAAATAACGTGGAATAGAAATGTTCCGTCTAGTCTTTGCAAGTAAGGAAGGGTAGGTAATGCGGACCTTTGTCCCCCGTTGTAATCTGTCATGCCTATCTACTCCCCACTGATTGGTAAACCAGTTCCACCCGGACCATTTATTGGAGGTAGGTCATCTGGCTCGGCCAGGAGGGTACCCCTAATACAAAAGGACAAATATAAAAATGCGGATTAGCCGCTGTATCGTGCTAGCAAATAAAAGAGAAAAATATATATATAAAAATCGTTAGGGAAAAGAAAAGGAATAGAGTGAAATCAGTAGGCCACTGATGAGATCTCTTTTCAACCTCGCTGAAATGGAAACATAGGGAACAACCCCTCAGGAAATATGAAACTGGTGAGGAAAGCCGAACTTAACGCTATGACTTCGAGACAGCTTGGCTCCACCACCCACCCCGCCCAATTAACGACAAAACTTAGGAGAATAATAGAAAAATATATAACACTCTAGCAAAGTAACAGGTGAACACGTTTTATTTTTTAACAAACAAAAAAAAACATTTAAGCAACTATTTACATGACAAACGGCTGCAACGGCAAACGAAACCGACAATGCATTTCGCCGTCTGCCTGACGCCGTTCCAGTCCTTCCTTCCCCAAAGTAGCAATGTTGGGCTACTTTGGGCTACTTTCTAGTAGTTTTTGGGCGTTTTAAAGTCTACAAAAACCGTCAGGGGCGGTGGGGTGGAAGGACCACTACGCGAATAGCCCGAAGGCGGCGCCACACGCCAAGGCCTGTCCCCCGGATGAACCAAGGGACCCGTTCCTGGGGCCAGGGCGAAGAAGCGTCCGGCCGCCATCGGCTAAAGGCCCGGCCCGAAACGTGCCAGGCGTCCCCACTTCTTCAATAATGGCTGCGACGACACTGGGGGGGGGGATGTCTTGCACATGCCTCCGACCCCCCCCTCGTCCTCATCGCCTGGTCCGGCCATAACAAATGTCAAGCAAGATGCCGTGGGGTGCACCGGGAGGGAGAGGCGGCGCGAACGAGCCTCTCCCACCTCCCCAGGTGAAGGCTCCCCAGCTGCACCCCCAACGCTCCTCGCACCCGGCAAAGGGTTCGTCCACTCTTACGGTGCAGCGACGCTCCACGCACCCGGCAAAGGGTTCGTCCACTGTGGCGATGCTGCGACGCCTCGCCCGACAGGTTGGAGCCCGTCTGCTCATTTGACCCCGCGATTGCCGGTAGCTGCCGAACTCTCAAAATGGCGGTCGACCTTGCAAGAGCGGGCCCAGCATGAAGGAATGGCCCGGTTGCTTGTTGACTCCACCATCATAAAAGTTCTCCTCGACCTTGAAGATTCTATAGGAGCCGCGGGAGTCCCCGACCCCCGCAGATACCCCCGATGGGGAATGACTGCCATAACTGCCCGCGGAACGATGAAAATGTAGCCGCGGGACGTCGGCGCTCCCATGCTGACGCCAGCCTCAATTTGAATGACTAAAATACTGCAGACTACAGTTCGGATCAGTTCCGGTGAAAACGCAGTATGACCCGGTAGAAAAAATGTTGACTCCCTCCCCCCTTTGACTGATGGTTCATACTGCCGATCCCTTTCTGTTGCCCTTTAACGGAACTTTTTGGACTACCGAAAGAGGTTCTGGGCCAACCACGAGTTGGTGGCGGTTTTGACTATGCCTGGATCTGCCTGGCCGCACCCAAAAATGGCGCTGGTACAAATGAAACTTTCAACTCCTTGTTGTACCCCGATTGCTCAGCCTTGATGTCATGAAATATGTATACAGTTTTTAAACACAATGAAGTGATATGGGATAGGTACTGATTATGTGTTCGGACAATGAATTGAAGTGAGATGGGTGCTGATTGAACATTCGGACAATGAATTGTTGATAAGTTTGGCGCATCATGATTATTGAAAGTTCGAATTTCAACACTTATGATACTTGCTCACACTGAAGTTTCGATATGATTTTATTGCACTTCTCGCACTTTTAGTATGAAATCAATGACCACCGACTCCATTAGGTTTTGCACTAATAAGTACCCCCACATGTACAGTTTTGGCCGGCCCACAGGGTTGTAGGCCCATATTTATGCACCGACATTTTTTATTAAAGATTTTTAGAGAAAAACGTACGTAGTTGTCACGTGTGAATTGGTAAGTCTCGAATAACTGACCACTGTTTCCGATATAACTGAATTACAGGTGAAATGGCTCAGCTCGATTAGTTAAGGGTTAAAAAGTATAGTACGCAGAAATATTGCAAATATGAATGGTCCAGGTTTTTGTTGTGTGTACTTTGCACATTTTTGTACAGCCTAAAGCAACTGCTAAAAGACCCTGGAATTCAGTCTATACTTTATATGCTACCTGTATCAGGAAAATTGTGCTAAAATGCCCCTAAGTCGCCCCGAAGGAGTGCCACCTGGCCTCCCTACATACGGTCCGTAATACCACACTTGGGTGACCTATGCTATCCACCGGCTTCCGATAATCATCTCTCCCACACTAAAAGGTTCATCTGGGCTTAAATGCCGAGTTGGCACGAACTGCGTTCCGTGGAGATAGACCGAGTATGTAGTAAGTAAAAGCCTTTTCGGATTTATGCGCGCTGATGTGTTTTTAAATGCTGCCCCCGCCCCCTTCTTTTTCCCTCTTTCTGCAGGTCACTTTGGAACATCGATTAAAAATACGAAAAAGAAAATGGTGATCTAAGGGACGAAGAGACGGGAAAAAGGCGTTCGATTATGGTGCCTACGCACCCCGAATAATACAACCAAAAATAATGTGCACTCATGATTAAGCACTCTACACTTAACTAAATAGGGAAAGGTTTAAAGAATATTCTGAGGTGAGGTTTAAACTCTAGTACCCTCCGCTTGGAGGACTAGGAATGTCATCAGTGTTTGGAAATTACTACATCCTATCCACACCCTCATGAACCGGAAACTCAGAGCTGCCCTATTGTTCTCCCAACTGACACGCACTGTTGCCTCAGCCTGGAAACACATTAGCCCGACCAGGTTAGTTCTTGACTGGTTGCCAAAGGCGTAAGTATGTACAACCACAAAGACCAGTAAAGGCAGCCGACAAAAAGGAAAGAAAAGGGTAAAAAGAGCTTAGGATGCTAAGGATACGCAGCATACAGGAAGAGATCATTATGGCCAATAACGGTTATATGTCTTGTCTTGGATTTTTGTATATAATACATGTACTGTCTCCCTCACCTGAGTATGTGTGTACGTAATGTATGGAGCTACGTCATCCCTCTGCCTGTGTTTCCGTATTACTTAACCCCTGTTGTTCTGTGTTGTGCGCGCACTGAATGATCCATTATTGTACACGTCTCTCTCTCTCTCCCTCTCTCTCTTTCTCTCTCCATGTCATACGTGTACCGAATGGACCATTTAGAGTGCGGTCTCTCTCTCTCTCTCTCTCTCTCTCTCTCTCTCTCTCTCTCTCTCTCTCTCTCTCTCTCTCTCTCTCTCTCCTCTCTCTCTCTCTCCAAAAGCCCCCTGTTCCCTCTTTCCTTGTATGGTGACGTTGTGCCCCCCCGGCACAAAACTTAATTGGGTCTCCTCGAACACAAAGGTGTTCGGCAAAATTGACAGGAACTAAAAACGATTGTGACTTGCCATATTACTACCTCTCCTTTCTGCAAAACGATAGAACCCGAGTTGGTAATGAAGGAAAGGACAGGTAAGACGACGGATGCCCCCTAATCTGGCCTTTTATAGGGGGACTATAACGTCAATGGCCTTCTGTTTTCCAGTTAGCTAGAAATGCAATTCCCAATGCACCGATCACTTCACCCCTCTGCACTTAAGTGCGGATGTCCAAAGCGCCCCCGCTTCTCCCGATTGACCCCAGCTCCCTGTCCAAAGCGTCCCCGTTTCCCCCGATTAACCTCAGCTTCATGTCAGCTACCCTCGAAGCGTAATTGATGACCTTGATTAACGGTCGCTCCCCAAGAAAAGCATGTTTAACATCTGCCCCCTCCCCCTTCTTCATGACGATAACGCCCCTGCTTGCAAGAGTTAGCCGACCCTGAAGGAAAATGTAAGATTGTTGATACTTGGGTTAAAGGGAAGGGTGAGTCTCTACATAAGGACTCGATTTTTGAGTTTGATATAATACACTGTGTATAAAGGTCCAATTTCTCTCCACATACATCACGAATGAACGCCAAACAGGTTTAATGAATTCAATGGTAATGCCCTCCTACATACTCCATAAGTGATGACTTCTGACTGTGACCGATGAACTTATCCCCCACCTACATAGGATTGGGGACGGAATTGAGATGTATAAATGTCTTCTCCTGCCAGTTTTTCTAAAAACTTGTTTTGTACCCATTCAAAGATACAATCACCGGAGGAGAGGAGCTGGACGTGACGCACAGCCTGGCCACAGATCATGAAGCACGTGTGACCGCGACCAAAGGTGGAGCCACCGAGCAACGAGACGCGGGACGAGGCACCACTCTCAAACTCGGCAGATGAAGGAATAAAGGGCCGCCTTGAAGCCCTCGATTTGCTGACCCACTCGTGCCTGAAGTCCCCGTCCCTTTTTGAGCCCGACTGATGGGCCTGCCTGCTCGTCATCTTTTGCTCCTTTTGGTCCCTTGATGTGCTCAAAGATCTGATCCCACTCCGCCCTCTCTTCCCTTGATTATTCAACAACATCACACTTTTCGCATAACTTTTGACTATAGAATGAGGTTTTGTCACGGAAAAAGAAAGACACGCAGGTGCCCAGCATGAGGCACCCCTAAGAAAATCAGTTAAGAAACAGGACTGTGATCTAACAGCAGAGGACTGATCGCACCCTGCAACGTGTAAGGATGAATCCGAGCTGGACCTATAGCTCCACCGCCGGTGCTCAACAGCGCCAACAAAAGAAGACGGACTCTGTTAAAAAGACATTGTGACGAAAACCCCCTTCCTGAACTTTCTACTCACCCCCTTGACTAAATTGCTTGTATCGAATTGAACTCCTCCCTCAGCCATTTTGTATTGCTTTCTAAAATGTTTCATCGATCACTCATGCATTTAGTTTTCCAAAGGTCTCTTATAGCACTGACAAGACCCGAAGGTATCAGAGCTCTTTCTACTGTATTTTGATGTCAGCGGAGAGAATGTCAGAACATGATTCTATAATGTGTCTGAACGTTTTTCTTGATTAACCCCGACTAAAGTATAATATCGATCTCAAGACTTGTATGAAGAACCCAACAAATGTAAATTAACATGTATTGCATTCTGCCTATCGTATCGACTATATAGAATTGAACTTGCTTATGTAAAAAAGCGGCGACTGTTGAAAATGGCAATGTATGTGTACATAAGCGGCGTTCATTTGTGTTCACTGTACCCCTTGTTGTAAGCAGAACTAATAATTACGAAACACTGACTGTGTTATCCCGCCAGCATAAGACCCATGCACATATGTACACGACAGCTATTTTAGGCACCATGGCCTCTCTGACCGTTTGCTAAACCCCCGACACCCCTCCCCGCGCGCACTGCTCATGCAACGGCCACAAGACCCTCTCCCTCTGCGTGACCCTGCACTAGAAGTAGCACTCCTGCTTGACCCACACCCCCCCATTTCCTCCCAGGAACACCCTTCCCCTCAGCTGACAACCCCCCGGCTGCACTTGACCTCTCGACCCGAAAGCCAAGTCCTAAGACCAAGCCTCGTGGATATACATCCCCCTTTTTCCCTGCCCAGCATAACAAAACCGTGATACACCAACCGAAGTGTCCGACCTTATCGCCTGACCAACCTTTGACCTGATCATCCCCTCCTGCCCTCGTGCCCTGTAGGAATGTCCAGCTGAGAGGTCACAATCTCTTGTTACATTCAGGAGGGGAGGATGACATCTGAGCGACTGGTATGGGAATAGGCCTGAAGCTGGGATTCCAAGCATGCCTTTTCCCACTTCAAAGCGTCTTTATTGTAATAAGGAATGTTTGTGCATCATAAACATGTGTATAAAAGACGAAGCCTCAGAGAACTTGTTAGAGCACCTCCTGAAGACACTATGCGAGTGTCCGAAATGACAGGCTCTCCTCATGAGAAATAAAACTCTATTCTTGTCTTCCTGCTTCCAGCGCCCGTCTCTTTATTTGGTAATTGTTGAAGATGGGAACTAAGAGGCGTCCTGCGCCAGCAGCCTGGGCATCAGGTGTGTTATGGGCTGACTTTTCCTCATTCGTCTATTGGCGTTAAAATCTTGGGGGTTGACCTCCCGTATTTTTGCAAAATAAGACCCACTCCTTTTGGAAGTAGTCAGCCACCCTGCTCCTCCTGGTCCAGCGTTACCGTTTTGTTCTCGTGTACAGAATCGAAAAATATTTCGATTCTGTACACGGGAACGAAACGGGAACGTCGAATTTGAAAACGGGGTACCATCTTGGAGTAGTTGTCGTTCAATATATTTTCTCTACATTTTCAAATGTTCATATACTATTGTTTTAACATCCTGTAGGAGCATCACTTGAAGTCTGCTGTACTCCATTTTGATTAGTCATTTGAATCTGTGTAGTATGCTATCTTCATTTGTTCTAGTCATCAGAAAAATACCTGGCTAATTGTCCAGGACTGGCTGAACAACAGTAACTCATATCATGCCCCAAAGGGATATGCTTCCTGCTATAATAGCAAACAACAAAACCAAATGAAAAATCTAGACGGAAGAATGTCTACATAATCTTTTTACAGTTTGGAATTATTATTAATGAGAAGATGTGGTTTCCTTAAAACGTTTGTGGAGATCTAAGGACATGGCAGAGACCTCCAGTTAGAAAAGAAAAGTGAGACGGCGGTCCCTTCAGGTAGGTTTGTGAATAGCATTTTGTAGTATGTAAGTGGTAATATTGTAGTATTACTAAACATACTAGAAAGGGCATTTTGTAAATAGCCCCCTATATGTCATGCACTAAAGCAGAAGCCCATATAACTAGAGCATTGCTATGGCAAGTTTCATCAACTGTGCCTCTGGCAAAACTATAGAACTCTAATTCAAACAATGACCGTTGATATAGGCTTATAGCCCGCCGTTGCGGGCTATACCGGCTATTAAAGGCCCGCTGAATCGTTAAAGGCCCGAGCCGAAGGCGAGGGACTTTAACGAAACAGCAGGACTTTAATAGCCGGTATAGCCCTGCTACGAAGGGCTATAAGGCTATTAGAACATTCTGCCACTAGAGGGCAGAATGTTCTAACAAATTAAACAAAGGGTTCTCGAAGCGCGAGGGGATTTAAATCCCCTCGAACTTCGAGAAGCCTTTGTAGAACATTGGAATGTTGCTCTGAGGGCCTTTACCGGCCCGTAGAAGCAGGGAGCACTCCATTGTCTGCAATGGAGCTCCCAACATTCCAATGTTCTAATATGTATTATATTATAATGATTATGTTTTCTGGAAGTAGATGAGAAGAGTTCAGGTATGAAATATTATCGTAGCAACATGAGGGCGGCAATCCAAAATATCTGGAGCTCAGCAGGGTCAAAGAATGATTCAGTTATTTTTCAACAGGTTATATCTTGAGCTGCATAAACATTTGGTTAATACATGTCTCTTTGTTATTATAAGCGTACATGCCTCTTCTGGGTGTATGTGTGATACAAGTTGCAGCATATGATTACGAAAGCAGCAGAATATAACCTCAGAAGCCTCACTTGGATGGGGACACAAAGTAAGCAATTCCCTGTAACACAAAGGTAATGTGTGATAGGTGATTGCGTCCTGTAACCCAATCAATGGAGAGGGAATGATAGTTTACACTATGAATCCTCTTGGATTTATGGACAAGTTATTGTTTGTTCTAACATAAATGTTTTTGATGATTTGCATGTCCAATCCCCATTCTAATTTCATATTGTGGAAGGCGTAGCTGTAGTAATTCACCTGTTTGTAGTAAACATAAAGTAGCTACAGCCACTAGTGAATTAAAGCGAAATTATAATCCTCATGTATCAAAATAACTTTATAGAAAATCATTAAAATGTGAACACAAGTGTTTGCACATTTGAGATGAAGGGGATATTTCAAACACATGGTTAAAAAACCCTAGGCTTCCAAAATGTGGTAACTATTGACAGGGGCGGCTCTAGGCTTATGGCGGCCCTGGGCAGGGAGCGTAGGTAGGGGGCCCAGGAAGAGGGGGGTCCGGGCAGGGCACAGATCCCCGGAGCTCAGGAGGGGGGTCAGGGTGTTAGGAAGTGGAACAGAGCCAGAGGTCGCCAAATCCATGCCAGGGGCCGCCACGCAAATATGTATCCATCCTCAGAGGATTATTATATTAAGGATATATATTGGCGTGGCGGCCCCTGGGTTTTGGTGGCCCTGTGCAGGTGCACAGCTTGCAAATGCCTACGGCCGCCCCGGCTATTGACCACATCAAGTTAAGCTCGCACTCAGATCATAGGGTAACTTATTTTTAGCAAAGGAGCCATACCAGCATGGAATTCACTTACTCTGTATGCACCTTGGGTTGTACAACCTTTAGTTTTCCAAGTCTGAAAATGGCTTAAGTGGACTCGCGCATATAGGTTGGGAGTAGGTCTAACAATATCCTTTAATAACGGTATTTTTTTTCAAAAACACGATTCAAAATGTTCAATCACAGCAGCTTTTGAACGTATGAGTGACCATATACATTCAATGAACTAAAACAGTAACATAAATAAATGCATGTCTTCTATAAGAATGTCACATGTTACATAGCCTTTCACGTGATTCTGTAATAAAATAGTTTTCTTTAAACCTGAGCAGTAACGAAATCACATGACAAATCGAAAAAAATCTGTTGTTTTAACATATGTTTTACAGAGTTATATGTTCCTAAAACACCAATTTTACGAAAACCTGGTAATCCAGTTTTTTTACTCTCAGATATCAGAGACAATTCCCGTCCATGTTACATCTCAACATCAAGAGGCTTGCTGGTCCCAAATGCTCTTAGATTTAAAAATCCATGTGATTTTAAATGGCGGCTGCGAGGCCGTAACCTTTTGCTCTAGTAAGTTGAAGTTAAGTGTATCCAATTTCAAGTTGTTAACCTTCAAGCCTGCAGCATGGCTCAAGCGCTGCAATTCTTTAAACATTGGTATTGAAAATTGTGGCGCTAGATAGCATTACCACCAGGGCCCCATCAGACTAGCACCTCTCCATTCTGCCTCGCACATTTCAATTTATATCCGAGACATCTCACATGCTTCGCACGGATGGCTGTGAAATGACCAAAAAGCGAGAGGTGAAAGGTGAACGGAGCCCTCCGCCTCTCTCAATTGAGAATTACTCGGATAATACCTTTGCCTGTAAGCCAGGGAGAAAAGCGCACACAGGTAAACGTGTTCAAAAGCATAAGCCAATCTCCACGATAATCATAAGAACAACTCCCTTTCAATAAGTGAAACTTAAACCAAGCCAATTTTTTTTTCAAGTACAGAAAAAAGATTTTAGGTGTTTTATCTAAAGGTTGCCCATACTATAGTAGATATCCGTGTAATGAAAAATAAACGAACTCTTTTTTGGATTCGACTCAAGTGTTGTTTTTTCTTTTTCGCTCGAGTGTTCTTATGAAGGAGGAATTCCTCCAGGTCTACTGTTTGCACCTGTCAAGCACCGCTTTGCTCTTGATGATTGTGTGTTATGTATGCGCGTCTGAGTCCCATATTTGCTTTCCCTCCTGTGCCGCACATACTAACAGTGTCACTGCTGCTACTCAATGAACCGGCAACTAAATTTGTCCTCTACAATAGGCCGAAGATCAATAACTAATTTTGAAAATGGATTAGTTTGCAGCAGGGAAGTAGACACACTGCCGAATCTGGCCAGAGGATGTAATCAGCCAGTAAATGGCAGTATTAGTGCAACAGTAATGGCGAAAAAAAGAATGTAGGCCAATTGAACTATAAAGCCCCTTCAGAAAAGGTGCTTCCACCTTGCCAGTAAACCACACGTGAAAATAGGACATTCTTGATGTAAACCACAAGTTCTCTGTTCCTGACATGTGTTGCATTGTGGCATCCATTTTATTCAGGTTGAGGTAAAGGTCCTCGGATCGACATCACAGGAGAGGTAAGCTCCAGGAGTCAACACTTTTGCAACAGTAAAACATGCTGTGACTAAAAATGTGTTTTAATCATTAACTATTCATAGGCTGACATTTTCTTACTTAGAAAAGTTGTTCACTGGGAAATTAAACCTTTGCTATTTCAGGCAAGTCTGTTGGGTTGTATGTCAGAACATTGTATGTAAAAATGTCCTCTGTTTATAATATTGTTTCCTAAATATAGTTTACAAAAATATTGTCCCTCCAGTTGTAAATTTTCTATTACTACCTCAAATGGTTCAATATATTTATAGACGACTTCTAAGACACAATATTCATTTTAGACATATTCTGACATGACTATTCTTGTAGAACACTATCTGCCGAGACGCATGTGTCATATGAATGTATTTATTGTGGATATTTTTAGAAAGCTATGTGTACTCTTTTACTGACTTCAGTGAGCTACACAACAGTGAGTGCAATAATATAATAAAATAGTCCAGTGAATGAAGGGAAGACCACAATATGATATTCTTCTTTGCAACCCTCTTAAAAGCTTAGCTCATTTATAGAGGAGCCCATTGCATTACATGGAATGAAAAAAGGGGGATGGTCTCTAAAAGGGGTGTGGCCAAAGAAGTTTAACTAGGAATATTTTCTAACAGGAATGGCGTAGGCAATTAAGGGCGTGGCTTAAACATGTAAACTAAAGTTCTGTGCTTCCCGTAGCAAGACACCAAACAGGTATTTTGGTGCCTCTCAAAGCTTTCTGTACTTGCAGTCAGATACATATTACAACAACTGTCACTCCAAAAAAATACAGAGTTATTGGCCTTGCCTATGGTTGTTGGCATTTTAATGATGGGTAAAAGCAATGATTTTGTTTTAAATAATGAATATTATGTTTCTGTTCTAAAAATATGAGAATGTGAATTTAACATTACTAAGATCTGTGGAAGACGTAGTAGCGGTCAGAGTGCTCAGTCACACCACTTTCCTCTGCAGTCCATGTTAGACGCTTGCACGCTCTTTCTCCCCACATCTTACTGAAGTCCACCAAGTGAATATCACATAATTTCTTCTTCAGCATCTTCTTTTCACTCTCTCCTGTTTGTATTTTTTCGGATGTCTTTCAGTTCACCACCCCACAAACAACTCACCCACTCACTTCTAAGCAATTCATTTTGTTTTACATTTGCCTTGTCTATATTTGATAACTGCCTACTTCTTTCACACACATCTGCACAGAATCACAAGTGCAAAGGATACACTAGACCTTTGCTCTGTGTGCTCTGCAGGGAGGCCAATTATTGGATGCCAATGCATTCTGAACACCTTTTTGACCCACTGATAGACACTGTGACAAACTCGTACTGCCAGACCTCTCAATCGTGGCACGTTATAAACACCTGGAGGAGGCTTAGTTCAAATATGTACTGTACAAGAGTATTATGCTGCTGGGGAAAAAACTACTCAAACAAAACATCCTGGAAAAATCAAAGTCACTTAGACCATGTAAGATTAAGTAAACCAAGTGAAATATAAAATGGAAGCACATGGACTAACTTAACATTTTTTACATTCAATTTTCAGAAATCGATGATTATTTTTTGCTAGCAAACTTAAGAACTTGAAAATAGGGCAGCATAAGGACTTGTTTCAATGTCCATTTATAATGAATTCCAGGTTTAATACCCAGAGAAACCCGGGCATTTTAACCCCGAAGTAGGCTGGAATTTTCAGATTTGAGATTCTTTGTGAAGTAGAAATAGCTCTGTTCAGAGCTCATCCTTGGGATTAAACAATCTTCACTAAACAACAGAGAGATAGAATGATGTTTCAATGGATATGTATGATAAATCATAATGTAAAATTCATAGAGTTTAATATGTGTTATGGAAAAAGATGTCACAACTGTGTACACTAAATGTAAATTAATTTAATTATATTTTAATGGCAGTTATTACAACATTAATTCAAATGTGTGTATTAAATTATTTGATAATTAAATAATATGTATGTAGTGTTTTTATATTTTTTAACATTAAATTATATGTATTTACATGCTTAACTATTTGAAAAAATTTGATTTAATTTAATATTTTTTTCCTATGAGGTTTTATGTCAATTCCATACCTCCATTATTGTCTGTTGAAGGGTTTTGCAGTACCAGTGCTCGGCATGTGTGCTGCTGGAGTTACTACTGTTTTTGTGTTCCTCGCATTAGAGTTTTACTTGCAAAAATACATATTATATTTCTTTGAACAGACATACAGGCATTCATCCTGTGAATACAGATTGATCTTCGTTTATGTTCAGCACACAACCTGTGCTCTTTTAAATTCCATATGGAGGATGTGCTTCGGCCGATTCCCAGGGCGGATGCAGGCTACCGGCTGAGTGCGTCGTAAACCCCCCCCCCTTCTCACCTCCAGAGGCAGCAGCTGACGACAGAGGCGGGCCGAGGAGTTGTACAGCCAAGCGGCCACGGAGGATTTGTTCAAACAGGACCGGGAGCAGGAGCTGGTGAGGCTCATCAAGACATGGATAAGGCTTTTTTATTCACATTCCGGAGAGATAAGGCACTGATAAGGCTCAGGTGCTCAGTGTGGACCGCCCTGTAGAACTCAGCCGATTAAACAGAACGCAAGAGCTTTATCAGCTCAACAAGGCTCAACTTGAAATCTCTGGGGTCTCTGGAGTCACTGGAGTCACTGGAAGTGTTTGCTTGTGGAGCAGCTGCTTTTGTCCCTTCCTGGCCCCCCTCTTTGCGCTTTTCTGGCTGGAGTCAGGACAACGGTTATCAGGATGGGAGGAGACAGCTGAAATACCAGCCTTTTTTTTTTTGCAGTGCCATTTGGGACCACCAGGTTTTTCAACAAGGGGGGTAAGTACAGTGCTCTTCCTAGCTGTTGGTTTATGGGGGCTCTTTGTACTACTCGGTTGAGGGTTGCTGGGGGAGTCCCACGCTTTAATTGTGGTTAACCTGTTACAGGGACAGCAAATAATTTATTTGGCAGCTTCAATATGCAAAGTCTTCCTAAATGCACTGTCACAGTTTCTCCTGACACCCCAGCACTGGTTCAAAGTCTCAGAAAACGCGTTGGTCAAGCAGCAGCTCGGGCGAACTGTGCTGCAGCCGAAAGAAAAGATTTGAGACTGCTTCCAGAAAATGCTGAGATGGCAGCTTTAGAGTCAGACAAGCAAGACCATCCGGGGGGTGCTTCCGCTGACTAAGATTCGAGCACCAGCCCGTCTTTATGGCTTCTTCTGGGGCAGGCACTTCTACTTCTACCTCTCAAGACCTGTTTGATTGAAAGACAACAACCCAGATGGTTGAGGCTGGGAAATCCAAGGACTTTAAAAAAAAATCCTTTATTTTTTCAAAGCTAAGCCTGGACTAACATCTGCTACAGAGGGGGCAGGGAGTGTTTCACCATCAGCTCATCTACCTATGGACATCAGTAAGGATGGATATTCTAGTGACTGCATTCACCTTGCTTCTCAACCCCATGCTCAACTTTTGCCTTCTTCTGGGGGGAGCCCATCTGGACCTTCCGTTTCCGTAGACGTTGGGCTGGCCGCACCAGATAAAATTGCATCTTCTGTCCCGTCGACTTTACAGTCTGAATTTGGGCCGGAACTGAACCAGGGCAACCTCTCTCAGGATAGTAGATCCTTTAATATGCAATGGGATGCCAAGAGTCTCCTTACCTTGATTCTGGATGAGATACGAGAACTTAAAACATTCCAATCTGCGGAAATTGCTGCAATCCACGCCCGCCTCACCAAAATCAAAGGAAACATGGCTCAGGGCCCGGCACCTCTTCTTGAGGCAGAGACTAGGATCCTGCAATTGGAGGATCAAGTTTCAATCATGAATAATAAAGTTGCAGCCTAGACAAAAACAGCACTGGAGTACAAACTGGAGGAATTGGAGAATCATTCTAGATGCTCCAATCTTCGCATTCTTGGTATTCCGGAAGGCCTTGAGGGCCAGCAGACATTATTAAAAAAAATGTGCTCTCGGAATACAATGGACACTTGACTCTTATGTGAGCCCATTCGGTACCTGCGCATCTTACTCCCAATGCCAAGCTTCCGTGGACTATTGGGGACTTCAGGGTCGAAGAACAAATCCAAGCCAAAGCCATAAAGCAAGACAGTTCACCTCTTCGGAGGTCCCACTTTGTTGTATTTTTTCTGACATGTCTGCCTCTGCAGCCAAAAGGTGGAAAGAGTTTGTTAAAATGTGACATCTATTTAAGGAACAGGGGGGGTACAGGCAATGATCACCCAACAGAGCAAATTAAAAGTGCTCGCCAAAGGCAGATTCCATGTATTTGGCAATGTCCCTGAAGCTCAGGAATTACTACAGCAAATTTCTTTAAATAAGTCCTGATTGCCCCAAGGTGGGCTTGGACTTGCAGAATTGTAAATGTCATCAGCTTCGGTTTATTTCCTCCTCAGCTTTTCACTCTGATGTTTTGTCCTTTTAGATACATCTTTTAGACAGCCCTTTGGGGGCTAATATTGTTCCCTTTTTTCCTTTCTTTCTTTTTCTTTTTCTTTTCAATGAAAGAGGGTGAGGGGTAGGTAGGCTGGTAGCGCTTGGCACCTAGTCATAGTGCCACTTGGGGGAGAGGGGCTATCCTGTCAGGTGTGAGCAGGGACAGTGGACTGCTCACCGTGGCTTCCGGGGGAGTGGGATCACATGGGTGGAAGGGGGAGCATGAGGGAAAAAGAAATCCATTTGTAAAACTTAGATTCATCCATTTACTATTCATAAATCCATATTTTGTTAGGGCCAGGATGTAGTTTGTTGATGACGTCGTTTTCCAGAACACCTTGGTCTTCTTTGCAATGTTGTTAGGAATATACTTTGATATCTTCTAATGGGTAAAAAGGAAATTTTGAAAGTGATCTCCTTTAATGTTAATGGTCTTAACAATAAAAAGAAAATGTGGGTCATCGAATCGTGGATAAAGACAGAAAATCCAGCTGTCATTTTAATCCAAGAGACTCATATACCGGCAGTAAGCTAGTAGACTTTCCAATGTTCAGGTCCTGGGCATCATTTCGGGGTTTCTCCTCCTCCTCTGCGTCTGATCGTGGCATGGCGCTCTTCCTGGGTAAAAAACTCCAAGCTGAGGTGGTCAATTCTGCAAATGATCAGAGTGAAAGGTGGTGCTGGGCTACCTGTAATCTGGGGAACAGACTTCTAACTTTTGCTAGCGTCTATGCCCCAGTAGAGGATAATCCTTTATCATATGAAGAGAATTTTCAATCTCTAATTCAAATTCCTGATGAAGTGATTGTAGGGGGGGATTTTAGTTCTTTAATGAACCCTAAAACTGATTCCTCCAAAAAACTGTTAAAACAGAAAACTCTTACAGTCATTCAAAATTATGGAGACTCTGGACATAATTGACCCGTGGATGGCATCATCCCCAACTAAGATCTCGTATACCTGTTTTTCAGGTAGATTTTGTACTTCCTCACATATTGATTTCTTCCTCATCTCTAGGATATTGACTTTTAGCCAACAGAGAATTCTTCCGAACTGTTTCACAGACCATGCTATGATCATTCTAGAGTTAGAGTCAGGTAAATACGTTACGAATCCCAAAAAATTGACTTTAACTAGGCAATATCTATCAGAAGAAAGTTGTGTGCGGTATACACCTGTTACAACGCATTTTTTACTCCGCACTACCATTACAACGCGACTTTTACTCCGCATACCATTACAACGCATTGCGCTGGGGGGCGCTGTAGGATAGGGAATAAGTTTAATTTTCTATCCAACACCTTCCCTAGTGTCCACGGGGACTGGTGTTGGAATAGAAAATTATACTTACCACTATCCAGCGCCCCAAGGCGCTATGCGTTGTAACGGTATGCGGAGTAAAAGTCGCGTTGTAATGGTATGCGGAGTAATAGTATGCGTTATAACGTCATACATCCGTTGTGTGCTTCTCGTCAAAACAGAGATCAATGAGTTTCTTGTGCAAAATCACGGTTCGACACCTCCTCACATAGTCTGGGACTCACTTAAGGCATACATACGGGGACTAGCCATTGTAAAAGATGCCGATAACTCAAGAAAAGTATAGGATGAAAAGCAAAATTTAGAGCAGACGGTGCAAAGTAGCTATGATATCTTTCTCAGCAGCCGCGCAGTCTTTAACCAACTTAAATTTGAACAGGATCTTAGCAAAAATATTATGTTAAATGTGAATCTTCTTATCAGAACCATAAGCAAAAGGTACACGAAGACAGCAACTATACCGAGAGGTTTCTTGCATGGCAGGCCAGGGAGCAGGCAGCAAGCAATCAGATTAGCACACTGAGATGCCCTATTACTGGTTTTCGTTCTGATGATCCAGTTGCCATAGGGGATATAATGTCAAAACATTACAGGAATATCTCTGGCCAACAACAGTCTATTGACAGGGAATCTTTGGAAAAATTTCTCTAGAGGTATGAAATGCCGGTACTCTCCGAGGATGATAAAATGAAAATGACGCGTCCTTTATCTGAAGAAGAACTGGGGATGTTATCAAAAATCTCTCAAATGGTAAAGTTTGTGGACCGGATGGTCTTCCGGCTGAATGTTTTAAAACCTTTTTGAGTGCCATTCTTGAATATCTTTTGCTGATCGCATATTCAATTTTAGAGGGCTGTTTAATACCATCTTCATTTAGAAAAGGGAATATAGTCAGTTTTTTTAAAAAGGGAAAAGATTGTGAAGAACCTAACTCTTATCGCCCTATCACGCTCTTAAATTCTGATTACAAAATTATTACTAAACTTTTAGCCAACCGATTCAACATAATAGCCATGCATTTGATCCATCCAGATCAAAATGGTTTTACCGCAGTGAGACAGCTCGGGACCAATACGCATTATTTGATTGAAGCACTCTATTATTTTGAGACCCAGAACATATCAGCTTTGGTCCTTTTATTAGCTGCCGAGAAGGCATTTGGCCTTGGAGACCTTCCTTTTTATTCTTGTAAACTTCGGTATACCTCCTAAAATTAAAGGGCTGATCCAGAAATTGTACCTAAATACAGAAGCCAACATTATTATCAATGCCTCTGTGGCAGGCCAAGTTAGTGTTAAACAGGGGACTAGACAAGGCTGTCCTCTGACCCCAGTGCTATTCACCTTTTTTATTGAGCCCTTGGCGACAGCCATCCGGGATAATGCAGATATCCGTCCCCTTCTACCAACTATGGGAAAACTTATATGCCGACGATATCATGCTAATACTAAAGGGGGATAAGGAGGACCAAGCAAAAGCTTTAGAGAACTTTGAGCAGTTTGAATTGCTTGGCGGATATAAAATCAATAAAAAAAACTGGAAATAATCCAATTGGGGCTGTAAGCCTGCGGATTTACATACTGATATCCTTCCTTGTCTAAAAACTAAACCAAAAAGATATCTGGGGGTTTATTTCTCTTCACGAATTTCCAAATTGTATGACCTAAACTTTGCCCCGGTGCTACAAAAAGTACAAGACTTATTCCATCAATGGAATCGCTTCCAATAACCATCATGGGAAGGGTCGCACTGATTAAGATGTCTGTTCTCACATTATTTAATTTCTCATTTTCTGCAACCCCCTGTGTCTTAACGGCTTCTTTCTTTGCTAAATTAGAGTGTATGGTTACATCCTTTCTTTGGGGTAAGAAAGTGCCCCAAATTGCACTCAGCACTTTACATGAGGAACCGGAAAATGCGGATTACCTCTCCCCAACCTCAGGGATTCTTATTTTGCATATTTTGCACAATATTTGTCAAGGTTTAAGCTGGAACCACAAGCAGGTCTATTTTAAAACTATTTCATGAAGTTAATTTGTACAGAGAACTAGATACGCTGCCCACAAAAAATCCCCAAACTAGTACGTTATAAGTGTATGCAGTCGTTTTTCTATAAACGTCAGCCTCTCTGTAGAAGATATTCAATTCTCGTAATTAATTCCTCAACTCCGCTATCCAAACTCACTTCAGTGTCTGCGATTCCACTGCAATCATACAAAAATGGGCCAAGGCTGGCTTTGGGAAAATCTCTGACTTCTTAAGGAATGATAAGTGGCTGAATATTGCCGAAATATATGATTTAATCCCAAATGATTTCCTTCTCCTTGGTCATGTAACATTCTTATTAAATTCCTGAGTAACCTCGATCTGGTACAGATTATCGAACATAAAAATTTGCTCTATGAATTACTTGATGAAATAATAGTTAAGAAACCGGATGAGTAGAAACAGCGTTTTGCTTCTATCAAGGGTATAGATCCTGCGGAGAAAGCAATAACTATATAGGGAAAAAATGAGGTGTTGGAAATCACAGCGTGTATGTGGTCTGTATTAAACAAACTTAATTTCAGCACATTGAGGGGGCCCAACTGGCAGCCAATGTTATTTTTTTAGCAAATGGCTGCTCTATAGAACTCCACATTTTTAATCTAAGATCTACCCCAACCAATCAGGGCAGTGTTTTCGCTGTCTAAACCATCCTTCAGCCAATTGCACACATATCATATCGCAGTGCCCCTCGAACCAGGGGTTCTGGAATTATATTTTTGGCTATCTGGAAGCTGAATGTTTAATAACAATAGACCCGCATATTTGGCTGAAGGTTTTTGGTTACGACCCTACTCCTCTTTTTCCTGACAAGGTGGTCAAACTATTATGTATTGCAATGGCAGAAGCCAGGGCACTACTGCTTCAGAGATGGCATACAGATCTTATACCAACAAAGGCTGAGTGGGTTCGGAAAATTAAGCAGGTTAAAAAAAGTGAGCGAGTCTCTGCACTACAAATTGGGGGGCTTAAGAAGTTTGAGAATGTCTGGGCAGCCTATTTTGATTAAAGTTTCAAACAGAGCCTATATTTCAGGAGGTAATCTTATTATGCTCAAATCCTATTTATGGCCATCTTTTTGATATAGTTGATATAATTACACATCTTCTTACGTTTGATTGCACTATAGACACCTATTTCTTAGCACTTTAGTACACTTTAGTTGTAATTGGTAAGCATTTGAAGTGGCTGACATAGGATGACATATTATTCATGGTACACATGTTGATTTGTCTGCTTATTTTAAAGTACCTAACGCATAATCAATTTCTTAGCTTGTTTTAAAACAGACAATTGACGTCGTATTGGACTTTGCAATACTATCTGCTGTAATTTTTAAAGTTACATTTATAAGATTCATAAGATTCATCTACATGTACATTTTAATGTATTATCAGAACTTTTGCTTAATTTTCGTAATTCCGATGCGATATTGTCTCTGTCTCTGTCTCTTTGGGGTATTGTTTTTAGACTTGTTTGTGGCGCTTAATGTTTTTTTATTACTTGACGTGTTAAATGAATTGTATGGATGTGTGATAAAACTTTCATTTTGGATTTCAATTAAAAGAAAAAAAGGAGGATGTGCTAAAATTTACATTACACTTATGCAAATACTTCTGAAATTTTTCACTTAGGCTCTGTAAAGATTAACATAATAGTTCACCATTGTATTCCAACACACACACATACATACACACACACACACAACAAATATATATAGTGGTTAGGTCAGATTTATATAGGGAGGATGTTTCTGGTTTGCTAATAATTTTGCCATTGTTGTGACAAATCTTCAGGAAACTTAAAAAAAAGATTAAACCAGCTCTGCTCCTTCTTCGAAAGTTCTGGAGTCAGAGGAAAAAAGTGGTCCCAAAATACAATTTCCCATACACTTGCAATAGGGAATTTTAGATAGTGCTGCAGCCAAAACATCGGAAATTAATTTCACCTGATTTGGCAGAAAGGGTCATATTTACCCTCAAAGGTTCAAAATGTATAGAAGAATTCACATATGAGATTGATAAACCATTTTAATTATTTTAAAACTATGAACAGCCATATGATATTGAATGAAGATGATACAAGCCCAATAATATTTCAGTGACCCGGTACACATAATCATGCCTTATGAACCCAAAATGGTTCAACCATTTCCTCAAGATTCTAGTCAGGGAATGAATGGAGTGTAGAACCAGAGATTTAAATACTGGTAATGACATATGAGTGCTTAGCCAGTTCAGGGCCAGGAGGTGAAGGTTCATCTCATTAATGACATCTTGTTAAGGGAAATGGAGTAAGGGAATGAAATAGAATTCTTGTTGATTCATTTATTTGCTTATGTTCTCTCCTTTTCTGAGCCTCTCCCCCGTTTAGGACGCTATATGTCCTTCTTCATTCTGTGGTTGAGTAAATCTATTAGAGAAATGTTTATTTTGATATTTCTCATATGGAGATTACGAAATAATGAACACTAACCTTTGAGTGCGCTAATGTGCTGCAGCTTGCATAATGTTAGATTTTCATTGGTATGCCCCATATCGGGGCACCTGGCTAAGTGATAGTGATTACCTGGTGTAAAACACTCATGGGCATATGTACAAGCCCCTATCGCCACCATAACGTCACTTTTATCGACGTTGTGGTGGCGATAGGGGCTGCGCCTTATTTACAAGGCAGGGTTAAGCCACTTAACGTGGCTTTATGCAGCCTTGTAAATAAGGACCCTTTCACGCTAAGGTTAGCGTGAAAGGGGCGTGCAGTGGGTGTTGCGTTGGGCGTTCCATCACAACACCTATTGTATTTGACACTGCCCACTATGTACAAGGGTGGCGTACATAGGAGGCAGCGCCAAAATTAAGACCAGGAATACCCTGGTCTTAAGGTGGCGAAACAAGGAGAAATACATTATTTCTCCTTGTTTTTGCTTTTACCATGTGTGCTGCCTTGTGCAGCACACATGGAAAAAGCAAAATGACATGGATTGTTTATGTACAGGAAAGAGTCCCTTCCTGTACATAAACAATCCTTTAAAAAAATGCAATTTTGTGACTTTCATTTGTGCTGCATGAAGTAGCACACATGACAGTGACATAATGGCATTTTAGGATTGTTTATTTGCAGGAAGGGACACCTGCAAATGCAGACATCCTTGCACTATGGTGCAAGGGTGCCTGCATTGGCGCCAAGTTGCTAAACTTAGCGCCATCGCAGGGGGAAACACAGGCTGCACCATATCCTTGTGAATGTGGTGCAGCCTTGTGTTTCAGAAGTGGCGGAGAGAGGTGTTAAGCCAGGAAGGCTAACACCTCTCTCCGCTACTTCCTTGTACATTTCCGCCTCACAGAATAAGAGCCTACGCCCATGTGACAAAGCAGGTAATGGCAAAGGACCAGTTTTCTGCAAAAGGGCGTTTATCATAGTGTGCCATCTAGAGCTTTCCAATGTTTGATGATCATCAACTAAATTCTTAGCAGTTCCCCTGATTCGGATATCTCGCACTGTCATTTGTGCTTTCTCCATCTTGACGACCAAAAATGAGAGTTCTCTGTGCAGAATGTAATCACGTAGTCGTTCAGAAATTGCTGAAAACTGGTTATTTACATTGTTATTCTGCTTTTAGAGTTACATTGTCCAGTCTTTGCTAGAACCACGTCATCCGTTTGGGTATTTGCGCAATGGACAAATATGATGAACAATTAAATGACATACATTTCTACCATACACATGTATGAAAAGTAAAGTGTACAGAGATTGACTAAGAATCTGTGCAATTTTGAAGTAGCAATCTATATTTTAAAATTAGTAATTTGACATCAGGAATGAAATCTGAAATTAATTTAAAGTATTTGTGTCACTTTAAAACGTGTAACACCTTGCAAAAAAGCTTTGTGATTATGGTATCTCTTGTAATCACGCTGAAGTTGCTTCCTGCTTGAACAGTTTTCAAAAACAAAAATATATAACCACACATAGAAATGTGAAAGCATCATTTTTTAAATGTAAGTTTTAGTTTGTATAACTTACTTGAATGCTTTCCAAAAGCAAAGATGTTATAACAGTGCTTAATTTGTGCTACTGGTTTCATGTGCTCGGCACCAGCACTTAATTGTTAGCACTGGCACTTATAAAGTTGGCCACGCTGTTTGTCTGATTTGAGATTAGCCCAACAATAGTTCTTTATTAATTCACTCTGCATTAAAATGACTGACACATTCTGCTTAAGCCATTCTTTCAGCTTTGGAGGCCTGGAATAGTCTGCATTGTCATACTTGTAATTGTGTGATGGCAGTAGTTGTGTTAGTACTGTCTTTGGCAGCACTTAACTTTCCACAAAATAAGTACTGGGTTGTAAATTGATTGATAGCAAGTGTAGCCCCATGGGTCCATGCTTAGGCCCATCTAAACTAAATCTGGGTCAGAAATGTCCCCGTCATGGGCTGCAACTGTTGGCTGAAACTTTCTTTTATTGTTGTGGCTCCATATTGCCAAAGCCATGTAGATTAAAAACCATACTAAATTTAAGATGAGGATGTCACCCAACTAAATGCATATCCGTTTTGTATTGATGAAAGAAGGAATTAGAAGGGGGCAAAGACCTTAGCATTCAGAGTCACCACCCTGCATGTTCCTTGCCCAATCGCCTTGTACAAATAGATATAGATGTGCCTGATTAAAGTGATTTCTTTGCTTTATGGAATCTATTGATAAAACTCAGCAATGCCTTTGATGGAATTTTTGTGTAGTGATTATGAAAGAATATGTTTAGGAAATATTATTTCTTTGAATATGTCATTTCAGTGGAGCCTCTTACACCCCCAAATTATTACCTTTCCTATTTTTCAGTTTTTGAAGATCACCTTCCCAATTCGGCGTACAATTTTCTTGTGATGCTATGGCACTGTTTAATTCATTCAGGAACACCTAAAGCTCTAATACAACTCTGATACTAGACCAATCCAGAGTACTCAGAACAGGGACTTTTTTGTTCACTCAGAAAGTAGCTCTTGGAAGCTTGTTCAATGTGGACAAGACCAAAGTGGTGATTTTCTGAACGGATGGCTCATCGTGGGACTCCACCTGGTGGTCGACAGATCTTGGACCCACGCCCGCACCCTGTGCACAAGCAAGAAAACTTGGAATTATGATACACAGCAAACTGGACATGTCTACCAAAGTCAACACAGTTGCCTCATCCAGGTTCACCATGCTTAAAATGCTGAAGAATATCTTTAAGTGGCTACTGAACAACAACAGGAAAATAGTAATCAAAACCCTAATCACAAGGAGACCGGAATACAGGAACATCTTATAAGCAGGAATAACAACTCATGAAAAGACTGCAGAACATCCAGAAACCAGCAGTCCTCAATTTCCAGTGCTAGCCCTCCTAGGGGAAGTTTACTGGCTACCAACGCTCACTTCAAGTTCCTCATCCACATGAACACAAGACTTCACAACGCATGCCATGCCTACTGGAATAGGTGTGTACCATTCCACCATCCTTCCAGGCACCTCTGCTCTTCCAGACTCTCAGTAGCACAAAGTTCAAGTATAAACAAACACAGATCAGGAGCTTTTGCCTTCCAAACATTGTTCCTAAAGCTTGGAAAGACCTCCCACAACACAGCTTAGTCTCCTCCTCCCTTCTTGAATTCTGCAAGATGCTGAAGACCTTACATAAGCCTTCCAGAGGCTAGGCTCCCACACCTGCTAGAGCACCAGAATACTCTCATGGGTGATAGTGTGCTATAAGAACTACAGGTAACATAACAAAAAAGAAGTGCAATCTCCCATAAAATTATGCCTAATATATATAATAATTTACAAATATGTTGTAGTTGTACAATGGGTTTAAAAACCATGGTTTTTGCTGAGTAAATAAAAGATGATTGGTGTACTTTTAAGAGTGTCCCAAGGAAGTCTTGTTTAATTGGAAAGCGAATTCCGAATGTATTATTCAATCCAATTTTTCAACACAATGGTACATTATCCAATTTATACACCAACGTGTTTCGTTCTACATAGACAGCATTAAGTCTTCTAATATCATGATAATCATATGACTTTGAATTCCATGTTGTGCGCCTATCCTTCTTCTAGAATCAATCTTTGTTTATTCCTTCTAGCACATCTCCAACACTGTCCTTCTTTCGCACACCGTCGAAATTGACGGTGTACGAAAGACGGACAGTGTTGGAGATGCACTAGAATGAAGCGCGGAACTTAATTGACGTTTGCAATAAACAAAGATTTATACTAGAAGAAGGATGGGTGCACAACATGGAATTTAAAGTCATATGATTATCATGATATTAGAAGCCCTGATGATGTCCGCGTAGGACGAAACGCATTGGCTGGTTAAATTGGATAATGTACCTTTGTGTTGAAAAATTGCATTGAATAATACATTCGGAATTGGCTTTCCAATTGAACAAGTCTCCCTTAGGATTTTCTTGGCTGGATACACAGAGAATGGATGATATATGAGCACACTGCTTGGAACGCTATCAATATTTGGATGAAACACATACTCCTTTTGAATAGATTGTAGTTATTGTTGGTGGCCCAGTGGTGGTGGGACTACATAAAGCAGAGTGTGATCAGAACTATGAGAATAAGCATCCCAGAACAGACACCTGTCCGTACTTTGCTTGCTACCCTCACGGCCAGTTTGTGTATAATTTACTTTTAAGAGTGAGTTGTTTCATGTATTTCTATCTTAGTGGTTTACTAAACCAGATTCAAAGTACAAAAGTTATACATTTCTACACCATTTAGAAAATAATAGTCGCTAGACCAAGGCACCCTTACCATGCTGGTATTATTAAACCTAACAGATACTATGTCTCATTCAAGGATGATTCAAAGGCTGAATTAAATTGGCTTCTCTGTGTGTGCCTTGAAAGAGTTTCAAGACTTCCTTCACAAAGGAACACCGACTATTTTGTTAGGTACCTTTAAGTCTCACACTTTGTCAATTGATAAGGGGGTGCCACAGGGCTCTTGTTTAAGCCTTTCTTTTTTAACATCTATTTTTTTTAATTTTATTTTAGAAGTTTTCTACAGTGCTGTCAAGACCCGAAGGTATCAGAGCGCTTTACAGTGGGGGCAAAGTATATAATCAACAGAAACAAGACAAGTGAGCGATAGACAATGAACGAGTGACATAGTATAGAGCGGCATAATTGTCGTGTAGAGCCTCTTTGGTTTCAAGGTTCTTAGGGGTCACATAGCTCTATGGTTGCTGTCTGTCCCGTGTTGTCCACCACCAAGGGAATGGGTAAGGAATAGGGATTTGAGTTGACTTTTGAATTCCAATTCCAATTCCATAAAGCTTTATTCGAGAGCTTGTCATAAAAGCATAAACCACCCTATCATTACATCAATAAATACTAAGCTTAAAATACAATCAAATGTTAAAACTCGCATTAAATTAATTGTGCTGTCGCTTCATATTTAAAATAAAAAACATTATTGCTAAAAAGGACTTAACATCCAAAGTTCATGATTAATTAACATGGGGCACATAAGATCATATCACATTGTCTGCATCTCCGCAAACTAAAGTGCGAGTGCGTACGATCCATGCCCACCCTAAAAAGTTTGCTACTGCAATCGCTATGTGAGGGGTACAGTCTGTTTCCAATATTCTGAGCGCCACAAGACACCTGCGTGTCCCTAAATTCTGGCACGCAGGTTTTAACCACCTTTTTCTTGGACGATCGTAGAGAGGGCAAGCAAACAAAAAGTGCGAAACATCCTTGACTGTGCATTACAGTGGTGGCATTTTTTGTCCTGATTCGGCCGCCACTTTTGTGTAAAAGCATTGAGGGGCAGAGTTCCAGTTCTAAATTGAAAATACAATTTTCTGTCCATGGGTCTAGTAATAAAGTCCCAATATGCTTCACAAGATGGAGCAGATTTGATCTCCAAGAATCGGCAGGTTAGCTTGGAGTTAGGGTTGGAACAAAGGACAGATTGCCAAATCATGTCCCAGTACATTTTTTTCAGGATCTCCTTAGATGGAAAAGCGGTTGTGTCGGAGTTGGCCCAGAGATGGTCAAGGTGGAGTTTTGCTAGCAGGCTCCGGATTTCTTTGAGCCATACAATTTTGTGAAATCGGTCCAACTTGATGATGTCCATCAATGCAGAGGCATAATGGCCTAGCTCCGGCGTCAACATAATCCGTCTCCAGAATAGTAATGGACGCAGCCGAGCCAGGTCCTCAATCTTTTTCCTTCCCAGATCATACAATAGGGGAACAGTTGGTGTACTCTGCGGGACACCGACCAAGCGCCGCAGAAACTTGTTCTCGGCTAGGGACAGCTCACTTAGGTTAGCAAAACCCCACAATTCTGAGCCATATAGACAAGCACTTAACACCTTCATGCTATAAATCTCTAAAGCTGGAGATATAGGTTTGGTTAATGAAGTTTTATGTTTAAGAGCTACAACCCCTGCTAATTGGTGGAACTTTTAGACTGCAGTATCTATGTGAGTCTTCCATTTCATGTTGCCCTGCAAGGAGATACCTAAGTATGTAAAAGCGTCAACCTGTTCTAATGCAGACCCATTGAAAGTAATTCTGCCCTTGAATGCTTTGACTGAGTTCATGCACATAAACTTTGTCTTGGAAGTGTTTATCTCTAAGCCCCGAATTTGGCAGAAATCCCCAAATGCATTAATTGCCTTCTGGAGGCCGCCAGGGGTTCGCGAGACCAACAACGTATCATCAGCAAACATGAGTACGGGCATGCGAACCCCATCTAATATTGGGGCATCAGTAGGGGATTTCCTTAAATAGTCCACTATGCCATTAATGTATATTGAAAACAAGGTGGGAGCCAGGACGCATCCCTGTCTTATCCCACGCTCTACGGGGAATGAATCAGTTACTTCGCCCTGTGCCCCCCACCTGATCTTGGCATAATTGTTTTCATGCATGCGGACTAACAATGTCAGTAATTCGGGACTGATGCCAACTTCTGCAAGAACAGTCCACAGTTTTTGTTGCGGGACTAAGTCAAATGCTGACTTCAGGTCAACAAATACTGCATACAACGGACCAGCACTCAAGGTCACGTTTCTCCAATATAAAGCTAAAAAATAGAAGACCTGGTCGATAGAGCTTGTTAGTGGACGGAAACCAGCCTGGAAAGGAGACAAAATGTCCTTCTCAGTTATCCATGCTTGTAGTTTATTTTGCACTAAACGCCCCATCAGCTTTTGAGCAGAATCAATAAGACTAATGGGTCTGTAGTTACTAGGTAGTGCCTTATCACCTTTTTTAAATACTGGTATAATTTCCGCTCCCTTCCAGGAATGTGGTATAGAAGTGCCCTGGGCAACCGAGTTGGCCAGCCAAACAAATATACAAAAATACATCGGCCGGAATTCCGTCCATACCTGGCGCTCTCCCCCCAGTCACCCCATCTAGTGCAATATTCACGTCACCTATGGTAAACAATTCCCCTTTAAAGAAGACCATGGGGGGTGATGCATGCTGGCTTGTGTCTAAATTACATGCATACTGCGGCTTAAAAAAGTCTACCCATAAATTCTTTGCGACATAGTTTTGGGGGCGCTCTACTACTCCCCCTCTGTCCCATTTAACGATTGCCCAAAATTCTTTTTGGTTCTTGGCTGCACATGCAAGCTTTAAATCAAGCCAATGATTTTCATCCCATTCCCTTTTCGCTCTGGTTTGGGCTTTTCTATATGCGTCCCTGGCCTTCCTCACTTCTTCAATGTTTCTCCTCCTGAGTTCAAGATGAAGTTTCAGTCGTGCACTTCTGCAAGATTGGTCATACCACCCCTGCCTGGGAGGTGATTTTACCGCCTTCCTTTGGCCTGCTGGTTTTGAAAAGAACCCTTGAAGTTTGGAAAAGAACTCAGTGTGAGCCGCTTCCATAAAACTGGTAAAATTAGGTTTGGTACAGTGTTGCTTTATCATAGCTACCTCAGTGACTACTACTTTCTTTAGGTCCTCTAGTATCTCAGGCCTTTCAACCAATCGGCCCCACCTTACGTGCCGCTGATTATTAGTAGAAACTATATCTAGGGTTACTGCACTCCTCCCCAAACTCGGAACTTGCGACCCCTTGTTATATTGTAAATCCATACATAGTGGATTATGGTCACTTTCCATTCTAGGTATAATGCTCATATCTAGCAGCCTATGCCAATCCCTCACATCCACCAAAATGTAATCTATGCGGCTTTTGGCCCTTCCATTGTCAAATGTGCAGCTCCCCTGTTGGTCCGAGGGGGTACGCCCATTTGCTGCTCTAAGGCCCCTTGCTAAACACATGCTCTTAACTTGGATTGCTACATCCGTCCATCTCCTGACCAACGGCAGTTCCAACTGGGGCACTCCCCATTTGCTATCCTCTTCCGAGGATAGAGCGCAATCCTCCTGTCCCAAACGTTCAAAGGTGGTATTCATGTCACCTCCCACCATGATGGAAAGATGCAGTGGGAGAAGCTCAAGATTGTTATCAAGTTCTGTTATCACCGCAGAAGCGTTCCCCCCAGCTACTCCCCTGGCATATATTTTAAAGAGGGCAGTCCATTGGCCATTTGCCCAGGTGATCGTGATTGACAGTATGTCACTGGATTTAAGAGAACTTTCCTGGATTTTACAATGCAATGATTGTTGTACCCAGATTATCAATCCTCCTGATGGCCGCCCTTTGGGGTTCTGTTTTGCCGGGACATAAAAGTTTAGAAATCCAAGCCGGTGGACTGGGTTCAGTGCCCAAGATTCCTGGAGCAAGATTATATCATAGCGTTCGATAAACTCACACCATTCTGGGGAGGCCTGTTTATTTGCTATTCCAGCAAGGTTCCATGAAAGCAGAGTTATTCTTCCATTATCCAAATCTGAATTGGCTAGCTCCTGATTTAACATTGTATCGTAGCTAGAGGGCTCTACCCCTATATTTAATAAACTATGTGTCCTACTGCCACTAAGTTTACTGATATTGGGCATGGGCATACCACCGGAAACCCCCTCCCCTATAATTGCAGTCTGTTTTACCGAAGCATCCTGTTCAATCCCTCGCTCATTTACATAGTGTTCTGCCCTGCGACCAGAGAAGGCTACATTAACTGTCATTCCCTCATCGCTACTAGGACTAATATTGGTAAGGCTGGCTATATTTGGTAGTTCGACGACTTCTGCCCCATGAAGTCAGTCGCAGTCATTTAAGTTTGATAGTGCCGAAAACCTATTGTCAAGAGTCACGCCCCAACTACTGTTCGAACAACTCCTATTCCCCTTGTTGGCCACAGTATTCCATTTTGTTCGTAATATGGTGGGATTCAAAATGTTACCTCGTCTAGTGTAGAAGAAGTCCAATGTTAATGGGATGATCTCCGCTGTTCTTCGTTGGGGGGGTATATGTTAGACAAAATGTTCGGGAGAACGTCCGGTCCTGACAGGTGTACCACCACACAATCTCCCCTAAATTTTTTGTGACTGCCCCCTATCCATTCAACTCTCCTTGCCTTAACTATCTCCTCTGCCAACTGTTGCATGCCCCCAGGTGAGAACGCCATATTTTGAGTTAACCAATGCAGTACCTTACTTATCAGGGAAGGTGTGGTTTCAGATTGGCCGGGCTTCAAGTGCGGAACATTGGCCAAGACCAAAACCAGGGGGGAAGCCTCAACGATAAGTTCTACTGTGCCTTTATCTGGGCCTTTATCTGGGCAAGATGCAGTGTGCTTGTCCCTTGATCTTGCGGGATCCCCTTCAGCAAGATTCTGTTCCCCTTCCCCCTGATGGACTGTCGTAGGTGGAAGGGATGTCACATTATCACTCCCCCCTGGCCAAATAGTTGTAGGGGCCATTTTAGGCTCTAATCTGGATACAACTTGGTTAGGAATATCTCCCACTTCTTCTGAGGTCTTCATTAATAGCCCCCCTAGTCTATGCACCTCCTCTGTTAGTTGGTCAATTTTTGCCAGCAAAGGTTTAGTGATGGCCTTTATCTTAATATCCAGCATGGTTACTAATCTCTTGAGATAATCCTCGTCCAAGGATGGTTTACCCTCGTATGGCCCCCGCCCATGTACTATATCACACTTATTGGGTATGGGGTCTGGTCTTTTCTTACTTGAGCGCAGCCCACCACGCTTGGGTAGACCCTTCTCCCCCTTTTCCCCCCCTCTGGTTGCTCTTGGTGCGGGTACAGGTACCGGAGGCTCATCCTCTGTTAGTACTGGCTCTTCATCGAGCGTATTCTCCGTGTCAGACTCAGCTATAGCCACTATAAGTTGTGTTAGTGTGTTGTTATCAGGCTGGTCCTGTAGTGAGGTATTATTGCTAGCATCTGTCTCAAATATATCTACGGGCATATCTTCCACCACAGTAGGGGTAGGGGATAAACTTATGCCCAAAGAGGACCTTCTGTTGTTGTTAATTTTAGTAACCACCTGGACCAAATAATTGTCCAGGGTATTTGCTGCTACGGGGGTCTTTGCCTTTGACATAACTTGTAAACACAGTGTGTGGTCCTATCCCCAATGAACTGAATAAGTGGCAAGAAGGCAAGAAACGTGTAACAGCAAATGCGTTGCAAAATAATCTCCAACACACCACTTTGGCTACAGCGGCGAATATTAACAAAGGCAACTCACAGATAGTTATACAGGCAGAGATCTTGGCCCAGTCCAGTCACGGCCAGTCTCGGACTGTCTTAGACTGTCCGCTCTTTGTCCGGTCTTCGTCCAGGCTACCCGCTCGCGTCCCGCGACGCGGGGAAGTCGCGCAATTTTTAGCGCCTCCGGTGTCGGGCGATGACGTGGGGCTCCGCTATGCCCCCTGGGAAGTGTAGTTTTCCCCGCTTCCTCCACTCGGCAGCCAGATGATTCCTATGGCGGCGGGAGGACACAGGCAGGTCGTTTTTCCAGGGCGTCTCACGACTGTAGGTAGGGCACAGGCAAAACAAGCAAGAAAGACCCGCTCCACCGGGAAGGCGCGCAATTTCTAGCGCCTTCGGTGTCGGGCGATGACGTGGGGCTCCGCTATGCCCCCTGGGAAGTGTAGTTTTCCCCGCTTCCTCCACTCGGCAGCCAGATGATTCCTATGGCGGCGGGAGGACACAGGCAGGTCGTTTTTCCAGGGCGTCTCACGACTGATTTAAGGAAGGAAACAAAGGGATTATCCCGACCGGAGTCCCAAGGCAGCTAAATCCCACAATCCTGAAGCTTGAATCCAATGAAGAAGAACGACGGTCAGGACGACATCACGTTGCTAGAGACCGGTGGCGAAGTCCCGGATACCTGAACCGGAAGAGAAACCATGCAATGAAATCATGAAGGCGGCGACTGAAATGCCTGCTGCCTGCGTGCCAAAACACTCCCTTTGAATCCCACAAAGGAGGGTATGGTTCTGATGTGCGGAGGGATGGAATGGATCTCTTTTGATAACAACGGGGAGACAATTATGGAGCAGTTTTCCAATGACATGGAGGCCATCGCAGGTTGCATGGCAGGCAACTGCCTTTGATTGAATACCGACAAAGTGGAGATTATCTTATTTGGCAAAGCCCAAATATGCTATATTGCAAACTGGTGGCCATCTAATCTTGGCTCAGACCACTTGACTAGGCAGGTAGTCAAAGATATTGGCATAAAAATTGACCAGTCACTTTCTATGAAATACCATGTTACTGCCATTAGCAACAGCTGTTCTTTCAAATTGCATTTGCTGAAGAAGGCTTTCCATTTTCTTCCACCTTCATCCAGAAAAGCATTAGCCCAGCCCATTAGTAAATTGGACTACGGCAATGTTATGTTAAAATGTTAAAAATGCTCTTTTATAGCGCACGGCTACTCCTAGGAGTGTCCCGGCGCTTTGACAAAGAGCCCTCAGTGTAAAGAAACATAACCCTACAAAGATAAAAAAGCAGAAGAACAATAACTGTGAAAAAAGCCAGGTTTTTAGTCCTTTCCTGAAAGAGAGCAGGTCCTCAGCTTTCCTGAGCAAGACAGGCATGTCGTTCCAGCCTTGAGACGCTAGAAAACAAAGGGGGCGTCCTCCGATTCTAGCCCGGCAAATGGAGGGAATCAAGGCTTTGAATAAGGTCGCAGAACGTAGCGTCCTTCGAGGCACATAAAAAGCCAAACGCTTCTGTAAATATTTAGGGCCAATCCGATGAAGGGCCTTGAAGGCAAAGGTAAGCGCTTTGAAGACAATCCTCTTAGCGACTGGGAACCAGTGCAGGTTTTTTAGCAACTCTGTGGCTCCGACCCTGCGCTGGAGACCAAAAATGGCTCTAGCCGCAGAATTTTGCACGATCTGTAGTCGCGTCAGAAGATTTTTCGGCAGGCCAAGATAGAGAACATTCGCGTAATCCAAACGCAAGCCTATCAAGGCCTGCACGATGATCTTTCTATGCTTCAGTGACTACAACGGAAGAAATTTCCATAGCATTTTCAGGAGGCCGAAGCATTTACCGGTCAGCCCAATAATCTGAGGGCCAAAGGCAAGGCCATCATCAATCACAAAGCCCAGATTTTTAGCCTTGGAAGAGGCAGCATCCGGTGGAGACATATCTGAAGGCCACCAGGCCTTCCAGCCAGGATCAGGAGGACATCCAAAAAAAAGCAATTCCGATTTATCGGGATTGCATTTTAGACTGTGTCGCTGGAACCAGGTAAAGACGGCTCCCAAACAGTCTCTAATCCGCAGGCCATCAAAATCCTTACCCTTTTCAGATGTAAAGAGCAGCTGGGTGTCATCAGCATATGTTATGATATGGGCACCAAAAGATTCCGCAACCGCCGCCAGAGGGGCCATATAGATGTTGAAAAGTGCAGGGCTTAGAATAGAGCCCTGCGGCACCCCCACCTCCAGCGGCGGTATTTCAGCGGAAAACGGAGGTGCCCAGACCACTGGCCGGCGGACGGTCAGGAATGACTTAAACCAATTCAACACCGTCCCACGAAAACCGATCTCCTGGAGTCTTGCAATGCCTTGCTTGCCGCTGCAAATGAGAATTTACTAGTAAAACTGCTGTGGTCCAAAACATGGCTGTACGGCTTGTTTGCAGTCTTCCTTCTGGCTTCACCTCCGAACCTTTATTGAGATCACTAGATTGGATAACCATTAAAAAAAGTTCTATTATTAAAATCTGCTGTCTGACCTATAAATCCCTAATGGACAATGGTCCTGCTTTCTGAACCCAGAAACCCAAACTCTACTGCTGTACCAGGAAATTACGATTCAAAGGATAAAGCTCTACTGTCAGTTCCCCGAATTCGCTTGATGAGATGCGGAAAAAGGTCTTTCTCCTACTTAGCACCATTTTACTGGAACAATCTACCACTCCATGTATGAACTTGTTCTGACTTTGTCAGTCTTAGGAAATCTCTTAAGACAGCTCTGTTTTAGGGACAGTGTTCTGTGTTTTGACTGTACTGTTTCTTAGTGCTCAGATACCCCGACAGGGGTGGTTCATGCATATATAATTCATATTAACTTAACACAACAAGGTGGATGATACTTGGGGGTCAAGAACACCCCATGAGACTGCAATGCAAATGCATAGAATGGAGCAACCTTGGCGGGGGCTACAAGCAAGATGGCACTAGCAAAACACTTCAGTTTAGAATCCACCCCCGGCTTGTGCTCTGGAATAGACACCTGTTATGCTTGCGGTTTTGGTTATCTGCTTCTTGTGTTTTCACTGTGTTCTACATGTAATGGGGTGGGTGAAGGAGTTATCAATGGAGAGTACAGAACTGTTGATTATCCTATAGAGTCCAGGGTGTATTTTATATAGTGCTATTAGTAAAAATCTAATAAGCAGCTGTGCTATTGCAATACATCTGAGGTGGGATGATAGCATATGCAGTATGAGCAAAATACAAAAGGTGTGTTGGCTTTGACCTTTTTAGACCTTGTGCAAAGGCAAACAATTTTTATTTAAATCATTTATGGCATTAACCTTTCGATGGAATAAAAAAAGAACATTCTTGGGAATTCTGATGACATGATGCTACATATGTACGGGACAAAGCTCACTATAAGTGAGGTAGGTAGTCTGCAACTGGGTTTTAGACCAGGTTTCAGGTCAGTACACCATGAGAATATGTTGCCTCGCACATAGTATGTTGATAACATTGTGAATCCAATTACGATGAAAGTCAGAGAGCCTCCGAACGCAGGTCGGAAGCTTTCCGACTTACATCATTGGTGTCAAATCCGACAACCTTATTATGATGAAGACTGTCGGATTTGAACCCGCTGGTTGGACTGACTGGCTTCCAATGGGCTCAAGGAGCCCACATGCCAGTTGGAGGCTGCTCACAATCCCCTATGTACGCCGTTTACGCCGTGTGGATTATGATGTCCAAAATGCTTTTCATGCCGGGCTTCCCGACAGGAAAAGCCTTTTAGAATGTGACTTTGGGGGGCCCTAGCATGGCCCCCTTCCCACTGTGGCCTCCGTTGGAGGCCTGAGAGGCACCTATTGTGCCCCCCCTGTTAATCCCTGCATTGTGTGGCAGGCACCATCAGGTACCTGCCAAGCGGTGCAGGGATTAACAAAAACAACCATTCCTTCAAGGGAGCTTGTGCTACGGCCGCAGCACAAGCTCCCATAGAGTAATGGGAGTGTGCAACTAAACCATGTGCAGTCGCATCCTAATAATGCGGTCAGGACCATCAACTGGCGGTCGGTTGGTCCTGATTCTGCAACAGTGTTGTGCAGACGCAAGTCCGCCTGACATTGTAATAAGGGCCTGTGTGTTGCTTACAGGTGCAGCTTATGGTTTCCCACCATAACCCTTCTCTCTTCTTCCCAGTGCATTTTTATAGAATGTCTCCTATCATTTCTGCATTCTCTTCTGCTGGATGATGATGAGCAGCAGTGTCTGACAGCGATGTTGATGCAAGTCACTCTGCATGGGATTAGCCCAGCCCTGCATCTTCATGGTGCTTCATGGTGCTAAATGCCTCACTTTCCCACTACTGAATTCTTTACTCCATCCTCCTTTGTCCTATCTAGGTGTCATTTGCTATTTTATGGCATGCCCTTCTTCTTTCCCCCTCTGACTACTTTTCTTTTCAAGGTGTTGACCCTCAATGACGTGCTTTTTACATAAATAGTTACTCGGAGTGTGTTTCTAACAGTGAAACGACTGCATATGGGTTTGAACTTTCCAGTCTATGGTGAAATGTGGATACTAATCACGCAACTTATATTTACTAACAACATTTTCTATAAGTAAATTAGAGACCATATATTGTGTGATAACCATTTTGCTTTATCTAGAGAGTTCCACTGCTTTAGGATTAGTAAGAAGACAAAATACAGAGTACAATAAAGGTATCTAAAAAATATTGTGTGAGAAAATGCCTTTTCTTTTGCGTGGTCAAACCCATTTTCTTGCTGAATTTTATTTCAAGTTTTTAAACTCTGCACTCTGGGGCACTACAATTCAGTGCACACTGTATGTGTTCTGACCCCTAAAACATGTAGAAATCGGCTAATTCAATATTGGCCCTTTCACATTTTCTATATGACCATATTCTGTGGTTCGGAAATAACCCATGGCACGGAAAGTTAAATATCAATTATTGGGCCATCCACAAGTGTGACACAGGAAACAATAGCGTCCGGCCTACAATTGTAGCCTGACTGCTTAAGTGTAAAACCTGCAGTGTGACCTGCTAAAATAATCCTGTCTTACAGGCAAAAACAGCTTCTTTAAGCATTAGTAAGTCACCCCGTTGTAGCCCACAAGGTAGAGTGCATGGTATTTAAAAGTGGGACATGTAGAAAATTTATGTTACCATGTCCCTAGAGTGGTAATGCCCAAAAAACTATTTTCGGTGTGGAAGGCCTAGCTGAGCAGAAAGTCAGAATAGAGATTGAAATATTAATACTGCTATCTCGATAATGGGACAAGCTAGGAAAATAATTAAACTACTATTTTTCATAGATATTTCAAACCCAATTCTATGGTGAATCTTTACAAACAATCCTACCTTCAGTTCCCCATACTGTAATTTTGGTGTCATTTCGCTTATCATTTTTTCTCTGTTTTGATAAATTCAATGGAACTTTTATTATGTTGTATTTTTGACATTTTAACTGGATTGGTAAATTTAAATGCTTTACACACATTCATAAAGTTGGGTCTGTCTGCTCTGTGATATAGCTACCTGGCATTTAGCTTGAGCTCAGCTTTAAATCACAGAAATCATTGAATGGAGCTAAAAGGATAGTAACTTCATTATTTCTGGCAGACACCAATCCACCCCCAACTAATAAACCACTTCTCACACATTGGCTTGGCAATTCAATTTCTTGTGTTTCTTCTACAGAATTTTTCATGGGTATTTTATTTTATAAATAGGTTAATTACTTTTCTCTATTATTTCTGTGTTCATTTCACATATCGATAAGTTACTACAACACATAAGGCCAACTTCTGGGCAGATGTGTAGAATGTCCAGAATATTCTCTAATAAAAGCATGGAAAATGTCTTTGGCCTCAAATTCAGTAGCAAACTACAGATATTGTCAGGGTGCATAGGACTCCTCAGACCCCTTGTGCCACTCCATTTGCTGTACCAATGATAGCTTTGGCCATGGCCACTGGAATTATGCAATTGTACAGCCAGGGCCTTTTTGACATAATTATAGATTTGCCACATTTGCCACAATGTCCATCATCTACTGCTTTCACAAAAAAATTGTTTCTTACTCAAACGGTTCAAAAGTTACTAAAAATGCATCAACACCTGTTATCGCACAGTGGAGGATCTTTTGCAAAGGATGACTGGCCTCCTTACTGTTGCTTATTGCTATATTTGGTTGTAAAAATGGTACTAATGATGTGCCACCTATGCCCAGACAGTGTTAACAAGTTTAAAATGACAAAATAATGAAGTAATATTATCACACAATATGCCATACTATACTGCTTAATTTGCCTTTTCTTGCCATGAAATGTACTCAACTCTGCCACATAATGTAGCCCTGGCTATTTCCCTGCTTAGGTGTGCAACAAATCGATCCATGAGGAATAAAATCACCCACCGATTCATAGAAACATGATTCAAATCAGGAATGGTAGAATACTGCCATTGCAAATGGGATATGTGAATATTGACATTCCACTTGTGAGTGTTTCAGGGAGTTCTTTCCCTACAAAATTAAAGGAACAACCACAATACTCTATGTTTTTGGATATTCATGTACCCCTTACATTCACCTTCCCACCTAGAAACGCTTTCCAATTTTCACATGTTAAGTGCCAGAGCAAGTCAGTTTTCAGCTTAAATTGAGGAATATGGATCCACAAAAGGTAAAGATGGCTTATCAGCAGGGGATCTGTCATGGGAAAACATGTTTATCCAGTGGACAAATAACTAAGTTGCATGTGTATTTAGATATTAGAGTCAGGTATCAATGTGCAACATGTTTTCTTTGGTGGAAATTATCCAATCATAAATGTATTCATAGGAATACTTATCCAAAACATGCCATCTTATCCCTCACTGGTCCTGACACAGTTCCCCATGTATTATTCATTACCCCCTACTTTGGCCCTTGACATTTATCTCGCACCCTCTCCCCCTATGTGCCAGCTCTGTTGCCTTGTGCCTTAGCATTACTATATAAATCCTTTACATATGTATGTACATAGTTTTTCAGGATTTTTTGCAAATCTCAGAGCAGTGTGAACTTTGTTCAAAACACAGGAGTTATTTTAAGAAAGCACATTTCCAAGGTTTTGCCTAGCTTTTGTAAATAGTGCAATGTGTCTTTATTTATGAGGATATTTTACTGCTGTTTTGCCCTTGGTGATACTGCTGTGCTCTATTTGGCAGGGATGTGGACGTTAACATAGGCTATTAGGCTGCATGCTATTGTTTAAATCATTATATATTGCATCATATGTCTCCATACATTCTTACAGTGAACAGATGTCGCTGGCGGCGCATTAGCTCCACCAATCAATGCACTCTACTCATTTTCAGAATAATAGGAAAATATCAAACCGTAAATATTGACTGTCAGATAAAGTAAGTGTCTGCTGAAGGCACATTATAATCACCTAGTATTACTAAATGGTACGCAAAAGAAACAGTTTTCGCTGGGTGGTATTGTCTAATTCACATTCTGTAGCAGAACAGTTAGACTGATTGACACTTTTAGTGGCCTTTCCATCCATACTGATGTTTAATACTTGGGGACATACATTTCCTCATTTCTAATACTTAATGATTTGTGAAGTCTGCAAGTTATTGAACCATGGTCATAATAATGACAATAATCGTTCCAGTTCATGCTGGCAGCGCTGCATAACTAATTTGTTCCATATCCGAATTTACGCCTCTCATCAATTTAAATGGCATCCTTTGGCAATGTGTGTCATTAAAAATGTGTATTCTGTATTTGTTAAATGTGACAGCTATAACAAAAATTGAATAAAACATCAACAGTAATAAACATCTTTTTCTTTTATAGAAAATAATATTTCTGGTACTAAACGCGTTCTTATGCCTGGTTTATGATATGTGAGGTGGGCTTTTTGAAAATTTAAGCGAAGCGTGACTGTCACTCCACAATAAAGCTGAATGCTGTATCGAATAGATAACTGTTGTTTCTATCTCGCTTACCCCCCTTTCTAACACTTTCATGGAATCTCTATTTTTTCCTGCCATCTTTCTTAACTCTAATTTATTTGTCTGTCTCCCTCTCTACGTTTCTGACTGTCTGACATCTGTAGGTTCATGTAACTGTCAAGCTGTCCGTCGGGCCGAATAGATGTCTGGCTACCTTCCTTGCTGCATAACTACTGCTAGTAAGCAATGCCGTTCACTAGTGAAATATGTGCAATAAAACACTTTATCCTATTGTGAAGATGTGCCATCTTATGCCTTTCTCTTGTTTTTTCATCGAGTTTTATGCATAGATATCTTTATTCATAGAATATGTTTAAGTAAATGTGTTTTAGAGCAACACCGTACTAAAGGATTTATATCTTCCAATTAAGGTAGATACGGTATTCAGCCTCTTCTGCTAGGTTGGCATGGTGGTCCACAGGTCCACTAAAGTTCATTAGGTACTAAAATGAAAAGACCTTTGAACCTTTGAACGTTTGTAACTCTGTTGCCTACCTATGTAATACTTGTAGTAAATGTACATTTATTTGAATTAATGTATTTTTGTAATTGTTTTATGTCATGCCAGCACGTCATCTTTCAGCCAATTAGAGGTGCTATATAATAAAATCGAGGGAACATCAAGAATAATGATCTATGTTAACATTATATAGGTTACACTTAGTGAAGAACGGGAAGACATGTACAGCGATCCACAGGATTAGACGCTGAGAAACTTATAGTTTTCTCACAGTTTGGGGACATCAATATATTTCCAGAGCCATTGCTGTAAGTGAAGAATTTTTACTCTCCGCCATGTTAAACCTTTTTTGCAAAAGGTTTCATTCTCCTCTTATGGGTGCTGGTAGTGCATTGCAGAGGGTTGGGCCATCTACCAAGTGGTCTGTCCTCATGCTTTAATATTTTGAAATGCAATTGACTAAAGGCCTTTGCCTTCACTGATAAGACAATCCTTATTTAACTATAATGTTGGGCCACATTTTGGCTCACATCCCTGCTCTTTGTACCTAAGTGCTTTTTGAAAGATACGTAGTGTTGCATCCTGCTAACAGTACAAGTGAGCAGAGGGTTATTACATTGAATTTCATATGGTTGTATTTAGCTGTGACAAGAAGTGTGGTCTGCTTGACTCAATTATATTTTGGAAGGAATAGAAGCATTAGTGACAGCTCTAAACTGATAGCAATTAGATGTCCATTGGTTTGAAAGACTAATATGCACTGACTTTAGTCCCAGAGTCATCAACTTTGTGGCTGGGCTTCAAGTAGTCAGCCACGGAGGTAGACAGCAATAATTCTTTTTGGGATCCATTTGAGACACATAGAGTCACCCTATGGAGAGGCAAATGTGCTTACTGTGTGCTGATGTTGTTTCTGTTAGTTAGTATCCAATTTCTGTTGCCTAAGCAGTTGCTGATCTGAATACAATTTACTCCATTCGCATTTGTAGGTGGTGTTGCTCAATTAGCTGGGTGTGTGGACATATACACATGTTATAAAGTAGTCAAGTTAATTGGGTGCCCCTGTTTATTTAGATTCCCACTCAGAGGAACTTCTTCTAATAAGTTCATACTAGTTGTGGAGGAATAAGAACATTCAGATTAATGCTGTGCTCTTCTTGCTTGTGATACTATGATCCATTTAGTAGATGATATGTTGAGCAATGGTGCAAGTGGAAAAGTGATGCTTATTTGCTCTCAGCTATTGTAATGAGATGGTCTTTTATGACATTGGACATTGTATTTTAAACTCTTTGTCTGGTACATAAAGCATTGTATGGTGGGGGAGCCATGGACATGCAGAAACTATTTCTCTGGTATTCCCCACGACCGAATCGTAGATCAGCCAAAACAGGGCTGGTTCAGCTTCCCAAAATTCAAAAAGCCAGATGGGGATGGAAAAGCCTATCCCACCGGGCGGCCACATTATGGAACAAGCTGCCGATTACTATTAGGCTAAAGCCTAACAGGCTTCACTTTAGGAAAATGGTCAAGACCTGGCTATTCCCCTCTAAATAAGCTCATGAACTGAGCCCGGTTAATTGCGACACATCATCCCTAGCACCAAGACACCTCGGCATTCATGCGCTTTATAAATACAATACTTACTTACTTACTTACACTGACATGACTATCATGATTTCTTTTCCTTTCATTGATCTAAGTCATATTCCTAAAGCAGTAATTGTTCCACATGCTTTTTGCATTTGACTAGTGTAGCAAAGTTGCAGTTTTGTATAAGCTCACCTTGCATTTTTCACCTATTTCTGGACTCTATCTTACTGGTATTAGGTGATATGAGAGTATATATAGCTATACTCTAACATGAGCAGTCATTGCCATGGTGTGTGTGCTCTGACCCTGGAGTGGTACTATAAGCCCAATTTACCTTTCCAGTAAGGCCAATGTAATCTGTGATAAAAAATTACACAAGTGCCAAGGGAGTAAAATGTTAAATGTCAGCATGCAGTCTGTATTACACCACATGCATGAGTGACATAAATAAACAATTATTGGCAAAGCCAACAAGGTTCATCTAATCAAAATGTATTTGCTTGGTCAATATTTTTTTCATACGTTGCACAGCAGTTGAGCTGAAACAGGAGGCCCTGCAGGGAGAAAGGAACTAAAGAACTCGTGACTCTTGCTGGCAACTAGGGATAGGAACTGCTCTCCATAGTCAAAGGGCTGACTTCCTTTTCGCCTAGTCCAGTGACACAAAAAATAGGCAGACTTCTGACTCCAAAAAGGCCCAGCTGGCCACTGAGAACTATACCCTGCAACAGCAATGACTGAAGAGAGACCTGGTGCATAGAAGCATATCAAGAGAAGACCTGGGGACTGGCAAAGGTCACAGAGAACACTTTTCCAGCAGATGGAGAAATGTGGGACGTAGTCAATTTTTCTACCTCCAGAATACCAGGACATGATGCTCAGGCTTTTCCATAGAGATTGCATCCAAGCTGGGAAAAATAGGTTCACCCTCCTCTGAGCTTTTTACTGCACTTCAAACTGGTTCAGTGGCACCTTGCAGTAATGGAGTCTGACCTTGTGAAGCCCTGCCCAGATGCAATTTCTAAAAGAAAAGGCTCAGTATGACCCACTTGCACTGTATATATTCTCACCAGAAGTAGTATGCATTGTGCAAATACATATGTATAATATTTATTGGTAATACCCATACTGATATAGGGTTATTCAATGTCTTTTAAGTGAGAGGATCCATATGCCTTATATAGTCCTGAAGAGGCCGAAATTTGACTGTTCAAAAAGTGTTGACTTTTTCTAAAACAGGAGTCCACAACAAAAAGAGAAAACAAAGACTGATACAAGGATCACCAGCCTAATCGCATTGTATGTGCAATAGATGAATATTAGGCAATCGGTTCAAGAAACGTAAAAGTGGACTACTTCAAGACGGACCTGCTGCAGCAAGATTTTAAAAATCATAACACACAATACGTTTTAGACAGAAAACACGAAAGGCTGAAAGTACACTTTGCTCACAATAGAAAAAGTCACAAAAAATGTGAGATGAAGAAAAGACATTCATAAGGTAACATTAATATACATAACCGAGAAGCGATAAATTCTAAATGTACATGTTGCTTATAGACGTATATTTATGAGAAGGTTGATGCTAAGTGAAGTGACCTAGTGATTTTATGCTTTTTGCTGAGATTGTACCAGTTGGAGAAGTTGTGTGGTTGTGTAGCAATGATGTGCAGGTTAGAAAAGTTTTTTAAATGTGCATTTATATGAATATCGAAACTTTTTCTGGTAGTAGGATATTTCTAAGATTAGTTATTGGTATGTAATAATATTTGTGAAATGTATGCATTCTTTAAATTTAATTGATTTAATTTCATCAAAGTCAGGGTCTATTTCATTTAATCATGCAATGCTAACTTAAAGGCCTGTTCTTTTCATGCTGACCTTTCCCCTGGTTTAATACAATGGATCGTTCTTTGCTATTAAAATGTTGCATATTTTGTCCTGTACACTTCTACACTCTAACATCCTTCAATGCATTTTACAAAGTTCACAGTGAAATATTCCTGTGGGAATAGAATTTGAGCTATGAGTATAAGTTGTAACTTTGTTTTACTTATCTACCAATGTTAGGCCTGTGTTGACTCGCAAACTTTAGTTTCTCATGACTAGCATGGGAAACCAGTATGATGTTTCGATTCATATTAGATGATTAAATGTGAACATGGACATACAACAGTCTTTCAATGCTGGTGTAATGCTACACCACTGGACTTTGCTAAAGAATTTATCAAAAAAAACCCAGAGGAGGAGCAACGCCACTGATTTTTACTTCTCAATGACCGCCAATCTGATTTTTCTACTTGGGATCCGAATGCTATGCTGATCGATCTTTTTTTTTGGACTGTTTATAGATGCTACAATTGGTAGCTGATGGACTGAGACCTTCTTTGCTGAAACATTTCTATTTTTTCAAATTCCTATTTCACTTTTAAGCTTTAAATTAATGAACTCGCCCTTAATGGACTTTAAGTCTGCCCTTTTCTCTCTGCCTCATTGGGCCTGAGCTGTTAGAAACCCAAACCACCCTTTTGCCTTAAGGTAAAGGAATTTGTACTCTGAATATAATAACCATCCTTTAAAGATTTGTCTAATGCTTGGTGCTTTAATGCAAGTTGTGCTATTCTTGACTGAATTCTCCAGAAAAAAATAATCTAAATTTGTCTTAGTCTATTATTGAGTCTTGTTTATTTTTCCATTTTTTCTGTGATTAGTGGTAAATGCTTTGTAGAGAGACTCAATGGGCCTTATCAGAACATTAGGTATTACTTCTCCTGTTTTTTGTTGCTATTGCTGAAGTTTTGGTTTACATAATACTCACTCAACATAACTTTTTTCGGAGGGTGGATCTTTCAGTCACTATTCTTTATTTTTACAGCATGGTCTTGAAAGTGGGCTATCTAAATCTAATTTCAAACCTGTAAGTTGATTGCTAATCAATGGTCCTCATTGTACAGCTAACGTGAGGTTTGATTACCCTAAATTCCACCCCTCCAATCAGTGGAGAAAGATTCATTAGAAGATTATTGCCTCCGTTCTAAGTGGAAATGCTACAGACTGCTTAATCGTAGAGGGCCCAGTACGGTTAGGATAGCAAGGAGAGTAAGCATACAATAATTAATACAATTGTGCATGGTTTGGTTAAAGTGTGTGAAAAGTCCAATAATAATTCAGATATTACTGTCAATACAAAAAGAATAAATGTATCCCTCGAGAGTCATGTTTCTTGGTTTATTTTTTGTGCGTGTGCACAAGACTCCAGAGTGTGGGTTGAGATACCCCTCATTGTATGCACACCTGCAGCTTCTAGTCTTGCTTTACCATAGCATTTTGAGGACAAAAAAACACCTAGGAATGATAGTAAAACCTTTGACCAGTCCAAGGCAGCTAATCTATTCCAGTAGTGAAGACACTTGAGGGGAACACAATTCTCCTTGGTCCTGCTTTGAAATGTTGGAGCCAAGACTAAGGGCTTTAGTGGAAGCTTGATGAGGACAAAGTATCTGACTTCAAAGGACCCTTGCCAACTTCTGCTTTTGACTTTGCCCAACTGGAAGATCTTGACTTCCAAAAAAAGTGTAAATCTGAAGGTAAAATCTTTGACCAGAGTGACTCAATTCCTGCATCCGGCCTCTACTCATTCACAAGTGAACTGAAATGTTGCCTAGGTCCCTATTAACCATTGAATGATATTTTTCAATTATGTTATACCGTTTTAGGCACCTTTTGACTTAAATCTTTAAAAATTCATATCGCCATTTCCTCTTAAGTGGCCGTAAGTATTTTAATGTCTATTTTGCTGTTATATTGGTCTCTATTTTTGAGTTGGGATTGAGAGAATCAATCTGTCTGAAGCTCTGTGGCAGCTCATTCCAAAGATGAGCAACAACCACGCTAAAGGCCACCCCCCCCCATCCTAGAAGCTTGTCCTAGGAGTTACCAGCAAGCTAACACTAGAGGAGCGAAGCTGCCTCTTAGGGAGATACCAGGCAACCCTTTCCTGTAAGGGGATTGGGCCCAGTTCATGTACCTCTCTATACACCAAGCAGAGTGATTTAAAATAAACCCTTTCCTTGATAGGCAGCCAGTGGAGATCTCTCAAGGCGTGAGTGGATGAGGAGCTGCGTTGCATGTTCAGCACCAGTTTTGCCGCTGCAGACTGGACTCTCTGCAGCCGCTGAAAGATGTATTGAGGGGTCCCCAAATACAAGGAAATGCAGTAGTCCAGTCTGCTCAGCACTGTGCTTCTTACTACAAGGGAACGCAAATCCTTGGGTAGTATTGGAAGTATCCGATGCAACATATGCATCAGACCAAAACACACGCTGGCTGTCTTGTTTGCCTGCGATTCCATTTGGAGATTATTATCTATCAGGACCCCTAGATTACGTATCGTTCTGGCAGGGGCTAGCGGGTCCTCCTCAGGGGTAAGCCTAAACTCCACTGGTATATGTGTGAGCAGCTTCGCCGAGGAGCAATACAGCACCTCAGTTTTCCCCCCATTGAACTGCAGGGAGTTCCTCCGTAACCATCCTGCAGTCTGTCGCATGCACTCTTGAAACGTATCCATGAAGACTACCTGTTTCCCTTCCATGGAAAACGCTAGTTGCGTATCGTCCGCATAGTTGACCAAGTCAACCCCGAACGATTTAATAATAGGGAGCAGAGGCTGCAGATAAATATTAAAGAGTCCTGCTTACAGCCTTTTCCAGAACTTTAATTGGGAAAGGAAGGAGAGAAATTGGTCTAAAGCTTGCTGGATTTGTTGGATCCAGAGAGGGCTTCTTGATCAGGGGTGTCACCACTGCCTGCTTCCATCCCTCTGGGACAATACCTTCTTCTAGGAGCTGATTACATATCTGTCGTAACCAGGAGAAGGTCGTTTGGCCTTAGGTCTTCCAGACTTTTTGGGGTAGGGGGTCAGAAGGAGATCCTGAGGATACGCTTTGCGCCAAGGTGTTAAAAGTAAGATCTGTAAAAAACTGAAAGCTGTCCAGGGTGCTTGATTATTTTTTAGGAAGCTGTGTGCAAGTGCAATGTACAAGCGCCGATTAACGAATGTGTGTTAAAATAGCATTAATTATGAATTATTCTGATGAAAAAATAATGAAGACATGTTAAAGTATAGGATCTGCTATTCCTGGATTTATTTGTAAATCGTTTTTTTTCAGAATGTATCAATCTTTATTTCTGAATTCAGTTTGAAGCTTCCTGTATGTTGCATTCTGTATTAAAGCGATGGTGCAATGACTTTCTGCTGAGTGCTGAGTGCTGAGACCATCAAAACCCTCCCATCGAAGCTCAACAAAGGCACACTGTTGCAAACGTCCTCGCACAGTTCTTGGCTATAATTGCCAAGAAGGACAAAGTTTCGTGAGAGCTGAGTAAAAATGGAAATTAGCCTGGCCTGTCACCTTGTGCATTAGTGCATATACAGCATGGCTTGGAAGGAAGGCATCCTGAGAGAATGAAGGGCAGAACTGTGAATGGAGCACAATGTACAACAGCTTCACTCACATTGTATGATAATGTCACAAGAGCGTGGGAGCCTAAAGAAAAGTGGTTTTATTATTTTCTGCAGCTAACGCCCGGGGGCTCCAAGAAAACCTCTGTTTGTCCAGTTTTGGTCCTTTTATTTCAGGACAAATGTCGATTCCTTGGCTCTCGCCACACTGTCTGCACTCATCCTGACTGCAGTAAGTGCGTTTTACACAAGGGCATTCCTAAATGTTTCCAGGTTTCAGTAAGGCTGATTTCTAGGCTCCATACTGTCTGTTTCAGAGCTCTGAGCATTCTTTAAACTTTATCAATCCTCAAGCAGGCCTGTTCTATGGCATTATCTCTCCAGTGCTTTTAGAGACAGGCCCTCAGCCTTAGCACCCAATACGATAAACATCCGCGAAACTCTCCTGTTAATTAGTCTGAAACACGACTAGGATGCCGGATATTTAACAGGGCAGGACAGAAAGTGGATATTTGTGGATCACTGTTTCTTTGAGCCGCAGTAGTGTGTTTGTCTGCAAAATACAGCACCGATCTGCCTACTCTGAGTGAAAAGAACCAGTGAGTTGTGCTCAATAGGGCCACCGTCTGAAGCAGCTAGATAAGATTCAGTCTGCTTCAAGGATGGATCAAGGTATTGGCCATGATCCTACAGTGTCACTAGCAGCAGGATTACACTGCAACCCTTTGTGCTATTTATGGAGTGTAAAGGCAAAGCTGCGAGGAGCTGTATTGCTATGTTCATTTTTTCACCATCTTCCAAAATCTGTCGATTATAAGAATTTTTAGAATGATTGTGTTTAAATCTTAGAAGATTCTATAGTGAATCTTAACTGTTTCCATAGATTAAAGTGTGGCTTACATTAAATGGAAGGAGTTTTCAATAGCATTCCAAATAATAACATCATCCCAGTATTCGGTGAACTTCTTTTCTAATATCAATTAAAACACTATTTAATTTAAATCACAGCCAAAGTTATATTACAAAGTTTGTTTGAGCCATGTACTAAGTGTCTTACATGTTTCCCAGATATGAACGGGATAGGTAATGATAAAGCAGCAGGTTTTGACATTATGTTCAATACAACATTATATTATAACATTCAAGGAAAACCTACAATTCTTGTATTTTTTCAATTATATTCAGCAATATATGTAACAGTGTGATACAATATTGCATTTATAGTAATTGCTTCTGAATGCTACATTGTACCAAAATAGAAAATATATCTGATGTAGAGCTTAATACAATTAAATACCCTGTTGACACTCTAGTTCGGGGAATGTGTGCTATGTAACAAAGATTGACTTAAGAATAGTCATTGTAAATATTAAGTGCTTTGAAAACCATTTATCAATGTATATTTTAAGTACATTGACATACATATTCGAGGCTTCATGAGCACGACAGAATAGATAACAATGTGGGAGATGGTGAGAATTTTTCGTTCATTTTATAAAAATGCTTTCTTGAAATAGAAACAGTGAGACAAATTGAAGGTAATGTTATCTTCAGTATGGTGTCAGGCTGATCGGAGGATGATTAGTATCAGGGTGTTGGAGGGCTTATGCTACCATTTAAAATGGTATGGCCTTCATTGAATATTAGGCGGGATAGGGTGGGTTAAGTGTCATACCTGGTAAATATTATTACGTTCCCTGCGTAAACAAAATTCTGCACACGGATCCAAATGTACCCCTTAACTTGTAATGAGAGCCTAAGATTACAATGCAGAGATGAGATGGGTTCTTCTGCCTTCTTTAACCGCTGCACTCCATATTATTATCTGTGTAATGTCTACAGTTGTAGTGGCCATCCATCAAAATCTGATTTTGTATCTCCTTGCAGTATTCTTCATAGACAGGATGATATTAGAATGGTAACTGAGCTAGTGATTGGGATGTCTGGATTATGGTAAAAGAGGCTAGGTTTGGATTATTGGTGAGCTGTGCACAAGTGTATCACCATGACCTGCAGAAAATGTAATCTATCACCTTTGTTTGAACAATTCTGTTTTCAGTGGTTTTGGGGAGAGCAAGTTGTGGCAGTACGCTCTAATGTTTGGAGAGAGATCTTCTCATGCTGTTCCGTTTTTCCTTAAGGACCATCTTCTTTACTTTTGATGCCTGATGTCTAGCTGTCAGACAGTTCCTTTCTTGATTGGCAGGAGGTCCCATGTAAACATTCAGTCTAGAGTCAGGTCATGCAGGTAAAGAAATCCATTGTTCCCCTAGCCCTACTAGGAGCCAGTGGAGGCATGCAATCACTGACATGACAGAAGGTTAAAGAAGGTAAAAGCTTCATGCTCTATATCAGAGCTTCCACAACAGCCTCAGCTCATATACTCACACACTTCAACAAAAGGTTCTTGAAGGTACACTTGATTCTGCATAAATGTAAATGAACTTAAAATAAGATTTAAACATTTTAGAAGTGCAATGCCTGAGGAAAGCAACAAGCACAATGTACAACAATTATAATGAACAGAGTGTCCCTACAAATTAATTGCAAATATAGTCAAAATGTATTTTCTACACTTTGCCAAATACCAGGAGTGAGAAGAGAAGCAAGTAGGATAAATGTGACCCAACCAGTATGAATCAACTATAGGGCCCTCACGTAAAGCTTTATAATAGGGCTTGACGGATGTCACATATTACATTGTAGCGTGCAACCTTAGTATAAATGCCTGTCTCTAATATCCCTATTACTGGTGACTTGTGATACACCTACTCACTTGTAATAAAGAACCGAAAGTAGCCGAAACCAGCGTTAACTTGTTACAGTTGAGTTCTGGCCTCACAATGCCTGCTGCCAGAGCCAGTAGCTAAGGGGAAAGGCAAGTCACAGCATTTTCAAAGTGAAAATAAAACACGTTTTTTCCATTTGTTCTGTTTTTCTAAATAAACAGTGATGAGCAGAAAGGAGATATTTATGGCAATATGTTTATTTTAACATTTTTTAGCTAATTATAGGAAATATATAATCTGCATGTTTCTACACATTCTGAGCAACAAGGAATGTCCTTTTTTTATCAGACTTGTATTAATCTGATTCTAATATTTATTTGCAGCAAAGATCTAACTCCTTTTGGTGTGTTTAATATTGCACTAGAGATTCTGATTTAATTTTTCATGTTTACAAACATCCTATCTGTTTCACATGAAACAGCAAGACACCTGTGGCCAGATTTACTAAGCCCTTGCTTTGCCGTTCTGTCAACAAGACAAAACAAGGCAATGCAAGGGCTTAAGGGAGATTTACTAGCCTTGCGTGGCTCTGAGTGACTTAGTAAATCCAGAGTAACACATGGTAGCGCAAATCTCTGCCTTGCATTCGTCTGCGTTGGAAAGGCATTCCATGGTTGGAGCATGGGCCAATTTACAAAGATTTGTAACCTGGGAATGCGTCAAAATGGTATGCCTTACCAACAGAGACATAACGAGGAGAAATATCTTTATTTATCCTCGTTATTTACTCTTTCTATCCAGAAAAAGAATATATCTTGAGAACTCCATTAACTGAGGGTCACGCCTGTCCTGGTTGTGCTAACATAGCATGTGTGATGAGGTGGCCAAATGTTGGAGCATTCCACATTATGTGGGTGAGACCTCCTCATCCAAAATCTTTTTTGACCCAAAAGGGGTCCAATAACCTGGGGACAAGAAATTAGGAGTGGGAAGTACCCATTCTGTCAATATATTCACCATACTCATTGTGATATATGACTAAGGAGAACGTGAAATGTCTAAATCCCCCCTTTCTCTGAATGTGATAAGATGAAAGATGAAGGTGTGGCCATGTATTATAAGGAATAAAGTACCCTCTCCCATACATTATAAAACTAAGTCGTCTTGTAGTTCTGCGACCTTGTAAAGGAACTTGGCTTTCCATGTCATTCCTCTATATGGTTATAGGACTCCTAGGCGATTTGCTATATTCTGCTAATATGTGACAGGAGGTACTTTTTCCCATATATAATTAAAAACAGATATATATCAGGGCCACTGCACAGTATTGAGGTTATGCACAGCATGAGTGAGAAAAATGTTGAGTAACAATTCTAAGTTTTATTATCTGCCATTCCTTAACAGGACAAGGAGTGGTTCCAGATAAGATCAACATGCGGTAGACATTTGGTTAATTAAAAATGTGTTTTTGCTCTTAGACACTTTTCGGAGGCACAGAGGGGCACTAAAACAATCTCTTAGCATCCTTAGAAAAATCAGATGCTTGAACATGATGAAGAAAAGATAGGGGTAGTTACTTCCAGGGGCTGAAGGAGAATTGCCAGTCAATTGATTGACACAGGGACACAACGTAATGTAAAGCGCAACTTCAATTAACTAGCTGTTTTAAATGTCTGGGGCAAAGAGTTGGAGTTGGAGTTGGCCTAATGGCTAGGGCGGTCTACCTCGAATCTAGGGAACTGGGTTCGAGTCTTGACAATGATGTTGAACATCCTGTGATTTTGGGCAAATCACTTAATCTCCCTGTGCCTAACAAAAAAAGAATGTGTGTCCTCATGTGACATAACTGTTGCTATGTAAAGCGCTCTGATACCCGATTCGGGTCAAGCTTGCGCTATATAAAACTATGCAAACAAAAGAGCTAAATTGTGTTCTGTCTCACAATCACATTAAGAACCATAGGAAAATGCCTCTTTTTGCATGATCACCCCAATTTTTTTGACTGCTGCTGCAGTTGTATTGACACACTAAGGTGGCATGGTGTACCAATTAATGAAGCACTGGAAAGCGGCCCAGGTAATTACCAGTGGCCGAGATTAATTCAAGTATTTCATCCATCAATTGTTTGTGTACTTCAAAAGAATGAATTCTACAGGGTGCTTGTCTTTAGTAATCTTATATATTTGCTATAGATGTGGTGTCTCTTTGGTTTTTGGCATATTGCCTTAAAGCTAATTACCCAGATCTTTTTGATCAAAACATATAGAAATTTTGATTCTGAGGAGTGAGAAACCACAAACGTAATGGTGCTGAGTAGATTCAAGTAAGCAGATATAGTCTATGACTTTACAATTATGTTAGAGATGGTATAAAATTAAATTAAATTAAATTATAAAAGAAACAAACCGTTTGAACACTGGTTGCACGAGTCTTCGTACTCCACACATTTTCCACGACCTACCCACAGTGGTCTAAGCTCACCGTAACGAGCCCCTGACGAAGAGCGCTTTGTAACGCCCGAAATGCATTGGGCAAATATGTTTCGGTGAACACTGTATGTCGGAATACACTGTGAATTATCCAGAGATGGGATATTGATACAAGTTTTCAGATCATGAGAAGAATGATCATTAAAAATTGGAATGGAAGATTCATTGGTTGAATTTCATTGATTTGAACAGTTGAAACTATCAGAAGAAGTTGCGTTTCATTGAAAGCTGTGCCCAGAGGGTCAACCTCAATTTTTGAGGTTTCATTGCAGTAGTCCTTATCCTTATCGCTGTAGGGGAACAGACAGCGACACCTCTAGAGCACGCTACAAACTTAATAGGTTGTATAACTACAATCCGTCCCATAGGGTTGTGCGGGTCCGATCTCATATTGGTATTCTATACATTTCTGTCCCAGGACGCAGCACATGTTGTCAATCTTGATAAAGTTCTCAAGATTCAAGCCTCGTAATTTTCGAGACTTCACCCAACGCACACCGGTGCGCTTGCGTTCCAAGCCTCACTTTGCTGGGCACGAGCGTGATTGGTAGTTTAATTCAAGCCTCACTGTGGCTCTAGACCGGGATTGGCTCCCTCCTTGCCGACCGCGCCCACGCACCGAATGACTGCTTTCATTTAGCGTTTCCCTGCCGGCCGGAGACCATCCACGAGGTCCGGTTGCAGGGAGCGCTAGGTGCCAAACGGGTGCAGGGCGTTGTGGGCGTAAGGACGGCTCCTACCTTCCCTCATTGAGCTAAGTACCTGGTCTATTCTCGTATAATTCACAAACTCGCTATATCTCTGTTTCAGGGTGTGCCATTGTTGCCCCACCCACCTCCCGAGACCTATGGGGAGTGGATCGTTTTTTATACAAGTGAGCATTCTCTCTTTTCCAGTAAATGTTGTTACTTGATAAATAGATATACCTTTGATTCACACACTCCCACTGGCCCTACCGTCTGGCCAATTGATCATTACTCACGAGTGCCACGACCACGGTCTGAATCCCTCTCGCAAGTTTGCATGCTCCAAACATCCATTTGGATGATATAAACCAAACTAGCTGTTAACATATTTCGAATACCAATTAACAGCCTCTACAGCAAAGGTGCATGCACAAAACATCCTTGTGATTGAGTAAACATAGCTTGTATGGCACAACGGTCACGCCATCTTGATTAGCCATAAGCACAAATATTCAGAGATGAGACTTCTCTAATTTTCTGTTTGACTTTTCTGTTTGTATGTCCTTTATTCCAGACCACACAGGTCCCTCTAAATCAGAGGTATATTCCACTACTTGGTGGTTTGTTTTGTTTTTTCTGCACTCATTTTTACACGACCGTTTTTAACTTTCACGTCCTCTGGTAGGGTGGACCTTAGCGCGCCCACACCGCCGAGGTACACATTACATGGTCCTGAAGAAAGCCCGGTAAATCTTACACATAAGGGCTGAAACATGTTGACCCCACTTTAAAAGTGGAAATAACCAATACATTAATTGGCAGATTTCCCGACACATATTTTAACCTTGTCAGACTGACCACAAAATAAAGATTTTCTTTCTGGTACAGTCTCTTGACAATTTTAAACACCACATTTTTCACACCACTGTCACAAAACCAGCTCCGCAGTAATCTGGCGTTGTAGCACACCAGGGAGGCATTCGGCTTCTCCTGGTGGGCCCGATGATGAAGCATGTCAGAGGGCTTCCAAAAAAATCCTTAACAATTTCCAATGTGGAGTTAATGGGGCCATATCGATCTCTGATCATGTGCTAAAAATTATATTGTTTTTCGACACTCTCTTGTTGTTTTACAAAATTAGCCCGGGGGACTGAGGGTGCCTTTTTCCCTCTCTCTCATATTGTTAATACTGACCCAGGACGCAGCACGCCATTATTTTACAAAATGAATTACGATGCTATCACAAATCTCACTGACTCTAAAGCTGATACCTTTGCCTTCACCGTGGATGATGCTACTGAAATCTACGGACTCATACAGGAAGACATTTCAACGGTTTCGAACACCAGAAGCAAGGAAAGCAATATCAAACAGTTACTGTATTTATTGAAGAAGGAATCGAACCAGAAACTTCATGCGAGCATGCTCGTGAGGTACCATCGTGCTCAGCGGATTCCAAGGGGCCTGAGAGTCCCTTTAAAACCTCTTTTGTGCAAAAACAATTCACGCTTTGTTGAAAAATGGTACGCCATTCTCAACAAATGTTCACTGGATTTAATTCTACTTATCGTTGAGGAACTTTCTAAAGCTTTGGAAGAGTTAGCTTTGGAAATCTCCAACATCAAAACAGAGCTGACCAACGCCATGGAAACCACAGACTTTACCAAAATTCTTGAAGACATAAACACACAGTTGAACAAGCATACCCAAGAGATCCAAGACCGGAAGATTCGTAAATTTAAACGTGATACCATCGATTACAAGCTCTGCGAGGTTTACACTTGGGCAGAAGTGTACGCCGGCCGACGCCAAAATCGCCCATACAACCCTTATTCTGAAAATGAGACATCATCCTCAGATGGAGAAACTCGACCATCGGCCACACAAGGCGCTACGCGCTCAGATGCACAAGTACCGACAACATCTAAGGCTGCGGTGCATTTTTTGTGGAAGGCCAAGAAGAGCAGTCAGACCCCGGCAGGGTAAAACCCGCAGAAGTAGCCAAATTCTCCAACGGAAATCAAGAACAAGAAGGGTACCAGGAAGAAATGAAGGAATCTGATAAATTGGTCATTAACATTTCTACTTATCAGTTGACAACTAAGAAATTCGAACGCTACAAAAAGGTCAAATGTTTGTTCCTACCACCAAAACCAACACATTGGAATTAGAAGTCGGTTTGTTCAAATTGTTGCCCAACATCAGATTGAGACATTATTTTGAAAATGTGATACCAAACGCCATCCCAGAAGAAGACGTCCTCCGAGGATTAAGACCTTATAGCACACTTATGGCGCCATCAAGCCACAAAATTATAGACACTTTTGAGAATTTAGCCAAACGTGACATTGCAGCGTTGACCTTTTTATAAAATCCTAAAAGATGTAACCTGACGACACATGACAAAAACATCTTACACAACCTGGCTAATAACAGTTCCATCATTTGTCAGAACGCTGATAAAGGGGGTGCACTAGTTGTTATGGATGCTTCATATTATCATGAACAAGTGGAATTACATGTTTCAGACTCAAATACCTACGCACCATTGGAGGAGGATCCCATCATTGAATTCGCCTCTGTGCTCAACAAGATAATCTTGAAAGCATTAGACTACGGCACCATAACAGACAGAGCGAGGAGGTTTCTCATACAAGACTGTCCTAAAGCACCATTTTTGTACATGTTGCCCAAGGTCCATAAGCATCCCACGAAACCGCCGTTCAGACCGATAGTGTCCACAAAAAATAGCATCCATGAACCGGTTGGCAAATTTATAGACAAACACCTTCAACCTTTTGTGATCTCAACTCAATCTTATATCAGAGACACCACAGACTTTTTGGTCAAATTGGATGCGTGTCCGATGTTCCATGAAGAAGAATTATGGCTGTGTACGGTGGATGTTCGATCCCTCTATACCTCCATCCCACACAACTTAGATTTGGAAGCGGTTGAAAAAGTTTTGACTAACTCCTTGGTGGATGGTGATTTACAAGTATTTTTGATGGAACTTTTGATGTTCACCCTATATCACAGGTATTTCTGCTGCAACGATAAGTGGTATTTACAACTCTGTGGAACTTCCATCGGAAACTGCGCAGCTCCTGCGTATGCCAACCTATTCATGAAGTTTTTTGAAGAGCAGTACATCTTGTCAACACCTGCTTGGCAGGAACATGGAAAATTGCTTTTACGTTTCATTGATGACATTTTCATCTTGTGGACGGGTTCTTCTGAATCATTACTCACCTTTGTACAGAATGTGAATGAGATTGATGATCGAACTCAATTTACTTGGGAGATGAACAGGGAAACCATACATTTCTTGGATGTCAAAATTTAATTGCACAATGGTAACCTCTCTACCACCATTTTTCGCAAAACCACAGATCGCAATTCTATCTTACATTTCAACAGCTTTCACAGATTTGGGCTAAAGAAAAATCTTCCTTTTTCACAACTATTGAGAGTTAAAAGAATCGTTTCCTCACCTACTGAGAGTGAACAAGAGATAACCGCGATGCTGAATAAGTTCAAGCAAAGAGGGTATCCTGAAGATATACTCAGAAATGCAGAAGATCGCTGTAAGTTGTACAACAGACAAGACCTATTGAAAGTGAAAGAGAAACCGTCTAACACACGGATGGTAGTGGTGTCCAAGTATTCCATTGTCAGTCAAAAATATAAAAACATCATATTGAAACACTGGCCGTTGTTGAGCAGTGAACCAGATTTCAAGGGTCTATTTACAGACAAGACGATCTTTGCCTACACACGAGGGAGGAACCTCAAAGAAATGTTGACAAGACCTTCAGAAAGCAGTGCACCAGTTACATATAAAGGATTAAAACCGTGTTACAATTGCAGCAATTGCCACAATATCATTCCTGGAAATGTCACACATCACTCCATGAGGGGAACCAAGATTCATTTAAAAGTGAATGCTTCCTGCAACACAGCCAATGTGATCTATCTATTGAAATGTCCCTGTGGGTCCTGCTATGTGGGACACACGGAAAGAAAAATATGCACAAGAATTTTGGAACATAAGAGCAATATCAGAACTAGAAACATCAAGTCTACCGTTGCTGCACATTTCATGGCCAATAATCATACAGTGGCTCAACTCAAATTCCTCATTTTGGAGGTCATTAAACCCAGAGAGAACAACAAAAATACCCTGTTAAAAAGAGAAAATTACTGGATCCGCCTTATGAACACGATGCAGCCCAACAGGCTTAATGACCGCATGGAGTTCTCGTGTTATCTGTAACTGAACTGCTCCTGAACTGAACCACATCTGACCAGACTTTACATGCTATATATTTTTTGTGCTTTTATCTTCTGTGTTTGACTTATTGACAACAATATTGTGTGTTTTTTCTCCCACTTCCTCATAGTCTGATGCATATTCTTCCTATTTTTCTTCCTTTTCACCCCTGGTTTATAGATGCACTATCGTCAGGTCTGATAAGCCTTTATTCACATTCAATAGGCACTCGAGATATTTTTTATCCTCCCTTACAAGATGGCGCCCACTTTGGGAGCCTGTCATTTTGTTTGTTTTTGATGTTCTCGGTTCACTATCACTGGTCGACCCCACTTGTCACACGCCACCCGTTTCACTCTCAGAACAGGTCGAGAGCCCAGCCGTTTGAACACTGGTTGCACGAGTCTTTGTACTCTACACATTTTCCATGTGTAAGTACCTGATTTGCAGGACAGGACTGGTACACTCTGTAACCTACCTGCAGTACGCGATCATTTACCTGCACTTTCCCGTTTTGGTTTACAGTCTACCCACAGCGGTCTAAGCTCACCGTGTAAGTTTTATGGCATTCTGCCAATTTTACATGTCACATATAGTGTTCTCGCTTGTCGACATGAGGCACTTGAACCGCCGCTCGGCACGAGCATGCATCACCCTTTACACACGGGTCGGTAACTTGTACGTTTTCACAAATCCTAGCATCACCGAGTTATGAGCATGGTTTTTTCATCTGTCACGCTTAGTTTTTTCTCACTTTCAGACACAGGGTTCACTTTTAAGATTTTCACACATCTTTTCTGACAGTTAGATATTTTTGATTTCACAGTCACCCTTTGATGAATCAGCAAGTTAATGCACGGATGTGCTGATCTTTGAGCATGTATATTAAGCCTATCATTATTGATTTTTCTTTCTTTCCTTGTAGAACGAGCCCCTGACGAAGGGCGCTTTGTAACGCCCGAAATGCATTAGGTCGAGAGCCCAGCCGTTTGAACACTGGTTGCACGAGTCTTCATACTCTACACATTTTCCACGACCTACCCACAGCGGTCTAAGCTCACGTAACGAGCCCCTGACGAAAGGCGCTTTGTAATGCCCGAAAAGCATAATGTTTCCTCCAAGTACCCTTAGCTCACTTTTAGAAAGCTTGGGTGGTGATCAACTATAAATCTTGGAAATATAAGATCTATGTGCTGACTACCGTGATTGGTTCTGTACCACATAGCTCTCTGGTAGCCATCATTAGGGGGCTTTGTCTGACAGGTGCTCACAAATGTATATATTTGAACTAGTCCTCAAAACTATGATCAATTGCTGAGGAGAAATACACATAAGTGGGGGAATTGACACATTTGAATTCAGGTTTCTGGTCTGGTATGATAGCTTCCTTTCTGACTTTACCACTGATGTTGTTAGATTGCCTTTGAATACTATTCAGAAGGTTTGTTGACCACTGGATTTCTGCCAATTAATAAGGGAAGGCGGGTGAAATTATGATCATGCTCTTGGACACTAGATCGGCAGGATGTGTCAATATCCTGCATGGTCCTTTCATATGAGACAGACACATGCTCTGAACGTGAAAAATATGAACTCAAGAGAATTCTACATCAGTCCTTTTGGCCATTGAAGTTCTCCTGGACACCTTAGATATCAGCATTCATTTTATACTTGTATAATCTGGGGTTACAACAGCAGACGGTAGGAGACCAATAACAGGCAAAGTGCCCTTTAAGTCTACAAGAACATTTTCAGAGGACCTATAATTTGGATTCAACGTTGACACTTAACAGAACCCCTGTGTGGGTCGGAATTAACACCACATTAAAAAAAATTATACTGGGACAGTATAGCCTTGAGAAAGTCGCGGGATCACACCCTGTAGCGACGAAACACGTGTTGGTTGTGGACGAGAAAACCAGAATAAAACGTGAACAAGACAAAAGAAAGAAAGAATTGGGTATATTCCGTGACCTATTTACTGTACTTGGTTTTTTAACTTGGAGGGAAACCATGTCATACTTTAATACGTGTGCTGGGAAGTAGATTTAATATCTTTAGTTAGCCTAATGCTTCAACTCTCTCTCCCCAGTGTCTTAAAAATGATCATTTCCTAAACTCCTCCCCTCTTTAAAAGTGATGAGGACCCCCTGAGTTTCAAATATCTCACATATATGCATTGGCCTTGGGCTGAATGGGGGCAATTGAATGGTTGCGAGCCCCCTGAAAGCCTGGGGCCTCCCACGCTCTAGGGGGGTGGAGGGGCCTGTATTACCTCCCATTCCCCTCTGGAATGTCTGTTTACTAGTCATTGTAGAAGCTTCGCCAAAGCAGAGGTTTACTGATGCACGCCCTTGACAAGACCACCTGCTCGAGACTGTGTTACAGTCATTTTGGAAAAATGATAATGCAGAGCAGAGAATTAAAAAAAATCGACCAATGGAGAAAAAAATCTCGTATAATAGTTATAATAGTTAAACACGGTAGAGAAAGGAGTGATGTTTTTGACATTTTTAATTAAAAGCACCGCGATTTTACTTTCTTTGTCATGCAAGAGCAACCACTTCTCAACCAAAGCACATATTTTAGCAGTCCTGTGATGTCTGGATTTATGAGTCACTTGTTTATAATTAAATGAGGTTAATGTCTTCTGACTTGAAAGTTAGGGATGTTTCAGACTGGATAGAAATGCAGCCCTTCACCTTCCACCCTATCAGCGCATTGATTCTGAAAGTTGTTATGAAAAGGCGCAAGTAATTAGCATGGACACGGACCGGCACCAGGCTCTGCTATCACGTTTCCTTCCTGTTTATTTTCCATTTACTCTGCTCTGCCTCTGTGTGCCCTTCAGACTTTGGACGAGACTCATAATTTTAACTCTCCTTTATATTAAGAAAGTGATCTTAATTGACAAGGCTCTGGTTTATATCAGTTTGTCCCCTCTTTTTCCTTTCTTCGTATTTGTCTGCTTCTTTTTCTTCAAAGAGATGCGCCTGAGAATTCTGATGCTCAGCTAGAAGTGTGCTGCAGGGAGAAAGTAGGGCATGCGTGGGTTGGAAAGTCTGCAGGAATCTGTTTGCGAAATTGCTTTCCTTTACATCTTCTTCGTTTTATTTGGAAATGTTGGTCGTTTGGCAGGCATGTTTTTAAAAGTGGTTAATTTTAGCATCGAAGAACAGTGTCAAGTAGCAGTATGTACACTACTGTAAAAAGAGAGCGCAGAATCAAGTCTGTCATTAGATTTTAGTAACATTATATACACATATACATATGTAATGTTTACAATTTTTAGGTAAATGTGTTGGTATCTTGAGTCAAGATCTTTTTACTTTAGTAAAATTATATATATGTATGCTGCCTATGCTGGTTGTCATTAAATGCCATACCTGAAATCCCCGTTTGGTTCCTCCAGTTCTTCTTGCAGTTGAAAACCTTTGTGCCATAAATTGCGTGCTGTGTCTGGGGTATGCTAGGAGGTTACCCGCCCCATCAAGTGGTCTGAGCTACACGGGCAGCTTCGGCAATTTCTCTCTGTCCAAGGTATTGGATTTGCTCGGAACCCAATGTATCCCCTTCCAGAGACACTGCGGCTGCAGACAGCAGTCCATGACTGCATGGAGGAATTTCGGAACCCTTGACCCTTGACCCTCGGGTAGGTCGCTTCCCCGCCGCTACAACGCCTCCTCAGCCTGCCAGCCAGCCGCCTCCTCAGCCTGCCAGCCTTCTCCTGCACCACCCGTGTGCCAGCAGCCCCTGACCCCGTGCCACTGCTTTTTCCGCCGCTGCCCCCTGCCGTTTTTTCCTGCCACTGACCTCCCCTGTGGCCCCGCCCCCGTGCCCATTGGCAGCCTGCCCTCCCGCCTCCCAGCTGACCCCTCCTCACCCTCTCACTTATGGAGACCGTGCAGCGACCATGCAGGGGCACGCCGAAGGCGCGCCAAAGGCAAGCCCGTCTGCACCCGTCCACGCCTGGACCACGCCCAGCGCCAGGACCCCTGGCCCCCGAAGATGCCAGCCAACACGATGGACATACAACGCCGCCACCCTCAATGAACTCAAACCCGACCGGAACCCCGCCTGCCACCGAGCCACACCGAAACGCACCCACGGACTCTTCACCTCCCAAGCCTGCAAGTTCACCTGCCTCCGGACCATCACCGCACCCGAAAGGTCAGGCACCAGCAACAACCACCTCAAGTGCATCCTGCTCAACACCCGCTCCTTCCACAGACACTCCGTCGAACTCTGGAACCTGCTCGACTCAACATCTCCAGACGTAGCCTTCCTTACGGAAACATGGATGAACGCCTCCTCAGCACCCAACATCGCCACAGCCATCCCGGACGGATACAAGATCACCCGGAAGGACCGCGTCAACCAGACCGGAGGAGGCATCGCCATCATCCACAGGAACACCATCCGCATCACGACCAACTCCGACGACTCCCTCACCGCCGCTGAGCCCCTCCACTTCCAGATACACACCGACCCCAAGACCACCCTCAGAGGCACTCTCATCTACAGACCCCCGGGACCAGCACACAATTCAGCGAAGCCATCGCAGACTTCATCAGCCCGCACGCCCTCGCCTCCTCTGACTACATCCTCCTAGGGGACCTCAACTTCCACCTGGAGAACAACAACGACAGCAACACCACGGACCTCGGACTCAAGCAACTGGTGAACACCCCCACCCACTACGCCGGCCACACGCTTGACCCCATCTTCTCCTCCAGCAAGCACATTGCCTTCAGCTACTCCACCGGACTTCACTGGACCGATCACAGCTGCGTCCACTTCAGCTTCAAGAAAACCACGACCCACCACCACCCACAACAAGTTCCTCGCAGGAGCTGGAGCAAGATCACCGCCGACCAGCTCACCACATCCCTCAGCCAGAACCCTCCCACCATCATGACGGACCCCAACGAAGCAGCCCGCATCTTCCCACAGTGGCTCATCAACTGCGCCGACGACCTCGCACCACTGAGGAACCCTCCCAGCAGACACGGCAGCAAAAAAGCCTTGTGGTTCACCAACAAACTCAAAACATCCAAGAAAAACTGCTGCACCCTCGAAAAAGCCTGGCGCCACGACCAGACCACAGAAAACATGACCGCCTTCAAGATCGCCACCCGCACACACCACCAGTTGATCCGCACCACCAAAAGGACATCATTCAAAGAACGCCTGGACAACAACACCCACAACAGCAAGGAACTCTTCCGCATCGTCAAAGAGCTCTCCAACCCCAGCTCCGGAAACAACGACATCACACCCTCGCAAGACCTCTGCGACTCACTCGCCTCCTTCTTCCACCGCAAGATCGCCGACATACACAACAGCTTCGACTACCCAACCACGCACCCAACCACAGAAACAACGCCCCCCACCACCACCCTCTGCAACTGGACCCCGGTCAGCACCGAAGACACCACCCGCACGATGAACACCATCCACTCCCGATCCCCTACCGACCCCTGCCCCCACCACGTCTTCAACAAGGCCGGCTCCATCATCGCACCCCAACTCCGGAACATCATCAACATCTCCTTCAACACTGCCACCTTTCCGGAGAGCTGGAAGCATGCCGAGCTCAGCGCCCTCCTGAAGAAACCGACAGCGGACCCCACCGATCTCAAGAACTTCCGCCCCATCTCGCTCCTCCCTTTTCCTGCCAAAGTCATTGAGAAGACCGTCAACATACAGCTCACCGCCTTCCTCGAGACAAACGGATCCCTCGACCCCTCACAGTCCAGTTTCCGAGCCAACCACAGCACCGAGACTGCCCTCATCGCAGCCACCGACGACATCAGATCCCTCCTTGACAACGGGGAAGCAGCTACCCTCATCCTCCTGGACCTCTCTGCAGCATTCGACACAGTCTGCCACCGCACTCTAATACAGCGCCTCAGCAACATCGGAATCCAAGGGAAAGCACTGGAGTGGATCATCTCGTTCCTCGCCAGAAGAACCCAGAGAGTCCGCCTCCCCCCGTTCCAATCCACAGCCACCGAAGTCATCTGCGGCGTACCTCAAGGATCCTCGCTCAGCCCCACCCTCTTCAACGTCTACATGAGCCCCCTCGCAGCCATCGCACGCCAACACAACCTTAACATCATCTCATACGCCGACGACACCCAGCTGATCCTCTCCCTCACCAACGACCCGGCCAACGCCAGAGCCAGCCTACACGAGGGAATGAAAGACGTCGCCGAATGGATGAAGAACAGCTGCCTGAAGATGAACTCAGACAAGATGGAAGTCCTCATCCTGGGATCATCCCCCTCCGCCTGGGATGACTCCTGGTGGCCCCCTGCCCATGGCACCACCCCCAAGCCAACGGACCACGCACGAAACCTAGGCTTCATCCTGGACTCCGCCCTCACAATGACCAGACAAGTCAACGCCGTATTGTCATCCTGCTTCAACACCCTGCGCATGCTCCGTAAGATCTTCCGATGGATCCCCACCGAAACCAGGAAGACGGTCACCCAGGCACTCGTCACCAGCCGAATGGACTACGGGAACACCCTCGACGCGGGAACCACTGCCAAACTACAGAAACGACTTCAACGCATACAGAACGCCTCCGCACGACTCGTCCTGGACATCCCCCGCCACAACCACATCTCCGCCCACCTGAGAGACCTACACTGGCTCCCCGTCAGCAAGAGGATCACGTTCAGACTCCTCACCCACGCACACAAAGCTCTCCACGACCTGGGCCCCAAATACCTCAATAACCGCCTCACTTTCTACATGCCCACCCGCCAGCTGCGATCGACTAGCCTCGCCCTCGCCACCGTACCACGCATCCGGAGAGCCACTTCCGGAGGAAGATCCTTCTCCTACCTGGCGGCCGAGACATGAAACTCCCTCCCCATCCACTTACAGCTGACCCAGGACCATCTCTCCTTCAGGAAGCAACTCAAGACCTGGCTTTTCGAGCAGTAATGGACCCCCCCCCCCCCCCCCCCCCAGTGCCTTGAGACCCTCCGGGTGAGTAGCGCGCTTTACAAATTGTTCTGATTGATTGATTGACTGTATTCGTCATTTTAGGCCTGGCTGACTGTGGATTCTACGGTTGGGGCGTCCAGGGGGCCCAGGTGAGGTGTTTGTTTCAGCCACTGTGCATAGCCAGATCACTTGCACCATGTTCTCATTGATAGCCAGGACCCAAGAAGGAATATATGGAGCCGTGAAAGAGATCGGGACCCAGTTTTACCGTGAGAGGGGCATTCTGGGAACTGTGGTCTGCCGATGCAACCACAGCGATGATGGTGACTCCAAGCCGGCCCACCTGACTACGTCATTTAAGACAGAACGGATGGAGTCATTTCAAGTAACTGGTACTGTTCCAATACTGCCATTAAACAGCGTGTATAGAAAATCCTGTGGCTGACCTTTGAATGAGAAATCCTGTTATGGCTGGATAAAGAAGCGGCTGGTTCTCGGTCGCAAAGGAAGCCCACCGCTACCAACGGGTCCTTGTGAGACGCTTTTTGAGGGTCGAACATCAAGGAAGGATTAGAACCGGCGTCATTGTAGGGTGATGCCCGCTCATCTCACGATGGCAGTTCGAGACTAAGCACTCACCTGGCAGCCTGGTGACCTCAAGCCCACTTGGGATTTATTGAAGTTGTACACTGTATCGCAGCGCGCTTACTACTACATCGCCCAGAAGGCCTTGCTGTTAGGCCACGCCCAAGCGAACAGGCAATTATATAGACTGCACTTGCAATAGCGCTGCTGCTTACAAACAACGAACGCCACTGAAGAAGAGAGCACAAGCTCTTGAAACGCGTCTGGCATGAACAATGACGGGACTACCTGTCCGGGTTTGCTGTTCCAATACTGCCATTAAACAGCGTGTATAGAAAATCCTGTGGCTGACCTTTGAATGAGAATTCCTGTTATGGCTGGATAAAGAAGCGGCTGGTTCTCAGTCGCAAAGGAAGCCCACCGCTACCAACGGGTCCTTGTGAGACGCTTTATGAGGGTCGAACATCTAGGAAGGATTAGAACCGGCGTCATTGCAGGGTGATGCCCGCTCATCTCACGATGGCAGTTTGAGACTAAGCACTCACCTGGCAGCCTGGTGACCTCAAGCCCACTTGGGATTTATTGAAGTTGTACACTGTATAGCAGCACGCTTACTACTACATCGCCCAGAAGGCCTTGCTGTTAGGCCATGCCCAAGCGAACAGGCGATTATATAGACTGCACTTGCAATAGCGCTGTTGCTTACAAACAACGAACGCCACTGAAGAAGAGAGCACAAGCTCTTGAAACGCGTCTGGCATAAACATTGACGTGACTACCTGTCCGGGTTTGCTGTTCCAATACTGCCATTAAACAGCGTGTATAGAAAATCCTGTGGCTGACCTTTGAATGAGAAATCCTTTTATGGCTGGATAAAGAAGCGGCTGGTTCTCGGTCGCAAAGGAAGCCCACCGCTACCAACGGGTCCTTGTGAGATGCTTTTTGAGGGTCGAACATCAAGGAAGGATTAGAACCGGCGTCATTGCAGGGTGATGCCCGCTCATCTCACGATGGCAGTTCGAGACTAAGCACTCACCTGGCAGCCTGGTGACCTCAAGCCCACTTGGGATTTATTGAAGTTGTACACTGTATAGCAGCGCGCTTACTACTACATCGCCTAGAAGGCCTTGCTGTTAGGCCTCGCCCAAGCGAACAGGCGATTATATAGACTGCACTTGCAATAGCGCTGCTGCTTACAAACAACGGACGCCACTGAAGAAGAGAGCACAAGCTCTTGAAACGCGTCTGGCATGAACATTGACGTGACTACCTGTCCAGGTTTGCTGTTCCAATATTGCCATTAAACAGCGTGTATAGAAAATCCTGTGGCTGACCTTTGAATGAGAAATCCTGTTATGGCTGGATAAATAAGCGGCTGGTTCTCGGTCGCAAAGGAAGCCCACCGCTACCAACGGGTCCTTGTGAGACGCTTTTTGAGGGTCGAACATCAAGGAAGGATTAGAACCGCGTCATTGCAGAATGATGCCCGCTCATCTCACGATGGCAGTTCGAGACTAAGCACTCACCTGGCAGCCTGGTGACCTCAAGCCCACTTGGGATTTATTGAAGTTGTACACTGTATAGCAGTGCGCTTACTACTACATCGCCCAGAAGGCCTTGCTGTTAGGCCACGCCCAAGCGAACAGGCGATTATATAGACTGCACTTGCAATAGCGCTGCTGCTTACAAACAACGAACGCCACTGAAGAAGAAAGCACAAGCTCATGAAACGCGTCTGGCATGAACATTGACGTGACTACCTGTCCGGGTTTGCTGTTCCAATACTGCCATTAAACAGTGTGTATAGAAAATCCTGTGGCTGACCTTTGAATGAGAAATCCTGTTATGGCTGGATAAAGAAGCGGCTGGTTTTCGGTCGCAAAGGTAGCCCACCGCTACCAACGGGTCCTTGTGAGACGCTTTTTGAGGGTCGAACATCAAGGAAGGATTAGAACGGGCGTCATTGCAGGGTGATGCCCGCTCATCTCACGATGGCAGTTTGAGACTAAGCACTCACCTGGCAGCCTGGTGACCTCAAGCCCACTTGGGATTTATTGAAGTTGTACACTGTATAGCAGCGCGCTTACTACTACATCGCCCAGAAGGCCTTGCTGTTAGGCCACGCCCAAGCAAACAGGCGATTATATAGACTGCACTTGCAATAGCGCTGCTGCTTACAAACAACGAACGCCACTGAAGAAGAGAGCACAAGCTCTTGAAACGCATCTGGCATGAACATTGACGTGACTACCTGTCCGGGTTTGCTGTTCCAATACTGCCATTAAACAGCGTGTATAGAAAATCCTGTGGCTGACCTTTGAATGAGAAATCCTGTTATGGCTGGATATATATATATATATATATATATATATATATATATATATATATATATATATATATATATATATATATATATATATATATATATATATATATATATATATATATATATATATATATATATATGGGCAGCATCTGGATAGCCGAGGCAGATAGACGCCGGAATAGTGCCCGACATTGGTGAGGTAACGAAAGGCCCACAAATGCCAGACTGATGAGCATGGGAGGTGTGGCTTGCAGGGCACCGGAACGACATGGATTGGCTGACTGGGTAATACTGTCTTTATCCGGGCACAACAGAGTCCAGCCTGTCGGGAAGAGCAGATCCGTGTAATTTTGGACTTAATGGTCGGGTCTGATGATGAGAGCGTTCTTTTGCACTGGGAGTGCTCCACACATAGCTAGAAATGGGAAACACTGACTTCAGGGCCTCAGTGGTAGGTTGGAGGACTGCCAGGGTGTGACTGTACCTAAGGCTATAGAGCAAAGTGGATTGCAATCTTAGGAGATGCACACTGTCCATGCAGCCTTATCCCCGCATGCAGAGAAGAGACGGATAGCACTTGGGGCAATGAGGACCCTTGGTGCTGAGGGGTCCTTCTTATGTCTCTCAAGAAGAAATCTACTCACAGTAGCCTCTTGGCATATTTAGACAGGCCTTAGCCTAGAATGGCGGATGCAAGCGAAGATGCCGACCATGCATCACAGAAGACATCCGCGACAATGGCTCTTACCAAGCTGGACCTATTCGACAGCCTCTGAACCTTTATGGCTGAACTATGAGATGACCTCTATCAAGATTTCGAGAAGAGCCTTGCAGATCTTCGATCTGATCTAGGGGCTAAAATTCAAGAGCTTAGATCTGATTGACTCTGTGGACCAGAGAATGTTGAATGCAAAGTCCAAGTTGGAGATGCTTTAGACTGGCCGGGATGTCAGTCTTCGTGCTGCTGTACAGTGGAGCTGCAATTGAGAGGGGTCATCATGGACATATTGGAAGACTTTGTGAACTGTTCTCTAAGGGAAAATCTGTGTCTTTGTTGCATGAACGAGGACATGAACGAGGACATAGTTGAGTATGAACTGCTACTCAGCAGTCCCGTGGAAGGGAACTAGGCACCGTCTCATTTCAAAATCATACTTGCACTGTATACCTGGATGTCGGCCAGATAACTCTTAAATGTTGTGCTGAACTTATAACAGTAACCCAAAAACTACAAGATAACAGAATCAGGTACACACACACTTTTCCCTTTGGTCTCTCCTTTGAACTTGATAGTAAATGACATGTGGCTACTGACATTATGGAGGACTCTCAATTGCTAGGTCTCCCAGTTCCTGAGGATGACTCTGATGACTCGCCATGCAAAAGTGCTAAAAACGTTCAAGCTCCAAAGACTGACTAGAATGGTGGGAGCTGGCAAAGAAACCGAGCTACTACCCTGCGTAACCATGTGAATCAAGGATCGCATTACAGGGGGCCTGGCTGAACTGTTGAACACTACAACCTGACTTGAAATGTTTGAGCCATCCAAGAAATCATGGCACAATCTGGCGTGAACAGTGCGATCTAGAATGACTACAGCCAAGGATTGGGGAGGTCCACAAAAAAGATAAGGTTTGCTACCTTTGTAAGCTATCTTGTCATTTTTTGATATTCCCCCTTCCAGGTCTGCCCTTTAGAATTCCTGGTCCCCTCACCCCATAAAAAACATATTTTGACAATCATGGATGCTAACGGGAACTTGTGGATCTTCCTTTGAACACATCAGGGTTTATGATGGGCAGGTGGCATTGATCTGAGATACTGTTTACTTGGATGGGTCGGGAATGGAGAGGGCCCACAAAGCTTCTTCTGAACCAGGTGGTTGGTTTCGTTTGGGTTCCTGCTCACCAGGCACAGATAAGAGAAGAGGTAGGAGGGATTCATGCTCCGTACTAGATAGTGAGGGGGACAATGACCTAGCCTCAGTTACTCCCTTCCTGGGGGAATAAAATCCCCTCCCGTTTGTTGTTTTACTGCTTTTTATTGTTATGTACTAGTCTGGTTCACTAATTGGGGGGAAGGGGACACACCACAGGTTTTAAAAACTCATGACATTTAGTCACATTCCATATGCTTATGTTTTCTTCTATGTTCTCTGATGGTTAGTTACGTTACCTGTAATGTCAAGGGCCTAAACTTCTAAAGGTGCACTTTTCACTTGCCCTTGCGATGCATGCTTTTTTCAAACAATATGTTCATATCAATCTATACAAGATCATATGCAAGACATCAAATGTTCAAAGTAATTCTTTAAAAAATGCTCAATTATAGCTATATTTCACAATAACGTAAATAATAACTATGATGACAAATTCTCTTTCATCAGATTGCAATTTTAATTTTCTTGTTTATTTTCTTGTTCTTCAATGCTCCAGTAGAGTTGTTACATATCCCAATGCATTTCGGTAAATCCCTTCATCAGGGGAATATTGTAAATTATACAACGTAATATTTATAAACCAAATAATATCAGATTCCAAATGTAATCAACAGTAAACAAAGGGTATACAGGACAAACACATCAGTCCTATCAAGACAATGTAAGTGCCAAAATTTACCAAGTTCATCAAACACAAAATCAACCCACTACTACGTGTGCTGTAAAAAGTGCACCTTTACATGCAAACCGGTTCTGTTTGCATCCATAGTAGTTTTGAGTACCCGACAGGGGCTGGTCAGGATCATAAGGTTGCAATGCAGACCCCCCAGGATATAGCGGCATGGATTAGCAAATTTAGCGGCACAAAAATGGAAATTTAGCGGCACAAATATGGAAATTTAGCGGCATTTTTGCGGCATTTTATTTGGCCATTTTTCCTACAACAAACACAGATATCTTCGTTTTTTGAGTTATTTAACAACATGAAGCTATGTATATTTGGTTTATTTACAATGTAGACACTTTGGTTTGATTGAAATGTTGATTTAACATACGTCCGGGCCTACTCTTGCCATACCGGACAACCTTAACCCTTGCCTTCTACTCTCTATCCCCTCGCTCACCCTACCACTATGCTTAAGGACCAATACTACAGCTGACCATATAGCTTTTCTGTCCCCACCATCTCCAGTATTCCCCTCATCACCCTTGCCATCTGCAAAAGAGTGCAGTGTCCTTGCCTTCTCTGCCAGGGATCTTCTTGAGGAAGGAGGTGCCCTGTCCTTCTCCGCCATCTCTTGCTCCAACTAGACAGCCACACCCTACCGAATATCTTCATTGCTTGGGTTGGGGTACATGTGCCCTTCACACAAGAATTATGAATTGTCTGTGTGCCTAGAGGCTCCCTTAGTCCTGGGCTGTGCATATGGGGGCTCCTGCCTCCACTACTCCCTTCTGCTCCTCTCAGTGGTTTCCACCATCCAACTGTGCCCTCCACTGTTCTGCGGTACAGATACACTCCCTCGGAGCACTCTGTTTCCTCAAAAAACAGTCCCGAGGTCCCTCTACAAGTCCCTGAATGTCTGTGCTCATCCCCTCATGAGTTGTGCCCCCTCCTGCCTCATAAAGATTTACCTCATGGGCCTGCCACTTCCAATACCCCCTTTTCCTGTCCTTCTTCTCTGTCTGGTGCTGTTGTCCCTCGCTGGCCGCAATGTGCTCCACCTATCTGAGGGGGTGGCACTGTCTTGTCTTTAATCTATCCTCGTGCTTTGCTGGATGTAGAGCGCCCTCTGCTGTTTATCACAAGACGAGTACCTCTCCCACTGCTAATGTTGAGCTGAATCCACTCCAGCCACAACCGCAGCAAAGTACCCCATCAGACAAAATAGCAGCTTCCTGCTCCCCCTCAGATTCCTGTCACCCACGGTATCTCTATTCAAAAGAAAGAGAGTCCCTCCAACATGTCCTCCCAAAATAATGCCATCGTAGTTTTCTTTTGCTTGGAATGAGAGCACCTGAGTATAAGGTGGGCTCCTGCATCCCGGGGCCTGGAAGGTTGTGTTAGGACCCAGAGCCCAGGCACAGCTAGAATCCAACATCTGTTGGGAAGGAGCACCGCGGCACTGGACGGTGGGGTCGGTGCACTGGACACCGGGTGGCCACAAAGAAATGTCTGCACTAGTCCTGTGGGGCTCACTGGAGCGCCAATGTACACACATTTCACAGGTTCAGTGCTTTAACCCCTTCACTGCGGCGGCTATTCCGCCGCAGTGCTAAGGGGGCGGGGTGGCCGTGCGGCGGCCGCATGCTGGTGACGGAACCGCTCCGTCACCAGCGTCAGTTGAGCTGTGCTCATGACGGAGCGGTTCCGTCATGGCCCGCCCCGCTCAATAGAACCCTCAGCGCAGGCGCGGAATTCGCGCCGCGCATGAGCGTTCTATCGAGCGGGGCGGGCCATGACGGAACCGCTCCGTCATCAGCACAGCGCACCCGCAGCTGATGACGGAGCGGTTCCGTCATCAGCATGCAAGGGGTTAAGTACTGCCCGGTACTGGGTACCGGCACTTTTTTTTTTGAGAGGGAGAGTAGCTGCACTTCTCAAGACTGATGTGAGACGATTATTTGGAGAGTACCGGCACTTCTCAGAAACAATACCTCTCTAATAATCCATTTCAAGCACTGCACAGTTTTAAGGAGATGGTACTATGTCAGACAGCCGGGTGGCATAAAGAAGAGGTCACTGCACTGGAGGGTGGCTGTGATGGTCATTTCGAGATCCTAGGAGAGTGGCCGTGAGTGCCTCTGAGATTCCCAAGAGAGTAAGTTGTGCTTCTCCGGAGAGAACCTTAACGATGATAGAAAACTCCAATGAGACCGCATTTGATGCTTCCCAAGAGAGTGGCTGCGAGAGCCTTGCTGACCACCCAAGAGAGCAGATGTGAGGCTTTCAAAATAAATAAAATGAATTTCGTTGTGTGCACTGCGTCACCAAATGCGATGCAGTGCGCGCAACGAAATTCGTTTTATTTATTTATATGTTTACTTACCTGTTAAAATCCGTAATCCATACATTACAACCCTTCACCCTGCCCCTCCCCCTCCCTACGTCACCGCCCTGCAGTTACACCTACCACCGGTCATGGCTGCTCTTTTGATTACTATTACAGGTGGGCAGGTTATCATTGTAGATTGACAAGGGCCTAAACTCTCCATATAAAGTAGACACCATTTGGAAAGGTCTGAGAGACACACACCCAGATGTGATCTGCCTACAGGAACCCCACATACTGAAAAAAGATCAGGGGTAGCAATATCAATCAAGCAAGATCTCCCCTTCAAAGTCACAGACACTAAGGTGGTCAAAGAGGCTATATACCTCATCTTGGTTGGCACCTTCTAGTAATCTCCTTCCCCATAGCTATGGTGTATGCCCTCAACACAGCACAAGCCTTTTATCTCATACGTTTCTTGGAGATTTTAGGATGGGGGCTTGCTTACTGGGGAATTTATCATCATGTGGGATCCCAACACAGATACAGATAGTAGCTAACATGGTCATGTAGGTGCATTGTTAAAGCAGCTAATGAGATCCCTGCTTGAGATGGCCCTACAGGATGTGTGGCAGGAGTTGCACCTTGCAGATACAGCACATACATTCTAGTCACACATGCACCAGATGCACTCCTGCATCGATTATGCCCTGCTTAGCTACAAATTCAAACTTGAAATACAGAAATTGAAGCAGGACATTCTGGATCTGGAATGGGAAAGAGTCAGTGCACCATCTCTACAGGTTATATATAAATTGATAGCTGTCAGAGGCCAGCTTCATTTACACTACACAAACAAGCAAAATATCCCCTTCTTCCACATCAAAAAACGAGATGTATGAGGGGCAATATGGGAGGTGCACAGTTAGCCAGACCTCTGTGTGGCAGACGGTAGAGGGAATTTATCAAACTTCTTCATAACACACATGGGAACCAGGTTATTGATGACACAGATAAGGTCAACAAATTTAGTTGCTTCTACTCCATCCTGTTTTCCGGGGAGCACTGCTCACCCAAGAGACAAGCAAACTTTTGCTACTGCATTTAGAATACCTTTCCGCTGAACAGGGCTTTGACTCTTTTCAGATGGGAGAGGACTAAAACTTGTATGGTTGTTTTGAAGTAATCCTCCAGGAGTAGCAGCTTGACTTTCTTCAAGAGGGAGAGTTGAAATCAAACTGTCCTGTCCCCTTTGCAATCTGTTACTTGAGTTAGAGGTCTTTGTCAAGGGTGAATACCGGGGAATTTGCATAGTCTATGTAATCTAGTAAATTTATGTTGGAGAACAAGGTTTGAACCTGGGGTTGTTTGGTATTGCTAGCAAACACGAGGAATTCAGTGTTTGTGGTGTTTAAATTCAGGAGGTTAGTTTACGTCCAAGATTGGATGAGCTTGAGGCAGAATATGTGTCTCTGTAGTCATTGTCTGAAGCCTGTAGCAGTATTGTCGAAAGAATGATCACCGATGTCCTTATGTATATGAGGGGTAGCTGCTTCCTCAATGCCTTTTCCTATGAATTGAAGGGGGGTAGTACGGCAGATATTGGTGAAGTTGGCATGGTACAGGAATCAGCTCTTTAGTAGTAGAAGGATGGGCCCTGTTTTATTGGTATCTGGCAATTGTCCTTGGGTTTGGAAGCCATTGACAAAATGGAAAAAAGGGTGTGTGAGCCTGTCCTTGGAGTGATTTAGCGATGGAACAAGGAAGGAGGCTGACTTGGGAGAGTTCGAAATATTACAGACATCCATGTGCGAGACTGAATTGAAAGAGATCCATTTGGTGTAAGGATGGCTGGAAGTGAAGAGTTATAAAGGTGGTAATGATGTTGGATCTAATTTTGGTGGTCTTCTTGGTGCAGAAGAGAATGATGGTGTTTCTTTTGTCGATTAAAGCTGGGACTGTGGGTTCTGAGAGAGACATGTTTCAGGGCTTGAAAACCTTAAACAGGGGTTTTCTCCTGTTAGAAGCCTCTCTCGTTTTGGTCATGCAGTAAGGGGCTTCAGCTGTGATGATGAGGGATTGGCGATTGGAGTGTTTTGAATCAGATGAGGTCATCCGGGATTTTTTCCACGTCTTTTCCTATTTTCATATGGTATGTTTATTTTTATTAGTCTTGTGTAACAATCTGTTACACAGCTTCTCCATCTTTGTTAAACTTTTAAACATCCATAACAACGAGACAGAGAGAGAGTGTATGAGTGAGAGAGAGAGTGCAACATGAAGCCTGATTTTCTAAATGAAAAGTAACAAAACTAAAAAAGTTGATCATTACTTGTGCACATTTGCATGTGTTAAAATCAACATTAGCAGAACCAAGTTAGTAATTATAAAATGTACCTTTTGTCATAATTCTTCTTCACTACCATATCTTAATGGTATAATAATATATTACATGTGGTTTTCTTGTGGCATGGTTTACATAGTTATTTGGTAAGTAACTCACATATTCCAGCAGATCTATTATGAGTATTAAAATGTAATAATATACATTTCTAACTGCTGTGCTCTAACATTTTTATGCTCACAGCTACCATCAAATCAAGCTGGTAAATTAAATTAGAGTGATCTTTAGCAAGCACCTGATTGTAAAACATATTTTTGTATTGTAAAAACTGAACAAAAGCAAGAGAAAGAAAACAAGTCTCTGTAGGAACTTTATTCTGTTGGTCAGAGAGCGGACATGGCCAGGAGCAAAGGTGGAATCCTGTGCTTGAGAAGCCACCCCTGCTCATGCCCACCCTCTGATGTTCTATTTATATGAAAAAACGGGGTTAACCCTGTGTCCCTCCGAACCTGGGTAATCAATAGTTAAAATAAAAGTGGTTCTGTCGGGTGACAACACAGGTCATTTGCAAATGCTAATCTATGCAATTTTACCAACAAGAAGAAACCTCACTCTGACAAAGAAAAGAAAACAAAAACAGGTTCTTACAATAAATAAGAAGAAAGCCTGTATATGACTTATTATGTTTTTATGCTTATCCAAATTGAATTCATTCAAAACAGTTTATACAATCAACAAAAATGACTGTCAATATATTAATACAAGTGCAACAAAGAAAGTGACAAATAGTGTATAGTGATCACGTGACAGAAGCACTATATACAATAAATCTCAATATGAACAATCTATACAAATATATACAGGTTTTAATTTCATAAAGGCCATCCACAAGTATGATTTTACAGAATCCTATATATTTCTTTCAATTCTCTAGAATTCTGGAATTTTAAGGCCTATGAAGAAATGTCGACATTTCTACCCTTTGAGGCGCCAATGTTTGAGGTTGCGGCGGGTCTTTCTCAAGACAGATGTATAGGGCACGACAGTCCTTGGATCCAAGTACCTGTAGTTCACCTGGACCAGATTGACTCAAAGTTCTTTAATCTTGATCTATGCAGGCAAAAGGGCAGTGCTTCCCGAATGCGCTATGGATACGCGTCACAGCTTCACGTCCCCCGGCTGCAGAAAATCAGCTGAAAGACCCGCCGCGACCTCAAACATTGGAGCCTCAAAGGGTCGAAACGTCGACATTTCTTTGTAGGCCTTAGAATTATGTGTAAGTGTCTGGAAGGTCAGTTGCTGTTTACTGGATGGGTTATGGAACTGAGTCACCACTCCCCGGTACTCATTAGATTACCTTCATGTTCGCATGCCATTAAAATTTGCCACCTAGTTTTTATCTGATGTAGCACACACAAAACTCTCCAAGACCTTTGCATGCCTAGAAACCTCACTCTCATGATGCCGGGGTGAACACACATGTTAGCTGAACTTTGACACTAATGTGCTACTGCAAATGTAAAGCTGAAGGGAAATGTCCTCATTTGTGAAAATCAGTAAAGACTCTTAAAAGATCCATTTTCCTTTGTCTATTGGAGAATCGTTTCACATAACAGCAGACAGGTTTGCACTGGTGGATTTCTTATAAGTTGAAAATATATGGGGTCCAATTCATAAAAATGTAGTAAAAGGATGAGTACAGATCACCGCCTCCCCCTAAATGGGCTTTTCGTACATTTTCCCTTCCAGCACCATCCCAAAAGAACACCTGGAAATCTGCCCCAGGTAGATATATTATGATAAATAATTCCCTGAAAAAACATTGTTAAGTGTAATGAAAGGATTGGTATGCTCATAAGCCACTAATGTATGTTTTGAAAAAACTCAGGAATACACTGAAGGACCACAGTTCCAGTTACACCATTACTAAGGAATAAAACTAAAAAAACTATTAAATTGATTTGATTTGATTTATATTTATAACATGTGTACAAATTTTGGGTAGGTTGTGATAGAGCCCATTGCATTAAATGATCCTGGACAGTACCAGTGCAATGACTACAGATTTAAGCAGTTCAATGGGAAGACACGGGCCATTTTCTTTATCATTCAAAGGGTAAAGAATGCACTGGAAGTAACTTTGTTTACCTGCTCTTTGTATGTCATCCAGTCATCAAGCATAACTCTTAGGTTTTTGACATTCTGAACCGGTTTTGAAAGGAGACCTAGTTCCTCAGGCCATTATTTAGGGGACCATAAAAGTCAGGTCATTTCTGAACAAAATGACTTCTGTTTTAGAGGAATTATGTATTAAGACATTTCTGTCTATCCAAGAGCCCCCTGCACAATCTGGGGGTCGTTGGCATAGGAAATCAACAACAGCCCAAATGATGTTATAAGCGCAGCTAAAGGGGTAACATAAAGATTAAACATAGTCAGGCTTAAGGAAGATCTCTGAGGGACCCAGCATGACAGGGTAAACTGTTCCAAAGTAAATTCTTTGTTGGAGACTGACTGAGTCCGCTGTGTCAAGAATGAACTCAATAAACGAATGGCTTCCCCCTGAATTCCCAGGTTCCGTAAACGGCCATTCAGAAAAGCATGATTGACCATATCAAAAGCTGCAGAGAGATCTAATAAGACAAGGGGGGCATTGCCCCCCTTATCCACTTCGGCCCTGATCACCTCAGTGGCCACCAGCAGAGCAGATTTAGTAATAAAACCCTTACGGAAATCACATTGGGTATCGTCCAGGAGAGCATTGATTTCATTGAAAGCAGCCAGCTGAGAATTCATAAATTTCTCAACCAGTTTTGGTCGAAAGGGTAGTCTTGAAATGGGCCTATAGTTATTCAGGTCCTGTTCATCTAAATTTGGTTTCTCGACCAGCAGAATTATTGAGGCCACCTTCCACCTATTAGGGAAGGATCCCGAGCTAAACATAGTGTTAGACATTTTGGTCAGCTCAGGTGCTATCACCACTGGGGCCAAATGCTGGATATTCGTGGGCAGGGGTCCAGTGGTGAACCAGATTTTGATTTGGATATAGCCTGAATTCATTGTTCCACTGATACTGGGGCACATTCTTTGAAAATAGAGTTGTCTTGGGGAACTATAGTGTCTTCAAGGTTTGTCTGATTCTGAGACTTACTCATAGTAAATTTGTTAAAGATGAATTCAACCTTCTCTTGGAAGAAACTTGCCAGGGAGTCACAGAGTGACTGAATCCCTTAAGTGGAAGTATGAGTTTTTGATACTGACATTTTAATGACTGTCTGAAACAGTGCCTTAGAAGAGTCTATGGAGGTTTTTATTTGTTCTTTAAAAAACGCTGTCTTTGCTTCAATGACAAGCTTTTTATGAGAAATGCAAGATTTGTATTTGTCTCTTTTTTAAAGCATTGTAATCTTTCCTCCATGATCGCTCTTGTCTCCGACATTTTTGCTTTGCATTTCTCAAGGAGTTGTTGAACCGGAGAGTCGTGAGAATATACCTTTTGGCCTTTTTAAGTTTAGGGGGAGCTAGTGTATCAGCTGCTGTCTGAAGCCCGCTTGTTTAGTTATCCACCATTAGCTCTGGATTGATACTTTCTTCAGGGTGCGAGTTGGGCAAGAAGGACCTTAAATTGGGGAAGAGACCTTGTGACATGCCAGAGAAAGATCCTGTTTGTTAGTTAATTTAGTACTTACTGAGTCACTGGGAGGCTGAAAGTACCAGAGCATGGCCTTGTGATCCAGCCAAGTTAATGGTAGTAGAGAGGTATTGGAAATAAATGGATTATTAGAGAAAAAACTGTCAAGCATGTGTCCTACATGATATGTGGGACCAGTCACAAATTGGGCTAACCTAAAGCATCTTATGATATCTAACAGCTACTCAGTGTCTGGGTCTGATTTGTTTTCCAAATGGAAATTCAAATCACCCAGTATAGAAAATTCAGATTGAATTGCCAGGGATTCCAAGGATAGTTCAAAGACCCGACTAAACACACCTGTGGGTCCTGGTGGGCGATAAATCAGCAGCCTATTAAACATTTGGGGCTTTGTCATCTCAATTTTAAAAAGAAGGGCTTCATGAGTTCCCGAGGAGATGGTGGTGAAAACTGCTGAAAGATGCTCCCGATAAATGACAGCTAATACACCTCCCCTTTTTCTGCTTCTATCACATCTAACGATAGTAAATCCCATAGGGACAGCTGCTATCATCTCTGGACCTGCTGCTTGGTCTGCCCAGGTTTCAGTAGAAAAAAGCAATATCAATGTTATGTGACTCATTGAATTCAGCTGCCTCCAAGTGATGTTTACCTAGTGATCTGGCATTTATAAGGGTGCACCTGACGTTCTGCAACTTGACTAATCAGGGATAATTGAGCAAACTGTAGCTCATCCCCAATAGACTGATCATGATCATATGTGATTTAATTCAAGATATCAAAAATGACATCATCAATGTTATTTCAGGTGTTGGCATATAATTTGTGAAAGAGTGCCTGAGGAAGCGAGAGAGCAAGAAAGAGGGCTTAAGTGCTAAGAAAGCTGGTGAGACAATTAAAGATGTCTCTAGGCCAGACCTAAAAGTATTTCAACTGTTAGACAATGCATGTCTAACTTAGGTGATACCAAGCTGTTTGTGTGTCATGTGTCTTTATAGAAATAAAATAGGCCTTTGTAAAGCCAAACGGTCTGCAACCAATACTAGACCATTTGGTTTTGCCAATGTGTATTTGTAACTGTGCAGCTTGCATGATTTGCCACAGGGTTATGTGGGGGTATTGCAATTTTATGGGTTGTGGTCTGCTGGCGCACACACCTCTAACTTCTGTGACCTTCCTTTGATGAGCACCCCCTGAAGTTTGCCTAGTCCTTTAGGGGGGTGTCTTATAGTTCCACCTGCCATTTTGTATATATTTGTAATGTTGTTCGTAGTATTTAGTTTTGTATTTCAAAGTACTTTTCCTTTTGAATGAAAAGAACTAACTCAAGACTGTTTTGCTGAATGCTTTTAGTTGCATTGCTGAATTCTGAGTTTGTAGTCCACAATACCTTCCTGAGTTAGTTTGGACTGCTCTGGCTCGTTAACCCCATGGTCAAGCAAAAAAGAGTTACTAGGCTCCAAGTTTGAGGTTACGCAGTACAGGCTCCACGTGATACCAGAAACAAAGGACCCCAGTCCAAACAGCACTTTGCAGCTAAGGCTCCTGTATATTAAAAAAATTGTAATAACATTTAGCAACGGGTATGGGCTTGAGAGAGAGGTCATGGGTATCTGGCAGGGGAAGAAGAAAGAGAATTTGCAGGAGTGGGATGAAAAGGAAAAAGGTAGCAAGAGCAAGGAAACACATGTTATTTTATGGAGTAATGAGGTGCTCGATATTGAACAAAAAAAATATTAGCAAAACCATATGGCTCAGATCTAAAAGGCTGATCTTGTTTTTTCCAATTGAATTCATGTATATGTATCAAGACACATGCGCAGGCATTACTGGTCATTTTGGAATGGGCTTCCCATTAAAGAAAATGAATTCAAGAGATGAAGAGAACACATGTCATGAAGCATGCACATATGTGCATCATAACACGCAAGTCTTGATGCAGGTGGGCATTTTTAATTTATGGTTCTAACACTGCAGATAATCATATTAAAATGGTCATCTCAAATGTTGTGAAAACAATCAAATAGAAGTGGGTGTGACTTGTCATAAAGGATGAGAGTGAACCTGGCAGCACTTTGTAGCTGCCAGGCCCTCATAAGAAATAAAGACAAACGTTTTGCAGGGGTTTGCATCAGGGAATGGGGGAAGTGAAAAGACAGAGGACGTATAAAGAGGAAAAATGAAGCAAGAGAGCAAGTAAACACTAGCACTCCAATGGAATGCTAAATAGTAAATAAAAAGCCCCCTCAAGTATGCAGTGGAAGAACATACCTCACTCAATTAGAAAACTGAGAATGAAATGCTCATTGTTGATACAAGCATGTAAATAGGGAGGAAAGCTGTCAAGTCAGGAGCAGACAACTGAGATAGTAAACAAGGGCCTGATTTAGAGTTTGACGGCCAGGTGATTTCTTCCCAAACGTGGGGGATAGCCTGTCTACCTTAATACAAGTGATATAAAAAATAATACATTTGCAATAAGGCAGATGGGATATCCATCACGTTTGAGAGTGAGTAACCCTGCTGACAAACTCTAAATCAGGATCAAACCCATCCAATCATAAGCAAGGAGCTGACCCAAACTCTACTCTTAAGTATTGGTTAGGTTTTGAAAACAATAGGACTACCTACAGAAAGAGACCTAAAAAGTGCCCCCTAAAGTGTGCATTGGAATATAAAACTAATCCTTCCCGAACCATGTGAATCTGAAACTGAAATGCCCCTAGCTGGGACAAACGCAAGAATAAGGGAGAAAGCCATCAACAAAAGCAGGCACTTAAAACAGACAACAAAGCCATCCAATCGAACAAGTTACTTACCTTCAGTAACTATGTATCACTGTGCTGACTGGCACGGAAAAAGAAAGAACTGATGTCAGCGCACAGGGGCGGCGTCTAAGTAGATACCGCAACGTCATCCCGGCGACCACGACACCGACGACGGACCTGCAGGGGTACTGCTAAGAAAACATTTCTACGGGTCCAGTCTGACGCCTGGGGGTAATTCTAAGGTAAGAATCTATAACTACAGCCTCTTTCAGATATGAAAATTAGGCTGATACAGAGCATGCCAAATGTATATGTGATGTATTGAAAACAACAAGGTTTCCAACTGACAGCTATAGCTGTTTGCTGCTGAGACCTAAAAACGAGTCATAAATGCCTAAAAGAAAAATATTCACCCTGCCTGTTAGCATCCATCCTATCATTTGCAACACTAGCACTTCTGTGAATGTTGTGGAAGTCGATTGAAACTCGTTCTGGGTTTATTCACCATCTTGCCATCAACTAAAATGATAACAGATTATAATCCAAAAATAGACTTGACTGGGCTGCAGGAGCTTACATTTGGAAGATGTTTTGCTCAGTAATGGCTAGGGGACACATTTCCTCGCACATATGGTGAGCTGTTGAAGGGAACACAGGCTGCTGAAATTAACAGGGGCCCTTGCAAGCAGGCACCGAGAGATCCCAAAAGTGATATGTATGTGAACACCCGCTGTAGACAATTAGTCAATAAATCAGAATCCGGGGTTAATGCTGGCACTGATGAGAACTTGCAGCCAAATTTCCCCTGCAGCTTGAGATAATCAAAGGCATTTTGTTGCTGCAAAGCCTGTCCAGGAAGTGATTTATAAACTGTAGGAGCATTGATGTCATTTGAGAATTCAGTCATGTTCCTGCCTCTGCTAACCTTCTGGGAGGATCTGTCATGTCCCGAAACAAAAATGTAGGCATTGCTTTTTAGGTTTTCCCGTCTCCAATTCACAACTTCAGACTCCTGCTAAAGACAATGTTGCTTCTCAAAATGAGTAGAATGAATACAGACGTGGTGCATTTTTTACCTCTCTCATTAGCATATTATTCGCCACGTAATATCTTATAGTTGTTTCCAAACATCGAGACTGGACTGTGGCAATAGGAAGGGACTCCCTCGTGCTCTTTCTATCAGGCGATGTCCCTGCGTGACCAGAATTCTAAAATCATTAAAAAACAGGAAACACATCTGATGATGAAAACTGAGTTAATTCAGTTTTGCTTTCTTTCATTTCCTAATAGTCATACTGACCTCTAAGTCTGTAGTTCATATCCATTTGTTTTATTGCGTCTAAAGGGAAACAAGAAAGCCCCCAGGACATAGGCTAAGAGGAAATACTCTGAGTACCAGTAATTTTTTTCAGCACAGTAATTCCTTGTGCTACCTCTAATCCTCCTACACACATTAGCATTTACGGTTTTAAAACAGAGTATATTCTCCACATCCTTTGCAATATAGATTTAAAATAGCTGCATTCAGTACCTTCCGCTTTTGTGGTCTTCCACAATTTCATAGAGTAACATAAAATAGAAGATTATGGATTCAATACTATGTTCTGCTAAACATACATTGACAAACTATTCTTGAAAAAAATGGGATTTTGTATTTGATTGACTGTTTATTTGACTATGTGCAATCAAATACATATTTACACATTATCCCAAGTTTCAGGTGTTTTGCAGCATTATAGGCACTCAATTAATGGAGAAAAATACATAGATATAACGAGTACAGAATTGCGTTGCATTCCATTCATGCCTTTAGTAGAGTGTTAAAACTAGAATTATATTAACCAAACTCTATAAATACTAGATATTCTGGGATTTATAATTATAAAAACGGGATGACCTACTCCTCAAAATCCAGCAGTAGTACTGATGCTGTGGGATTTTGGACTGTACACTGGGACCCTGCTAACCCAGTGCATCTATTCTGACACCTAAAAACATGCTGAATTGCTTAAATATCCTAATTGGCACAATTAACTTACCTATAAGTCTCTAGTATATGGTACCCAGTATACCCAGGGTTTGTAAGTTAAATGTCACTGGTGGACTGCAGCACCTATAATGCCACCACTAAAGTGGTAATGTGAAGCATGTCTTCAGACCTGCCCCTGCAGAATCAGTGTGCAATTTTAAAACTGAAAATTCGACCTGGCAAAATAAATCATTTGCCTGGTCTAAACCTTCTTTTAAACACTTGTAAGAGACTCCTAAGTCAGGCCTTTGATGCTCATAGGGGTGGGTGCACGGTATTTAAAAAATAGGAGATGGGCACTTAAGGTTTACATGTCTTGGCAAAGAAAATTCTCAAAAGTAGGTTTTCACTTTGGTAAGGCTTGCTCTCGCATAAATAAGCACTGGGTTGCATACAAACATCTCATAATGCATACCTTCAATTCGGGAATAGATAGAACAATGATGCATGCACTCAAACTAATAGTAATTTAAATACTAATTTTGTGTTCAAGTCAGATTTTAAATGACCATTTTCAACATCCACTTTAAGAAAGCACACATTGCCCTGCCTAAGCCAAATATGTTTTTCTGCCAATATTCAGTGTCACCTGACTGTTCGTGGTTCTCCTGTGGTGAGATGTGTATTGCTCCTAGGCAGTGGACAAAAGGCTTGGTTGTGGAGAGATGTTTTTCCGTCTGACAGGATAATTACACTTCAAAAGGTGCCTATATTGTCAAAAGCAGATGTAACTCACCTTTACATTTTTCTGCTAGCCAGTGAGTCACCAATCTCAGGGGGAAAGGGGTTGTCAGCAGAACCTGGGTTTAGTGACCACATGGGAGAACCACATCTCTTGGTGGGCACGCGAGCTCTGGACAGGGAAGGGAAGATACTGCCATGTTAGTTTTGGGTGGAGAGGGGCACTGTTGGATAGTTTACAGTTAAACACATGGGTCAGTCTGCAATTGCGAGAAGGGCCACCCTTGGTAACGTTTACCCCATTGATTAGGTAGTGGCTAGAAGTTTCCCTCACCCAGAGGCTGGCACTAGGCATACATGTGACTTCCTCAGTACCCCCTTCAGACCACATCTGGACCTATGGAAGACAGAAGAAGGCCTGCACTTACTGCCAAATCTCTGGAAAAAGAGCCTATGTTCTGGACCTGCTTTCCTCTTGAACCCAGGACAGGAGAGTGAACTCCAAGGACTAATTGACTGGCTGCACATAGCCAAAATCTCTGCTGATCCCAGCTGACTATTTCCAACTGGAATTGCCCTGGCCCTTGCTGGATGCTTCTGGGAGATTGAGACCCAACCCCAAGTTGTGCCCCAAAAGGCCTGGACCCTTGGCTGGTGTTAGAGTGTATTCTCTCCCGCTTTACAATTGCAAGGCAGGACACTTAGAAATGTTCGAAACATTTTGATGAAAGAACCAGAGGCTACAACCGAACCACCACCATGCCACCGCTACCAATGTCAAACTGCCAGTGGGACTCAACTTGCTGGTTTGTCCTGCTGAAAGGATCCTGATTTCCAGAATTTTTTAAGTCTGAACGTAGAAGAGTTCAGCCAGACCAACTCTGAGCAACTCTCCTCTATTGTTGATGACTACTTTACCTGAACGTATGACTTCACCCACTTGGAGTTTTCCTGCTGTCGACATCAAGTGCCTCAAACTTTCCCCCAGAGCCGAGTCTCCCAAAGACAAATGCTTCAGCTGGCTGCCATTAAAGAGCCCCTCGTTAGATCCAGCCTACCGCCCATCTGTCCACAACCTTGTCAATGAGGAAAAATGACTAAGTCTGAAGATAAACTTTCCACTGGGATGAACCTGGTCCTGTATCCGACCCGTGCTCCTTCACTTTTCACACTTAACTTTTGACTTTGAACCGGGCTAGTGCAATCAGATACCCATGGTTGGCACCTTGTGCTTTTTGGCGATAGAATTATCAAACATTTCTGAAGAATCATAGCTCTGGTTCCCTTCATCCGATTTTTGTCGTTTTGTTGTCTAACTGATCATTAAAATGTACTCTATCTTTACACACGGGAGCGGGTTTTTATCTTGTTGTGTTTTAAAGTTTTTAACTATGTTAGTACTGATACATGCTTTACACATTTCTCCGAGATTAATCCTGTCTGCTCTGTGCTACAGTTACAAAGGGTTGAGCTCAGGTTTAATTTATTGAAACCTAACAGGGCATCTCAGGGAATTGTGGCATTATCCCTTGTTGAGGACTCACATTCCCTTCAAATACCAATCCACTTTCTCACACTAAGCATTGTGATTTTTCTCAGGTAAAACTGTTGTTTTGCATGCAAAATGTGTCCACAGGCAAAGCTTCATTGAGTCCATAAGTGTGAATGGATGGATGAAGGTGAACAACCTTTACAACGCAACTTTTACCACGCAGTGCCTTTACAACGCAACTTTTACAACGCAAACCATTACAACGCATTGCGCTGGGGGGCGCTCTAGGATAGGGAATAGATTTAATTTACTATCCAACACCTTCCCTACTATCCACGGGGACTGGAGTTGGAATAGTAAATTAAATAATTCACTATCCAACACCCAAAAGCACTATGCGTTGTAATGGTATGCGATGTAAAAACCGCGTTGTAAAGGCATGCGATGTAAAAGCATGCGTTGTAATGTCATACATCCATGGATGAAGGTTGAAACATTTTGAACCTGTATGCAAGGGACTCAATATGACATATTTTTACCTTTCCCTCTAGTAATGGTACTAGATCTCAGAAATAAAACTATTTAGAAGATTTCAGTATCTGACATATTTTGCAGAAATATTTTCAACACCTTACAATTTCTGCATAAGAAACATTACAGCAGCAGAATTCCAGCAGAGTAAAACTTGAAGATATTATGATATTTCAGGAGACATTTAGGAATATTAGACCACAGATCGAAATGTATGTGATAGACATTTTGGAAATTCAACATTTAAAATGTCTTACAAATTTATTAATTTGCATTAATCTGCCTGAAACGCATGCTTTTTTGTTTCCTGTGGATAGTATTTCAAACATGATTATTTTCATTCTATTCAATCACTTTGATAACAGGCTAGCAAAGGTGTCAAAGGAAGAAAAGGACAAAAGCTGCGTAAAGGTCAAGCCATAAGATGTGCAAATATATTAAATATTATATTTGTTTTAAAGTATGGACATATGTTGATTATCTTGGGACTTCTGTGAAGAAGCACAAAACACATTTGGAGTTGCAAATCATGTCATTGGCATAATCTCAATGTTTGCAAATATCAAATAATGTTTTGCCATGCACAAACCACTTCTGCGAGCTGGAAAATTCATTTTGACTCCCAAAAGGAGTTCTGCAACTCATTCAGATTAATAGTGCAGAGGGGGTGGTAAAAGGGCTTATGCTCTTAATTATAACGTGTAATGACATGACTCATAGGCCTGTGAGTTCTACTACATTGGTAAACCATTGATCAAAGATTGAGACATAAACTGGGGTGGAATTTGATTTTCAAAGGGGAAGCTGTCTGATGGGGCAGCTTCCCCTTTGTGAATATTGGAGGACAGTCTCAGCAGTAGCCGGCAATGCTCTAATGGACAGCTACATTTTACTATTGATGTCTTCCCAAACATTGTTTTCATTTTAAAATGAGGAGCATTTGTTCCTTTAAGAGATATGTGCTGCTTTAAAAAACTATATATATGTTTGGGAATGTAAGCAAACGGTTGAAGGTTTGCAGCCACTATCCCTGCTGTGGTAGCAGATCTCAGGGGATCCAATAGACACCAGTCTAATTAATATTCATGAGGCAAGTCATTTTGCAGCTCTCTGTTTATAGGCATTTTGCAATGTGACTTATTAGTTCATAATTTAAATTACTAATTGAGAGATAGACCATAAAAATTTGATGTGTTATTTGCACCCACTATTTGCGATCTACCTGTACATACGTCATGGCCACAGTTTCCTTATCATATTTCACAGTGCCATACAGATGTACTGTGATATTATAAACACTTTATACTGAAGGGAGAACGGGAAGCCATGTGCAGAGAAAGATGTCTTCCATTTCTCCATAGGGCATGGTTGTCCAACATAAAGATATATGTGAAAATACTGATGGAACAAAAGAGGGCTTGGAAGAGTGATGGTGAAGAAAACAAGCTGATAGCATAGCAATATAGAACATAATGCATTCACTGCCTCATTGCGAACCCGTCAACTGAACCAAAAGCGCAATCCACAGAGCCCTTTATAATGGTTCAGATGCTTAACTTAAAAAGTGAGGAAAACCCACGCAGGAAAAAGAAAATTAGTTAGCAATGTAGGACACTTATTTTGCAACACAGCAGCAATCTTTCAGTGGTATCCAAAAAAAGACCAATTCCAGAAGTTTTCAAATGTTGTCAAAGGTCAAAAGATTAACAAAGTATCAGAGCAAAGAAACATAAACGTTTTAGAATCAAACACATGGTCCTGGTGTTTCTTCGATGGACTTTTTTTATAATGATGGTTGGTTTGGTGTGATATTGGCCTTTCCAAGCTTGGTTTCATGATGCTAGCAGTGGTGTTACAGGGCCATTGGACTTCTGGCCTGTTGGCTTTGAAGTATTGCGTGTTGTTCTTCGGCACTGGAGACTTTGCCTTTTACCAAACATTCATGGTGGTAGATGTAGCTGTTCTGTTTCATTACTCTGGGTACCTCTAAAATCCCCAAGATGTTAGAAGGAAAGGACGCAAATTTGGCGTGGATAGCTTAAGTGGACAAAAAGTTATGGGGGCGTATGCGTGAACTACCCCAAATAGCCAACAAAAGGCTTAGTACGGGGGAAAGGTCTAGCAGTGAAAGGGTTAATAAATATATTGATATGTTTTTCTTAATGCATAAATGAACGTAATAAACAAAGGATAACAAAGAAAACTCTATAGGAATAAAACTGTTATGTTTTATGAAAATGTTCATTAACATTGGAACATGTAATGTGAGCACAGACATTGAAGAGAAAACATATGCTATAATAATTTGTGCTATGTAAAGGTTTATTTTAAATGTGCTTTTGAATCCTGAATGATGTATTAACCCATAACGTGAAAAGAGAATCACAAATTAATATGCAAAATTATAATGAGGTGTTAAATCTTTTATTAGGGGTACTTTATACTTACATGATATAGATGCGAATCATTAATCTGCCTAATTGAAGAACTAATGTATTATATTCAATAACATGAGATTTATATTTTAGCACAAATTCATTGTGCATAAGCTGTGTTTCATGAAGGCCTAAAACTTCCTTTTCTTTCCTAATATGAACTAATGAACTGAATAGTCTTAAGCCTATGAGAACCTTTTGTAAAGTTTCTACTTCTGCTCTAAAACTCAATGATTTCCTTTCATGTTTGTAGCTTACTTGACTGGACTTGCAACAAAATTGTTACTTCTCAGAGCACATGTTTCGGTAAGACCTGACAAAGGAGCAGAATATGAACTTGCCTACTTCCTAAAAAGTCATGACCAATCATATGACTAAAGTACAGCGGTCTTAAGGAAAATACCAAGTATCGGATTACTTAATTCTTCTGGATTTTTATACTTTTACTTAGTACTTCATCTCATCCTATTGAAACTGATCAATGGGACAGAGTGGTCCGACCAAATTGGTGATATCAAGGGGTATAAACCAGAAATCAATGGAGTATAATTGCCCAAAGTACGGAGACGGGCGGTCCCTATCTTGTTCACCGTCTCTAGTCATCTTGGGGTACGGAAACTGATGATTTGGGCTTCCAGAAACAACGCGTACTGTGACGAAATTCTGCAGATGCTGCCGGCTGGTATGTTTGCGTAGTGGAATCTTTCCAGCTGTAAGTTTTCCAACAATACCTGTGGCATTGACGCTGCAGTATGGACAGGGACACACAGTCCTGTCATGAACTTGAACTGGTCATTTGGCGATTACTGAACCTGCATCTATGAGGGTTGAATGGGGGATCTTTTTTTATAGACTCACTTCTTATGATATAATTCTTCCTTGGCTGAGGAAGATTTCTTCCTTCAGATTGAATTTCACATGCTGTTAATGCTTATTAAATGTGTTCAATTCATAAATTAGATTGGTATGCAAATCATTTTAAACTTGATAAAAATACCAACTGAGATAAACTACTCTACTGATTCAGTTTCATTTATTTGTTGTGGTCAATTTGTCTGTTTGAAGTTCATTGGCCTAAAAGAGAGATTTAGTCTGAGAAAAACCATGCAGTAATGAATGAAGGCTAACAATTATCTAATTCCAGGTCCTCATATGATAATTGTTCATCCCCTAAGTATTCTGGTCCCTTTCAGCACAGACCTAAATCCATCGGAGGACCTAATGAGTTTAGTGTGGTAGCTGAAGTTAATCTGGGATAAATATTAGGTCAATTAAATATTTCATGAAGCCTGTTGTGTCTGCTGCTCAGCCAGTGTGAGTGTGGTTTGGAATGTTGGATGGATGATGCTGCGGAATGTTGAGTGTGTGGAGTTTGTCAGTTGGGAGACTGGGCTGAGCAGCAGAGGGCTGCTCCTGGTGGGGCTCTCTTGTTCTCTGTAACTTTATCTTGAACCTTCCTCTTTAATAAATACTATTCTAAGTTACACTGGCACCGGATCATCTCTTTTATGATTACTACAAGGCCCAACACGTTTACGCTATAACAACATCAAGGCAGTTTGTTTTTCCTTTCTGCTTTTCTTTCTTGTGTTGCTTGTGAACCATATTCTAGGAGGATTTGTCCTGTGACTCACTTTACTGTTGAACAGAAAATTTGATTTGACACAAGCATCCTTTCATCAGAAAGGGAAATACTTTTTCAGCTTTTCACAATAAATCAAATGAAGCTTAATCCAAGGTCAATAACAAAGCGATACCACATAATCTGCTGGCAACCATAGATCTATACTCTGTCTACAAGGGAAAAAGGACACAAAACTTCAATGAAATGGGTATACTCCACATGGACTATTCCTGGGAAGAAAATGTGCAACATGTCCCCAGCTTGAGAATGCTTGAGAGATCACAGTCCATGCCAGTGACACAATAGTGGTGGAATCTCCTAGCAGTAGATCACCACAATTTAAAACAAGGCATTGCTAATGCCCTGTTATGAAAATATAGCATAGATATGTACGATCAACCATTAAAAATTACTGCCACATTTTTGACAAAAACAGAACAGAAATAATAAATTGTGAATATCAGGTTTGAATAAGGTGCTCCAACTAAAAAGGCAAACTGCTCATAATTTCAGGGTAACAAGCACATTTTGAGAAATTCACAATCATGTAACTCAGCATTTAAACTCATGTTTAATTAATCAAAGCATGATGCATAACCCACTTAAACACCTTCTTGGTAATAGCCATGCCGTTTCATCCTAGGATAGAAGTTTGGGTTTCTGAATCAAATGGCAAAAAGGGTGTTACGCTTGCAATCCATTGCCCTCAAAATCATGTTAATCAGAGACTTCAGTCTCAGGCAGGAAATGTTAGAGAACAGATTGGCAACATCATTCATAAACTCAATAGGCTAGGCATTTCCCAAGTGAACATGCCCATGCACACAACTGGCTATGTGTTGGATCTCGTCTTCATAGATGATATTATAGCATCCAACCCATGCAAGTTCAACTCAATTCATGGTAGTACCATTCTCAATTGTCCTAATCTCAAATATAGACAAGATTTCTATTACATCTTATAGACTGACGCTTTGCCAACCACAAACTTAAAGCCAGCTGGCAGGTGTGAGTTTCAATAGCACCTAGAAATGATAATAACCCAGTAGTTGGTCTTGAAACAATCTAACATACATAAAGCACAACAACAGCCTTGGGTAAACAGGATCAGTTAATTTAAAATAAGACCACAAAAGAGAGAGCTAAGTGGGCATTATGTGGTATAACAGCAAACACCTGCAAATTGAAAAGGTTAGATCATAATCTGAAATGGTCCATCAGTATCTGTTGTTGGCCAAACTCCCCTAACTTGCCTTCAATCCTCCTGTTTTGCTGGTTTTGTTATTGCTGGCTTTAGGACTCTGCATGCTTTAACAGTGCTAAAGGCTTGAGCTCTCTCCTTTAAACTTGGTAGCATTGGCTTGCATACAATTGGCATATTTAATTTACTGTTTGTGCCACCCACTTAAGTAGCCCTTTGAACATGTTTCAGGCCTGCCATGACAGCCTGTGAGTGCAGTTTTAAACTGTCATTTCAACCAGGCAAAATAAACCTTTTCACAGGCCTAATTCTTCAGTTTTCATACATATAAGTCACCCCTACGGTAGTCCCTGTACTGCCCAGAGGACATGGTGCGGTATATTTAGAAAGTTGGACATGGACTTCTTAGGTTTTACATAACTTGGTGGTGAGAAACTCTAAAATTCATTTTTCACTATTGCAAGGCCTACGTCTCCCATAGGATAACATTCGTTTACCTTATTAGATTTAATAAGCCGTGGCTTGCAATTGGGAGATTTGTAATTAAAAGCCCTCCTTAATGGTAAAGTTGGATTGTTACAAACAATTCTAAAAATACCAATTTTATAAAGTTGGTATTTGTTTTGCCCAAGTCTTTTGGTGCCTGCAGCCTGATCCTGGGTCACATGACTAGGTGGAGCTGGCAGTTGGTCATTGTGTATAACTCCCAGACAGTGAGACACAGGGAAGATAGATGTCGACAGGATTGGCCAATCTGAGTTGTTGCACCTACCACACTTGCAGATCACAAAGGCTCTGACGAAGCATTTTCACAAAGGGTTTGACACTGATCTTTTGTGACCCTAGACAAGATGGGGCCAGGACCGGAAGGAGGGGAATGCCTGACATCTCAGGGGCGTGGAAACCTTTAGAAGCTTCCTCTGCTTCAAAGTGGGCACCAGGTATAAATATTGGAACATTAGAGTCAACTCTTCAGAGCACTTCTGGACCTCTGGACTCTGCCTGGAAGAGCAACTGCTGTACTGCTGAATGGACTAACACTCTCCAGGTCTGCTGCCCTGAAGGACTGCTGTCCGACTGTGCTGGCCTGCTGCCCACTTTCCTGGGTGAAAAGGATGGACCTGCATCAATAAATCCAGGACCCCAGAGTGACTCCAACGTCTAGTTGGCTGGGCTCTTGTTCAATAGCCTCAGGCACAGAATAGGCTTCCAACAACCTTGAGCCCAGCACCTGAACTTTGCCGTCTGTGAGTCCTGCCCTCCCAAGATGAGGCAAACCAGCCCTGCACCCTTGGCAGTCGGCGGGAAGGTGCTCTTCGAGCCCATTTGGGGATTTAGCAGAATAGATACCTTCCCTCAATGGCACGGCGCTTCTCTTGCAGAACTAGTGCACCGCCTCTGCTGCTCGCTGGACTCACCACCCTCAGAACTGATGTATTGACTCTGCTGTGCAGACTTCCATGGTGGAAAACCTTCAAATCACCCGCAGAAGCCCATCAGAACTGCTGATGCACAATGCATCTCTCCAAGCAAGGACATCACCTCACCCACAAGCGCGCTGGATGTTACATCACTTCTGCAGCACAATGCATCCTTGATGCAGGACTCTTCTCAACAATGATTAAGGTAATGTGTTCTGAGGACCTAAGGGTGTCCCTATATCTGGTCCACACTCCATCTCTTGTGACTTTGTCCTGGTCCGGCACAGTCAGATGACTGCAGTTGAAGCTTGTGGCTTTTTGGGGCCATTTTCCCAGAAATCTTTAAACTTGCATATCCCTGGTTCTACTGATTGGATTTTTGTTTTCTTTGGTCCTGATTTATTTATTAACATTTTCCCTATATTTTTCTACATTGGTGTGGGATTTTTCTTGTGTTGTGTTGGTGGGTTGATGTTGGAACTGGCTTTTTATGTAGTGTACAAATGTAGGGTATACCATGCAAAAAGTCTATATGACCCTTATTGATTTACAGGGGCTTACTTTACTAAACCCAAGTGTTCTATTAGTGGGAGAGTGTTCGAGCAGCTTAGGCTTATCAGAGGGAATTGTTGAGCATTTGTTGTAAACACAGAGTCAATAAATGAGACATACACTCAAAAAGAAATCTGAGACTAATTTAGAAACATAGCCTAGACTTTTATATAGTTTTAGACACCAAGATCTTTAGGATTGGGTAAGTATTCTAGGTGCTGTCATTTTTTAAAGAGAAAACAGTAAAAAAAAAAGCAGAGCTGTCAGATTTGAGGCATGAGACTTGAACGCGGTAATATTATCCTATTGAAGGAAAAGACATGTACTGCAAACATATGCTTGCAAGTGGGTGAACGAAGGTGCCCTTTAAGACTTGAGGTGCTTGGGACCAAAGGCCCAAAGTACCACCTGGAGTTCAGGTTGGCCTGCCCTGTTGTGTGTGGATGCAGAGATTCTGGTCGTGATGGCAGTCTTGAGCCCGGTTAAAGTTTATTGAAACTTGTCAAAACAACAGAAGCTGCAAAGGAGGATTTAGGGGTAAGCTTGACAGCACCCAAAGGGGGGCTCAACTCGTGAGGATCTCTGGAGCAAGGAGACCAATTTGTTTCTGAGAACCTGGGCTTTGGGGCTCAGGTTCAGAGGTGTTTTGGGCTGCTGGCCACATGCATTGAAGGCTCTTATGGTTTTTGGGTGGACCTAGAGTGGGAAAGAAAGATAGACAACAGGGCCACTCTCTGTGTAGGCCTCATTGCTCCTGAAGCCCTTCGATGGCAAGTCAGTGGTGTCCGGGCTGGACATTCAACAAGCCTTGATTGCAGCAAATGCTCTTGCATCCAGGATATTGGTGCAGGGAGGCTCCTGTAGGGTCTAGGTTCTCGAAACTCACTGTAGAGATGGGGCTGACACCTTGTAATCATGGTGACCATCTCCTGATGAAATGCTTCTTCAGTGGGCCTGATGGCCAGCAAAATGAAGAACCATGCAAGTGCAGTTGGTGCATGCAGATGTAGGGGGATGGCTCCTCCACCCTAAGCGAGATACACTGTGGTTATTGATGTGCTGGACAGTCCTCCCAAGACCAGGGTCAGCCTGGCCATAGTAGGCACCGGGCATTTCCAGGTGGGCCACCAGGATGGGGGCCGGTTTTGGGCCTCTGGGGAGCCGATTTTGTTCAGGGCCATTTTTGCAGCTTGGCTGCAATATCGCCCCCTGTAACAAAATTGAGCAAAACCAGCCCTGGCAAACAGCTTGGCCACAAGCCAGCCAAGCACTTTGCCAGGGCTGATGTTGGTTCCCAGTCCGGCCCTGGCCAAAACCTAAGAGGATGCACAGATTTTGGTCAACCTGGGTCAGTGCAAATGTTGAGGTTCCAGCAGCAAGGCAGGGTTTGGTGACTAAACCCCCCTACCAGCCCACTTCCAGTGGAGATTGGCCATAAGCCTGGCCCAGACTGCCTACATTTAACAAATTAAAAATTGTTAACTCCTTTCTTGGCTATCCTCTTCAGATGGCCCACCTAATGTGTGTGCCTAGCCTGATAGTGCAACAGGCCTACTGACTATCTAATTTCCCACTTGCCTGGTGGCAAATGGCCCCCAGGGCAGGAGGTGGCATTCCCCAGGTGTGGGGCGAAGCAGTTATTGCAAATCAAAGGCAGTAGAGGCTTTGAAGCCTCTGTCCTTGATATGCTAAATCACTAGCTATCCTACTGGAGGAGGTGTTACCACCTTCCTCCAGAGCAGGCTTTGTTTAAGGCCTTTGACAGCAGAGGTTCCCACCTACAGGGGGTCAGAATTGTGTATGTGATGGCAGGTTGAACGATACCACTCAGCCACCACACTAGAGGACTGGTAGGTTTTTGGGGCACCTCTAAGGTGTATGTCACAAGACATCTGATACTGGCAGCAGTATAGATGTATTGAGATGAGGTGTTTGATATCAAACACCATTGTTTTCAGTGAAGCCAATATGTAGCTGGGTAACTCATAATGATCAGTGCACAGAAAATATAGAACATATAGTTAAGATGGCTTCCTGATCACTTGCAATGTTTTATTAATGGTATTAGATATCACAGGGGCATATCTGCTTGTGCAGATGTGCCCTCACATGTAATATAATGCAGCCTTAGGGATCCAAAGTCTGCTGTAGGGATGACTTACATATACGACATGCAGTGTACCTGGGCATTGCACACAGGAAGTGTACAATGTCGTGTTTTCAGAAGGGCTTGTGCCCTTTGACACATCCTTCAATGGCAGCCTGCAAGCAGTTTTTGTGTGAATCTCTTTAGGTGGCATTATACATGCTGCAGCCCATACAGATCCTGTTTAGTACCCATGCCCTGGGTACCATCGGTTCCATTTACCAGCGATATACAGGGGTGCTTAAGTCCTTGACAGTTGGGGTACAATAGAGCATATTGCAGTTTTTATGACAAGAGCACTGGCACTGGGGCCAAATTAGCAGGAACCCAGTGCATATCTAGTCAAGAACATCAGTACCAGTGGGCAAAAAGTGGGGACGACTATTTCAAAAAAAGGGGTACTTGCTTACAGTTTACCACAGGTTAATTTGGAGTTTGCTTGTGACTTCACCCTGACAATGATTGTGGTTGCTGCTTGAGTAGGGTTTCAACCCCCTCAACCAGTAACCCACTTTCCTATACAATGGAAGTCAAACATAAGTCAAAGTTATTTATGTATAGGCATCACTTTAATACAATCATTCTTTAAATATGGACTACCATATCTTTTACAATCATAAAGAAACTTGCACTGAGACAAGCTGAACAAAAGTGGCGCTGCAACTACTGCCCCACCAAAAAGGCTGCTTTTGTGTCTCTACTAAGAGACTGTAAAACCGCCATCTTTAAGACCAAAGCTGAATACTTCTCTTTTAGAATATTAAATTCAGCCAATAAAGCTAAGGAAAATTTTTCTAAATTGGATGAACTTGCTTCATTGGATCGGGTTATGTCAAAACCTGTTCCATCATAAACTCTATGTAATTCTCGCAACTCTTTCTTCATTGAGAAAATTGCCACCATTAAGGCCAGTATTCCTAAACACTCCTTACCCCTGGTCCTTTCATGCTCTTACTCAAAACCCGCTCATCTAGATCAAATCCCTCTTATTACTCGACATTTTTTTTTGCCCTACTTAAAAAGGACTGCTCTGGCTCCCCCATGGATAGTTGCCCCCTCACATCCTTCGGGAAGCATTCCTATGCTACCCGGGCCCTCCCTTACTGCTTCTTAACAACTCCCTTGCTCAAGGGATTGTTCCAGATTTATTTAAAAAAAAGCAGAAGTTGTCCCCATCCTTAAGAAACCTAGTTTAGATCCTTTGGTTCCTGGTAATTACTGCACCATTTCTTTGTTGCCTTACTTAAGCAAGATTTTGGAAGCTCACATTGCCAATTGTCTCAGTTCTTTTGTAGAGCAATCTTATTATCTGAACTCTCATCAAGCAGGGTTTAGACCTGAACATTCAACTGAGTCTGTCATCTTGACAGTCCAGGATGAACTGAGAGGGGGGGCTGATCTCTGAACTCTCATGAAAGCAGGGTTTAGACCTGAACATTCAACTGAGTCTGTCATCTTGACAGTACAGGATGAACTGAGAGGGCGTGCTGATCAGGGCACTACTCAGGTCCCGGTGCTCCTGGATTTGTCGGCCACTTTTGACACGGTCGACCACCATCTTTTGATCGACCATGTCAGCTGCGCCGGGATCCAGGATCTGTCGTTGAAGTGGATCACTTCCTTCCTCGACAACCGCTCACAATCAGTTCGCCTCACTAATTTTTGTGCATAACAAAGAAAACTGACCTGCTGGGTCCCACTCGCCCCTTCTTTTTAACTTGTACATTTTACCTCTGATCCTGGCTTTGCGTAAATGAGAGGTTATAGTTTTCAATTATGCCAACGATCTTCAGTTGGTGTTTAACATTGATTCATCTGCATCATCTGTTGTGAGTTTCCACAATGAATTTCATTAGTGATTGGTTGAATATAAATCAGTTCAAATTAAACCCTGACAAAAACGAGCTGATCCTCACTGGTGGGTCGGCCAACCCTTGGAATTCCAACTTCTGGCCTCCATTACTGGGGAGCCCCCCACTCCCAGCTAGTTCTGTTAAAAGTCTGGGAATTGTGATCAGTAATGATCTAACAATGAAGGCTCAGATCTGCTCAGTGTTCTCCGGATATTTTTTTCATTTACGACGAATTCGAAAAATCTGTAGATTCTTGTCCACAGAGGCCCTGACTCAAGTCGTCCTTCCCTGGTAATCTCACGTATTGACTACGCAAATTCTCTGCACGCTGGCATACCAGCATACCAATTGCATCGGATGCAACTGAATCAAGCGGCTAGGCTAATCTTTGGTCAGCTGAAACACCAACATGTGAAACCACTGCTGAAAAGCCTCCATTGGCTTCCTGTGTCCCAACGCTTTCTATTTAAGCTAGACTGCACCATCTATAAAGCTCTCTCAGGACGTGGTCCTGCCATCATCGCCTCAAAGTTACAGCAGTATATTCCTTCGCGTGAACTACGCTCTTCTAACAAGAATCTGTTGTCCCCAATCTCTTCAAACGGAAGAAACATGGGGGCCTTAGATTTACGAACTTGGCTTCTCAATTCTGGAACCTTCCTTAAAATCACTTAAAACCTGGCTATTCCCCAGGCATATAACTGAACTCACTATTTTGTGACTGCAACCGTCCTCTTTTCAGCGCTAAGAAACCGCCTGGTGTACGTGCACTCAACAAATCACTTTTAACATAACATGCAATTGTTTAATTCTGATTAATTACCATACTATTTTGTTTAGTGTAATTGGTCAGCAGGAGGTCTAAATCCAGCTGTTTCACACTTGAATGTGAGATAAAAGTACCATATAATACAGATAAAATAAGTCCTTTACTAGCATATCTCTAACTTGTGGAGTATATATCTTTAGATTACTGATTTCCAAGTCAAAATGTACTGAATAGAATTTAAAAGAAGGGGGTATTAAATGTAATCCTTTTGCATGCCTTGTAATGTCTTTAATATATGTAGGTGTTTCCTTACCTGCATTTTCTGCAGGACTACATCCTTTCTCTTTCTGTCTCTGAGCACTTGTAATTTTGTCTTCTAAGCAATTTAATAATGGTAAATGTACCAAACTCAAAAAAGACAAGTTGTTATTGCTAGGATTCAAAGCTCATGACCTTCAGGTCACAACACATGTCTACTGTGTTCTAAATTTGCTGAACCATCTTGCCAATCAGCTTGCATAAACCATGTCATATGCATTTCATCAGACAGCTTCCTGTTCTATGAGGAAACATATAATTTAAAGAGAAACATCTTCCAGACTCATATTTGTGGAATTGCATAGTTGAAATATTCTTTGATATTTTATAAAACACGTTTTTATCACCAACAGTGCATGTAAAAATAGCAACATGAAATATTGTTTAAATTTGATTGGAATATGGATCTCAAATTGATCAATCTATCAAAAGTTGTATACATATTTAAATATATTCGTCTGCAGGAAAAGGCTACATGCTCACAATTGAATATATATTTGTTCTGGTAGAGCATGTTTGTGTGATTATTCGCACACATCTCAGTAAATGAGTTTTTGTATTGCCACGAAAAAGATCAGGGAGTAAACAACCACCAAAAACATCAGAGAGTAAACAAAACTATGAACAATGAACTGTAATTAACCTTCAGAACCAATTGTCCATGAATAGGGCACTGAAGGTTCATGTTGTGATGGAAAACACCTGCGGGTCCATAATGATAAGCATCAGTGCACATAACTAATTAATGCACACATTTAATGGGTTTAGTTTAAAATGGATGGAATGCCATCCTTTTATGATAAATACATTGTAGGAAATATGAACATTTGCTCTGTATGGCTATATATTAATTGAAGACAAACTTTATATGAAGCATGGAAGCTGATCTGTCACCATAAAGACCTTTGAACCTGTGTGAAAAATGTCAATCTACAGTTAAAATGGTGTAAAATTATACTTCAAACTTCAATCTCTGTGAAGTTTTTGCGTTTAAGTCTGCTTTACTTTTTTATTACATGGTATTCAGCAGCCTTGGTTGAACTCATACTTTTCCGTAATTCATGTGCGGGTTGCCTGTACTTCAAAGATAAACAAGAGGACATATTTATTAAATATTCTGGCAATGCAGGACAGCAAGTTCAGTTGCTGTGCTGCATTGCATGAATGGGAGAGAGCTGAACAAAAGCATGTCTACTCTTCAGCTCTTTACCTGCTCTGGCGTACTTGAGGCGTTTCAGCATCACCACAGGCACCCTTGCACCATGGTACAAGGGTGCCTGTGTTAAGTGCAGGATTATTTTTCTGCAGAAAGGAGTACCTTTCTGCACAAGTACAACCATAAGAGGCAATTTTATCATTCAATGTGTGATGCAGTATGCATCATGCATAGAAAGTGGAAGTACACAAGGACAGATAAAGATAATTATCCTTGTTACGCCCAGGTTTACTGATTTCAGTAAATCTGGGATTGTATAAAATTCCATGGGTGGATTCACAGGAATGCCCATGCTTCATGAAACCACCAAGAATGTAATATCTAGTATACAGGAGAATGGCCAAGATTATGCAGAGCCAAAGGATATCTTGAAAGTCTTTAAAAATTTCTATCAAGAATTATACTAGGAAGAGAGCGACACGGATACGATAGAAGGAGAGTTTGGGGATGTAGGTACTCAGTACTCATAAACGCCGACACCAACATTTACGCTATAATTCTGGCTAGGAGGCTGGGGAGGGTCATTGGGGTCTGGTCTCCCCTTGGCAGCATGGATTTATCCATGGTCGCGGGACAACTGATCATATAAGACGGGCTATAGCTCTTTTTGATTTCCATGCTGCCACTGGGGGACAGATGGCCATGATCCTACTCGATGCTGAAAAAGCTTTCGACCGCGTAAAGTGGGAGTTTTTGTGGGGGGTATTGGTCCGCAGAGGGTTTGGTCCAAAAATTCTGAATGCCCTTAAGGCCATGTATCGGATTCCAGTGGCGATGGTTCAGTTAATGGGTGAAAGCTCGGCAAAAAATTATATTACAAGGGGGACACGTCAGGGGTGTCCCTGTTCACCCATTCTGTTCGCACTTTATATTGACCAATTAGTTTGGCAGATTTTGTGTAGTACGGATATTAAGCCTGTAATCACAAATGGGTTTGAGACAAAAATATTGGCGTATGCCGATGATTTGGCAGTAATTTCTGCGGAACCAGATGCGGCTATTCGCACACTTGTTGGGATTACAAAAAAATTAGGTCAACATTCAGGATACCGTTTGAATGAGAGCAAAACCCAGGTAATTTGGGTTTTTGCACCAACAATATTGCACCACCAATATCCACAGATATGTGGAATCAGCAATATATCTGGGAGTAATGATTAATATAGCGACAGATCTAATAATTAAGGATAACTTTATCCCATTATTAATATTCATTACAATAGACCTTAAAAGAATTGATGCCCTACATTTGTCACTAATTGGGAGGTCTAACGTGCTGAAAATGATGATGTTCCCCAAAATTCTTTATTTGTTCCCTGCCATTCCGCTCCTAATAGATGAGGGAGTGATTAAATCAATCGAAGCAATATTTATGAAATTTCTGTGGCAATATGGCAAGATTAGAAGGTCATTAACATTTATGTCCCTTCCGCAGGAAGTAGGAGGGCTAGGAATCCCTAATGTCAGGTTTTATCACTGGGCATGCCTGCTAACCCAGATGTCAATACTGTTTGATCCAGCCACAAATGAGTCGTACACGCCCTGTGGCCATCAAAATCTCCCCTCTATATTTGAATTATTGCTAGGTAGGGAGGCTGTGGGGGTTCTGTTAAGGAAAATAGACCGACGATATTTTAAGAAAATGCGGTATAAGGCTATGGGGAGTATGTGGGGGTCTGGAAACTTGTACAAAAGTCATAACAATCCCAAAGATCAACTGTCATACCCCACTGTGGAAATCCGGAATCTTACCACTTCTCAACATTGACGGTATGTGGAAATGCTGGGTGCAGCAGGGAATTAGAACAGAGGGAGACGTAATGGAGGGGAATGCTGTGATGAGTTTTGAGTCCATTCAACAGAAATATGGCATCCCAAATGACCAAGGGTTCAAATTTGCGCATGTTTGCCAAACGCTAAAGGCTAAAAGGCCCTGGGTTTCCCCTGGAAATAGAATTATTCTATTGGATTATTTGTTATACGGGGGTAGTAAGATCAAAAGGATCTATTGGATATTAATGACTGGGATCCAAGACGATATGGAAAAACTTGAGATTTCGTTGGCCATAAAACTGGGTGATCCTGACGTGGATTTGGATAGAGCTCTTCAACTTGATAAGAGAATATTTCGCTCTTCGAATTTAAGAGCACAACTTTTTAAGACGTTATTTAATCTATACTATTTGCCTGCAAAACTATTTGATTGGGTTAAAAGGGTAGACAACAGATGCCCTAGATGTACGATAGGTCCGGCTGACCTATTACATATGTTTCACCAATGTGAGAAACTCGATACAATTAAGGGTGAGATTGAGACATTCTGGGAGGGGTTGCTAGATCTGAAGATGAATCTATCCCCTACTCTAATGATAGTAGTCAGTGAGAGTAAGTTGGGGCTAAAGAAAGAGACCGAAGCCTTTGTTTTCATCTCTGTGGCAGTTTTGCCCATTCTTATATCAGCAGGTTGGAAGGATACGGCTGCCCCCACTTTCCAGATGTGGTTGACAAGACTTCTCGGGATACATAACATTGAGTCCTCCCTGTATGAACATAAGGGTAGGAAAGTACGCGAGATGGGGCTAAATATCTGGGCACCGCTAAAAACCTGGAGAGATTCACGAATATAGATTAGAAGTGGCCCAAAAAAAAAAAATTTTTAAAAATCCGATCAGAAGCAGGACGATATAGGGATTGTCTTATCATGTCTGTACCCGGTGGTATTGGTGTTAATTTATTGTATGCATATATAATTATTGCTGTGTAGAATGGTGTTTTTTATCATTATTATGATTGTGGATTGTATAAGGATATATAAGCTATTATTTATTGTATTTATTCACGATCTTGATGTATGGAAAAATGTAAAGATCACATTTTATATGTCTATTTTGTACCGGAAAATTCTCAATAAAAAATAAAAGGACAGATAAAGATATTTATCCTTGTTACGCCCAGTTTTACTGATTTCAGTAAATCTGGGATTGGATAAAATTCCATGGGTAGATTCACAGGAATACCCATGCTTCGCGAATGGAATGCCTACTACAACAATGCATAACGTAACACAATGCAAGCAGCGGCGTAGCATTACATTTCTTCACCAGTCATGCAAGGCGGTGCAAATTGCGCCTTGCTTGGCTTTGTTAGCCATGACTCACCATGCATGATGCAATAACAATGCAAAGTCTTAGTAAATCTGGAGGAGGATGTGACACCCTGGTCCTTCTTCCTGGTATTGATTTTTTTCCCTATTTCCTCTGCCCATTTTTTGTCTTTCCTGAGGGACTCCTTTGGGTGTAACAGAAAAAAGCAGACATACAGAAAATCATAAGTAGAAATAATTTCTTGGTTCCAATTAATAACCTAGAAAAAAATGAAGTTTCGGTGACAGAACAAATTACATCACTAGTAAGTTTTTACATCTCAAAAGAACATTAAAGACGACTGAATGGTTTAAAAAAATTGATATTTAGGTGCTCAAAATCTTACTGAAATCTAATTGGCTGCCAACAGTTCAACCAGGAAGTGTATCAGCATCCATCTTAGCACCAATATACATGAAAACACCCGACTGAAATGCATTGTAGGGAATGGCAGGTTTTGAGGGTCACAAAAAGGAGAATGAATAAAGGGTGATAACAGATTTTAGTTACAATATAAATCATTTGTTGATGTTACCATACTAAGTTTAGGAATTGTGGTTGTTCTAAGGTGATATTACCCTGTGGAAAAGCCTTCTTCCCTGGATTTTAAGAATCATGTTTGAGAGAAAACTGTTTTCTCATGATGTCCCATAGAGGTTATGGAAGGTGCTCCGGAAGCTAAAATGAGAGCATATTTTCTGTATATTCACATCATCTTTCTCAGCCATATGAAAATGAAGTCTGACAGTTGATTCCTTTGTGTTCTACTGCAGCCTCCCAGTGTTCTTAAGAACAGCTAGAATCCGAACGGTGTTACCTCTGACAAAAGTATGGTACACCTGAAGCCATGTTGTTTGAATCAAACTGGTAAAACTTAAGACATTTAATTTAGAAAGGAATAAAATGAGGGTGTTCAGTTTGTCATAGAAATTATAGTTAGTGCTGAAGAAAGAAAAAGTAGGACACATTTTAAGTGAATTCTCAAATATCTTCCTCTTCTATTTCGTTAAACCATTCTGACATGCATACTGAAACATGCACTTTCAACACATGCACACATGCAGACTGAAACATGCACTTTCAACACCAGTAGCAGAGGTGATCAGCAGTTTTACTACTGTGTTCTAACGAGCCACCAGAGTGCTAACATTCTGATTTTATGCCAAAGGTGTGCTACATATGAACGCCGTCTTGGTGGAATCAAAGTAGAACACTGAAAGCATTTTCTACTGAGGATAATTCAGTAAATGATGAAATTAGGAAGCTTCATAACAAATGAGTCTCCCAATATGGCCACCAGAGGAAAAAAAGCCCAAATATAGCACAAATATCACAAACATGTATCTCAAGTGTAGACTAATGACAGCAGTGTGCAAAACACTTAATTTGTTTTTTTTTTTGCAGCTTTATATAGCACAGACTTGATCCAAAGGTATAAGAGTGCTTTACATGAGCATCAGTACCATTACACAAGGACACATTCATTTTGGTTTTAGGCATGAGTAGATTAAGGGCTAGATGTAGGTAATCCAAATTTACCGATTCTAAAATACCAAATTTTACTGATTCGGTATTTTAGAATCGGTAAATGCTATGTGAATAATAATTTGGTAAGTATTACCGAATCGGTACGATTCAGTATTTACCGAATCGATTTTTACCGATTTGGTAATTCCCATTCATTCCTATGGGCCTGTAGGCCCATAGGAATGAATGTGAATTACCGAATCGGTAAATACCAATTCGGTAAAATAGGGAAACATTGACACCCTGTTGCACCCCTGAATAGTGCTTGTATGCACATGTGGCACACATACATGCTCTAAAGGCATGTATGTCTGCCACATGGCACTGTTGAAAATGCACAGATTTGCATTTTAAAAGGTATTCAGTATTTACCACCAACGTAAATAACAAATCCTTACAGCACATAAGCACTCTTAAAAGTGCTTCCTACATGCCATTTACCGATTCGGTAAATACCGAATCGGTAAATAATGATTCGGTAAATACCGACTCGGTATTTACCGAATCACCCCCTACATCAGAAATGGCTCAATACCAGTTGGTAAGCCTGAAATTTACAGAATTTCGGGTTTACCGACCGGTAGTGGGCCACCTACATCAGGCCCTAAGTGATTTGCCCAGAATCCCTGAATGTCAAGCTGATGCCAAAACACATAACAAAAAAACCATAAAGATAGCAAATTATTTAAAGGTGATTTGTTGCTATTTGAGAACTCAGAAAATATGTCCCAATTTTAGTTGTTTAGAGCGTGAACGAGAATTTCTATGGGGATAAGACCCTCTCATGGAGGAGGGTGCAGAGGCAGCAAGTTGACCACGCTGTGCAGGTGGGAGGGGAAGTGGCAGCACAACGGACCATGGAGTTAAGGGAAGGGGAGCAGGGGCAACAACCCAACCATGCAGTACGGGCAAGAGAGGCTGTGGCAATATAAAAGACGATTGTGGGAAGAAAGAAGAGGCAGTGGCAGTACAGCCATACATGTTAACAGATCCGATTGAGACAAGAAACTCCTGATGTTTTTGAGCCCAAAAGGCCTTTCTTTTATTAGTCTCCTGCCTTAAGTCACCTCTTTTTTAATGTACGTCAATGGGGAAAATAAATTCCCATGTTTTTTTCAAAGTCTCCTTCTTACCAAGTTCTAAATGTTGGAAAGTTTGGTACATTGACTCATGGAGGGCAGGAGGAATGGGGTTGGGACACAGACTCGGATAAGAGAGGGCAGGAGTGAGATGGAGAGGGACACCAACCTTACCTTACAGGGCAGATGTCAAGGGTTGAAGCAGCACAATACATTACACAGGGCAAGCGGGATGGCAGTGCAGCAAACAGACCATGGAAAGCCATAGGGAGAGAACAGGGCCATGCAAATGGACAACAGAGAGCAGAGGGTAAGAGGCAAGTGCAGCTAGCTGACCATAGCGGACAGACGGGAGGGACCGCTGCAGCATAACAGACCATGAAGGGCAGGAGAGAGGGGGCAGGGGAACGACAGTCGACCAAGCAAGGCAGGAGGGAGAGGATAGGGGTCTGCTATTGTAAAATGGAGGGCAGAGGGCAAGGGGGCAGGGCAGGAGAAGAAAGCTGACCGTGGAGGGCAGGTAGGATGGGCACTGGAAGCACAGCACACTATTGAGGGCAACAGTGAGACTATAATGGCATACAAAGAGACAATGGAGGGTAGGTGGCAGGGGATTAGTGGCAGAAAGATGACTATGCAGGGCAGATGGGAGGGGCTGTGGCAGCACAGAATACCATGCATGGCAGCAGGAGGGGCTGTGGCAGCATAACAGCCATGGTGATAAAGAAGGAGGGTGCAGACTGCAGAGGACGAAAGGGGTAGGGGATGGACACAGACAGAAGAGGGCAGGGGAAGTGATTTCACAACAGACCATGAAGGACAGACAGGAGGAGCAGTTGCAGCACAACAGAGCATGTGAGGCAGAAGGGAGTGGCAGCAAATAATGGACTATGGAGGACAGGGGGGGGAGATAGGGGCATGGAACTTAGACAGTCAGGGTGGAGTTGGCAGGGACAGACAGCAGCCATCTGAATGTTGTAGGCAGGTGGGTGGGGCAGTGGCAGCTCAACAGAACACTCTGACTAGATAGGAGGGGGGCAGGTTCATGGAATATGGTGGGCAGAATGGAGGGAGCAGGGGCATGCACACAGACATCAGAGGGCATGAGGAAGGCGAGTAGGGACAGCAATCTAAGCACAGAGGCTTAGAAGGAAGACAATGATGCTGCATAGAATTGGGGAACGGAGGTCAGGAGGAGTTGGAAGTAACATCTAGCTGAATAGAAGGCAGTCGCAACACATTGGACCATGCAAGACAGGAGGGAGGGGCTGGTGCATGAACTCAGGCAACAGAGGGTAGGGAGGAGGTGGATTGGGCAGCAAGCTAACTGTTTAGGGCAGGCAGGAAGTGCACTGCTAGACAACAGCCACACATGGCTATAATGAGGGCACTTGGACAATTGATGGCAAGGAGAGGAGGGCAGAATCATAAAGCTTGGGTGGGGGCAGCACAATGCTAGGCCAAGCCCTGTGTTCAACCCCACCCCCAGTGTGCATCACGATGCATTGAGGCCGTTCAAAGCCACACAAAGTGTCTTTTAGTGGCCTCATAGATATGATTTTGAGGTTTGCACCACCAGAGACTCACAAGAAGTGAAACATCCGGCAGTGCAAGGGGTTCAACTATAATCCCCTAGTTACATGCATTTTACAGATGACCTCTTGTATCACTAGCTCAGATGCAAGCTCTACATGTAGAATACTCTGATGTAAACTTTCCAGCTTTTCAGAGAGACTGATATGTGATGTGACATGACTGAGACCTTATGGCCTTTCAGCATGAGATTAATATATTATTTGCTTGCTTATCTTCCTATCATGGTGAACTACCTCCACATGCCCAAATGTATGCCACACACATCTGGTCATATGAAGGTCTAACAAAAATTAGTTTGCCTGAAATACAAAGAGCTATTCAGACAAAAAAACATGATTGGTTTCTCACCTAAATGGAATGTATACTGTGCATTGGATAATAATTTGTACACAAGAATGGTAGTGTTAACACCAGCTTGCAGTGTAACTTTGAGACATGTCTAATTTAATGTAATGCTACCACTTCATATCAGTGCATAGTCAATTTGTAAGTGTGGATTAGGATTCTCAATCTCTACAGATAGACATCTTGTGAATTTAAATAAATGCTTTATGATTTTGATGAATTGATTGCAAACAAAAAAATGTAGGCTATCTTAAATGAGTCACTTTCTTCGCATTGCTTATGTTTATGTATACATTGCTTCCTGTGTTCTACAGTCTGACGGGGCTCAGAGACCAAATCTGAGTTTTCTAAAATGCCAACTTGCTTACAAATAATCTCCAGTTAACTTTTCTATACAGTAGACATACTCAATTTTCATATTCAATATGGAGTTTATGAAAAGTAGGTATGAATTTACTATTTGGCCAATTGATCAGCCCAGTCCAATTTTAAAATTGTTGATTGGACTACCATCCTCACCGTTTAATGGACCAAGCTCCCATCATGTCTATAACACTAAAAAGTCAAAACCCTCTACATAATGATTGTAGGGTTCTGAAATGGCCACAAAGTGACACAGTCTTTACTTAACAAACACTTGTAGGGATGTATTTTCACGATTATGATATGGCAACATTTTTCAGTTAAAAAGCTCATATCTCCCATTAATGCACAGCATGCATCATTAATATAAAATACCCATACCCATAGCCTTGTCTTAGTTCAGTTTCTGGTAGATTCTGATTTCAAGGCAGTTGCAGTACAAAATCAATATTATTGGCAGCAAAGTATTCAAGCAAATTAATTATGTTTCAGATTATTACATATATATTTCAGCTCACTTATCCTGAATGTGATCAGTGCATGGAATAAATACAAGCTCTAAAACGTTTCTTTTATGTTGTAATGACTGTGAGATGCCAACAAATGAAATCAGAAAATTGAATTCACCATTGATCTCATTAAATTATCATATTTTTCTGTGGGAATCTTTTTATAAATAATTTTTAACTATACAGCAGACCACAATAATCTGGACATTAGAAATGATTTGTTATAACTGAATACATGTTTCTTCTTAAGTTATAACTCAGCTTTAATAACCTATTGAATTTTTGTGCTGATGTCACATACAGACTAACAAAATTCAGTCATGGTAAGAGAATTTTAAGGAAATTATGATTATATTTTAGTTTTCAAGACAGTACATAATTATTTCAATCTGCTCAAACAGATGCAGGATAGAAGTTAACAAATATACACACTTACACAAATTACCAACTAATATCTAGTTTTTTCCCCCCTAGTAACAAATTAAGATCTCCAAATAACCTTTTCCTTTAGGATGCTGTAAGACTAGTACCAAGGCACCAACCTGTTTTGTATTTGTGTGCTCTCTAAAAAAAATATTTACATAGCATATTTACAAAGTCAGTTGCTAACAGGCCGATTTGCAGAATCGGCCCCTTTGTGACCAGTAATTATCCTTTTGGGATGCATCAAGCCCAAAGCCATTTGCAAAATAGGTAATCACAAAATTTGCGATGATCAATTTTGCAATTGCAGTTAGGGAATCGCAATTTGTGATTCCCTAAATGCAATGCAAGAAGCATTCTCAGAATGTGACTTTGCATTAAGGAATCGCAAATTACCATCAACTACGAGTTGATGGCAATTTTCAATTCCGTAGAAAAATGCACAAAATTGTCTTTTTCTAAGTGCCATGTGGCACACACACACATGCCCTTAGGGCATGTGTGTGCACTACATGTGCACACAAGGCAAATTTGGGGGTGCATCAGAGTGGCCTTTTAGCCCCCTGGCACTCTTGAAATTGCATTTGCAATTTGCGATTACCTATTTGGTAATCGCAAATTGCTAATGGTTTCCCATTCATTCTTATGGGCCTCTAGGAATAGAGAAACCTACAAGCATAGGCAATTGCGATTCCTTAATAGCGATTCCTTAGTAATCGCTATTAAGGAATCGCAATTGCTTAGTTTGATGTATGTGGCAGATAATCCCTATCTAAATCTAAAGGACCTAACTTATCCTAGCCAGAACCCATAAAGTTTTTTCCTTTGGAAAAAAACAAGAGAAAATTTGGAGCAACTGGCTAATAGCTATGAGAGGTTGCACTCCCCACAGATAGTAGTTCTGGAAACTTACCTGAGTTCCCTAACAGCTGCAGTAGCAACCATTAACACAGGTGAAAGGAAATAATCACAGCAGTAGCTATGATCAGCAAGGAGAAAGTCTCCAAAAAGGCATAAGAATAACAGCAAATCACAGTTAGCAGTAGCTCACAGCAATTTCAGGCAGGAGTAGCACTGTCAAGTGCTAGAGGAGTTGGCACGGGGGAATATGTGCATAGAATGCATTGCCTCTTTAACTAGAAACATGCACCAAATACAAAAGCACAAAATATGTTGCAAATTCTGAATGTTGGATCGTCTCTAGCCAGTTAGAAAGGATTTCCCGACGGTCCGTCGTCTATTCTCTCTCTTCCCACTGTAAACATCCATGTCGACATGTTATTTGAATGTTGCTACAGCGTATTACAAAAAGATACATCTCGGAAGGTTCTCATGAAAACCTTTGCAAGCCTACTCTGAAAGCTGTTCAGTGTCCCATTGTGTAACAACGGGCAGGTCTATGAAATGAAACATTAATATATAGCATGTCCTGGTTAGATCATAACACCCAAAACTATCGTAATATACTTGTTCATTCTAAGCAAAAGGCAGAGGAAACTATATGAAATACGATGAAGTCATATGGTGTGAGGAAGAAAAGAAATACATTTTTCAGCAAACAGCACATTTTACGAAGATGTTAAGTTCTAGACTTCAATTATAATGGAACATCAGTATTTACAAAAATGCATTTATTTTATTAAAAGGGAAAGGAAGGAATAACAGAAATTATTGAGACCTAGTGGTGAAAGAACGACGGAAATGGGAGCTTTCTGTAGAAATAAGCAGCATTGTTTTCTTTTTTGCACATTTAATAAAAGCTCATTTTCTCTAGCCTCTTTATTGACACACATTTCCTACTTTAATGTTTAGACACATGTTTACATTGTCATGTGATTTATTTATGTAAAATATTGTAACTTCCTCAGTACCTACAGCTAGTAAAAACACAACAATCACAAATAAGGTCCAGTAAATTCTCAATAAATTAGTCCTTGCTCAACACTTGGTAGCTTGGCTCAGGAGCAGTCAGGCTTAACTCAGGAGACAGGTGTGTAAAGCATTAAAAAACACCAATAGCCACAAAAAGACAATACAAATCCAACACAAATATAATAAAAATGAAATATAATTCTATGCTTAAAATGACACAAAAATGTAGGGAACCTGAGATCTTCATTTTTAAAGATTAAATGCAAAAATCTGCTTTCTAGTGCTTAAAAGCATAAATCACCATCCTGAAATATTTGGTTGTGCCTGACCAGGACCAAGTCAAAGTTTCAAGCTGACCGTGATGGAGCTCGGGTCGGATACGATGAGGTGGTTGGGGCAGATCAAAATGTTATCTTCGCACGTTGTCACTTTTTTTTTCTCTCGACGTTGAGCGAGTCTCCACGGCAGTCCATTGCATTTAGTGGCTTGCTTCAGCGCGATGCCTCGGTGATTCCTGGAGGTCTTGGTTCTCATTGTCAATGGAGAAGAGCTCTGGAGCTTTCAGTGGGGCAAACCTGATGTTCAGGCTGAGTTGCGGTTCAACATCATCAGCTTGAATCCCGACAATGGAACAGTCAATTTATGGAGAATTTCACCAATAATTCTCCAAATGATTCCACACTTCTGGATCTTCTTGGAGAATGTGCTTTTGGGGGCTTGAAGGGTCGACAAAACCAGCCAAGGTTCCACTCCTTAAACTTTCAAGCAAGGCAAAGTCCTTTTTTTGTACAGACCAGAGAGTGCAGAAGGTGCAGTAATTTTTTTTTACAGTTTTATATAGCACGAACTTGACCCGAAGGTATTGGGTATCAGAGCGCATTACATAGCACCAGTTGCATTACATGAGGGCACATACTTTTTTGTTGTTGTTAGGCACGGGGAGATTAAGTGATTTGCTCAGAATCACAGGATGTTCAGTGTCGTTGCAGAGACTCGAACCCAGTCCCCTGATTCGAGGTCGACCGCCCTAGCCTTTCGGCAGGGCAGTCCATCTTCTTTGTGTTGTTTCCAGGCAGGGATCTTAGTTGCTGGGCAGCTCTCCCTTATTGATCCAGGCTTCTGAGATGGCAAGAAGAGGGGTACCCTGGCCAATGGAGTGTATGGTGTCACCACTTTCCCTGAAGTGTGTCATTTTCTTGTCCAAGAAAGCACTATTAATTATTATTAACCAGGTTTACATGATGAATATAAACACTATATAATATATCAGAGGGTGAGATAGTGTGCATTTCTACTTTTAACATATTTTAACATATTGTTAACTATACTTACCTGGTGATGAAATTGTATAGAATGTAGTGGCAGATGATTTCATCATTATTTAGATGTAATGGAAATAAAGTAACGGTAAGGTGGCCAGGTTGTGCGCCATGTAGAGGGTTGACCATTCAGAACAATTGCAATAAGGAAGTCATGTGCCAGGGAAGATGCTGAGTGCTGACATACTGGAAAGGATCCAATGGTGATATAAATTTTGAAGAAGATATCTGCTAGCCACTGTATGGATTAATGGGATTTATAATATGTAATAAATGCCTAGCCTGCCAAAATGGCACAAATATGCAAGAATTTGAAACAAAAGATGGCAGAAATATAAAGACCAAAAGCATATAATAAAGACTTTATGTTATGTATACTGGAATGTCCATGTTATAAAAAATATATTGAGAGTACAGTGAATAAAGTTAAACAGAGGATATTGAATCATCTTCGGGCTATCAAGAACAAGGGATATACTTAACCAATTGCCAGGCTCTTTGCAGACCAGCATGACGGAAACGTGAGAAAAAAAGCGAGCAAGGCATAAGTAGAAGAGATATAGTCCTAAAACTGAACATTCTGGGCTCCAAATTTATAGTCACAATTAACAAGGTGCACCTGCTAGGGTACAAGGAAGATGCAGAACTGCAAGAACAACTAGAAAGGAACATTTAAATGGACTCATCCACTTGTCTGAATAATTCACATTATCAAAATGCATAATGAATCAAAAAACAAAACCACTGAGTTTATAGCCTTAACTTATCTTAATTATATAAATCGGTGTCAGGTGGCCGGCCCATTACACTGACATTGAAGATGAAACACGGATGGTTCTTGTTATACTTATACTTAAGACATTTTGGTAAGAGTGAATTAATAGTAAAAAGTACATTAGAATTTACATCCAAATCTCTGGATCGAATATTGGCTCCTATTCACAAATGAGAAGAAATGAGCACACAATTGTGTATAATCGATATTCTCATGAATCGAGCTTACAAAAACTTATGTCAGATATGGGTGGGAAAATTAAGCTGAACCTACAATGAACTGGCAACAAAATTATGGGAATCTATTCGTACCTTAGCAATCATTCATTTGAATGCTTAATCATAAAACTAACTTAATTCATGGATAGAGTCAATTTATGTGGGCTATCTATGAGATAATATATTGTTTATTAGAAAGTGACTAGATCAGTGGCTTTGTGACAACTACAATTCACAATACTTATTCAGCATCAAAATCATTTTTGTAAATAGTATTTTTTTAATTTTGAAATAATTAAGTTCTTCAAAGGAACAGAATTAGAGGTTTCAACATTTTGCATACTTTAAAGTATTTTACGCTAAATAAACTGAAGATATACATTCTCGGCCACATTTTAAACCTTAAAGGCATAAACAGTATGGAGTAGGCTGCAGAATTGCATTATTTTTAAAACTTTGTTTACACAATGTTTCATATACTTCGTTACAGTAGTAAATTAAATATGAAATTATGTATGTTGAGCACACTTTCACCTCAAGGCACACTAAAATATTTTTCAAGACAATAACAAAGAAATACAAGGATAACTTCGATAATAAACTAGAAAAAGAGACTATATAAGTGTTGGGAGGCGACTGTGACTTTAAAAAGAGGAGGCAACGTGTTCACAGGCCTGTACAAAGGAAGGTAGTTTCGATGAAACACATTGGGTGTTTGGCAAAGAGCAGTGCTGGTCACCCCGAAACTGTAGGCTACAGCGTCTGAAAGACATCTAACATGCAGCACAAGGGCTACCGGCTTCCACTCAATGTCCTTGAGTTGCTTGCCCAATGAAGATTGAAAGTCTTCAAAATGGTAGTCTAATCCGTAAATTCATCCACTAAAATGTTCCAAGGTATTTGGAAATAGCTACATTTAATATTTTGCTCGCAGTCTGCACAGGAATGACCAACTTGCCTATGTATTCCCGAGGAAGCAAGATAAGTAAACAACAGAGCTGTTTTGCTTTGCGTTTGTGAATGTGTTTGTGTTTTAGAACGAATGAGACTTAGCAGATCATTACAATGGCAGACGGACTTCAGTCCATCTGACATCATCCCGGGGATTGGGACCAGCCGCCTATAAGGCGGCGGTCCCGCAAGTGACATTACAATGCGACTGCCACCACAGCAGATGCAAAAGGCAGTGTTAACATTGCGCCGGTGCTGCTGGCTGCAGCTCCCGCCGCAATGGTAAAAATGCAGGTTGCCACGCGGTGCCTGTCACCTGGTGCAGGGAAATGAACTGCAAAAGCCACCTACCCCTGCACAAGGGGTGCCCGCAACGGGCCCCCAAAGTACATCCCCGCCAGCCATTCCATGGCGGTTGAACTGCCATGGACAGGCTGGCGGGGATCCAGCATCCAAATCTGGCGGGCGGTGGCTGTTAGGTGCCACCACTATTCTAAGGATGCGGGCGGGTCCGACATGCAATCGTAACGATTACCTCTGTTGGACCTGTGGTGGACGGGCTTTCTGCCTGCCAGCACACCGCCCGCATTCACAATCTGTTGGGCGGTGAATGGTCTTACGATGGCTGTGAACCCACCACCGGCAGCCTGCGGGTGGCGGGTTCACCACGCTCGTAATCAGGCCCTTAGTGAGATTGAGTGTGTTTGAGAGTGTCAATGAAAATACATTTGGGAATCAGTGAGAGTGAGTATGAGATCATGAATAAGTGAAAGTGAGAGTGAGAGAGTGAATGAAAGAATGAGAGTGAGTTAAGATTAGTGTGTGAGGGGAGATTGTGAGAGTGAGTGGACATGAGTCAGGGACAGAGCTATCAATGGTGTAGTGGTTGCAGTTGCACAGAGAACATATTCTGAGGGTAACACGGAATCCTGTTTATTAAAGTTTAACACATACACCATGAGTTTAAAGCAGACTGCTGTAAGAGTTGTGAGTGAGAGTCAGCGAATGTGAAAGAATAAGTATGTGTAAGTGGGTCTGTGAGTAACAGAAGTGAGTGTGGGTGTGTAGGTATGATTGTGTGTGTCTGGCTGTGAGCAGGAGTATTAGCTGAATAAGTAAGTGAGAAAGTGTGTTTGAGTGAGAGAGGGAACACAATGAATGTCTGAAAAAGTGAGTATGAGAGAGAGCAAATATGAGCGAGAGTGGGAAAGAAAGTGTGAGTGAGTTAGAGTGATTTTATCCTTGTGAGTCTGCTGCAGAGGTAAATGTTGTCATAATGGAGGGCACCCATAGCAAAATGTAGGCCCAGATATACTGGAAGTAATTCTTGACCAAAGGGAGACCTAAGGCAAAATACTTGTACTGGCATATTGTAGGTATTTCCTGTTAGCAAACATTGCACATTAAATTATTCTTGAAAGGTATATTTGTATTTATCTATCCAGGTTCAGTGATTACAGTTTGCTAGTGGTTGCAGGTGGGGGCCACCAGCACTTTTATTTTCAGGAACGGGCACTTCATTATCCTCATCCAATATTTATTGAGCACAAGAGAAGGGAAAAAAAGAACAGAACGGAAAGATGGAGAAAGAGTGAGACCGTAAACGCGTCGCAAAGGGAGAAAGAAGGAACCTGCAAGAGCGAGATAAAGGGGCAGGGAATGTCTAGTAGTGGATTAAAGAGGCACATGATGGATTTGAGACTATCAATTTTGGTATTCGGCACGCCGACGTTTAATTGCACCAACCGAAGCTGCTCTAACTGAAGCTTCTGGGCAGAGTTTTGGGCACTGACATTCATTCTTTCACAAATTAAGCACTGGCAGAATTTTAGATGTAATGCTCTGTAACAATTCATGTATCTTTGCGATGTTATTTAGATAGAAGTGATTTAATATGTTAGCTTGCACTACATTTAAAACAAAATAATAAAAAAAGGTAACAAATGAGAGTGTGACTGTGTGCATCACATATTTCGGTTAGGAGGTAGATTTATTCTACATCTTTTCATACGAGAGAAATTCAGACAATGCCCAACCACCTAGGCGCGTTTTCTGAGCAGAGTGTAGGCATCTAGGATAGACACAGACAATTAAAGCTCTGCTGTTCGCTCTCTCTTCAAAGCCTGCATTTATTAGACATGGTTTAAGGGTATGTTGAAGGAGCTAATGGATTCGGCAAAATGGCAAACTGGAAAAATACTTTAAAGGACATTATATAAATGATCTGTCCATGTGACCTAATCATTAATGAAACACTTTCAGGAAGACGTATCAAACATTACTGAAATGCAAGGTCATGAATTATGCATAGTCGCTGGGGCCGCTGGAAAACATGCAAATTTCAGAGCTTGATATATTTAGTTTCAGAACTCATGTTATTTTTCTTTGTCTTTTAATGTATAAATAATTTGCTTCAATATTCCAATGTATTCAGACCCCAGAGCAATATTTTTCCTGATCAAAGGAAAAATCAAAAAGAATGAGAATAGATATTCCTTTTTCTTTTTTACAAAAAATATTTTAGAAATGAGAATGTGTGTGCGATTCTTAGCGGAATTGTGAGCCAGGCACTCATCCTGAATTTGTGTATTCAATTTTAAACATGTTTTCGTGTTTTTGGATCAAGAATTAGCATAGTGAAAGTCATTGGATTGACAGGCTGGAAACTAGAAATATACAAGTAGATTCAGAGACCACGAACAGTGCTGGCAGGGAGGATGTAGTCTTTCGCTCATGCAACCTTGAAAGTACCACAACCTTAACACCGGAAAAGACTGTGTGCTTCTTCAGTAGCTATGGTCTGTATACTTAAAGAAGACTCTAATGTACAAATGCTAATTACAGTGTTTGGAACTATTGGAAGCATGTTGGAATATCCTTAACGAGAACAGTAATATAACTACTGTTTACATAGCATAGCTTCCAAGCAGAACTGTCTTTATCTGTCTGAGTAATAATGAATACAATTCTTTTACCCTAGGGATATTGCTTTAGAAGCCCTAATTATGTCAAAGTGCATGTGCTATGTTTTAAATCGGTACTCTTAAGTTTCCCTTTCCTAGGCCATGCACAGTGTGTTTAAGGACATGGCGACTGGGTGCAGGCTGTGGTATGTGTCCCTTGTGCAGGGCTTGCTGAACTAAGCCCTTGGGTTTAAAGCACATGAAAAGGCATGGCATGGCTGGATGCTGCCCCATCTGCCATCCTCAAAGGCCATGTGCATTGGGTTCAAGGCTAGTTACGCATGGTCGAAGACAGTGCACAGTGGGTTTGGTGCATAGAGATAAGCCAAACGCAAACTCACATGATGCACCCAGTACTCACTGCCAGTGTGTGCTGCTGATGGTCATGTGCAGTGGTCTTGTTTGCACAACTGGAGTTAGGGCACGAAAAATAGGCACTCCCTGTTCCTAACATCTGCTGCTAATGTTAGGGAGACAGCCTTAACTCCCATAGCTCACTGCACTACTCATGGCCACACGAATGATGTAATTGATGACAGCAGCAATTCCAATGCTTATACCTTCAAATGTCACATCATCAATGGCACCATCAATGACATCATCAATGGCATCAGTTTAGCGACAGTGAATCAGTTGGGCTGAACACAGGGCCTTCTGTCTAGGTTTATAGGACACAGCAAAGGCCAAATCCTTTAGGCTCTGAGGAGGGGTACTAAGCCCATAACTTTGTTGGGGGTCAAATCCTACACCCAGAGCAACCTGGCATTCCCAAACCCATTGCCCAATGGTCTGAACCCTCAGGATCATGAACACCTATGGACATGTTAAGGAAGGACTGCAAACTTGCCAGCATACTGCAACTAATGAACATGGATAAATACCATATGCAGTAGGGTCTGATATTACGTTTGTCAATATAGGACCTTGTCTATGACCATGGTCTGTATCCATAGTCTTGTGAACAGAATTATAAATGAATTTAGTGAGCACTGGAGTATGGGTACAGTGACTGTGACCTTGAAGAGGGGCTTGGCTGAATGCCTATTGAGACACCTCGGATCGCCATGTCTAATAAGGTACTGCAGTGGGGCAATAAGGGAATAGTCAGGCCAAACCAACGCCCTGAATCTAGAATCGTGTGGAAATAGAAAAAGTAGGCTCTGACTTTGGCATTCCTTCACACTCAGCATGGAGCAAGAGCAAAGGTCATGCTCTGGAGGTAGACCACAATATGCCTCAGAAGAATTGATCGCTGCCTCAGCACTCCCTCCTCATGAACACTGGGTGTGGATGAACGTTTGTGCCTGAGCCTACAGTCCGCCATCGCCAGTGGACTATATGGACTAGTGGACTATATGATGACATATCCTTGGGTAGCGACAGGGATCTTACTGACAATGTGCTATGTTATACCATGAGTGATGTAATTAATTTTGCCATTTGGGATGTTGCTTGTGACATAATGCGTGAGTTCATTAGTAGAGTATTGGGAGGTAAGGATGCATATCACTCATAGCTGATTAAATGCAATGATTTTTAGATTAGTATTAATGTCATTTTGTCACAACAACTCTATCTTTGTTGTCACATCATGCAACAACCTTATCTTATGTCTTTTCATTGACAAACCTCAAAACTTTCAAAACGCCATTGCCTAAGTATGTGTAATACTTTCTCTAGATCTACTAGAATAGGGTGATTTACTGATATTTAGAGCACTCGGTACACTATAAAAAGAGACTATGGACAATTGTTTGTAAAAAAAGACAACGGACAGGGGGGGGGGGGTGTACTGGCGAAATATTCCAAAGCTGAGGCTCCACAACCGTGAGGATAATGATTCGCTCATAATTAAGGCAAAACGAGAAATTAGGTACTGGCACTCGATTATACACTTAGATATAGGATATGTTCAACATATTTTATCACCACAAGAGAGTCATGATTGCATTAAGTTTTACTGCTTAGCTTGCAATAGGTCAGGTAAGCTTAGACATGCAGACATCCCAGGCTAATTGTTCAGGAGTACTATTCAAGCATAATAGGCCATTTTTATACGCTATGCCCATCTTTGACCGCGTGGCAGGAGTACATGGTATGAAACATAAGTAAATAGCAATCATCCAATGAGTAAATCATCATTAAATGAGCTTGACCAACTAAGGGATAGCTTAGTGACAGTTAGAGAATGGCTTAGAGCAGGGGATGTGACTCCAGTTGCTGCAGTAAGATCAAGGTCTTCCCGTTTGACTTAGTTGATCTGAGTGTTTTAGGTCCTACTTACTCAGATCAAGTATGTAGCATATCTGATCCAAATTGTAAAAATACTCAGACTTCTCAGATCACTAAGGAGTTTGCATAGATGTGAGTACTTTCAATAATGTATTTGGTGTGAATTCCAAGGCAAGCGATCCACTGTACGACGTTTACATAGAATCCTATCATATATGTTTGTTTCAGGAGTTTTGGTCTACTGTGTGAACGTACAAGACAGGTTTCTTAACATACAGAATAGAGGCTCTAATCATGTGTGTTAAAATTTTACTAAACTGTGGAATCTGTAAACTAGATATTCTATCCCCAGAGATTTTAGCTATAAGCATGGAGTTCGTAAATGGGTTTTCTATGGTTTTGTATAATGTTCCTAAGAACTCGGAATCTATAACTTTATTGATACTTGAAGAACATGTAACATGTAAAAATGAAGGACATTCAATTCTGATTGCAGGGGACTTTAATGTCACGTATGACCCTCTTGATTGTGTACGTATTCTGAGAGAATTTGAGGATGAGAGCCTAGGCATACTGGCCCTTGATGTTAAAAGCATTACAAATTGGCCAGATGCAACACTGAACCTTGCCCTCAAGGCCAATTCATTGAAGGCCCCGGATTTCTCTTTTGAAGTCCGGTCAGACTTGTCTAAAACTACGCTAGATAGGCAGTGGGAGCTGGGCCAGAAAATGGACAAGTTCAGGGCCCTGGGAGCGACCGTGCAGATGAGGTTCCCTGCCTTTCTAAGGGTCATGTTCAATAATAGGATGCACAACATCCGCTCACCCCTTGATGCTGACGAGTTGTTAGCCACCATCAGTAACTATACATAGGGGGGCAATTAGGCCACTCTTTGTGCTAGCCATACCTTCCTCTCTCTTGTATTCGGATACTCCACAATAATGCTATATATTTCCTGCGTAGTCCCCGTTAATCCGGAAGTAGTAGCCAGGATGAGAAGATATAAACACAAGCACCCCTAATATCCCCAGTATCAAGATTTACTTGAATCATGAATAAAGTACCCCCCCCCCCCCCAAGCGCCTTGAGACCCTCCGGGTGAGTAGCGCGCTATATACATTTCTTGATTGATAGATTGATTGAATGCCCCAGAAGCAAGGGTATGAACACTTGGGAAACACCAGAGTGTAATGGAGTATTCAGGGTTCAGGGGAATATATAGAAGAGGGAGACAGGATAGAGGGAATAGCAAAGAACATATAAAAGAAAAAATGGCGAAAGTTAAACAATGGAAAGCAAATAAAAATAAAAAAAATCACAGTCACGGGGAACAAAAAAAAAAAAAGAAACAAAAAGGAAAAATAAAGGGAGAAAGGGGGGGAAATAAAAAAAAAATGGAAAAAAAAGAAGAAAATTTAGTAGGATACACCTCACTTAGAAAAACACTTTCTTTCTCCTTTTTTGGCACAACTTTTGGGGGGGAGGCCTTCCGTCACCCAGGAGTGAAACATATACTCGTAGGCCGGCCGGCCAAAACCGTTTAATTAAAGCAGATGAGGCCAGGGCAAGGTCGCTAGGAAGAAGCAATTTGACAACACATCTGGCCAGGTCAAGTATGGGGGTGTTTTCCAGGGCGGGGGGGGAGGGAGGGAAAAGCACCAAAAAGTTCTTATTTGCCGGTCTCATTTTGTTATGTAGGAACTAGTACGTATTACAACTGCCGTAAATTTAATAATATCCAGGACAGGAGTAGCTACGATGGGTCCCCAAGGGTTTTGAGGGGAAGGCGTGGAGGGAGGGGCCAGGATGGTAAATGACGGGTCTACAGTTCCTATCCTGGAATGTCAATGGCCTGCGTGTGAGGGGAAGGAGGCATAAAATCTTGCAATATCTTAGAGACTCCCCCGCGCAGGTCATTGTCATCCAGGAGACACATCTCTTAAAACAGGAGGTCAAGGATATGGTGAAAAACTTAAAATGGGTAGAAACATTTCTCTGTACAGATCATAATGCCAACATTCGGGGGATTCTGATCCTTTTTAAGAAACAGGTTAAAGCTCAGGTAATAGACTACAAGGAGGATCCCAGCGGCAGATGGCTATTGGTCAATGTACAGTTGCTTGGGAGGGCTCTCACCTTAGTGGGTTACTATAGCCCCAACCACGATGACCCGTCTTACTTAGACATAATTCAAGGCCACCTGATTACCTCCCAAGACCCAGTGATATGGATGGGAAATTTTAACAGAGTATTAAATCCTAAGTTGGATAAATCGCCTAATTCCAGAGCACTAACACATGCCAAATCTAGGTCAACTCTTATAACATCTATGGCAACTTTGGGGTTAGCGGATGTATGGAGGGAGAGAGCTGGCACTAAGATGGGGGTGTCCTTTCACAATTTAAAGTATAAGCATAAATCTCGCATTGACTATGCTCTTTTTAGTTATACTCTAAGAGATGCTCAGAAGAGTGTGGTATACCTCCCCTCCCATCTGTCTGATCATTCGGCAATTTCCTTCTCTCTAACACTGGGTCAACAAACCAAACGAAACTCTTGGTCCTTTGACCGGACTATATTGCTAGAGGAAGCAGAGACGGACTTCCTGGTAGGAGAGTCTACCCTGTTTTTTTACTGTAACGTAAACTCGGCCTCATTGACAACTGTGTGGGAGACGTTTAAGTCCTATTTAAGAGGGTGTATCTCCAATCGAGCCGCATACAGAAAGAAACAGTATAACGAGGTAATATCAAGTATACAGCGGGATTTGACATTCCTGGACTCGAAACCAGGTTCAGATAATCTGTCCCTAATAGATCAAGAGAGACGGAAGGAACTAAAAGGGAAACTTGACAGAATCCTGCAGGATAGGGTGGCTAAGAGGTGGGAGAAGCAAAAACAACAGGTGATGGACAGAATGCAGAACAATGTCATACATTCACCCCAGTACAGAGATCTGGGCCTAAATCCATCGTTTTTTGCTCACCATGCCTTTCTAGTTTGAACCCAGCTATATGCAAATCAGTCTTGACCCTGTGCCCCATGGGAACAGTCCAGCCCGAACTGCCAATCCAGGTCCTCCCTGGACTGGAAACAAGCATCCAAGGACCGGTTTCGGGCTTTCAGCCCTCATCAGCCTGGATAGCTTGATTCCAGTGGCATGGAGAGCACGGGACTCACGCCTGAGCATACCCGTCCCACTCGGGGTGACAAAAGCAAAAACAACAGGTGATGGACAGAATGCAGAACAATGTCATACATTCACCCCAGTACAGAGATCTGGGCCTAAATCCATCGTTTTTTTGCTCACCATGCCTTTCCAGTTTGAACCCAACTATATGCAAATCAGCCTTGACCCTGTGCCCCATGGGAACAGTCCTGCCTGAACTGCCAAGCCAGGTGCTCCCTGGACTGGAAACAAGCATCCAAGGACCGGTTTCGGGCTTTCAGCCCTCATCAGCCTGGATAGCTTGATTCCAGTGGCATGGAGAGCACGGGACTCACGTCTGAGCATACCCGTCCCACTCGGGGTGACAAAAGCAAAAACAACAGGTGATGGCCAGAATGCAGAACAATGTCATACATTCTCCCCAGTACAGAGATCTGGGCCTAAATCCATCGTTTTTTTGCTCACCATGCCTTTCCAGTTTGAACCCAGCTATATGCAAATCAGCCTTGACCCTGTGCCCCATGGGAACAGTCCAGCCCGAACTGCCAAGAGGTGGGAGGCCAGCAAGCTCTCATACTTTGAATATGGTGAGGCTGTGGGTAAGGTGTTAGCCTGGAAAATTAAATCTGACCAGGCTAAAAACTTACATCAGGGAAGTGAGAGTCGAGGGAGAAGCTTGCCCTAAGATCTCTAACTCAGACATAGGGAAAGCCTTTCAGGAGTTCTTTCAGGGTATCTATACAGAGGAAACCCTCGAGGATCCAGCGGCCAGGGATGTGTGGCTAGAAAAGGTCAGACTTCCTGTGCTCACTCAGTAGCAGAGCGACCGGATGGATAAAGAAATACCAGAACTGGAGGTCAGTAATGCCATCAAACAATCAAAGAAGGGGAAGGCCGCCGGGCCTGACGGCATCCCCGGTGAGTTATATCGCGCTTTCGGGTCGGTCATTGTTCCAGTCTTGACTTATCTATTCAACGACATTCTATTGAATGGAGCGTCACCACCCGAGACGTGGGGTGACGCAAATATTGCCCTGATCTTAAAACCTGGTGAAGACCCGGCCGATTGTGGATCTTACCTGCCGATCTCGCTCCTAAATAACGATTACAAGATCTTTGCCGCTATTTTGTCGGCGTGGCTTGGGAGGGAGATCGGCACGATTATACATCAAGATCAAAAGGGCTTTATACAGGGAGGTCAGTTGGTAGACCTAACCCATGATCTGGTAGGAGCTATTGATATTGCTACAACCTTCGTCCTTCCTCTGGCCATTATGACCCTGGATGCCGCTAAGGCATTCAATAGGGTCAACTGGCCCTACCTGGATGCCACAATGAAGAAGTTTCAATTGGGGCCTAAACTCTGTCGAGCAATCAACCTTCTGTATAGTGCTCCCAGGGCCAGCCTTTTGGTGAACGGCACCCGTACTGAACCTTTCCGAATTATGAGGGGCACCAGAGAGGGCTGTCCGCTCTCTCCACTTCTATTTAATATTTATGTGGAACCCTTTGTTCAGATCCTGAGAGACGAATGTAGTATCCCGCCATTTACATTCTGCGACTGGGAGAAGAAGGTCGGACTCTATGCTGACGATATCCTCATATACACCATAGACCCGACCCGGGCCTTCCCGGTAATCGTAAAGAGGGCGGAGGAATTTGGACGGGTCTCTGGGTATGAAATTAATGCAGGGAAAACAGAGCTTATGACCTGGAATATAGACAACTCACCTCTCTCAGTTACCCCTCAATCCGGTATCTAGGAGTTAGAATCACCCATTACATCGGCATCCTAGCTCAGACCAATCTGGATCGGGCTTGTCGTGAGACAAAGGCATTAATGAGAGCATGGTCCTTTCTCCCTTTAACGACCTATGGGAGAACTAATCTAGCAAAAATGTCGATCCTCCCGAGATTTACTTTCATCTTTAACTCAATTCCAATTGCATTTGATTCCAAACAGCTCCATAAATATCAGCAGCAAATTAACTCTTTTATTTGGAGCTATAAATCTGTAAGACTGGCTTGGAAAAAACTAAGGAGGAGGAGGGAGAAGGGGGGGCTTGCACTGCCGGACCTGGAGTATTATGCTTGGGCATTCCAGCTGTCTTACTCCAGGATGTTGCTGAAAACCCCGGTGGATAACTCAAATGGGATGATGTTTAGGGCTATGTTAACTGGATCTAATCTTCCACTAGAGGGCTTCTTGTTTAAGTTTGCCCTTCAAAGATTCTTCTAGAAGGTGAGACTAAAGACCCTGCAATCACTACTGAGAGAATGGGTTCAGATAAAGTCTAGAGTCGGGTTGGCATATTTCTCCAATCTTGCCCCAATATGGGATTCCCCTGGGATCCCCCCATGCCTAAAAGACAGTCTTGCCACCCCCTACAAGAATCCGGGATTCTAAGATGGGGGGAGTTGATGGCAGGAGGTTCTTTGGTGGAATGGGGAGTGCTCTTTGAGAAGGTCGGCCCAGCACTATCTAGATTCAAGTACTTACAATTGACTAGCTGGTCCCGAGAGCAGTTAAAAAGAAACGATCAGGTCGGGAGCTTTAGCCCTCTAGAGAAACACCTGGTAGAAAGGCAAATGGGACGTAAGGAGGTGGCTTTCTGGTACTGGTCCATCATGGAGGAGGCAGATGGTGCATTTCAGCTCCCGTCAGAATTGTGGGGGGATGAATTGGGGTCACAGGTAGAGGATGTATGGCTTAACTCTTTCAGTCTCCTATATAAAGCTGTTAAACCTGCATGGTTAAGACGCAACCACCTGTTTACACTCCACCGGGCCTATCTCTCCCCCCAAAGGCTTTCTAAATTCCAGTCAGGAAAATGTTGTAATAAGTGCCTCCTCCCTGCAGCTTCCGATACTCATATGTTCTGGGACTGTCCCAGTATTAGTGGTTATTGGGAAGGAGTAAGGGCCACTATTGAGTCAATCCTCAAAACTCCGATCACCATCAGTCTAGCATTAATTATATTTGGTCTAGAGGAAAATATTAAGGGGAAAGAGAGGACCTTTTTGTTTTATGCAATCCTCCTTGCAAGACGACAAATATGCAAACATTGGGTCGATTCCAATCCTCCGACCCACGCAGAATGGCTGTCATCCCTTTACGAAACATCGAAGGTTGATACAGCTAGGTCTGGCAGCGCTCGGAGCCTTGCCTTTTGGAATCTTTTAGTCAACTGGAGACGCTAAGTTATTATTTTTTTTTTTTTTTTTTACCCCGGGTCCGATGATTATGCCCTTTTTCTCCATGGTCCAGATGGGGTCTGCCGGATCACAACGAAGCCAGGGCCAACAGGCTGCGACATGCCTTGATGGAGTGCGATCTTCCTGAAAGTACCTCCCGCCAATTCTATATGTTTGTCCGAAAGAGGTCATGCTCTTGGCCCTCTTCTGGAAGGACAATAAGGTGGTTGAATACTTCTCGGAACGAGAAAACGGCAAATGAGGACAAAAACCCCCCAAAAAACCAACAAAAAACACTGCAGCTGGCCTGCTTACACAATTTTATGTCCTATGTCTGTAATAGGAGAACTCCATCAGACATTATGAGGGCATACACATTTAAGCGTGGCAGCTATGTAGCAGGATTGACTATTTTATCTTAAACATTAAATAATGGCCCCTACTCCTTGACACAGAAATCATTCTGAGAAATGACAGTAATCACCATGCCCTCACTTTACCATTAAAAGATGAAGCAATGGATGATATGCCTATAATAAATTTTTTTATGCATACTGAACTGATAGCAGGGAATAATCGTAGGTCCATTAAATGGCCATATATTGGCAAGAAAACTAAAGTGCTTACTGATAAATACATCCCCCCACATGCATCAAGGTAGGCTTTTGTGATTCCTTAATTGCGATTATTAAGGAATATTATTATTATTAAGCAATTATGGAATCGCAAAAGCCTATGCATGTAGGAATCGCTAATAAAATAGTAATTCCTCCACATTCCTTATTGCGACTCACAAATTGCGAGTCGCAATCAAGGAATGGGTTCTCATTCATTCCTATGGGCCTACAGGCCCCTAGGAATGAATGGGAATTCCATCCGCAATTTGCGAGTACCCATTAGGTACCCGCAAATTGCACTTGCAATTTCAAGGGTGCCAATAGGATATCCTGTTGCACCCCTGAAATTGTAATGTGAGCCCAAGTTGCGCACACACATGGCCCCGGGACATGTGTTTGAGTAACATGTAATTTCAAACTTTTCACAAATTACCATTCAGTTTCATTTGATGGTAATTTGCCATCACTAATAGCGAAATCGCTATTTCAATTTGCATCACGCATTGCATTTAAGGAATTGCAATTTGGGATTCCTTAAATGCAATCGTAATTTAAATGGTCGCATGATGCATCCCAAATGCAAAAATACTGGTCGAATCTGCCCGTTTGCGACCAGTTTTTAGTTTGATGCAAGGGGCCCTTAGTCTTTGCTTCTGAATTGGGGACCTGTGCCCACCTAGACGCTGGCAGAGTACCAAATAATTATATACATCACTAATTATTTCTAATTATAATGGAGTCCTATTATGAGGACTGCAGGCCACTCCATGTCAGGTATAATGCAAAGGACCCATGGTTTAACAAAGCTCGTCAAACAAACCTAGTTTACTGTTTGTAGTTCAATCCCACTGTAGACTGGCAATTACAGAGGCCAAGTAGTATTGTAGATACACTCTGGCTATGGCAACATGGAACTTGAATGGTTCCAATTAGGAAGGACTTATTGGAAGCTGCAAGTAACTATGATAACCATTCCTTTTGGCTTATCATTGCTCATGGTAGCCTACATAGTTCTAATTGGGTAGAGTATTACATACAACCACAGGTAGGAATCTTTCATTTTTCTACCATTTAAAGTGCATGTCCAACAGATGACACCCCTGAACTCCCCATGTCAGAGAGACGTAGTAGTACCACTGACATTGAGCAAGCAGATAAGGTAACATTTTCTTTTTTGGACACATCAAAAGCTACTGAAAGCTTAAGGAATGGTATTGCCCTGGGCCCTGATAAGATCTCCGGGGATCTCTTTTATTCAGAGCCTATGGTGTGGGTGCCTTAATTTAACTTACTCTCCTATATCATTTTAGCTAGTGTATAGATTCTTGCTTCCTGGAGAGGATCTACCATCATACAAATAAAATAAGCACTATAGATCAAGTGTTTCATTTCAATATGCATATTGGGAAAATGTGACTTTTTGAAACACAATTTGTATGTGGCTTGTGTTGACGATAGGGCTGCATTACACCTGGTCCCCTGGAATCGTCTATGGAAAGCTCTGAATGCCATGGGTATACCATATAACTTGTTGTAAATACTTAGAGGAATCAACACTGATAATTATGCTGGTGTGGAAAAAATGAGTTGACAGACCACATTGTCATCAAAAGATGGGTCAGAAAAAGTTGTGTACTAGCCTCAACTTTATTCAGCCTATATATGAATTATGTGATTAAACAACTTATTTATAGTGTGAATGGCTCCCCTAAACCCGATGATATTAAAAACCTAACCTTGCTGTTTGCAGGTGACACATTGTTAATATCTAAAACCCCCATGGGGCTGCACAGTTTGTTAGATTCATTTTTGGACTTCTGCAAACAGTGGGGCTTAAGATGTAAGCATCTAAAACTAAATATATGACTCTAAAACCGCATAGGTCCTACAGGGGATGACTGAAAGCAGGTGCGAGAAAAGGTAAATATATTTGACTAACCAGGCATTAAAATCTTGCACACATTATCATCGTCCTCAAATGTGTATTGCCGGTACTGAATATGAAGGCTGCTGTATTACGGATAAAGATTCATAAAGTAACTGTTTTAAAATATATTCTATTATATAGCCTAAAGGCCCATGGGGCTGCACTCTTTGAAGCCGAGATATGGGGTATACAGAAACCTCAAGGTTTATCTGCCAAAGAGAAACATTTAATTAGAACTCTTCTTAACTTGCCTGTTGGTACTCTAATACTTCCCCTTTTTTGGACCTAGAGTTAAAGAGATATAGTGAACCTGAGACTGCTTGTTTATCGGCTGAGGTTTTGTCATACTGCAGAGCTGGTTTCCGATATAAATGGCTTATTGGAGTTGTTGGGAATGGATAGATAAAATGCAGTACCCGTTTGAAATAATTTGGAGTTACAAGGCTTTTGGAAGAACCCAGGAACCATGACAGGAAGTTCACTGAAATTGTTGAAAATTAGATTCTAGTCCCATGTATCAGATAATATGAAGGGAGGAGGGATGTATGACGTTATAACGCATACTATTACTCCGCAGACCATTACAACGCGACTTTTACTCCGCATACCGTTACAACGCATAGCGCCTTGGGGCGCTGGATAGTGGTAAGTATAATTTACTATTCTAACTCCAGTCCCCGTGGACCCTAGGGAAGGTGTTGGATAGTAAATTATACTTATTCCCTATCCTAGAGCGCCCCCCAGCGCAATGCGTTGTAATGGTATGCGGAGTCAAAGTCGCGTTGTAATGGTAGTGCGGAGTAAAAGATCCGTTGTAACGGGTGTATACCAGGGAGGAGCAGTGGAGGGAAGACTAATCAATACATTTTTTAACTTTATGTTCACTATGAAATTTGAATCTGGTCTAGAAACAGAATATCGAGTACAAAATATGGAATTACACAAATATCGAATCATTAATATCATGGGTCAGAAAAATCGACAGCAAGAATATCGTGGTCAAGAAAATCGATTTAACCCCTTCGGTGCTCATGCCGAGCTCAGCTCGTCATGGCATACACCTCTCAGGTGCTCATGACGAGCTGAGCTCGTCATGACCACACCCGTTTTCGTTGCTGTCCAGCACAGAAGAGGATTGACTCCAGCAGCCATGTGGTTAAGGTAAGTAATAATAAAAATATTGTTTGCAAAAATATAGTTCTTAAAAATATCGTTTTTTATTATTATGTATTTTAGTATACATTTTATATGTATGTGATGTCTTTTTTTTGGTTTAAGAACTGTTTGTATTTTTAATAGATATGTTACATTTTTAGTAGTTATTAAAAAAAATGTATTTGAATTTTGTGCTTTTAGTAGCAGGTTGTGGGTTTATAGGGGAATAGGGTGGGAAGTAATTTAATTATATTAAATGTAACAATTTTTGTTGAATTTAGCGTTTTTAGTTCCATAGCAGGTTGTGGGTTTATAGGGTAATAGAGAGGGAATTAATTTAATGATATTAAATGTATCGATTCATTTGAATGTATTCATAGTTGTTTAATTGAGATGTTATAGTGCTAAATGTGTAAAGTAATTTATTATGAATATATTAATAATTGGTTGTTAATTAATTGGTAATTAATTATGGTAATTGTGTAATTAACCTTAGGTGTGAATTGTGGTGTTTATAGGTGTAGAGGGTGGGAAGTAATTTATTTTTAACGTATTAATTAATAATTTGTTGTTAATGAAATGTAATTACTTAATTTGTTTTTCATTTTGATAATTTTTTAATTAATTTTAATTTTCCCTATTGTTGCACTCACTGGAGTTGGAATAGTAATTTTTACCTCTCTCCGCTATCCAACACTTTCCCTACTGTTGCACTCTCTAGAGTGGGAATAGTAATTTTTACCAGTCTACTATCCAACACTTTCCCTACTGTGTTTCCCTACTGTTGCATTCACTGGAGTGGGAATACATTATTTACCCCTCCGCTATCCAACACTTATCCTACTGTTGCATTCAGTGGAGTGGGAAACTAATTTTTACCCCTCCGCAATCCAGCACTTTCCCTACTGTTGCACTCACTGGAGTGGGAATAGGAATTTTTAATTCTCTGCTATCCAACACTTATCCTACTGTTGCACTCGCTGGAGTGGGAATAGTAATTTTTACCTCTCCGCTATCCAACACTTTCCTTACTGTTGCTCTTACTGGAGTGGGAATTGTAATATTTACCCATCTACTATCCAACATTTTCCTTACTGTTCCACTCACTGGAGTGGGAAAAGTAATTGTTTCCCCTCCGCCATCCAACACTTACCCTACTGTTACTCTTATTGGAGTGGGAATAGTAATTTTGACCACTCCACTATCTAACACCTTCCCTATTATTGCAGTGTTTGGAGTGGGAATAGTAACTTTTACCCCTTGGCTATCCAACACTTTCCCTACTGTTGCACTCACTGGAGTTGGGATAGTAAATGTAATTATTTTGCTATGCAACACTTTTTCTACTGTCGCACTGATTGTATTGGGCAATTTAAGTTTAAATATTTTTTCATAGTTTAATGATTTATTTTATTTTAGAATGTTTTTATATCTTAAATTATTCATATATATATATATATATATATATATATAATTTTTATATCATTTTAAAGTTTTAAAATAAATTAAAGATAGTAGTATATGAATTAATTTAAAGTAAATATATATGTATAAATTATTATGTTTGTGTGTTTATTTTTAATGAAGTTTATTTGTAATATTTTGTAAAAATGTATACTACATTTAATTATTCTTGTTAAAATGAATATTAATATTTAATGTATTTAATATATATTATTTAATATATATATATTTAAATCAATATTTTTACATCAATATTTTTGATTCAATATTTTTGTACTTACCTGTATAGGTATGGGAGTCCATATTTTTGTAGTCTATATTTATTTTATCGATATTTGAACATCAATATTTTTATCATTGATATTCTATCAGTGAACCTTTGAATCTTACATGGATAATGTACTTCCTTTTTATGCTAACAGCTTGTATATCACATTTAGACTAAGTATTTTACCTATTAATAGTTTCACTGCCAAATGCTCTTCAGGGAGTATGAGTTCTGATAGCTGTCCTTTATATGAGAATGTGCCCGAAACTGAAAGACATTTTATATTCCTATTTTATTCTTATTATTCTTCAGTCCTGCTTATTCACAGATGAGGAGAAAATTGATTCGTCTGATGTCTCTAAATTTGGGTTTAAGACAACATCAGTCTGTCTTAAGGATTATAAAATTGTGCACGCAAGACTTTATTGTCTTTGATGTAAGCAGATTTTTTATTGTGCATGGTCTCTGTGGAAGAGGAATCTAGATATAAAATAGTGGATGTAAAGCGAGCCATACGTTGTGCTTTTCTATATTTGATTTCAAATTGTACATTTAAAATATTTTATACTTTTGATAAAATGTTTGCATGCTTTAACTGCCTTTTAATGCCCCAGAATAAACTTGATGATGATGATGATGATTATGAGTATGGAGAGTGTAAAAACACAGTGATCTCACCAGTAAGCAGTGCTGCACTCAAACTTAAGTCTAATCTAATTTTTCAAGATTTTTCTACTTTATTGATTGGAATGTTTTTGTCTGTCTTGAAAGGGTAGCAGACAACTTAGCTAAAATGCAATCAAATGGGTATATATAAAAAATACGATTAAAGTTCAATTCTGATTACAAAACAAAACCAAAAATCTACTAAAATGCACAGTTATGGTCCAGTACGCTAACCATAAATTGTGCCCTGCTTTTGACCTCATATATTACATCACTCATGGCATGTTAAATTACATCATTGATGGCAATATTGATGACAACACTGATGACGTCATCCAATGATGCCAATATTCAGCTCATTTTACCTAAATATAATTGCTTTGGAGAACATCATTATATACTAAGGGGCCGATTAAGATGCTGTTCACAAAGGCTTCAAATCGGATTCAGGTCTGTCGTATCTGATTCGTAACCCGTCTTTCCAACCAATTTGGGAAGGTTTCCGAACAGGTTTTCTAACAACCGATTATGATGTTCGGAAAGCGTTTGGACTTTCTGAGTCGGTTCCCGATGGTATTTGGAGGAACCGAGTCATTCGGAGCCGACTCATACAGGTCTACGGACTGCGTTTCCAACAGAGCGGTTACAGTGTCGGATTCAGACAGCCATTCCAAATCAGTTTGTCAGACACAGATCGGCTGTCGGAATCTGACTTTGAGGGCCCTTAGCAGGCCCCCCTTCACCCGGAGCCTTCCGAATGGGTTCCGTGGGGGTACCCAAGGGACCCCGTTTTCAGACCATGCACAGTGTGGCAGGCACCCGCTACAGGATGCACGATTTTACCCACCCACCCCTTTGCTCAGTGGGAGCCTGTATATTCGGTCGGAACACAGGCTCCCATTGAAGTCAATGGGAGTCCAACCGAATGGTATTTGGAACCATCGTAGTCTGTTGGTCGGACTCCCTGGATCCGATTTGGTCGGAAACCGTTCCGAGACCTAGTCGGTCGGAATGCTTTTCGACCGACATCGAAATCGACCCCTAAGTGTCTAATCTACACCATTGTTATAACTAATAATACAAAACTTACAGAACTATTGATCCACTGATCTATGAATATACCATGCAATCATATTTTTTGCTCTGCTATAAAACTATAACTCTTCTTTACACAACAATTAATTTATACCCTATCTAAAAATTAAACTTTGTTGTAGTACACCAGCAACAATGTGGTAGGCCAATGTTAAAAACCTCTATAAGACCCCTCCGTAGCATGATTTATTATCAAAAAAAAGAAAATACCACAAAAACACACACATGCTGTTAAAATACCCAATATCATACATCAGCACACATCCCTTGATTATGAAGCAGTGGCGTATAATATAAACATGTTGCAATATTATACAACAAAATGTTGAATGAAAGAAAATAGAAAAACTAGAGAGCCAGCGAAAGTACCACAAGCAAAAGAGGTATTTGAAACATATGTTATGATGTTGCAAGCAAAGTTAAAAAATAACACCACATTAAACTTTAGATATTTCAGTGATTTTTTGTCACATTCCAAATGGACATATTTTTGGACTCAACGACTATTGGCAACTTAATATTGCTACACATAGACTTTGGCTGCTCATAGTAGGGACTAGCAGCAGGCCCTCACAAAACCCCTACAGAACAGGATCTTTAGCCATCTGAATCAGCAGTTAACTGTGGAGGATCACCTACGACAAGGCATTCCAGTGGCAGCCCAACCTCATTGTGCATGGCCATCAACTGTCTGCTGCAGGGTTGGCTAGGTCTTGAGCCCAATCCCTGGGGGGATGAGTCGCTGGGCTTGTGATCATCCTTCAGTGAGGGGTACCCTCTGCCTCGTATGGCCTTCAATTGAGTGCAGAGGGTGAACCTTCACTTAGGCCCTGTCATTCATCATCGATGGGCAGGCAGGTGTTGTGGAAGCACTGTGGCGCCCACACTTTAAACGAAGCATGGGAACTGTGCATTTGTGAATTATAACATTTAAGGCCATGTGTGAGCTACACATACTATGCATACATCAAAGAGCATTGCATAACACTATTCCCTGTAGTTAATTCATGCAGAACAGGGATGACAGCCATATCCTGACCCGAGTAAGTCCAGTAGTATGCACCATATATGCATTGCATAGACACCGCTGACACTTGATATGACCACATGCTTTGCTTTGTTTTGATTAGTACTGCACATTTTCTATTAGTATGCACAGTTCATACCGAGCAATATTGTTGTATTTACTCTGTAAAGAGTATCATTCGAAAATCTTAGCAGATCACTAATAACATCCTTCACTCTGGTATAGAAAGGTTATGTTGGAAACCACAGGACCCCACTTTGACAATATATACACCTTCAAACTTCACAAAAAATTGTTGGTTGAATTGATATCAAATTTAGGAAGTACAATCCAAAATACCCTACTTCTGCATTGCTCATTCACCCTAAGGTGACATCAGAAGTGACATATTTGTTGAACAAAGAAATATTGTTTGCAATTTGGGCCTTAGAACTGATTTGTTCTAGTAGTATTGAACAACTTTATAAAACTTATTTCAGATGTTTAAAATCTCTCTTGAATTTTGATGTAACTGTTAGTTATGTAAAAGTAAATACTTTATAATAGAAAGAGACACATTTCAAAGAACATCTTGAGTGTGATTGTAGCAGAGGTAGAGGGGATGCTCCAGTATGTCTCTAAAGAGTAATTCCTTATTTACACAACATAGAGGCTGTTTGTTTTGAAGAACGTCCCTCTCTATAATTATTTCTCTTTCTTCCTCCAGAAATAAGATGGAGGTATGGTAACTTGACTGTTTGCATTTTCAGTGAATATTGTTGTTTATTTTCTTCTTGGTTTTTGACTGGCCCGCCCTAGAAACTGTCAAGTTCTTTCCATTGAGAGATGTGGCATGATTAGTATGGTTGATAGAGGACAAGCTAAAATGTCCGCTACCCTTTCAGGACTGACAAAAACATGCCACCCAAGGAATTAAAACACTTATCAAAAATAGGTTAGACTCACATTTGAGTGCAACGCTGTATTTATTGGTGAAATCACTGTGTTTTTACTCTCTCTGTAGTCATCATCATTAAGTGTATACTGGGGCATTGACCCCATAAAACACACAAGTTAAAACATGCAAACACAAGGGGTGATTTTGCTGTTATATTATCTATCTACTGTAAGTTTTGAAGCAAGTCACTCAGGACCTCTCTCTTGCCAGGGTGTCATGGTCAAACCAATTTAGGGACTCATGGCTCTGGGGTGGAAAAAAGACTTAGGCATCTGAAGTAGATGTTGCAGAGGCATATTCAATATGTCGTAGTCTCCTGTTTATTGGCCACTCCTTGCCAGACCTGGCATAATTTTTTATCCTGTTTCTTCATATAAAAAATAATCCATTCTTCTGACGACTGGTCCCTGGACCATTGTTTATTCATCTTTCAGCATTGAATGTCTGTTGAAGTTGACATAACTATCAGAAGGCAGACCTCAGACGGGAGGATTTGTATGAGAAGTACTCTGCTTCTAGACAGTAGAGGAATATTTTTCCTTAAAGATGTTGTCGGGTGTCGATTCTGTTGATTCTAGCTCATCCCCAAAGAGCATGGTTCCCTGCAAGGAAACCTCAATGTTACTGCCTTCTCTGGTGGTTAGTATAGCAAAACTGGATGTTTACAGTATGCAGTGCCAACACTGCCAAAATTGTTGGTCTCACACCATCAACACAACATAAAATTTAAACCCTTTTGTTCAATAATTTCTTAGTGTGCATTCTTCTAATACTTTACAAAGCTCATTGTTGTGTGCCAACAGGAACTGGCCAAAATAAACATGGTAGATTCCTATTGTTAATAAGCGACGGGCACTGGAATACACCTTACACATTTTAGAATCAATCATCTTATCTGTTGGGTCATTAAATACTGTAAACTCACTATTGAAGAATTAATTGGTACAATAACCAGTTAGAATGTGTTACTAGGACACTTAAGGGAAACATGTTTGACCATAAACCCCAGGACCTTCTTTCTGGCAGCATTTACAACTGGCTGAGTATGGCTTCTCTAATAAACTAGTGGATGGGTGTACCCTCCATCCCCAGTGAGGTTGTGATTTTTGATTTTTTTAATGCAGTCAAAAGACGTGTTATGCCCATGTTTAATCAGAGCTTGTATTCCTTTTTTCAAAATCTGAGTGCCTCTGCCCCTTGTCTTGACACTTCCAAGTAGAAGAGGAGCATTAATCATGTCTGTATTTTTGTATGCTTCCCCATTGGACTCTCAAGTCACACCAACAAAATCAACAGTGGAATAAACAACACACTTGTGCCTGCTGAAATTGTTTCCAACTCTGTGAGTAGTGGAAATCAAAATTCTTGACTTTCTCAGAAATTATTAAATCTTCATCTGTACTGGCTGAAATGTGCATGTATAAGGCATGCAATGCTTTCCACACATCAATCCTGCACATTCAAAAGAAGGTTTGCAATTCTAGATTGAGTACCATTTCTGACTATCTTTCCCTGAGATCCTTTATTGGGCAATGATCATGTCTATGGTGCACCCCAAACCACCCTTGGATAGTACACCGTGCATTTTCTTTCTGTGTGTGTGTTCCCCCTCAGAGTATAGTTTGCCTCTGCCACATGAAACTTTTAGGCAAAGATAAAGGGATACAGTCTGAGTAATATAAATAGTACCTGTGTGCCTTTCAATAGGTTTGAAAGCTGCCTACAAAGGGTATCAGAAATCCGAATACATTTAAATGAGATTACACAGAAAGAACAGATACCTTAACACGGAATTCCAAGCCAAACACAAAATGCATTTTATCTGCGTGAAATTTCGATATTTTAGTGAATCGAGTGCTTTCTTAGGGCAGGATATCCTTTGAGTGAGTGCCAAGCTATTAGATTTTATTGCTGGCACATCATTCACCCTAGAACGCTACAAGGATAGACCTAAAGAAGTAGCCCAGAGTGTGCTCTGATGTGTCTTGATCTGTGAAACATAAACTCTTAAGTAACAAAGCTTGACTGAAAAGTTACATTTTAGCGACAAAAGCAATTGACCCTTAGCATGTTTAATGGATCACTCTAAATGATAATACTTAACAGTGCTGTTCATTGAGCACCTTTCCTGTTAGGAATTCAGAAGGCTTAACGATTTAATGTGTGAAACGTATGCTGATGAGTCCATCAGAATTGGGAACATTTTCATTATGGCTGGTGTATGTTGATATGGCGTTTATAATGTTATAATGTAGTATGAAAAGACACAGTGATGCTGAGGACATTAGAAACGGTTCAGTACTTAAAGCAAAAACTACCCAGCGAATTATTCTCAATAACATCTCTGTTAAAAACTTCACAACATTCTAGAATAAACTAATATATGCTTCTATTTAAAACATTTGATAGACTTCAGGAAGCTATTGTGATCCTCTTTAACAAAGGTTTCTAGCTTCCTGGTAGTTTCTGTTGGTGTATATTAATAGCATTGTAGTGTAGCGTTTCACTTTGTAACGGACAACGACCCTTTCCTTTTCCCACCTTCATTGTCCTATAATGTTATGCAAATACATAAAAAAACAACAACATAACACACGCATGCATGCTGTCCCTATACAGTGTATTACATTGGATTAATCATTTTTATAGTGCCCTGCGAACGAAACACTATTGGAAGGACAGTGACAGTATCATAGTCTCAATAGTAAGGTTTTTTTTTAAGTTAAAGGATTAAGGGCCATATGTATCAAGATTCCGTTTTGCGATTCCTAAATAGCGATTTTTAAGGAATCCCTATTTAGAAATCGCAAAATGGTATGTATGTAGGAAATCGCTTCTTTTTAGCGATTCCTTAAAATTCCTTAATTGCGATTAGCAAATTAAGGAATAATTTCCCATTCATTTCTATGGGCCAGGAGGCCCATTGGAATGAAGGGGAAATTTGCGATTCGGAATTTGCTAATCGCACATTGTGAATATTTTCAAGGGTGCAGGGGTGTCCAAAGGACACCCTGTTGCACCCCTGAAATCGGCATGGATGCACATGTGGCGCACATACATGCCCTAAGGGCATGTATGTGCGTCACATGGCACTTAGAAAATAGAAAAAAATATGCATTTTGAAAGGAATTCGCAACTTACCACCAACTAGAAGTTGGTGGTAATTTGCGCTTCCTTAAGGCCAATTTGCTATTTTTTTGGGCTTCTTACATTGCATTTAAGGAATCGCAAAATTTGCGATTCCTTAAATGCAATCGCAAGATAAGGAATCACATATTTTGCGATTCCTTATTTTTAAAGGAAATTTCCTTGATGCATACCATTAGTCCAAATTGCATTCGCAAACGCCGAACTTCTGCGAAATTCAGCGTTTGCGAAGTCAATTTGGCTTGATACATATGGCCCTAAAGGTCAGATACAACTGGACTGTTAGTTGATTCCACAAGGAAGAATCTCGAACAAGACATTGTTTGCCCCCTATAAATGTCTCTTTCGGACTGGTTTCATAACACAGCCATCGCCAAACAATGATGTGAGCATCATTTCGAAGGGCTTTGGGTCCACCCGCATGTTGGGAGCCAGGAGTGCATGTTTTATTTGAGCAAAAGTTGTGTACGTCCACAGAAAAAGTGCTTGCCCTCCACACTGGTCAGAAAATTTTATTTATCGACTCAAATGATGTTGGAATGCTATTAAAATGTCTTGGATGACTAGATAATGTATGTTGTTTTTCTCTGGCAGAAGCACAGATGAGAGTAAAATACATGGATTTTTAACTCTGGTTTGACAGTGCAATTGGCAATTCAACCAACAGCAATTTAATTCTACAGGTCATTTCTTCCAGGCAAATATATATCTATTCCCGTGTTATTAACTTGTAATGTTTCACATTACCATAGAACATTCCTTTAAAGCCCAACCTATTGGCAATGCCAATGCTTGTTTAAATATTATTTCGTCAAAAGATCAGCATTCAAAGACCTAAGAGAATGGTGAAGTGCAAATGAGATGGGTTTAATTGACAGATAAGAAGATGAACCATTTAAGAAGCGATTCAGCATACAAAGTCATGTAGACTCTACCTGTTTAGAGACTGGCAGGAAAATAAGTTTAATCAAAATGTATGCATTTAGGGATCAGCCTCAAAAATAATTCTAATACAAGAACTTTGTACCACCTGAAGCCTTAATACCAATTATGGCTACTGCCTCTGATCCATGGCCTTCCTCAATAAGAAGGGGCGCCATTTAACAGTATTTGTAAATGAAAAACAAACAAATCTATGAAACTGAATACACATGGGCTGTCAAGGAAAGATCTCTGAGCACTCCAGTCACTGGTACAAGACAAGACAAAACACTGGTACATAATAAGGTATGCTGTCCAAAAAAAGGAACCCAAAAGTTCACATAGCCAACAGCGCCAGATCTTTTAGTGTGTCATTGGCGTACACGTATGTCAGATGGGAATAGGACCAATAGAGTCAGACTGGTGGATCAATATTGATATTGAAAGGCCAGAGGACAAAGTTAACCCCTGAAACACTTTACAATGATGCACCTAGAGGTGAAAGGAAGAATGGACATCTATAGCAAATGTTCAAATGCAATGACTAACAGCACTTCCAGGCCAAGCCTTGGACTTCAATTATCCTACGTGAGCATTACAACCTCATGGCCAATGGGTTCAAACTTTGCCAGTAGCTGCTTTAGAACCATTGATATGACAGTGTTGCAATCATCTCCCTGTTTCAAGCCATCTAACACCAAAACAAGAAGCTTCTAAGCCCAATCTATTGGGTGGCAACTACTGAACGTCTTCAAAAGAGATGAAGTGCTCCAAAAATAATAAAACTGTGCAGCAAACACATTCTGCAAGATTTTGCCTGCAACAGTGAAACTAGCAAATAGTTGTATGGATCAAAAGGGTACAATCGGTTTTCAGCAGTGGTCCCACCACTGCTTTTTTAAAGGTTGAAGCAGCACACCTGTCTGAATGAAGAAATTCTAGAAAACAACAGTGCTGTGGGAACATAAAATGCTGCCATATTGAGAACGTGCGTTGGCTAAAGATCATTGAGGAACCAGATTAAAGTTGTAAGAGCATACAACTGAAATACAAAAGTACACGTTTCTATCATAAAATCCTGGTAATTAGCAAGCTAGAAAAGAATGGCATTAGCACCGGTACTGTTGAACAAATAGGCTGAAATCCATTGTTTACTGTCTAATGATACATACGTAAGTAATTAAAGACTCGCAAGGGAGGAACGATTTAATTTTGGAGAATACACCTTTGAATGAATAGGAATTTATGGTTAGAAAGCCAATAAGTTCAGACTCATATGTTGCTCCGCTAGCTGGATTACTAAGAAAGCTGGGCTTCACACCAATTTCATATGCTTATGACACCCAGCTATTACTGTCATTTGACAAAAACTCCTACAATATTCAGACTACTTTCTCGGAAGGAATGACTGCAATGGCGACCTGGATGAGGAATAATTTCCTACAGCTTAACGTAGGGAAAAACCGAGATCATGCTGTTTGGAGATGCACCTATGCTCTGGTCCTCAGCATTAAGCATGGGCGTAAAATCCGCTCCGCTCGCGGATTTTTCGGATTTTCGGCAAATCCGCAATCCGCGAACGCTCGCGAATTTGTCGAAAATCCGTGAATCCGCTCGCGGCGGATTTTTTGCTTGGTTGCGGCGCGCGGCGTGGTGCACGGCGTTCACTTTCCGTCATTTAGCGTTTGCCGAGTTGTTTTTCTTTGCGAGTGACGCGCCATTTTAGATCTTGCTGCGTGTTCCCGCGGGAGTTTGGCGCCCGCGAATACGTACTCGCGGCTTGCCACCTTGCACAGCACACCTCGCGAGAGTTCGCAATTGCGAACACGTAGTTGCGGCGGAAAGGAACAATCTCGCACTTGCGAAATAGAGATTTTGCAATTTCGCACAAGAAAATCACCAGCAAACAGGATAAACCTTCAGAAAATTATGATTTTTATCAGAATCACTCCTCAGGTTGACATTTGCATGGCCTTTTTTTTGCAAGGAGTCCATTTTGGGGGGGGGGGGAGGAAGGAAGTGCCCCACAGTCTCCAACTTCCTGTTCCTGTCCAGCAGGCTCCTCCCAGTGCTTTGTCCATCTCCTGGTCACTTTCATTTGGATCTGGAGCTGGAAGGATTACTTTTTGTGGGTGCTGCTGGATATTTGGATTTGAGGCCTTTTTGACTGTCTTTGGATCACTTTTGGATTAGAAATCAACTTTCACAAGTAAGTTTGTTTGGGGCATTACAGTTGCTCCAAGTAAAATTTTGGAACTTTTTCAGAACATTAAATAAATTATATTGTGGGTAGCCACAGTATCCAGTAGGACCAGGGTTGGTTAGGGGTGCATGATACAACTGTTTTGTTGAATTTAAACACCATTTAGGCCATGGATGGGCTGGGATTGTGCTGATTTTTGTCCTTTTTTTGGGCCTGCTGGTGGGGCCCTTTGCCCAGGGGTGGTGAGTGTTGCATGGGCCTAGTCTTTCTGTGGGGTGTCTTCTTAAATTTAAACATAATTGAGGCCATGGATGGGCTGGGATTGTGCTTATTTTATTGTTTTTTGTCGTTTTTGGGGGGCTGCTGGTGTGGCCTTTTGCCCAGGGGTGGTGGTGCATGGACTGAGTGTGCCTGTGGTGTGGTCTCACTCTCTTTAATGTAAACATCATGGATGGCATTGGATTGTGGTGATTTCTGGCTGTTTTTCTGTTTTTTGGGGGTGTACTGTTGATGTGGACTGGCCATGTGGGTGGTGGTGGTGGCCATCTTGAGTGCTGGCTGGTACAGGCAACATGTGCCTGGGGTGTAAGGGGCCATTTTGAGGAGAGGCAGTGTCTGAGGCCTGCACTTATTTTGCCTACTTTTCATCCATTATGCCCAGGGGTAGTGAGTGTTGCATGGGCCTAGTGTTTCTGAGGGGTGTCTTCTTGAATTTAAACACCATTGAGGCCATGGATGGGCTGGGATTGTGCTGATTTTATTGTTTTTGTCGTTTTTTTGGGCCTGCTGGTGGGGCCCTTTGCCCAGGGGTGGTGAGTGTTGCATGGGCCTAGTCTTTCTGTGGGGTGTCTTCTTGAATTTAAACATAATAGAGGCCATGGATGGGCTGGGATTGTGCTTATTTTATTGTTTTTTGTCGTTTTTGGGGGGCTGCTGGTGTGGCCTTTTGCCCAGGGGTGGTGGTGCATGGACTGAGTGTGCCTGTGGTGTGGTCTCACTCTCTTTAATGTAAACATCATGGATGGCATTGGATTGTGGTGATTTCTGGCTGTTTTTCTGTTTTTTGGGGGTGTACTGTTGATGTGGACTGGTCATGTGGGTGGTGGTGGTGGCCATCTTGAGTGCTGGCTGCTACAGGCAACATGTGCTTGGGGTGTAAGAAGGGGCCATTTTGAGGAGAGGCAGTGTCTGAGGCCTGCACTTATTTTGCCTACTTTTCATCCATTATGCCCAGGGGTAGTGAGTGTTGCATGGGCCTAGTGTTTCTGAGGGGTGTCTTCTTGAATTTAAACACCATTGAAGCCATGGATGGGCTGGGATTGTGCTGATTTTATTGTTTTTTGTCGTTTTTTTGGGCCTGCTGGTGGGGCCCTTTGCCCAGGGGTGGTGAGTGTTGCATGGGCCTAGTCTTTCTGTGGGGTGTCTTCTTGAATTTAAACATAATTGAGGCCATGGATGGGCTGGGATTGGGCTTATTTTATTGTTTTTTGTCGTTTTTGGGGGGCTGCTGGTGTGGCCTTTTGCCCAGGGGTGGTGGGTGGTGCATGGACTGAGTGTGCCTGTGGTGTGGTCTCACTCTCTTTAATGTAAACATCATGGATGGCGTTGGATTGTGGTGATTTCTGGCTGTTTTTCTGTTTTTTGGGGGTGTACTGTTGATGTGGACTGGCCATGTGGGTGGTGGTGGTGGCCATCTTGAGTGCTGGCTGGTACAGGCAACATGTGCCTGGGGTGTAAGGGGCCATTTTGAGGAGAGGCAGTGTCTGAGGCCTGCACTTATTTTGCCTACTTTTCATCCATTATGCGCAAGGGTAGTGAGTGTTGCATGGGCCTAGTGTTTCTGAGGGGTGTCTTCTTGAATTTAAACACCATTGAGGCCATGGATGGGCTGGGATTGTGCTGATTTTATTGTTTTTTGTCGTTTTTTTGGGCCTGCTGGTGGGGCCCTTTGCCCAGGGGTGGTGAGTGTTGCATGGGCCTAGTCTTTCTGTGGGGTGTCTTCTTGAATTTAAACATAATTGAGGCCATGGATGGGCTGGGATTGGGCTTATTTTATTGTTTTTTGTCGTTTTTGGGGGGCTGCTGGTGTGGCCTTTTGCCCAGGGGTGGTGGGTGGTGCATGGACTGAGTGTGCCTGTGGTGTGGTCTCACTCTCTTTAATGTAAACATCATGGATGGCGTTGGATTGTGGTGATTTCTGGCTGTTTTTCTGTTTTTTGGGGGTGTACTGTTGATGTGGACTGGCCATGTGGGTGGTGGTGGTGGCCATCTTGAGTGCTGGCTGGTACAGGCAACATGTGCCTGGGGTGTAAGGGGCCATTTTGAGGAGAGGCAGTGTCTGAGGCCTGCACTTATTTTGCCTACTTTTCATCCATTATGCCCAGGGGTAGTGAGTGTTGCATGGGCCTAGTGTTTCTGAGGGGTGTCTTCTTGAATTTAAACACAATTGAGGCCATGGATGGGCTGGGATTGTGCTGATTTTATTGTTTTTTGTCGTTTTTTTGGGCCTGCTGGTGGGGCCCTTTGCCCAGGGGTGGTGAGTGTTGCATGGGCCTAGTCTTTCTGTGGGGTGTCTTCTTGAATTTAAACATAATTGAGGCCATGGATGGGCTGGGATTGGGCTTATTTTATTGTTTTTTGTCGTTTTTGGGGGGCTGCTGGTGTGGCCTTTTGCCCAGGGGTGGTGGGTGGTGCATGGACTGAGTGTGCCTGTGGTGTGGTCTCACTCTCTTTAATGTAAACATCATGGATGGCGTTGGATTGTGGTGATTTCTGGCTGTTTTTCTGTTTTTTGGGGGTGTACTGTTGATGTGGACTGGCCATGTGGGTGGTGGTGGTGGCCATCTTGAGTGCTTGCTGGTACAGGCAACATGTGCCTGGGGTGTAAGGGGCCATTTTGAGGAGAGGCAGTGTCTGAGGCCTGCACTTATTTTGCCTACTTTTCATCCATTATGCCCAGGGGTAGTGAGTGTTGCATACTTGCATGTCCGTAGTCTTTCTGTGGGGTGTCTTCAATGTAAACATCAAGGATGGCATGGGATTGTGCTAATTTTTCTGTGTTTTGTCGAATTTTTGGGGTGTATAACTGAACTGATGTTCCTCTGTCTTCCATTGCTTTTAGGTGCACAAGAAGACTCAAGAGAACCACCAGTGCCAGGAAGAAGTCCTGCAGCGGTGTGTGCAGCATAACGTCACGCGACGTCACGTCTGGACACAGAACCCTCTGCAACTCGTGCAACTGCTGCCTGCTGACCTGCTCTGAAGAGGATGGCCCCAAAAAAAGTAACCCGTAGCTCCTCTAGCAAGAAAGGTGCCAGTAAGGAGCAGAAGAAGCAAGTTACCAAGGAGACTGGTGTGCCGCCCGCCCCTTTTTTTGGGAGTAAAAAAAAAAGTATGCCTGCAGCAGCAGCAGCGGGATCTGCTGGGGACCAAGCTGGCAGCACCCCCCCCGCTCCATTGGGCTCAGTGCCACCACCACCACCACGCCAACTTAAGTCCAAGCCCTTGAGTGCTGCAGAGGCAGCCAGTATAGTTCTTCAATCACCATCGACCAGTGATGTTGGCTCATCGCAAGAAAGCAGCAGCAATGTCCCTCAATCAACACAGGTTGTTGTAGCTCATCTGACGAGTGTTGAACAACCACAGCCGCAACAACAATCACATGTGCAAGTACAAGCCCAAGTACATGTGGAAGGAGAGGCAGCGCAAGGAGATGCGCAAGCAGAGGTGCATGGAGGGTCACAAGTGCCCACAATAGTTGTTCCTCCCGAAGTAGGGGCACATCAGGAAATCGACAATCAAGGCGAGGTATCATTTGAGGAAGCCACTCCTCCTGATGATCCTTCATTGTCTTCCACAACCCTAGCAAGGAAGAGATCAAGGGTGGTGTCTACATCCTCTTCAAGCACACCTCCTTCTGATGATACGGATCAAACTTGGGAACCAGCACCACAGCCGTCTGAGAGTGAGGCACACCATGATCCAACAAAGGTACTTAAGCGTAAAAGGAAGCTCGTCCAAAGTCTCAGAGTTATGGAGTGTGATGAGGCTCAACAAGAAGTGGCGGATACTGCTGCTGATGAAGACTCTGCCAACGACGACCCAGTCATCATAAAGGTCACTGCAGCCCCAGCGGGCATGCAGCAAATAGACATTTTGACCCTAGCCCGAAGAGCTGCTGCGCGTGATGATGATGATGATGTTGTCGATGAGGAGGCAGTGGAAACACCACAATCATTGGAGTTAAGTAGTACACCAACTCGTCCCGCTTCCATATTTCTTTCTGGCAAGAAGAGACCTCCGTCAACCTCGACCTTAATTAGTGGCGGTGAAAGTGGAAAACGTACAAAAGTTGGGCAATCCAGATCCTCCACTTCATCTGGCATTAGCTTCATGACCACCACCACCAGTATCGCCGCCTCCTCCAGGTCCCACAGACACTTCAAGTCCCCAGTTTGGGACTTCTTTACTGTTTGTCCCAAAAATCCAAAGTTTGCCATTTGTACCCTTTGTAAGCTTGCAGTTAGTCGTGGTAAGTCAGGTACCAACTATGGTACCGGCGGCCAGAGTGGTCATCTTGAGAGAAAGCACGCTGTCAAATGGTTTGCGCACCTAGATGCGATCAAGAAAGGCCAAAATCAAGGAAACGTTGATGTTTCATCTGATGATGACGAGCAGGAAGAAGACGTGTCAAACACTTCCCTTACACCCAGTACCCCTGTCAGCAGCACACCCAATGTGAGGCACACTAAGAGTGTTGGAGCGAGTGAGACACCAATGCACAAAAGTTCACCAGCGAGCAAAATTGGGTCAACGAAGTCATTATCAGCCCGTAAATGCTTGGTCCAGGGCAACATTAGAACAATGCTTACTTCAGACGTGCCATATGAACGCAACCACCCACTGACGCGTCTGTATAACACTAAGCTGGCTAAAATGCTAGCTGTGGACCTTCTACCTTTTTCTTTTGTAGAAGCGGTAGGTTTTCTTGAATTAGTTGCAACGCTCTGCCCTAAATGGAAGGTTCCGAGCCGGTTCTATTTTGCCAGAGTTGCGGTTCCAGCACTACATGAAGATGTGCTGCAGGCGATTGGGGCAGCTTTGCAGAAGAGTGCTGTTCACACAATACATCTGACAACAGACATGTGGACCAGTGGCCCAGGCGATGATTACATGTGCATCACTGCACACTGGGTCTCTTTTTCAGGTGTTAAAGCAAAGCTAAACGCAGGTGTTGACCCGGACCAAGTTTTCAAAGCTGCTCGGAAACATGCAACACTAGCCATGTTTGGCTTGGAGAAAAGTCACACAGCAGAAAACCTTTTGGAAGAGTTTGACAAAAAGGTCTTGACAATGCTATCCCCCCTAAAACGCAAGATTGGTTATGTTTCCACGGATAATGGCGCCAATGTAGTTAAGGCCATGTTCATTGGTGACCATGTTAGAGTGCCGTGTTTGGCGCACTGTATCAACCTGGTAGTTCAAAAATTCTTGAGTGATAAAGAGAGTCCAGCGTTCGAGGTAATGGCCACCTGCCGCAAAATGTGCAACCATTTCAGCCATTCTTTTAAGGCCCGGAAGCATCTGCGGAGACTGCTACTTCAACGTAGAATGCCAGTGAAAGCACTCATCCAGGAGGTGGCAACACGTTGGAACTCAACCTTCTACATGCTTGAGCGTCTGTATGAGCAGTATACGGTACTCGATCACTATTTCTTGACAGAGGCTACATCTCAGAAGGAGGACCTGCGGATGAGTAAGGCGCAATGGGACATAGTTAAAAGCCTGACAGACATGCTTCGTCCTTTTGAGTTCTTCACGCGTGCAGTCAGCCAGGAGGACTGTAATTTGGGAAAAGCTATCCCATTGTTGTGCATACTGGAGCACCAACTGATGGCGGTTTCTTCTGAGTTTGAAAAAGATGAAAAAAAAAAAACCCATTTCATTTTGTCTGAGAAATTATTACATCGCCTACGTGGTGATGAACGTCTTCAAAACATCAACTCAGATCAGCATTACATTTGTGCTACTATTCTGGATCCACGCTACAAAAAGGCGCTGGCAGACAACGCATTCTTTCCTTTCGCTGATGCAGATGTTCAAAAGTACAAACATTGGTTAGCCTGGTCAGCCAAGAGGTTTGAAAAAGAACGGCAGGTTATTGAAGGAGAAGCCAGTACATCAGCATCAGCATCAGCAGGCCATCCGCAGTCACAAGAATCCACTTCTGCACCTGTGGCTGGGGCACAAGTGACCTCTCAGCCGTTAAAGACACCGGCAACTGGATCATCTGCACCACACACAATGACAACACTAACAGTGGCTGGGGAGGAGGATTGGCTAAGTTTGATGGGGTATGGTTCTCGAAAAAATGTCACAGGCACAGCAAAAAGTAAGCAAAGTGGAGGAACAGTTGATGACCTTGAGTCGATGGTGCAGGACTATCTGAATGACTCAACAGAGGTCTTCCTTAATGATGAGCCATTGCAGTATTGGCATGGCAAAAAACAATTGTGGCCACAGCTCTTCAACCTGGCTATAAACTATTTGTCTTGCCCACTCGCAAGTGTGTCTTCTGAACGTGTTTTCAGTGCTGCTGGTGGCATTGTAACTCCCAAACGGAGCCGCCTCTCGCCCAAAAATGTGGAGCGGCTGACAATGATCAAGATGAATCAGCACCTCATACCACCAGATTACAAAGTACGAGAAAGCACGCCGCATGAAGACGAGGAGGACAGCAACGTAGATGAGGGGATTTTTTCTCTGTTCGGTGCCACTGACCTCATCCAGCCTGAATTCGCAGAGTATGATGACGAAATCTTGTTCTTATTCCCTGACACCGAGCCCTGAAAATGAGACAATCAATCAAGAACTTTCTTTTTCGTCCTTATTCACTTTTATTCCTGTGTGCTTTGTGTCTCTCTTTCTTTGTTTTGCACAGTTAATTTAATTCAAACTTTAATCACCTAATCCCAAAAACAAGACCATCATCAGAACTGTCTTCACTTGTTTGCTTATTGATTTGAAGGTGCCGCAGTCTACATTCCTCAGGTTCACAAGTTCTGAAGAACATGCTCCTCTATCCTCCTCCTCCAGACTGCGATTTCCCTCCAAGCAGAGTGCTGGATTACGCCCAATGAAGAAAGACTCAGCACTTGTGGGGGTGTTGTACTTCTTTGCGGGTGAGTTGACGGATTTGGGCCCATTGCTGTGAAGCTCTAATAATGGACAAAAGTGTTTTGGACCAAATATGAGGTGGAAATTTCTTGCCGTTTTTGCTGACTTGCTTGCCTTTGAGGTGCTCTTTGGCGGGGTTCCGGGGGTTTGTGTTTAATTTTTGGTGTCTGTCGAAGCACTGCTGCGACAGTCTAATCTTGATTGCATTTGCTTTTCAGGAAATCCGTGGTGGAAAACAGGAGTTATGATGATTGATGATGATGACCTAGCTGAACAGCGCCGCATTTGGAACGAAGGCCGAGAGATATTGTAAGTATGAGATTTAGCTTTTTCGCTGTTTGGGGGTGTTGTCGGGTGGTTTTTTGCGGGTGGGTTGGCGGGTCTTGCTTGGGGCATTCCTGGGAAGGTCTAATACCGGATAGAAGTGTTTTGGACAAAATCCATAAGGAACAGCCTTTTTTTTGCTATTTCTTCTGACATCTTGCTCAATGTAGCGTTTTGGGGGGCTTCCTGCTGTTCGTGGGTGGGTTGCGTCCGGGGTCTCTGTCGAAGCACTGCTGCGACAGTCTAATCTTGATTGCATTTGCTTTTCAGGAAATCCGTGGTGGAAAACAGGAGTTATGATGATTGATGATGATGACCTAGCTGAACAGCGCCGCATTTGGAACGAATCCGAGGGATATTGTAAGTATGAGATTTAGCTTTTTCGCTGTTTGGGGGTGTTGTCGGGTGGTTTTTTGCGGGTGGGTTGGCGGGTCTTGCCTGGGGCATTCCTGGGAAGGTCTAATACCGGATAGAAGTGTTTTGGACAAAATCCATAAGGAACAGCCTTTTTTTTGCCATTTCTTCAGACATCTTGCTCAATGTAGCGTTTTGGGGGGCTTCCTGCTGTTCGTGGGTGGGTTGCGGCCGGGGTCTCTGTCGAAGCACTGCTGCGACAGTCTAATCTTGATTGCATTTGCTTTTCAGGAAATCCGTGGTGGAAAACAGGAGTTATGATGATTGATGATGATGACGACCTAGCTGCACAGCGCCGCGTTTGGACCGAAGGCCGAGAGACATTGTAAGTATGAGATTTAGCTTTTTCGCTGTTTGGGGGTGTTGTGTCGGGTGTTTTTTTGCGGGTGGGTTGGCGGGTCTTGCCTGGGGCATTCCTGGGAAGGTCTAATACCGGCTAGAAGTTTGTTGGACAAAATCCATAAGGAAACACCAGTTTTGGCACTTTTTGTAAGTTAGGGTTCGTTAGGGTTAGCCCTAGCAGCAGGATTGCATGTGTTTAGGGGGGTTCTATTGCAACGCGGTTCTGTTGTTGTAGAGCACTGTTGGAGCGATGCTGGCTATGGATACTTTTTCTTGCTTGCAAGTGGTTTGAATACAATCCACGGTCTGTATTTGGGCCTACTGTTACTTTCAAAGTACGTTTTGTAACCATTTTTCTGCTAGGCATCGTTTTTGGAGATATGATTGGGGTTCTTCTACATTTTTGCGACTGGCTTTAGTAAGGGTCTTGGTGGGAGCATTGCTGGGAAGGTCAAATTTTGTTCTAAAACACAGTAGTACACCCACCTTGAGGGGAAAGATCCGCTATAATATTTTGGCCATACTTATTGATCCTTAAAAAGGTGACTCAGACAGAGCACGCAATTTCAAAAATATTGTACTGTCTATTAGGGAAATCAAAGTGTCACTTTTTGAACCACACAGCGTACATACCTTTTATTTATTTATCAGTGGTATTGTAATAGCACTTCCTGTTTTCCGTTCAATAATTACAGGCCGGGTTTCAGTCAACATCCGCCAGGCAGGCAGTGGACAGGGTGTCTCTTCTGTCAGTGGTCACCACATTGATGGACGAAGCGTCAGCTGGAATGGAGGAGTGCCGCCAATAAGAGGAATTGTTTGCTGCATGCAACTTACTTACCAATTTCAACAGGACAACTCCAACAACATACGCAATACAGATACAGTATCCATTGTTGTCTTTTATTCTATGAGTGTGACTGCATGTGCTTACCTTTAGTTTGTAACCAAAGATTGTCTGTATCTTCAATTATTGTTTGTCCATGCTCTGCTTTTTTTTTCTTCTCTCAACAAAACCTACCCAAAAAGAAACCCCCATTCCCATCCATTTTACAAACCCTAACCCTCTTCCCCCGGGCTGTGTTGTTTTGCTTGATGTCTGACTAAAATGACATCAATAATTCCACACACTTGCTGGGGAGGATAAGGTCATAGCAGCAACAGGCTGGTGAAGGAATACGAGGATATCTTCTAGACTTACTCAGCTTCAGTACTATATCTTCTAGTAGTAGTAGCCAATGTCAAATAAATTCAACGCAAGTACTAGTTATACTTGCAAGCAAATACTTTACCATTTGTTAGGCTACATTATGGCACTGTTCTAGTGTACTGTCACCTGCTATTTTCTCGATCGTACCGTAACCGTTGTAATGCTACAGTAAGGAGGACAAACAAGGTTTCGTTTTCTTTTTTTCCATAGGCATGCAACTGCCACTGTGTCACACCACTAGTACCACCGCAATGAGGAAATGTCACCCGCCCAGGATTGACAACGTTAATCCCCATTTCACCTGGAGCCAGCCCTGGGCCTAGCCCTAATTTCTAACACAAATTACAGGTAAGATAAGCGTTTGGTGGGAGGTAGTATAATGGAGTATTATTTCGGAGTAGACAAGAGATTGACGGTTGTACTACTAAAGTCCTACGACTGTTCAGGAAAACAAAGTTACTGTTACACCCCCGCCCCCCACCCACCAGACTGAAAAGCAGTAAAAAACAGGTATGGTCAGATAAAGTTGAAAAATATATTTATTTAGCCCTAACAAAATAATCTCCCTCACCCACCCTAACCCCAACGATTGTCTCTGAAACGTCCCAAAACGATCCCAACTCCCAAATCCCACCCCCCAAAAGTCTATAAAAAAAGGGCAAGGGACACTCCACTACTGGAGGGTGCTGGTGCTGGTGCATGATGCGGCATGGGCATCATACTCCTTGCGGAGGGTGGCAAGCTCGGAGCGGAGGCCCTTAACCAAGTTCTTATACCTCAGGACCTCCTGCTCCAGGTTGGACATGCGGACTCGTAGGCGGCGTTGGCGTTCCTTGCAGCTCCTGTGGGGGGCAGCTGGTATTTCGGTTGCTTGGCGGTGGCGGTCGTCTTTCTTAGCCCGGCTCGGTCCCGCTGGCTTAGTCACGGAGGAGGATGCAGTGGTCACAGTCGAGGATGTTGCCCCGCTCGACTGCGTGTCCTCCTCCTCCTCCAGGGCCACCAGCCGCCGATACTCGGCGACTGTGGCCTCCAGCCTCCGTTGCCGGGCCAATCTAGCCTGCTCCCTCCTTGTTGTTGATTTGGAAGGAGCAACTATATGAAGAAAGAAAGACATAGTCTGTAACCAATGCTCCTTATTAATAACACACAGTGATTGAGCCGAAAGTTGGGTCACAGAGTACAAGTAGCAAATTGAAAGCACAGTACATAACTATTGAGGACAGTATCTATGTAACCTCCCACTTCTGCATCCTTGCTCTAACAGTAGTGGTAGTTTAATGAACTAATTCTACGACCACTATGGACTTCCATTACAGTCGACTATGACAGTACACCAGTCTTATTCTTCTTCTTCTCTCTTGTTTAGGGAAATGGGTACGTTATCTTATGCAAGCCGGCAGAATGACATGGACACAGCACAGTGAAGTTGCACCCGAGAAAAAAAGTTGCACACCATGATGAGTGAGACAGACTTGCGTTACTGTACCGGTCCAGTACATGCAGGTGGTGAAGCTATTACTTTTCTATTACGGGTGGCACTGAGAATACTCTGTTACAAGGGCTACTGCTTAATTAATTTACCTTTCACCCTACAGTGCAAATGAGTACTAGAAAAGGAAACTAAAGAAGCTAACTAATTTGATTATCTATCACTTCACATGGGACGTATTTAATGACAGATGAGATGACTTTAGGTGCTTTGCTTAATATTGAGTGAACAGTGATACACCCACACATGAATGACGTACTACAAGTAAACTAAAGTTATTAAGAGAGGTACGGAGTGTCCACCGTAATAACCAGATATATGCTGTGAATGCAAACGCAATACAAAGTACTGCTACTATTCATGGTAGTATTGGACACATTTACAATTTCTTTTCCTTGCCTTCCCTGCACTGGGACGGACGTGCGGGTGCGGTGGTACATGCTCTTCAAGGTAACACTTACTTCACCTGGCGACCATCTACTCTCTCTAGATACACATGTGCTATCTAAGAGTCAGAGAATACCATGCTCCAGGCATCCATTCAGTCAAAGTATACGCACACATACAGTTTCTGTTTCACCCACCCAGGCTGCTGTCCTTCCACCCATCCTTGCTTCATCATTGACCCAGCCATGCACCATACCATATTCTTTCCTTCCCAGCCACCTCTGGGTCCAAGCAAACACATATCGTTCTTCTTTGCCAGCCATCATACAAGTTCGCGTCCCACTTACTTACACCCTTCTTTCGCTTTTCGTTCATCCCATCCATCACGTTCGTCTAAGAACTTATTGGGATTCTTCTCACCAAAAACTTCACAGCTAAGTCGAAGTACATTTCGAGGAGGCTACTACCTGGTTGATTTGTAATTGTAATACACCCGTGCAGAAAGCACACTATGCAGTCTTCAATCTCAATAAGTAAGGAATATATAGCTTACCTGTTTCCGCCACCACCGTTTGATCCCCCACAGGAACGGCCGCCAGCTCTTCTACCGCCGCCTCCTCCCCAGAGGCCTCCGAGTCCTGGTCCAACACAGCCACCTCCGCGCTGGCCCCGTCACCAGATGTTACACCTACAAAGTACATTTAAGAATGTTAGAATACACCACTCACTACTATATAATATTTGGTCTAGGAGAAATGTTAAAAAAACAGAATACAATGTAATAATTTGTGACTGTCTACTCCATAGTAAAAATGTCCCATTTTCCAGGGAAGGCTGTTGTCTTGCTGCACTTTTATGCACAAATGATGAATGCTTGCTTTTGATTTTTAACACGCACCACTTTTTCTCCTAACAGACAGAAGCTTGACTCCTGAGTCCTAAGAACACGACCAGGATCAAGTTCAAACTAGGTGAGAGTTCGGCTCGACCACAAGAAATGTGTCCAATTAATCGTCAGCACTAACCACTTTTCCGTTTACAGTTAAATAGTTTTATGACAAAGTAGATTTTAATAAATGTGTTTACTTTTAATAAAGCTTTTAAACTTAAATAGACTCTGTGGTTTTTGTTCCTCTAGACTAGAGTGGATGAGCTAAAGGTTTTGGAATTTTTGCAAGCATGAGTGCCTCTGACACTTCTTGACTGTGCTGTGACTCCGTACTACTCTCTTGTCCTGCGTACGATAATCTAGAGATCATTGGGGATCTATAATCGGTGACTTCGGGAGCTGAATGACTCTGCCACACTATCTAGTCAGTAAGGAGACAGTGCATAGAGGTATTGCTGAATATAATGGGAGTCCAATGGAATTGCCAAATGTCCAATCTTAGTTAGCTACACAGACAGACTAATAAGAATAGTCTAGTAATACCACAGGGAGTCATATTCGAGGCAGGATAAGAATTTATATCCAGTCTACAAGAAGATCAAAGACGATTTAGAAAAAATCGAATGAGGAACGCTAGGAAAAAATAGGTACTGTTTATTAAAATGTAAACTTACTGGGGCCAGCAAAGGAGCCCTCGCCTGCCCGATCCTGGCCTGCATCCTCAGCACCCTCCTCCTGTCTCCTCTTGCCCTTGGGGGGAGCTGATGTACAACATGAAAGAAAGAAAAACCAGAAAACATGGATGAGATTTTTCAACCAAATCAAACATTTCAAAAGAACAATAACAACATATTTTGGAAAAATAGCAAATAGATAGACAACTATTCCACGGGATCTATCTCATGTGGTATACTACGTTATTCGTATTGCCTGATTTGCGGAACGTTGACTTAGAAAGTTCCTATGTAACTCAATAAACAGACTACTAAAGAGGTTTGCCTAGGCCTGGCACTGCAGGCAGCAGTGCGCAACACGTGACAGACAAAGTCCATCCTGCTTGCAGATCAGTGAATACTCAAACTATCAATCCACCCGCCACCACCGCCACTATTTCTTCTTATAGCCATGTGACTGTCTAAAGGAAGGACTGGACTTCAGTCTGTTGGGGCTGATTTAGAAGTCCCTTGCGGAAGTTGCGGCTGATTTTCCTCCATTGTTGCGTGCCTTTTCTGACGCAGCGGCAGAACAAAAGACTCGCCATGGTGTTGGTGCGGCGTATATATTAAAAAAAAACACATATGGGCATATGGGCGATGCATCACGTTGTAAAGCCCTGCGCCATCAGGGGGCGTACCGGCGCAAGGGAGGGCGTACCTGCGCAGGAACGAATCCTAAAAGTGGCTGAGGGAAATCTACAAGATGTCAATCAGTCACTTTTAGGACAATGATGCATGACTCAAACCCTGCGCGCTTGAAGCCGACGTACGGCTTGATGCAGCATTGGGGAGATAGGGTACCCCAGAGCATTGCTGGAGCTGCGCCATCGTTGGCACGCAACTCCAGCAATGCGCTGCCTTTACGGCACAGATGCGTAAGGCTTCTGTGACGTTTTGGGCCAATGGGTGGTGGTGGCATGGCACACAATTACTGCCGCATCCCTGCTACTTTGCAGGGATGCGCCGGTAATTGAAAATATGACCCTTACTGTCTAGCATTACGCAGTTCTTTTCTTTACAGTACACTCATACATAATTTCTCAGGCCAATGAAATGCTTCTGAACACAACATACAAAACAAAGAAGCATAGTAGCAAGCAAGGCTACTGAGAAGGAGAGCAGTGCACCTGAAATGCATAGAAGATTTTGAAATATAATTTACCTCAATGTAATCGGCAGCATTATTGCTCTTGGTAAAGAACAAAGATTTGCAAATAACAGAGCAGGATAAAACAGAGTAGTAAATGTACTACTACTACTACTCACCAAGCCCGGGGACCTCTACGCCGAGCGCGTCCAGCAAGTCCCGCTCCCGGTCCATGACATCGGTCCAGCGGTGGGTGGCCTGGTTATATGTGCGCCGGACCCCAGAGATCTTGTACATGGCCCGGCACACCTTCTCCCACCGCTTGCGACGCTCCCGGATGCCATAGCCGGTCGCGATCTTGCCGCCTCCCAGGATCGTCTTGGGGAGGCGGCGCTGGACGTGGAAGATCAGTGCCGCCACTTCCTCCGCGCTGAAGATCTCCCTCGGGACCACTTGCTCCCCCCTTAAACGCCCGCACGGGAGCCGGGCACGGGGTGCGGGACCCTTCCCCTTCTCAGGGTGCTTCCCGGCTCCCTTTACCATGGTCTGGGCAGAAATAAACTTAAATGATAAAGAAGAAATAGAATAGTGAAGAAGAAAAGAAAAGAGTTTAAAAAAGTAGTTTAAAAGTAACTAAAAGCTGCAGAAAACACAAAAATATAGAGCTAGAAAAATAGAGGGATAGATAATAAGTAAAATTAGATCAAAAAAACTTCAAACAAGCAAAGGATGGCAGAGATTGAGAGAGGATAGAGAAAGCATGCCCAGAACCATAGCAATGAATGAGAAACAAGATGGCCGCGCCCGTTCACGACCGCGTGGGTAAGTTCGCGCGAGATTTTCCTTGCGAGTACGCGCGAAATTGTACTAGCGAGCAGCACACTTTGCGAGATTACACATAGCGGGCGGAAACGGAATTACGTCACGCCAACAAGATGGCCGCGCCCGTGTACGACCGATAGGGTAACTTGGCAAACGTATAGCTAGAAGCGCCTCGCGAACACGCGCAAGATCACGCGAACATACACGTCGCAACAAAAACAATTTTGTATTCGCACGTATTCGCGGCTTCCGAAATCGATCTCGCACGGATTCGCGCCCCAAAAAACGCGCGAAATTGCAGAAAAAACGATTTTAGCTAAACTGAAAGCAATGAGCAGGTGCAAAAGTTCAAACTTAACATTAGTAACATTCAAGGTAGTGCTTCCTGATGGGCCCCTCCAGAGTTTGCAACTATTCTATGACCCTGCTATGACCCAAACAGCAGGCTCATAGAATAGCACCATAAAGGTCCTGTGAAAAAAAAATTTCACTGCAACAAAAAGCAAATTACAGATAAGGAAGGAAGCAAGTGCCAGCCAGACTGGAACTTTCAAAATTACTGACACATTAATGAAACACAAATTAATTGATGGCAGTTGAAGAAGGGCAGGTGTGCTTGCTTTTTTCAACCACCATAATCTACAGTGATAAATAAACCTAATAGGTGCCAGTGAGGATGTACTAGAGGGTGGCATGGGTGTCCCAGAGGGTGGCAGTGGTGAAACAGAGGGTGCTGTGAACCTGTGATGATAAACCAGACGTAGAAACAACATAGTCGCGGCCGTTGCGAGCCGAAAAGTAAGTTCGCAATTGCGAACTTGTCCCAAAATCGGCGCGAACACGCGCCAACACAAAAAACGGAAAAATCCGCAAATCCGCTAGAGTTCGCGGATCTTCGCGGATTGCGAATCCGTAAATACGCAAGTTCGCGGATTGCCAATCCGCAAAATCCGCCCATGCTTACTCAGCATCGTGGCCATCTGACATAGGCGGCACCCCATTACCCAAGAAAGTGGTCAAGAATCTTGGCATACATTTGGACTAGAAACTTACAACGAAGGAGCAAGTTACAGCTACCCTGGGCTCCTGTTTACACATGCTAAGCCTTCTACGCAAGGTATTTTCCTTTCTCCCTTGACCGCACGGAAAACTCTCATTCAGGCACTGGTGATGAGCCTGGACTACTGTAATGCTCTCCTGATTTCAGCAAGTGAGTCTTCTTTGAGTAGACTTCAAGTAGTTCAAAACCCCGCGGCCCGCCTTGTCTCAAACTCTCCTGCCAGGACAGCTTCTCTCCCTCTTCTACAATGGCTACACTGGCTGCCAGTGTGCAAAAGGGTCAACATTAAGATATGCTGCATTGAGCGCAAAGCTTTAAATGGCAAAGGTCCTAGATATCTTGCAGGAAAACTCAGTCAATATCAGCCACCCAGACCTCTATGCTCAGGAGCTAAATCTCTGCTTCTCGTCCCGCGTTTTAAAAAAACACTTTTGAGTGGGAAGGCATTTTTCCACCTAGCCCCCTTTTACTGGAATCAGCTCCAATTCATCTTCGGAGATGTGCCATTCTCAGAGGATGAAAGCATTCGGTGCCACTTAGAGGAAATTCCTCCCTGCAAATCTGTTCAGCATGAGCTTACTACACTTTAGGCTTTCAGCATGGAATGCTATTTGAATACAGATTTCTGGCATTACCCCTGGAGCTAATGGAGTGTTCAGGTTATCAACAAAAGAATAAGTCACAGAGGGAAGGCTCACAATAACGCTCAATAACATTTTATTCTTAACTGATTATCAAAATCATCTTTTCTCATTTAGAACTGATCATCAGTTGCACTGTATTAGTGGCATGTAACATTGTATGCAATTTAACTGTGCTAACATGCAATAGATCCACCGAGTACCGTGCAATGACAAGGTAAACCACTAGGGAATTATTGTGTGGGTTCAGGTTTTGCAGTCTTAACACCACACGGAGCTCCCAATTTTGTGGGGTTAACCTTTTACATTTACCTCTTGCTTTGAGGGGCTGTTAAATGCTTGATGGACTATCTGGGTAGAGTGGGGATGTGGGAGGGCGTGAAGGGGTATATGGGTAGGATGGCGAAGTTGTTTCCTTGGAGAGGATGATATTGTTTGCTTTCCTTGTCAGAAATAGAAACAGGGAACAGGGGTTGACTATTGCAGCAGCAAAAGCCCTGTGCAATTTTTAAGGCAGAATTCGGTTCTGGTTTTCCCACAACCATAAAAGTGAGTGTGGAATAACCAAACCATTTGGAATCAGGTGGAGTGGAATTACATGAAGGCGTTCCAGGCTTCCTGACTTGTAATCAGCTCCAAAGAGTATTTGAGATGTTTGGAGAATGGGGAGAATGGCTGACTAAACACTGACATAGCTGAGGAATAGTTCATCAGTTTAAAGTATACCTGACAGCCCCAACTCCACCATCACTGAGCACTTCCAGATAGTAGCTATTTTCTTCAAATTGTCCCTAAAATTTGAAATGCAATAGTTTGCATTTCTTCAGCTTTAAATGTGCATATTTTGAACAAGCATGCACACTTTTCATACACACCACTGCCTTTTCAACAAGGCAGATTTACAGGTAACAAAAGGTAGCAATTTTGAACTTTGAGAAATTGGATTGTTGGTTGAGGAGGGTGTGAACAGCCACAATCCTTGTAAGGATGAACCACAAACAAGCACCTGTGCTTAACCCTCTGGTAGCTTGACACAAAAGCAGTCAGGCTTAACTTAGAGGCAATGTGTAAAGTATTTATGAAGCACATAAACAGTAATAAAGTGAAAACACATCCCAAGAAAAATCCCACACCAATTTCGAAAAATAGAGCAACATTTAATAAACTGCTTGAAACCAAAACAACATAAAACCAATCAGTAGACCAAGATATATGTAATTTTAAAGGTTTCAGGAAAGTATAGTGCTGTAAATCGCAAAGCGCTACTCACAGCTATCTGGTCATGCGAGACCGGGACACAAGTTCAGGCTGAACGCGATGAAGCATGGATCACTTACAGGGACCGTGTTAGCCCCGCTGAAACAGTTAACTTCCAAAGTCCAGTGCAAACAGTTTCATTCGCGGTGGCAGAGGCTGCGAGGAGCAGGGACAGTATTGGGAATGGACGTTGATGTAGTGCAAACAGTCAGTCAGGATTCACAAATGGCAATCACAGTAGCATGAAAATCCTGTTTGACGTTGCGGATAGCTGTTACTGGAGATTCACACTGGCGATCACTGAGTGGTTGTGAAGAGCCCAAAACTGCACGATTACTCTTTTTCTTCAAGGAGGAGCCCAACCGATGAGACCTCAAGGGTCCAGGACCTTGGGGGCTCCTCTTGGTGATCAGGAACTCACGCCAGTAGAGGCCAGCAAGTCTCAGACAGGTCCAGTTGCAGGTTCAGGTAGGGCCAGTTGCATATGGTCACCTGGACAGTTGTAGAAGGGCCCCTTGAGCTTGCTGTGTGCCTGTAGTTCAGAGTAGGAGGTTAGTCAGCTGACCATTGGAGTATCTTCAGCCTGGAATGAAGGTGCAGGCCCAGTGTCCTTTGTGTTTGAGCAGGGCCAGTGCCTTTGAAGTGCAAGTGTGGTAAGTGACAGCTCCGCCTCCCATCAAGCCAGGATGGCCCGTCCTACCAGCACCAATACCCTATATTGTATAGGGCACCTGCCAACTGTCAATTACACCTAGTCATGTGACACAAGAACAAGTTGCATGCACCAAATGGATGGTGCGTGAAAAGGCCAACTTTCTAAAATTGGCTTTTTCAGAATTGTGACTTAAAATCTGACTTTATCATTAACGAGGGTTTTAAATTACAATTCCTCAGACACCAAACATGACTTTCCTACCTGCTCCCAAACAAACGTTATTACCTAATAAATGTAATAAGGTAGCCCAATGTTATCCTATATGAGAGGTAGGCCTTGCATTAGTGAAAAATTAATTTGAGAGTTTTTCACTACCAGGGTAGGTAATATCTAAAAGTACATGCCCAACTGTTTAAATACAATGCACCTTGCCCTATGGCCTCTTTGGGGTCTACAATAGAGGTGATATATGTATTATAAAGGAAGGTTTAGACCTCACAAAATGTTTGTTGCGCCAGGTTAAAATGGCAGTTTAGAAATGCACACACAGGCTGCAATGGTAGGTGTGAGACATGTTTAAAAAGGCTACATAAGCGGGTGGCATAATTTACAAGCCCTGGATACATGCAGTACCACTTCACTAGGGACTTACAAGTACATTAAATGTGCCAATTTGGCCACATTTAAATAGAGAGCACAAGTACTTTAGTACTGGTTAGCAGTGGTAAAGTGCACAGAGTCTTAAAGCCAACAAAAATGGGTCCAGAAACCAGGAGGTGTGAAGGCAAAAGGTTTGTTGGCTCCCCTGCAGAGAGGGCTTGGTCCAACATGAACTTTCTAAGTATTTAGAAAGTATTTTTAGAGTACTTTGTGAAATCTGCAATGCTCAGATATTTAATTTACTCTCCAATGCTCAAATGTACGAATGGAAAAGTGTATTTGCGCACAGCAATCCCACTTTTCCCTCATTGTCCAACTATGGGCATCATTTACAAAAAAATAATGCAGCGCAGCACTGCTAGCCATTTTGCTGCACTGAGCTGCATCATTTTAAAAGCACAGGGATGCGTCGTATTAAAAACAATACGGCGCATCTGTGTGCTTTCCCCTGCACTGGAGCACAATTGCCTGCCATGCGCCAGTGCAGGCACCCTTCTGTCATGTTGCAAGGGTGCCTGCGTTGCAGGGATGATTGCTTTTGTGCAGGAAGATGCTCCTTCCTGCACAAAAACAATCATTGAGGGTGTTTTCCTTTTTCTATAGAAAGATGAAAAAAATGAGGAGAAATATTTCTCCTCATTGCGCCACTCCTTCGCCTCCCCTGTGGAGGATTCTAAGGCATTCCCAGCTTTACAAAACTTTGCAAATCTGGGGATGTGTCAGGTTCCATGGATGTTGTGTGGGAACACCTATGACAACACCCATGGAAAGCCCCTTTCACGCAGAGTAATGCATGAAAGGGGCACACATTTACAAGGCCATAAAACGCAAGATGACTTTACGTGGCCTTGTAAGTATGGGCAGGCACACTGCACTGCCGGTGCGCCCAAAAAAGTGTTGCAGGACAATGGCCTTGGAAATGAGGTGCAATGTTTCCTGAAGGACAACACCCTTCCTCTACATCGTCAAGCCTAAGGGCCTGATAACGAGTCGGGCAGTCTTGCAACCACCAGACTTGTGCTAGCGCTGGGGTGGCAGTCCACTATTTTGCAGTTTACAACTTTCAAAGTCGTATCGGCGGTGGACCGCCGGTTGCGCCAGGTAGTGGCGCAGCTGTGCCACAACACAATATGCAGAGTGGGGACTGGAACAGTCCCGCTCAGCATATTATGAGTTTGTCTACCGCCAGAAATTCATGGTGGGAGCCTCAGCATGAAAAAGCTGGCAGCAGAGGACAATGTGCCCCCGGCCATGGGAATACAATCAGGGGGTGCAACATGTGCTCTTCTGTTTGCATCCCCACAAAGTTCCAGCACAGCATGGACGTTATCATCCGTGCTGGAACTTTCTTGCTGTTCCCACTGCAGTGCCTGTTTTATAGCACCACTGAGAGAGCACAAGTTTGAAAAAAATGTATAAGTACACCATATTTACAAGCACGTAGTTAGTTTAAACATGTTTTGCACACAAGTGTTTTATATCCAGGAGTGAAATATACAGAGTGTTTTATATTCAGTAGCGAAATGTATAGAATGTTAAGTAGAGTAACTATAATTATAACGGTGTGAGATTAATGTAGAAATGTTGGAATATATGTGAAAACCTCATGTTCTCATGTTAAAAGAATCATGTCCGAATTAAATGTAACTTTGAGATCCAGTATAATGTGTAGGCCTTAGGGCAATTCACAGCAAACCTAAACGTGCTGCTAAAATAATGTGAGATAAGGTTGACATGGTTCTTCCAAATGTACTATTGAACTTAGGGTTAAAAGTATATGCTTTATAGATGTGTTATTTTAGAAACGTATGCTAGTTAAGAATGTTTACTGTCATCAAGTTAACGTCTTAAGAGTGCAGGGACCTGCTGCATGTAAATCAAGTAGGCCTGAGCAGATAATGTCATGTCGTTTAAATTGCCATGTGCTCGTTAGGGAAGAGGTCGAGAGGTGTCCAGCACAGAGCTTTGAGAGTGTTTTACGACCAAAGATATGGTGGAGTCTGGAATTTGAGGCCCACTGCAGGATGAGCTGTATGCAGGTGCGAGGGTCCTAATCAGCTCGAATGAAAGGGACTTTGTTCAGTGGCGCCTTGCGCAGGCTTGGAGGAGTTTCCAGGAATTTAGGGGGTATCGGCGCACTGGAGAAGCAGCCTGGGAACCAAGGCCAACTTTAACGAGGGTCTTCAAGAGTACCATCATGGAGTTTGCCGCGCACAGAGATACCACGTGAGGGGCGTCCCAAGGGGCGTTTCTGTTGGAAATATGATTTGGTATTAGGGAAAGAGACCCGGGAGGAGAGCAGAGCAGATGATTTTGGGAGCCTAAGGAAGCGGATGGGTAGGCAGATAGGCTGATTAGGAGAGACCCACAATCAGAGAAGAGACAAAGAGAAGTGCGTGATCTTCTTAGGAAGTCACCACGGCTGACACCTAGAGGGGTAAAGATCTTGCTAAGTAGGGATGTCACTTAGTATAGTGTAGGGACAGACTAACCTTAATTTTTCTTTTCTGTAATGACTTTGAGGTTGCAACTTATATCCATTTTGACAACCCTTATGGTTTTCGAGATTGTACTTATTATTCTGTTTTTCAGACTTAGACTACTCAAGAAGTTCATGTTTGTAGTGATACCAATATATCTTTTGAATCTCATTTTGAGAAGTTTGTATCTTCAGTTATCTTTGACTTTATATTAAATCTTTAAAACTTAATCCTGGTCAGTGGTCATTTAGAGTGGTGGAAGTTCTTAATTGTTTGACTTATTATAAGATTATCTTTTACTCAATGACAGGTACCAACGATTCAGTCGACTTAGTATGGGATTTGGTAAGGTAACTAGTAACAAGTAATCCCGCGTTAGCAGTTGGTAGCAGAGTGAGGATGGTTATCTTCTTGAGGAAGGTAATCTAGAGAGGTTAGTTTACCCCAAGGCCCGAGACGTCGAGAGACGAGCAGCGGAAGAATCGTGTGCCGAAAGTTGCAGACGGTGCGAGAAAAGCAGCAGTATCGGAGGAGAGTGAGTATAACAAGGGTCATGCGTGAACAGATTGCGGTGTTTTGTGTTGTATTTGTATTGTAATGTCTTGCGGAGTTGAATGCCTGTAGTGTGAATGAGAGAAGGTTGTGAGCGCGCGCAACCTGGTAAACTGGTAACCTGGTAAACGGGTGAACTGGTGAAATCTTAAGTTCAGGCCAGAGCTTAAGTGGTTTTGGGTGTATCGAACATCCAGGGTAGTTGTCGACCATAGTACGGAGGTCACGAGGTACCATTGACCGCCGTGGATCCAAGATAGGGGGAGTGTAAGAGAGAGTGTATGAGTAACGGACGCTGGTCGAAAGTTACTGTGTGTGAGTAACCTATCGGAGAAGGCGATTGTCTGGAAGTAAACGGAAAGATATTTCGCCAAGTTAAGGTGACAACTACAGAAAGACTGTGGGCGTACAGTCAAGAAAGGCGATCGCTTGGACGGAAGTAATCATTTTTTCAGAGTATGAATGGGACGCGTGCATGACCGAGGAGACGAGCTGAGAAAGGAGGGGAACTGCTGCGAAGGGGGACGGGTGACGTCGGCTAGAGCCGCGCTGTGATTGAGCGGTTGGTGAGCCGCGCTCTGGTTGGGCGGCTAGAGTGACGTCGGAGGAAAGTCGCGTACGGATAGGCCAGTTAGTGAGAACGGCGCTGAGATTGGTGGAGTGTCATCAGGAAGTAAACAAACGCGGAGAAAAGAGAAATCATGAAGTGTTTCAAGTGTTTGAAAGGGATTTTTAAACGCAAACGAAGTGAGCATTATTATGGGGAAGAGGCTCCGCCGGAGGGTACGCCAGCTCATTATATGGCAACGAATGTTGGGCTGCATACCATATTATGGATTGGGGCTTGGAATAAGCTTACGGAAGGGAATGAGGAAATGCAGTTCCCGAAGTACGGGACGTTTAGGTTAGAGGTGTTACATCGGCTAAAAGCAACCATGTCCTCATTGAAACCCTCACCTAGACCAACACAGTTTGAGGCCCTTAATGCATGGATTAAGGCTGCACACGATCGAAATTTGAACAGGCGTCAACAAAGGCTGACGCGATCGGTAAGGGCAGTACGAGATTCTAAATGGGATGAGGAAGCAAAGCGATGGAGGGTACAGGCTATTGAGGTGGAAAAAATTTATCCGATGAGGGAGGTGGCAGGAGGAGGAGGAAACCTCATGGAAGAAGACGAGGAAAGCGAGTCGGAGGACAATCTGATAAACAGATTGTTAATGGATAGACCACCTCCGAGAGTGGGGTTGATAGAAGATAGAGGGCTCGCAAGGGAAGATGGGAATGACATAGAGGGATATACACCACTCCCTATATCGGAATGGACACCTATCAAAGGCGGAGAAACACCTCAAAACAACACTGTACAGAGTGTAGTGGGAAGGTTTGTGGTGCAGAAAACGCCAACCACCGAAAGGGCTGAGTCTATGGGATTGCCAGACGCTCTTCAGGTGCCTGTTACCATAGGACCCATAATTTCGATCTATAACCCTGAGAGAGATAGAGAGGAACAACAAAGGCAATTGGATAGGGAAAGGATTGAGATGGAAAGGAGGAATAATGTGACAAATGCATGGAAACAATTGCCAGGATCGGTAACATGGAATACCCCATTGGACACAACTGTCGGTCCCAATTCAGAACAGGGAGGACCGAGAGGACCAATGGATCTAAGGGGACCGCGGCCAAGACCCTATTCAGAATTAAGAGCTGATTTGAGGGAATGGGACGGGTCCATAGTATCCCAGAGTAACAGGACAAGAACTGAACCAGAGTGGGAAAGCAGGGGTAACGGGACTGTATCTCATTGTGGGGCCAGCGAAAGCAGTCAGGGCCGGGAAGGCCAAAGTCAAGAGAATAGAGGGGATACATGTCCTACAAATCAGAGAGAACAGCAGGAACAAAATACCAGGAGTATGGAGTGTGAGGAGGTGTCTCGCCTCACGCAATCAGAGGGAGACCAAAGAACGCAAGAGTACAGAGATAGGTTTAGGTGCACCCATCATACACACGCACCTGGGGAGAATGTACAGCACTGGCAAAGAGGGAACAGTGGAAGGTCACGTCATACATCGAGTGATCGGAGGTCACAGGTGCATGAGGAAGAAAAAGAGAGTAACGGAATTCCTTACCATACATCCCGTGAAACCAGACAGGTTGGGGAACGCGGGGCTATGAGGCGCGAAGGAGTGTTTCACTACCCACCCCGAGAAGATGGAAAGGCATGGGACCTAGAGAGATGGGAACAGGGGAGGACTCCCTTTAACTCACCAGTGCCTAGGCGCAGGGCTAGGAGCTGGGACGGGAGGGAGGCAGAAGGCACATCTGGACCAGAGGTGCTGAAAGCTGCGATAAAGGTTAAAAGGCTTGATGTCTCCAGTCTGAAATCCGACTTAGACGAGATTATAGAAGGAACGGTGCCTTTAGAAAGGATCGATTTGTACGAACAAGATGAGTTGCTGTTCATAGCGAAGGATACTACTAGGAGAGCTAGAGCATTCCACGAGAAACTGTCTAATTTGGCCGACAGATATGCTGTAGATTTATCTAGGACAAGAGCACTACAGAGTAACCATAGGTTACAATATTCAGACCAAGACCTAGATGAGAAGAGGACTACTGGATTGAAAACTCACATAAGAGAGCTGATATCAGGAATAAGAGTGTGGAGGGAACTGGATAAATGGGAAGAAAAGTGGTCGAAGAAGGGCACGGTTAGGCGAAGTACAAATGTGATGACCCCCGAGGGAAGGGTAATGCAGATGGAGGCATTTCCTTTGCGAGAAATATCGAATGGAAATTATGTACATGTGCCCTGGAGTAGAGGAGACTTAGCTGCATTTACCAACTCATTTCCGAAGTTGCGGGACAATCCAGTAGAGTGGTATAAGCAGGTAGAGAGGTTTGTTAAAATTTCGAAAGTATTGTGGATTGATTTGAACACGTTGTTTGACATCGTGGTCCCATCTGATCTGTGGACCCCTTGTAAGACTAGTGTCGAATGGCCAAATGCTGAACCATTGAGGGATGCTCGGACAAATGGACCATCTGAGATTGTCATGCGAAAGTATGAAAGGGTAATAGCTTGGTTGAAAGATAAGGTACCACCTCAGGATATAGATTGGGTAAAGATAGATCGAACAAGGCAAGAACCGAAGGAGACCGTGCATGAGTTTTATGAGAGGTTGTTGAAAACATTCAAGCAATACAGTGGACTTGATGTAATGGATCCCAAAGATATAGGACAATTTGTGTCAAAGTTTGTCTTGGGGTTGAGACCTGACATTTGCTTGATGATTCAACAACATTTAATCTGTTGGCAGAACAAACCACTAGATGAGATTTTACGTTATGCCAGATACTGTAGTGATGAAATAGACTCTAAAGCCAAGAATCTAAAGGAGAAATTGATGGTGGTACAAATGCAGTCCGCCGGGAAGGGTGGCCAGCAGAAACAGGGGATGGGACGAAAGCCAAACGGTCAGAATAAGGACAATGAGGAAGGGCAGAGACCTAGGATAGACTTTGCCACTTTAAAGAAAACGACAAAGTGTCATCAGTGTCACCAGGTGGGGCATTGGCGACGCGAGTGTCCCTTTAACCCTGAAAATGGAGAGCTAGAAGTAGAAGAGCAGGTCCAAGAAGTCCCAGCGCAAAAGGTGACAGTTCCAAGTAGTAAGGTGGCCAAAGGGGGGACTTCGGCTCCACGGGCCCAATTCCCACAGCCACCGAAGATAGCAGCTGGGGGAAAGGTCTTTAAACAAATGCCTCTGTTTATCGAGGAAGAAAAGTGTTATTACATTGATCCATTGACAGGACAACGGGTGAGCAGTGAAGAGGACTGTACCCTCGGGGCAGTCCTAGAAGTGGATCAGAGAGGGCCATTTGTTGAGGCAGAAGTGGCAGGGTGTCCCACTACGTTCTTAGTGGATACTGGGGCTACTCGTTCGACTCTGAGATCAGCGGTGGTTCCAGACTTGCCAATGTCAGGGGAAACAATTCAGGTGGTAGGAGTCGCAAATAAAAGAATGACTAGTCCTTTGACAGAACCAGTGTCTGTGAAAATTGGAAACCACATGAACGAACATCAGTTTGTGGTTTGTGACTCGAGTCCGGTATGTCTGTTAGGAAGGGATTTGTTGTGCAAATTGAACTGCACCATATACTGCACCCCGCAAGGAGTGGAGGTACAGACTACCGACGAAGATGCTACTTTTAAGGTGGCCAATTCGAAATCTTGTGTAGAACTATATCCTACTCTGACAATAGAAGATCTTCCCCAAGACCTACGAGATGCAGTGGCGTCAGAGGTATGGGATTTCACAGGAGAAGAAATAGGATTGATTAAGGGGGTAGAGCCGGTAAAAATACTGGTAAAACCAAATGTTGAGTTTCCAAGAACGCCTCAATACAAATTGTCACAAGAAACGATTGCAGGAATAAAGCCTGTGATCGAGTCAATGATACAACAGGGAATACTGAAAGAAATCGTGGGTAGTCCTTGTAACTCCCCGATTATGGGTTTACAGAAACCTAGTGGGAAATTCAGGATAGTACAGGATTTGCGAAAGATTAACAACATAGTTGTTTCATGTTGTCCCGTGGTACCGAATCCTTCAGTGATACTGTTTCAAATACCATGTCAAGCAGAATGGTTCACAGTGATAGATCTTTGCCAGGCTTTCTTTTCAATCCCATTGGATGAAGAGAGCAGGTATCTTTTTGCTTTTAAAATGGAAGATCGCGTTTTAACATGGTGTCGAATCCCACAAGGATTCACAGACAGCCCATCCATCTTTAATCAGTTGCTGAAAAAGAATCTCGAGAATCTAGTACTGCCACAGAACTCGGTTCTGGTACAGTACATAGATGACCTACTTGTTGCGTCAGAGACAGAGGAAGCTTGTAAAGCAGACTCAATTGCCTTACTGAACCATTTAGCTGAAAATGGACATAAGGTATCTCCAAGCAAGTTGCAGTATTGTCTGACAGAAGTACAGTATCTAGGGCACAGGTTAGAAAAAGGGAAACGTAAGGTGTCCCCAGAGAGGATTGAGGCGATAATGAAAATGAATGCGCCTACAACACAGAGAGAAGTTAGAATGTTCCTAGGAATGGTGGGTTACTGCCGACAGTGGATAGTTAACTTTTCACTGAAAGCAAAGCCCTTACAGAAACTGACGCACAAGGAGGTGAGTGATCCGGTACCATGGGATGAAGAATGTCTGGTGGCGTTTTTACAGCTGAGAGACGATTTATGTCGTGCTCCAGCTTTGGGAATGCCCGATTACGAGAAGTCATTTTCACTCTATTGCTGTGAGAGAGAGGGATGTGCTTTGTCAGTCTTGGCACAGACCCACGGAAACGCCCGTAGACCAGTTGCATATTTTTCGGCTACATTAGATCCAGTAGCCGCAGCGTTGCTCGGATGTCTCAAATCCGTTGCTGCAACGGGTGTCAGCATTGAAAGGAGCGAGAGTATTGTGATGGGACATCCCGTAGTGGTGTATGCACCACATTCAGTTGAATTGTTAATGACCAGGACGAAGACGCAGCATCTGACCAATAGTAGGCTCACGCGCTATGAGCAAGTTATTCTTGCCGCAGAGAACGTGACCCTCAGGAGATGCTCTGTCTTGAATCCTGCTACTTTGATGCCATTACCCACTGTGATAGAAGGCGAAGGATGTGAAGACCACGATTGCCTTGATGTGACTGAACTGTGCACGAAACCCAGACCAGATATTGTGGATGAGCCATTGTCTGACCCCGATGAAATTTATTTTGTTGATGGCTCATGTTTAAGAGACGATACTGGTCGGTTGAGAGCAGCTTATGCTGTTTGTACTATTACTGGAGTTGTGGAAGCCGCTTGCCTGGAAGGAGTACATTCCGCACAGGTAGCAGAAATTATTGCCCTAACTCGTGCCTGCATAGCAGGAAACGGAAAGAGAGTCACCATCTACACGGACAGCCAATATGGTTTCGGTGTGGTTCATGATTTCGGGCAGCTGTGGTCTCAGAGGGGTTACATGACCTCCTCTGGTTCGCCCATTCGAAATGGAGAATTTGTGCGGCTGTTGTTAGAAGCATTACAAGGTCCAGTTGACATCGCAATAGTAAAAGAATACTAAGAATACAGATTTTGTGTCACAAGGCAATAGGTACGCTGATGAAGTCGCACGCTATTGTGCAGAACAAAACTATTCTTTCTCAAAAGTGGAAATTGAGGGGGTTGAAGAAAGAACAGAATTAAGCATGATGTTAGAGACCGTGGATTCCTGGGAAGATTTGAGGGTAATGCAGGAGAATGCACCAGAAACTGAGAAAAGGGCATGGGAAACCGCAGGTTGTGTGCGAAGTGAAATGGATTTTTGGGTTTCAGCAGATGGGAGAGCTGTGTTACCTGAAGAATTAGCTAATCCCATGGCAAGAGAAATACATGGTCCAGTACATCTAGGAAGGGCTGCTATGATGAGAGTGTTTAGGCAAACTTGGTATTGCCCTAAATTTAGAATAGCAGCAGAATCAGTATGTAAGCGATGTGTTACCTGCCAACAACTGAATGTAGGCAAACGAACACCAGTCACACTGAGTCACATTGGTCGGGGGGGCCTTTCAATAGAATGCAATTAGAATGCAATTAGATTTCATCGAAATGCCAAGGGTCAATCGCCTTAGGTATGTGTTGGTGATTGTATGTGTATTTTCCAGATGGGTTGAAGCGTACCCTACACGTAGGTGCGATACACTCACAGTGGCTAAATTGTTGCTCAGGGAGTTGATACCGCGCTTCGGGGTGCCTGCCTCTTTGGAATCGGACAGAGGAAAACATTTTAACAGCGAAATAGTGAAGATGTTGTGCTCCACATTGAATATCGATCAAAAGCTGCATTGTAGTTATCGACCAGAAGCTTCAGGAATTGTGGAACAAGTGAATGGCACTTTGAAGAATAGATTGGCTAAAGTAGTGGCATCCACATCTTTGAGTTGGCCAGATGCTCTTCCTTTAGTGCTCATGAGCATGCGCAGCACCCCTGACAGGAGGACAGGTCTTTCTCCCCACGAGATCCTGATGGGGAGGGCCATGAGACTTCCTACAGTTCCAACTACTGCCCTATTGAATATTACAGATGATCTGATCTTGGATTATTGTAAAGGACTGTCTGACGCCATCCATTCTGTGTCCCTTCAGGTGCATGCAGTTGAAGTTCCAGCATCGAGGAACCTGTGTCATGACCTAAACCCAGGGGACTGGGTCTTGGTTAAAAAACACGTCCGGAAGAACTGCCTAGATGTTCGCTGGCGTGGGCCCTTTCAGGTAATCCTGATAACGAACACTGCAGTGAAGTGCGGGGGGCTGCCAAATTGGATCCATGCTTCCCATACTCGAAGAGTTCCAGCACCTCTAGAAGGAACAGCTCCCATCCCAGACGAAAGCCCGGAAGTGGAAGAAGAGTCGCAAGAAGGGATTGAGGCAGCTGAGGGGGTGTCAGAAGAAGTTGGGAACGCAACGGATTCAGAAGAAGAGCGAAGGCAGGATGGCAGTGAGACGGAAGACGCAACTGAAGGAGAGAGCAGAAGTGAATACGACTCAGACTCAGATCCGTATCAGAGCGACCAAGAACCAAGTGAGAGGACAAGGATTAGGAGAATAAGGCTTGGAGCTGCCACTTGGCCAGCAAGGAGAAGAAGGCTAAGTTTGAGGTCGGCCCAGGAAGAAACGCTTGCTCCTATATGCGAAGACTCAGATCCAGAAGAAGATATCCAGGATCAAGCCGAGGAGGGTCTTAGAAGATCAAGAAGGGTGCGAGTGCCTAGCAGAAGATACTCTACTCCCGACTGGACCTACCTTGTTGCAGATGTCTGGGAGACACAGAACAGGGAGGATCAGGGAAGTGGAACTGATCAGAACTGACCCGATCATCACAGTGCAAATAAGGTTTCTACTGCCAGGAGCAGAGACCGAAAGGTTGCTGACACTCAACATCGTTCATCCTGCTCTCCTGAGTGGAATAAGAAAATTGATTTTAGAGACAGTTGAGTTTCCAGTTTGTTGTTCACGATATCCAATATTGGAGGGAACTCTTCTTCGTTTGGAAATGCTTGAGCGAGTAGTAGAAATGTTAGGAGCGCTTATTGTTGTGGATTAATACCATATTACGAATGTCTTCAAAGGGGCGCAGAACTGGAAAGGTGAAGAAAGTGATCTTGATTAGAACGGACCCCTTTCTAATTGTGGATGTAGAACTGATAGTACCAGGAGTAGAAATTGAAAAAACGTTAACTCTCAATTTCGTCCGTCCACTTGTCCTGAGCGAAATAAGGAGAATAATCCTAGAAAAAGTTGACTTTCCATGTTGTGGTACGAACTGCCCAGAACCTGAGGGAATGTTACTTCGGATGGACATTTGTGAAGACGTAGTGTCCCTCCTTGAGCCATACATAACTTCAGACGAAAATAAGACTTTTGAAAAGAAATTGTAAAATTGTTGCAAGATAACCTAGCGCCGAGTGGAAGAAGAAAAAATAGTAGGGGTTTCCTTTTAGCGGATGGAGAAGGGCTAGGGTTGTCTATTTTCTACTGGACTTTGAACTGTTTTGCGGAAATAAATTGTCAAGCTTCCAAGAGTTCAAAAGAGAGACATTGCAAGAGAGAAAGACTTTGTTTGAAAAGAGGAAGAAGTTGATGCGGGAAGAACGTCCAAAGCGACACTGTTTGAGAACATGGAGGCTGGCAACCCGAACCGCAGGGCAAAATGTATAGTTGTTACACTTTTAGGAGTAGCGGTTTCTCTTATAATTTTAGTGGTAACTGTTTCCTTCCTAGTGGGACACGTGGGGGATGAAACTGCAGTCAAGGAGGATAAGGGAGTGTCAACACCGAAAACTACCATTATTAAGGAAAAGGGAAACATCAATGATAAAGACAAAGCGTTGTTAGATGCAGAAATAAAAAGGCTACATGCAGATGAGTCACAGGGAAATTACAAGTCAAATGCTTATGCTAAATTGCTTTATGAATATGTTGATGCTATGGAAGTGAAGGATTGTTACGTTTGTATGCAATTACCAGCTTCGGTAGAGGAGGGTATCAGATACCATCATCTTCCGTTGACATATGGAATCACATGCAGTTTGTTGTTGAGCATATTTTATGGACGAGAAGGGTTTGAGTATTATTTCTCGAATTTCGACTCGACATTGCCAGAGGTCCCGAATTTCAAGCATTTGAATAAGTGGGACTATTACAAAAGCGAAGACAGATTACACAAATGGTTTATTCCATGGAGAACGTTAGATACTTCACATGCTCGAAGAAACAATCTGACTTGTCAAATATCAGAAGTTGAGAAAAGGTTTGTAGGACAGGTAGATACTAGATACAGGAGGCAGAAGATCTTGAAGGCATCAGGACAATGGGAAACAGATTGGACCAAGGAGGAAAGGGCACATCAAAGAAAAGGTAGTATTGGTCCAATTGCTTTGGATAAGGAGAAACGGGGAAAACTGTGCATACACAGGAGTTACTCCTATTATGAAAACTTTTATGTAGGTCAAGTCAATTGTGAACATGCCTTTCAATTGGAGTATTACTCTAAGGACTTTTTGAAAGGGATGCAAGCAATACCAAATGTATATTTTGTATGTGGAAGAAATGCCTATGTGAAGTTACCAGATAATTGGTACGGATCATGCTATCTGGCTGTTGTCTTCCCTAAAATATATCATGTTGAGAATTTAGACACGCCAAAGAAAGAAATACCAACTAGATGGAAGCGAGGGCTGGGTGCAGCAGAAGTAGTTGGAGATGTACTAGGCGCTGCATTCCCTATCTCAGGACTGATATTGACTGACATTAAGATCAGGAGGTTAGCTACAGTCGTGGATAGGCTATCTGCCAGCACTGCAAGATCCTTGATGCTGATAAAAGGGGAGATGCAATCGATTAGGGCAATGGTTCTTCAGAACCGACTTGCTTTAGACGTTCTGTTAGCAAAAGAGGGAGGAGTCTGTAAGGCTTTGAAGGTCCAGGAATGCTGTACTTACATTCCAGACAATTCAAAACCTCTAGAGAAGTATATACAAAACATCACTGCCATACACTACGAAATTGAGGACCTGGCAAAGGTAAATGTGTGGGAAAAAGTAGGTCATGGAATGGGTAAAGTTGGAAGTTGGTTTGCCAACTTAGGAAAGGGTATCGTTTGGTACATACTGAAACCCATCATCATAATTGTGATTTGCGTAATCACTTTGTGGGGATTGGTGCGTTTGTATCAATGTTATAAAGCAAATAGGTTGCAGAGAGCTATGAGGAAACAGGAAGAAGAGTTGACAGCGATGCAGGACACTCAATATAAGAGTCTGAAAGCATTAGAGAGTATGAAAAGAGGTGGCACTGCCCTGTCTTCACTTTGAAGGGTTCTACATTTTTGGTGTCTTGGTGATGATGACCCCTGAAGGTCATCAAAGGGGGGACTGAGAGAGCACAAGTTTGAAAAAAATGTATAAGTACACCATATTTACAAGCACGTAGTTAGTTTAAACATGTTTTGCACACGAGTGTTTTATATCCAGGAGTGAAATATACAGAGTGTTTTATATTCAGTAGCGAAATGTATAGAATGTTAAGTAGAGTAACTATAATTATAACGGTGTGAGATTAATGTAGAAATGTTGGAATATATGTGAAAACCTCATGTTCTCATGTTAAAAGAATCATGTCCGAATTAAATGTAACTTTGAGATCCAGTATAATGTGTAGGCCTTAGGGCAATTCACAGCAAACCTAAACGTGCTGCTAAAATAATGTGAGATAAGGTTGACATGGTTCTTCCAAATGTACTATTGAACTTAGGGTTAAAAGTATATGCTTTATAGATGTGTTATTTTAGAAACGTATGCTAGTTAAGAATGTTTACTGTTTAAATCAAGTTAACGTTTTAAGAGTGCAGGGACCTGCTGCATGTAAATCAAGTAGGCCTGAGCAGATAATGTCATGTCGTTTAAATTGCCATGTGCTCGTTAGGGAAGAGGTCGAGAGGTGTCCAGCACAGAGCTTTGAGAGTGTTTTACGACCAAAGATATGGTGGAGTCTGGAATTTGAGGCCCACTGCAGGATGAGCTGTATGCAGGTGCGAGGGTCCTAATCAGCTCGAATGAAAGGGACTTTGTTCAGTGGCACCTTGCGCAGGCTTGGAGGAGTTTCCAGGAATTTAGGGGGTATCGGCGCACTGGAGAAGCAGCCTGGGAACCAAGGCCAACTTTAACGAGGGTCTTCAAGAGTACCATCATGGAGTTTGCCGCGCACAGAGATACCACGTGAGGGGCGTCCCAAGGGGCGTTTCTGTTGGAAATATGATTTGGTATTAGGGAAAGAGACCCGGGAGGAGAGCAGAGCAGATGATTTTGGGAGCCTAAGGAAGCGGATGGGTAGGCAGATAGGCTGATCAGGAGAGACCCACAATCAGAGAAGAGACAAAGAGAAGTGCGTGATCTTCTTAGGAAGTCACCACGGCTGACACCTAGAGGGGTAAAGATCTTGCTAAGTAGGGATGTCACTTAGTATAGTGTAGGGACAGACTAACCTTAATTTTTCTTTTCTGTAATGACTTTGAGGTTGCAACTTATATCCATTTTGACAACCCTTATGGTTTTCGAGATTGTACTTATTATTCTGTTTTTCAGACTTAGACTACTCAAGAAGTTCATGTTTGTAGTGATACCAATATATCTTTTGAATCTCATTTTGAGAAGTTTGTATCTTCAGTTATCTTTGACTTTATATTAAATCTTTAAAACTTAATCCTGGTCAGTGGTCATTTAGAGTGGTGGAAGTTCTTAATTGTTTGACTTATTATAAGATTACCTTTTACTCAATGACAGGTACCAACGATTCAGTCGACTTAGTATGGGATTTGGTAAGGTAACTAGTAACCAGTAATCCCGCGTTAGCACCACCATGGGAAAGGCAAAGGACCGCCAACTGCATTATGAGTTGAACTCCTGTTACATAAGTTTAACTCGTAATACTGCCGGTGGTCCTTAAGCAGGTTTGGCACAGCGGAGGCAGTGTTGCACCAGCGCCACTGCGCAAAACTCGTAATCAGGCCCTAAGTTTATGGATATAGTATTTCTACCAGTGGCGTTTCCTCCATTAGGGTAGTTGAACATCGTCTACCCTGCTGCCAACACAGTAAACATGAAAGATAAAATGGTTATAAAATGATTTTATTGCCAAATTATATTTCTTTGTGGCCAGTCCGAGCCAAGTGTCTGGGCAGGGCAGGGCCATTGCTACTGTCTGGCAGCAGGGAAGGAGGAGTGGTGGACACTCCAGTTTGAAGTGCGCATGTTACTTTGGCCTGCTGCCTTGCGACGGCCAGCCTGACACGTGCTCTTTAAACCTCTGCAACATGAAATGTCTTAGACAGCTGGGGGAGAGTAGACACAGGTCTCCAGTGCCTGTGGGTGCGCGGAGCCAGCCCACCCCAGCAAATCCTTGCACTTCTCACATGCTGGTTATCAAAATGGGAGGAGCGTCTGGATTGGTTAGGGCAGTTGGCTCTGAGACCCGTCACTGCCTTGAAGTCACGGACTGCGGGGCCAGAGAGGAGTAGGTGGGTACTTTTCTTTTTTTTCATTTAAAATAGCTTTACTTTGCCCACTGTCAAGCAGTTCGGGAGACACACTGCATTCAGCCTCAACTCCAGAGCTCTTCATCGTGGTCGTTATAAACACTGTTTATAACAGACAAGGATTGAGAGCTAAGGGCATTCCTGGTTTCAAACAGTGCCTGAAAATGGGTCGAAATGTTCGCCTGATCGCCTCACCACTTTGAAATACAAGCAGCCGCCCCTGATACCACTTTGGCAAAAATGCCACGTTTATGCAGTTTGAATGTAAAGGGCCTGAAACCCTGTTTGTTCAAATCAATATTCCAGTGTAACACACTGTGTATCACATTAAATATTGATGTGTGTATTGCGTTTTTAAAATGTCTTTCAAATGACCTAGTGCGCTTTTACTATTGTTTCAAAAACTACAGTTTGGTAAAAATAAAAGGTTTCTTCAGAGATAACAAAAAGAGTGTTATGCTCAGGGCACCAAAAACTGCTTGAGTTTTTGTTAACTGCAGATATAAGATTGTATCGCTGATGCTATTCCATTTTCTCATTTCATGTGAACATACTGTAAACAACCCTTTTGTGTGTGTATAGTTTCAGGATATATAAAATTAATTATTCTCCACCTTCTGGCGGCGCCGAATGTAGTGCATGCTGATATTACTTCTTTAGCAGGTTTATAAAGATTAAATTAGCATCAAGAGCATAGATGTATTCCATACTAACCTGAAGGAAAATCGACTAGCAGTGGGTGTTAATGTAAAACAACACAGCGCATAGGTGTTTGTCTGCGCCATACTTGCAGCAAAATGTCAGGGAATAAATAAGGACATGGAACATGTCACCTGAAACTGACAGCCCCTCGGGGGAGGTACCTCAGTTGGCAATATCTAAATCAGATCAAGAGCATAATTCCTGCTGTGAAATGTATTTTCAGCCTTCCACTTCACCGTGTTCCTGTGACTAAACTCTATTTTCCACTGAACCCTTGACGGCATCAGCAGACTCATTTTGAAACCTCTCCATAACTCCTCAGGTATACAAATTGATGTCTCCTCATAATCCTTTTTTGCATAAAAATTTGCATTTCAAAATGGAGCTCAGGTATGTGTATTCGTGGGTTCAAGTGTGTAGTGTGCATTTTTTCTTCTCTATTCAGAAGCGGGCACACTCTTTCCCATAGTGAAACAGCATTTACTTTTAAAGACACCGCCTTTTCATAAAATCACGTTCAAGTCTTGCATTTATCTTGAATATGGAACGGTATGGCAAGGAGGCCAGCCCTAGTTTTTCATTAGGAAATATAAAGTTTGGAAGGTGAACTTTAGGTGAACTTTAGTAAATTGGAACTACAGTAAAACCAACCTAGAGATTGTGAGTGTAAAGTGGGAGTGTTTTATTTACAACACTAACACTAAGCTATGGATCTGCAGCAATGTTTGTTAGTAAAACAGAAAAATGGGAGTGTTCAAAGTGAAGTATAATAAGAAGTCATAATTTAACGATAATATGGTTTGAAAATAATAGACCCTTGAGATCTTATTTCTTTCAGAGTAATTCATACGTAGAAAGAAGCAGTGCCTCTGTGAATACTGGGCCCCCAGCACAAAATGAATAACAATGACCCTCAAGAATAGATACTATTTATACAATGCACATGTGGCACCTACAAAAATAGACTTCCTTTGCCTTGAGAGGCATATTAGGCCCACTCCCCTACCTCCATTCCTACTTCCCCTTCCCCCCAGATCATCACTATGTAGGGCTTGGCCTACATTATTGTTTGACTTTGATATAATCAAAGTGCAGTTCTTTCTGTATTAATTGATCTGATGACTTTTGAGTCAGTATCTCATTATGTCCCTGAGAATGCAGCAACCGTGAACACGAGATCCTTACCGATAGCACACAGTTGTACTACTTTTGATAGGAAGAACGTTATGTTGAGAACGACAGTAACATTTGTAGAGAAGACAGAGAAGCGTGTGTCCAGCAGTTTATGGTCTGCAAAGTCATGGATGATGATTGCAAACCAAGATTGTCTGATGGGCTGTGTGTCAAAGGGATTTGATCTACTTGGAGAAAGGAAAGGTTGTGCCTGGCTAGAAGAGGAAGTGGATATGGTACTTGAAGAAACATTACCCTTAAACTCTTTGAAACAAAAATAAAACGTTGCTCTTGTAGCATGGAACTCTAGAGACAATGCAATTTAGAGTTCAGGATATTTTGTACACCAAGTTAAACCACATCATCCTAAATGTAATGGTCAGTAGCTGATATAACTTGATGTGGACATCAATTAATTGAAAGGCTAGGGGTATCAGAAATTACACCATGACCAGCTTGCCCTATTAATCACAGGGTGCATGTCATGTCCCATGCTTAGCTTGTCAAAAGCCACCTATTTACTGCCAAGGGGCTAAGGAACGGAGAGGACATTAATAGACAAACTGACTTGATACATATTTAGCACACACACTACCCAACTCAGCCTCTTGGTGCAGGTCTTACAAGATACCAGTCTAGCCTTACCTCTGTAGACTAGATAGGTCATCAAGAGATTTTGTGAATTACATCAGGGATTCTGATTGCACAGATGCACAGATGTATTGTGAATGAGTTCCAACAAATGGACCTATGTTGAAGATGGCTCACCTCCCTTAGATAGGTGTTAGATCCAGAGTTTATTCAGTAAATTGAGATAAGCACTATTCAAATCTGTCAGGGTTGTGGACATGGCTATGATTAGCCTGGTAAGCTAGTGTGGAATTATGGGTGTATAGGTAAACTAGGCAGCCGAGCTCAAATTATATTCTATTTTTTTAATTAAATAATTTAATAATTGCATTTATGTTCACAAATAATTAAATAAAACTACCACACGTTTTTATAAGAATCTATTTTTAATAAAATGTACTATATAATACTGAAAAAAAATGATGGTAAGAATTTATTGTATTTATTTAGTTATTTGCTAAACATGAAATTTGATTAGATGTGTTGTAATCTTAATTTTTTAGGTTTATAATTATTAAAGGGCAATTTACATTGCTATATTACATAAAAACATGTTTAGGATTTTGTTTTTTAGCATTTAAACTTTAGCATTTTTACTTATACTTTACCATAAGTAGACCTCCCCTCTGATAGAGACTTCCACCTACATATGAAAAATTGCTAGTGGTAACTTTACACTCATAAATACTGGTCTTGCTAGCTCCACCTCCTGTTTTGAGGGGGTGGAAACATGCAAGTCTGAAACTAGTCATACATTTACACTAAAAACTGTGTCACAATATTGCATGGGCAAGTCAGGAGTCTCCAAAGACAGTAGATGACGCAGTTAAGGCCTGATTTAGAGTTCGGCAGATGGGTTACTCTGTCACAAATGCGACAGATACTCCGCCAGCTGTATTACAAGTGGCATTAGATTTAATGCACTTGCAATATGGCAGACTGAATATTCACCTTGTGACAGAGGAACCCATCTACCCAACTCTAAATCAGGCCCTTAATTCCTCCCAGATTCAAGATGGCATTGCTACTTAAGTCGGATCTAGTGTCCTTTCATCTTGTCAGCCAATATACATAGTTCAATTAGTTTTTTGTTATTCTAGCCCTATTTACTAGGGTATATAGAGTAAAAGGCTGTTCAGATACTCTCAAAGCGTAGGTCTCAATTTGGGGTTTATCTTGAAATTTGGCTTACTGCGCTTATTCCTATTAGGTTGCATTGTAATCTGTTGTAGAGCATGGAAAATGTGTCTTCAAAAATGATTGGTGTGTATTGTAGGTAGAGTCCATTAAAAGTTTGATAATTGCAATGTGTAGCGTGTTGTTCATATTGATGTATGAGTGCTTTGTAAGGAAGATATATTGGGTGAGAATCAAGAATTAATTACTAATTTTCTAACTTGTTCTCAAACTCCATGTTACTACTAAAAATCCATGGAGGCTAAATATCTTTTCACTCAGCACAAACTAATTACTGTTGAATAGTACATATAGTGTCAAAAAAGTTGTTAGACTATAGGGTTGTATTTGGAAATGGTATGCTTCAATGTTAGAAGGGTCTGAACTAATGTATTATAGATTTCTGGTTTGTATAGATTACATGTTGAATGGAGGTCTAGATGAGACTAAATAGGTGTCAAACCTACATTTGAGTAACAGATTTCAGGACTAGCAACATTGCGGGCACTTGTTATTTATTAAAAACAATGTAATATTTGTAGGTATACCCAAAACTATAAGGCCATTAAAGTGGAAGGGAGAATTCAGGCATGTCTTAATTTATTTTTGGAACAGAGTGTTATGTTTGGAAAGATCTTGGCTTATTGTTCATGTTCTTACGACTGTCCTGTCCAAGAATTTCGCAAGCATTCTTAATTAGAATGATAGCAGCAAGGAAGGGAACACTTGGTGGAGGTACATAGCTTGTATGTGTAATATGAAAGAGACACTCCAATGATAATATATTTAGTATTCTTTATTCTCTCATAGTTTTCTTTGTTCTTACTCTACTTACTGTTCTCAAGTGTATGGACTGAACTATTTGGTTGATTCCATGCATGAACTGCCATTATTCTCCCAAGAAAAGACATAATTCCGCATCCTGATTTAATCCCTTCTTAATAGATTAGAAACACTCTAGCATGGTTTTATTGGAAAGAGGAAGGACCACAGATTTACTGATGAAGTGACATGGTAGACAGTGGCAGACAGTGAAGGTGGTCTAGATTAAAAAATAAATGATTGACCTATTCATAGACATCTTATATGCCTTAAACCTATGACTCACTCTAAAAGATTTTCTAAAACACTAATAAAATCAGGGTGGGATGGCATAATAGGAAAACTCTCAAACATCACATGGCAACTCAACTGTCTTGAGTTTTAATATTGTATACATTTGCTGCATAGATGAGGATCAACCCATACCGCTCTAGCTATAATAGTGTGTTAAAGGCACCACTCACTTTTCCTTATGTTCTTACTGTTCGCAAGTGTGCGGACCGAACTATCTGGTTGATTCCATGCATGAACTCCAAGAAAATACATAATTCTGCATCCTGATTTTATCCCTTCTTAATAGATTAGAGACACTCTGGCATGGTTTTATTGGCAAGAGGAAAGACCAGTGATTTATTGATGCAGTGACATGGTAGACAGTGAAGGTGGTCTAGAATTAAAAATAAATGATTGACATATTCATAGACATCGTATATGCTTTAAACCTATGAATCACTATAAAAGATTGACAAAATATTGTTGATATGTGTGGTTAATTCACATTGAGCTGAAAATAGAGTGAAAATTATCAAGCAACATCTTACTGTAAGCGTAATTAAACAATCACTTTTCTAAAAAGCCAATAAAATCTGGGTGGGATGGCATAATAGGAAAACTCATACACACCATTTTCTCAATTTGGCAACTCAACAGCTTGGAGGTTATATATTGTCTACATTTTCTGCATAGATGAAAATCAACTCATACTATTCGAGCTATAATAGTGTATTGAAAGGCACCACTCACTTTTTCTCATTTTCTGTTCTACAAATTACTAACAAGCATATCTTAAATTTGTTTCAAGTACAATCCTCTTCAAAGCCCATATCCTGTTGTTTGCTTATACTTGTATGGAATCGGTTTAAAAATATCTGGCCATTTTTCAATCACTGACAAACAATCTCCATTTTTTTCTCCTTTTCTGAAGTAATATTTCTGGTGTATATCAAAGTCTGGTTCTATGAAGGTTTCAGGCATATACAAACAATTTGGAAAACTGTTTGTAAACGTAATTAAAATATTTACTTCTGAAGGCTTCCCCCACAAATGTCTGGATGTTTTGCGCTTTTGAAAGAATTCCAGCACCACTTCAGGGCTCAGGAATATTCATCTACATAATTAGTCGTGAATACTGGAATTTAACAGCTGCCAATTTCCATGTGTGTATTGTGTATGCAAATGTATATTTGCTCTTGATATTTGTGTTTGTTTTTTCTCCTTTGCCTTTCTCTACATTCCTACTAACTTTGTTGCAGTTTCATATCCTTTCCCACATCACTAATGCCTTAACTGGAGTACATCAAACCTATCCAGGATGAAAAAACAATTTCAAAATGTTCATTGTTATATAACCAAAAACATGCAGGTTTTTGATTTTCCATGAACTGTTGATTGTGGGCCCACAGAGAAACATACACAAACAACTCTAGTCACAGCTTTGCTCATATACATTTTGAATTTCTATTGGCCTGATTCAGAAAAGTACCTTACAATTTTGAGTACATTTACACTCTTCAGTAAGTTTACAACTTTTCGGTATTCACAAACTGCAGTTTTGTAGTAACTTATGCTTTCGTAGTAAGTTATGCTTTGGCGGTAAGCCCAGCACCACACATTGTTAACCACTAGTACCGCAGCACTGGCTAACAGAAAATAATGGAGGTAGGGACTGAAAATCAAGCACCAAAGTAAATAATGTCAAAATAAATTCTTTTATTTTGTGATGTATTCCTATAGGTTCTGAATCGATCCCCCTATTCCTGACCCTATTCTGGTTAAACAAACCAACAAGTTAACTAGCAGTCAGCCCATGAGGCAGAAAACCCCCATGATGCAGATACCGTTATCTGACGCAGTCACACTACGGCACAGGAACGTGTTATCTGATTAGGTCATAACGCTTGCGATCTAATTAGACAAGCGATATTCCTCCAGCCCCTGATAAGGCATACGGAGTTCTCATAACAAATCAAACCTATGACAACCTGGGCAAAACCCTGCGGCCATTGTTTTGATTTCACCGAGAACTTCAGCAAAAGAATGTGCTAACGAGCAAGTCGTATGACATCCTTATTGACGTATCTATGTCCATCCTTACGTCAATCTCGGCACCTTAAAGGTATAAATATTACCGATATTGCCCTATGCAAACACACGCGGTGGTGACGAGACGGAGCAGCCATACTTGCCGAAGCGAAGAGCAGAGCAGACCCCGCTGGCGCAGCCCCGCCTTCCTGACGCGCTGAGAACGAGACGCGCTGCTTTCTCCTGCCGAGAAATCCAGCACCGGCGCTTCCGGGTAGCCCTCGCAGGCAGCCTGGAATATCGAGACCAGAGAGAGAGATACCATCCCTCATTCATCCTAACTTCCAGGTACAGAACTGAATAACCCCTCACAGAGAATTCTTTAGTTATTCACTTGGCAAAAACAAACTTAACTTAAACTGTAACTTTCTATTCCCGCCCACGTATTAGGCTTAGGTCAGGTACACGGGGTAGGCGTATCTAGAAACACCAGTTGAGTACGTTTAGTCAAATGTATATGTGTATGTAATATATTTTATTCATTTTAAAACATCTTATGGCTTAGAAACCATATCAATGTTTTTACAGTATTATTTCATACTATTGCTTTTAATGTATGCACTTTACTTAACTATAAGTATTGCAATAATATCGATCCATTTCTCTTGTATGAGAAAAGAGACTGATCAATAAATAACACCTTTTTATTGAACACGCCCGTCTCTTCCTTTTCTCTACAATCTGATGAGACTAAGAATGCACGTACTGACTGAGTAAAATAAATTGCCTTTTGTTCACACGACTCTCGAGATACACTCTTGATTAGGGGAGAGCAAAGTTGTCATGTTCTATGGTTGTCAGAAACTAAATCCCTTCTTGTCTAATCAGGGAAGTTAATTCCTCCTTGAACATTCGAGAAAGTTTCTAGTGAACTCTGAGCTAGCTGGCAAACCCAAAACTTTAAGTCTAATATCGACAGTAGTAGACCTAGTTAACGTCTGGTCTAGGCCTATACTATTGAAGGTATTATTCCAATGCGCAGAGCCTATTGGGATAATAGGAACTACACTACATGGCGCCCAACGCGTTTGGAAGGGCGATAAAACTAACGTAAGACATTTAGAGTAACTCAGTCGTGCTTTCTCACTCAGACCCCTTTTCCCCATAATACTCCAAAGACGTCTGGAGTGGGTGAAAGGTTATATCCGCCAGACCTCACAGGAGGGAACTCCTATGTATGGTTCTTGGTATAGTCAACGTTGAAGGATACACTGTTCCAAAATATTGTGCATCTAATCTTTGTTTCCATAAGAAACCTGATCGGCAAACAAAAGAAATAACCTTCCTGTCGGTAAAATGGTAGACAGTGATGAAGAAAGAGAGGCAGTTAGATTAGCAACTGAACTCGCAGCAGCTGATGCTACCATGCAGGAAGCAGACCAGGATATAATACTCATCCCGGTCATTAAAAGGAAATCTATAACCATAAAACTTATAGAAAATGGACTGACACCTAGAGGTGGTACAGTCATATTCGTAATTGAGGCACACGAATATCGGCAGACAGAGGTATACTATTCATGGATACATTTTCCAGCAGCAAATCCTGTAACAAAGTACTTCCACTATTACAAAATAGAGGAACCTCCTGAAACGTACACTCCTTTCGAGGAGGTGGAAGTACCACTCAAATTTCAAGAGCATTTGCTCTTATTTGATGGTGCCCTAAAACATAATAATCACATCACCAGGCTTTGTCCTTTAGGTAGACCAGGAGCAACGTGGCCGGTCCTAGCCAGATACACACCACATCCAGACATCGACGGGATGTCTGCAGCTAACCTGTTAACACAGCTAAAACAATTAATAAAAATACATAGACAATTAGTCCAGTATGTGATGCGGACTTCAACAATTCAGCCAGCGATTAAACTCCCACAGCTGACCCCTCACCAGGGGAACACAAATAAAATTACACCACAGAACATCCAGTCCTGCCTAGGTAAAGTACCGGCTAAACGGGAACAAATACCATTCTGGCTAGCGCAGAAAATCACCCAAATAGAGGCGGTGTTTCCAGACACCACCCCGCTAGAAAAGCACAGGATTCTGACTATCTGTCTTCCTATGGGAATCGCACCACACATTGAGGACTGTGACACTTGGGGTACAGTCTTTGCTTCCATCTACACAAAAACGCACGGTGTTCCATCCATTTCGGTAATACCAGATGTGCTAAAACAAATTCAAGATGAATATGGTCCAGAACCCGCTTTAACTCTTGGTATGAAATTACTAAAAGACTTCAAGCAGGTCTCGGCTATATTATTAGCCAACATAAAGGGAGAAGCAGCAAACGTGGCGATCCGCCAGAGGTTAAAGGAAACAGATATAGCAGACCAACCAGCTGAAATTGCCAGAATCATAGAAAAATCCTATGAGGAACTAGGTAGAGATAGTTTAGGTGGAATACCAGTAAAACCACAACTGATTGAAAGTCCTGAAAAAATATTTTTTAATAATAATTCAACATCACAGAAAAAGAGCTGGGATGGAAACAAACAATCCAATCCCAAAGAAAAGAAATTCCAGTCCAGAGGAAGGTCTCCTAGGCGAAGAGAGAAATCTCCGAACCAAAGACACAGGTCACCCCAGAGTGACCCCTCTGGGAAAAGATATAACCTTAGAAATAGGGATAATATAAAAAAGCCTGATAGATATCAAGACATTGATACACGTCCCTCTCAATCTTTTCAGACTTCCTCGCAGAAATCGGAAAGAAGAGGACGATCAGAACAAAGAGAAGAGCACGCCAAGTCCAAAGACAAGGAACCTGCTCAGCTAAAAAAGAAATTACAATTTCCAAAGAAGAAGGTAGCCAGCATTAAAATAGTTAACAATGCCGAGAATTCTGAGGACACAACTGAAAAACGGGGAATGGGCTCAGACAATGCTAGACAGCGCAGCAGAAGTGAGCATAGCTCGCAAAGTCCTTATGAATCATCTGGAGACAGTGGACACGAATGAATATCTTCAAGTGGAAACTGCAGACACCAGAGTTAGCAAACCTCACAAAATATACGAAATAACATTGCGTATAGAGGGGGATAAGACTAGAAAAATAAGGGGACTATTTTGGGATAATCTCTCCAAGGGCTATGATATCCTTCTAGCTGAAAAAGACTGGCCACCATAGTTTGTCAGGGAGTGCCCTCATGGTGAAGAAATAATTATGCCTGCCTTCTCAAATCACATCCCAATTCATAAAAAATACACACTTGCTAGAAAGTGGGCAGTAGCTCTAGCTCCTGCTTTATATAAAAATCACGTGGGATGGGATGAGGACTCTCCTCCTCACAAAATCCAGTTAAAATCACAACCTACTGCACAAAGGCAGTACCCAATTAAGCAAGAAGCTAAAAAACAGGTAAAAGAAATACTAGATCAGCTAGAATACCAGGGGGTGATTGAAACTTGCACCTCACAAATGAACAACCCTTTGTTTCCGGTCTCCAAACCAGACAATTCATATCGTCTAGTTTTGGATTACCGACACCTTAACACATGTTGCAAAACTTTTGCAGTGCAAAACTCACATAGTGCTGCACTAATGAATAACATAGTGCGCAAAAAATACAAAACAACATTAGACATCTCTAATGGATTCTTTTGTCAAAACATAGCACCAGAGAGCAGATATTTGTCTGCATTCTCAATAAATGGCACTCAAAAACAATTCTGTCGGTTAGCCCAGGGGTACAAGAACAGCCCGGGAGTATTCTCAGCGAGAGTAACAGAATTACTACAAATATATGATGATGAAGCATTATCTTATGTCAACGACATTTACTTAACAGATGATGACTTGGATACTCACTTGAAAAGAGTGAACACCATAATACTTGGGTTCGCAGCAGAGGGTTACAAATTCAACTTTAAAAAATCCAGAATTGCCCATCTGACAGTCCTGTTCTTAGGATATGAATTATCAAGTGTAGCCTGGCTGACAATTTTCTAGAACTAGAAGAAATGGAAAATTTAGAATATGAAAGAACATTCCCTCTGCCAATTGACATTCTGCCTTTACGACATTACGCCTGTGTAATCTATACAGACGGACATGCTCAACCCTCCGTTTGGGGAGAACAAGCATACAACCCCACATGTGAGATTACAAAAGAAGTGTGGCGCGGAGGTAAACTAAGACCTCTATTAACAAAATCACACTCAGTAGAAACTAATTCAGAACAACAGACTGAAATAATGGCATTGAAAATGGCGCTAGATAATGCGGATCGCGAATTCCCGACACTTATAGTGTCAGATTCATATTACTGCGTCAAATCATATAACAAGGATTTGCAGACATGGATTCAAAACGGTTACAAAGATGACACAGATGCACCAATAAAGCAGAAACTGCTCTGGGAACAAATAGCTCTTTTACAAAAAGAACTACCAAAGACTCACGTGACACACTCACTGAGTCATCAACGTGATGGCGTTCACGTTGCAGGGAATTCATTGGCTGAAACAGCCACAGCGGCAGCCACTAAATCGGCTCCCGTAGTTCGAAAAAAGCGTACATTAAAATACATTGACGGTGAAACAGTGCTGGCGGTGAAAACGTCATCAAAAGGCGACTGCTCAGCGCTGCCGATCAACTATCCACTCAATTATACATACATAATCGATGCAAACTCCGTCCCTTTTGCTCGAATCCCTGGAGTGGGGGATAGAGTGATTCCAAACATGGATAGGAGAAACTTGTTAATCGCAGACGCACATATGGGCGAGGGTCTCAGACACCTCAAACTAAAAGATTCTCTGGAAGAATTACAATCACGGTACTGGTGGCCAGGCATGAGCCTGCGTCACACCATGTTTGTAAAAAACTGCCCAAACTGCAACAGAGATCGCAGTGGGGAGAGAAACAGTTTAATACCTCGTCGTTTTACTCCAGAAAAAATCAAGAGTAAAAAGGAAGGCTTGCGATTAACATATACAGGCTAGTTTCCACTTATAATGTAGATCACCAGCACTCGGCTGACGTCTGGACTGTTATACAAAGATTTGCGAGTCTAAATGGCATATACGCTAAGAGCATGCTACGTTTGACCATTGTTTTCACTCTAGCCCTCCAGCCTGAGGGGAAACATGGCCAAATGAGCAGAGCCCGGCGGGAATCTTCTCACTTCCTTCCTGAGGGTACGGGATGGTGTAAAGAAAAAACCAAGGCATAAAGCAATCTATAACGGAAAGGATATTAGGTTCGGGAGCTGGGTGGGTCAAACATCTAATAAGTGTCCAACGTAGTCTAAATAACTTGCCAAGAAATTCTCTGAAGGGATTCAGTGCGTACAAATTATTATTTGGAACTAGGATGTTGATCTCTGACATTGATAGTCAGACTTCAGTGGTGAAAGAAAAAAGCTTTGATATCAAAGACCGTTTGGCTATTTTGCAGGACTTAAACAAAACAAGAAAAGACCTGAGCAACATAAAGTTGAAACAACAGCCAACAACCACTGAAGAACCACCACCTGTCCCAGCAAGACCTGTCTGGATTCCAAAAGTTGGGGATCTAGTCAGGGAAAAGATCGCGGTAAAGAAGGAATTTGGGCCTTCTTACAGAAAAGCAGTTCCGGTCTTGTCTATCAACGGGACAAGATCAGTTGTACTACCGCCACTTGCTGGTAAAAAGGAGAACCGAGTTGTATCCATCGACCTGGTAAAACCACAATCATGTGGCCGATAACAAACAGTAGGCCAAGTGGACTCCCAATAAGTAGCCGAACACCAAGGTTTGCTACCAGTACAGAGGTCCTAACGAAGAGGCTCATCACATTCGAAACGCCTACAGAAGAACAACAAGGACTATGCAACAATGCAATAGAACTCAGACCTCTGAAAACCCAAATAAAAACATTTAGCAGAGACACACCAATCTATAATGAAGTACCAAGCGAAAAAGCAAGAAACATTAATCCTGAAGCAATTGGAACAATTGACAGAACTGCATCCGGCTACTTCATAAACTTCGATGATTCCTCTGAACGCTTCAGTGAATAAAAGACACAGCCATCATCAAAAATCTTTAAAGATAAAGCTAAAGAACTTTTGAAACAACTAAAAGAAACATATCTGATTTCTCCATGGATCGAATTTTGGGTGGGTTTTGGTGCATTTATCCTCATACTTTGGCTCATCATGGTACTTACTTTGGGACGCTTCATTGAGGGAAAATATGCTAAAATGGACACAGCAAGTCAGAAAATCAACTTGATCCTCAAACCACACACATCTTCACACGTCGAGAAAAGAGAACTTTCTTCAGTCAACTTCACAGCCAATCCGATACCGGGTGGGGTAGCCTATGAAATTTATGGTCCGGTCGAAATCCTGAAATATCCACACCAAATTAAGATCTCATTGAGTGACTTTGCAAAACCAAGCTCATTTGCTGATGATTGGGACTTCGAAAGCATTAATAATATGATGTCTGACTTAGTAATGTCTGCTAAATTTACCAAACATGATTATTTGCAGGGTTCTACAAATTATGATAGTATGTACTGTTATAACCACTATGGTAACCATTTTTTACATAGATCTGCACAACCTAGAAATGTTTTAAATTATAATCAATGGGAACATTGTGCAACCCCTCCAAAAGGAAGCTCAAGAACCTTCTATGACAAATATTCATACTTTTCAGGTTTTAACACAAGTAATGCTGAAGCATTTTATTTCAAATTGTCAAACAAGACAGGAACTAAGACCATGATAACAAACACTAAATTGATATATTCAGACTCATTCTTTGAAAAAATGAATACTTTTGGTTTTGATTATTGGGACAAAAATGTTGAATTGAAAAGTGTTTGGGGTACAAAAGAATGGCAAGTGCAGGGTATTGAATCTTTGTTTAGAGCCTGCATGATCCCAGAACAAATGATATTTTTAAATGACACTGTTCAACAAACTACCTGTCTTGGCCTAGCCAAAATCAAAGACTTAAATAAACCGTCTATTCCAAAACCAACAATGAACAGCAATAGCTCTACAGATGAAGAGATAGACGTAAATTATGTATTAAACCAAAACAGAACATATCCTGATTGGAAACAGTGGTTGATCTGGCCCACAGATACTAATAACTGTCAAGACAGATTCCTGAACAAAACACAGGGGTTCAAAATGACCAGGCCAGACCCTAGATATCCCCAAAGACATCACCCAGGGATAATAACCACCTACAGTGTGGGCAAATTATGCCTTCAATGGCTACAAACTTCCACACTGACAGAAATTAAGCAACACCTAACTTTACTTACTGATGGTGCTGACTTGCGTGATTTCATTATGGGACCGCGCAAACAGCGTCAAAAACGTTTCATAGCAGCCTCTGTATATGCAGCATACAATGAGGCCTGGAAGGTTACTCAAATTGAAACAGCAGAGAGAATACGGGAAATTGACCGTATTAATTTGGAAAAATCACTTTCTGTAGTGGACAATGGGTTAATGACTCTGTCCTCCAGAATTTTTTCTTTGGACAGCATTGTGTCTTCAGCAATCGACATATTATCGCAAGACTTACTGTTGCTACAACACGGTCAGTCTCAATTGCGTTCTATTGTACAGCTTGGCTGGACGTTACAAAATCTACGTTCAGGCTATGTGCCTTGGCGTTTAATCAACACAACGTCACTATTCCGAATCTTTAACCTTACTGATAGACAAATCAGTATGGCACAAAAGGGTGCTGATTATACAATCCTGAGCATTGAGAAACTTGAGAGATTACCAGTGACAATGTCAGAACGACCTGTCAGTGAATGGATAATACATGGGATAATAAATATTCCAATCTCAACCTTCAGGTTTCAATACTGCCAAAAATATATACAGGCTGGCATGTACGAGAAATTGGGAAAGGGGTACATTAAAACAACATGGAACCTGCCCTATTCACATGCATGTGTCAGTAATAAAGGACAGAAAGTGTTTCTTAGTGGCAATCATTGTGCGATGTCACTAAGCGGCACGCTTCTGTGTAACGGAATTAGTTTGCATGGAGCCTGTGAAGGGAATTCATACAACCTTTCATGTCACCAGCAAGGCGCACCTGCAACAGAGATAGAACCATTCTTTCAAAGACTCTATAATGGGAGTTACATTCTAATTGTAGATCGCAGATGTTGTAGTCTTATGCCCGGGACTGCGAAGGTCAAGTGCTGTGGACGCTCATTGTTCCCCAGCTCCTTTCCAGACAGGGAGGCAAGGGCATGGCCCAACTTGAAAATTACTTCTATTCGAATAGATACTTTAAGCAGAATGAAAACAGTGCTTCTTCAGACGCCTACAAGGCTCACGTCATCAAAAGAAACGTATGATCTACAAGTCGCAAGGACGACTGCAGAGATACATTCATTGTTATCAACTAATTCCCCCATACATTTCGCAGAAATCCTGAATGAAATCTTAAATATTTCTGATGCCAATGGGGTCTCAAAGGTATTTAAGACAGTATTTTCGATGGCATTAACACCATTCAAAGCCATACTGGGTATTTTTCCAGATTTCGTCCATTCGATTTTTGGCGGACTTCCCCTGATCTTGGGACTAATTGCAGGAATCCTATTCTTAGTCCTTATTTTTCGTTATGGCAACCCATGTCACAGACAAAACTCTTGCGACAAGGGAAGAAACAATCCTAGCCATTGGATACCGGGACCGGATATCAAAAATCCTGTGACTATCCCGGCTTAGAGACCTGAACATGACTTGGTTTCTATCATTTCGACCAATGTGGCAAAGATGTGTTTTACCTGTATTAAGGTATCTGCTATGCGGAGAAGAATGCGTGTTAGACACCTGTCTGACGCTACAATCGGATGCGCCAATGGATGCAGAAACATTGTTGAGCCCGATCAAGGTTCACGCTTTGTGCTGCCCTCAAAGGCTACCAATCCTGATGACGGCATTCGTGGAAGCTTCACCACTACGATTGAGGGGTCGTGAAGTTCAAGATGAAAGCAGCATCGAACAGGTACGACCTTCTGTCAGCAATGCGAATCAGAATGTCAATGGAGACAATCATGCGCATGAATGCATGGTTACACCTTTTTCCGAGTTAGTGGAACTTTCCCAGGAAGCTGTTGACAGTTTTTTCGAAAGCCTAAATGATATGATGTTCTCACCAGAGCAGAAATAGAGACTTTTGAGCAAGCTCGCACACGGCGTTCCCTGAATTCGGCCTTCAACTTTAAAAATAAAGTCACATGAACAATTTTACCTCCAGTTCACGGACAGCAATTTTTCAGCAGCCCCAAAATAATTGTGCATATTTTTCGGGACACTATCTTCTGCTTAAAGTAAGAACTATTCTTAAAGAACTAAAATTTCTAATTATAGATAGCTTATAGACATTAGCTGCCCGCTGGTATGTTCATGAATATTTTATTATGTGATGGAATGGTCTCGAACTTTTTTTCTGTATTAAGAGCCATTTCATGTGTAAATTCTCATATACCAAATAGCAATAATGTATACAAATGCGTGATTACTTTGGCATTATTCTACAGCTTGAGTGCATACAATACATATGACTGCAATTTTTCCGTATATTTGAAAAATTTCAAAATGCATTTATGTATTTTGGGGTGGTAAGGTATACACTATACTCTATAGTATGTTTTACTATGCATAGATAAGTAAATATGTCCATAGTAAGCGTGGAGTGGGTGTGATGTATTCCTATAGGTTCTGAATCGATCCCCCTATTCCTGACCCTATTCTGGTTAAACAAACCAACAAGTTAACTAGCAGTCAGCCCATGAGGCAGAAAACCCCCATGATGCAGATACCGTTATCTGACGCAGTCACACTACGGCACAGGAACGTGTTATCTGATTAGGTCATAACGCTTGCGATCTAATTAGACAAGCGATATTCCTCCAGCCCCTGATAAGGCATACGGAGTTCTCATAACAAATCAAACCTATGACAACCTGGGCAAAACCCTGCGGCCATTGTTTTGATTTCACCGAGAACTTCAGCAAAAGAATGTGCTAACGAGCAAGTCGTATGACATCCTTATTGACGTATCTATGTCCATCCTTACGTCAATCTCGGCACCTTAAAGGTATAAATATTACCGATATTGCCCTATGCAAACACACGCGGTGGTGACGAGACGGAGCAGCCATACTTGCCGAAGCGAAGAGCAGAGCAGACCCCGCTGGCGCAGCCCCGCCTTCCTGACGCGCTGAGAACGAGACGCGCTGCTTTCTCCTGCCGAGAAATCCAGCACCGGCGCTTCCGGGTAGCCCTCGCAGGCAGCCTGGAATATCGAGACCAGAGAGAGAGATACCATCCCTCATTCATCCTAACTTCCAGGTACAGAACTGAATAACCCCTCACAGAGAATTCTTTAGTTATTCACTTGGCAAAAACAAACTTAACTTAAACTGTAACTTTCTATTCCCGCCCACGTATTAGGCTTAGGTCAGGTACACGGGGTAGGCGTATCTAGAAACACCAGTTGAGTACGTTTAGTCAAATGTATATGTGTATGTAATATATTTTATTCATTTTAAAACATCTTATGGCTTAGAAACCATATCAATGTTTTTACAGTATTATTTCATACTATTGCTTTTAATGTATGCACTTTACTTAACTATAAGTATTGCAATAATATCGATCCATTTCTCTTGTATGAGAAAAGAGACTGATCAATAAATAACACCTTTTTATTGAACACGCCCGTCTCTTCCTTTTCTCTACAATCTGATGAGACTAAGAATGCACGTACTGACTGAGTAAAATAAATTGCCTTTTGTTCACACGACTCTCGAGATACACTCTTGATTAGGGGAGAGCAAAGTTGTCATGTTCTATGGTTGTCAGAAACTAAATCCCTTCTTGTCTAATCAGGGAAGTTAATTCCTCCTTGAACATTCGAGAAAGTTTCTAGTGAACTCTGAGCTAGCTGGCAAACCCAAAACTTTAAGTCTAATATCGACAGTAGTAGACCTAGTTAACGTCTGGTCTAGGCCTATACTATTGAAGGTATTATTCCAATGCGCAGAGCCTATTGGGATAATAGGAACTACACTACAATTTAAAATAGCGAAAACTATAAATAAATATAAATTAATGTTAAAAATATCTACAAAAATAATACACATTTAGGGGCCGATTCCGATCTGGGTCAGAAAGTACTCCGACTGAGTCAGATCCGGGGTGGTTTTTGACCGATCCGGACTCCTGCAGTCCGACCGAGTGAGTAAGATGCGGCCGTATGCTGTCGGACTCGGTTCGGTTGGACTCCCATAGAAGTCAATGGGAGCCGGTTGTACGACGCGTACATGCGCTCCCATTGACTGAATGGGTACATCACGGACAAGTGTGCCCCCTACAGTGGGTATGAGTCAGTGCCATCCGACACCGTACATGCCTGTGTTGGGAAAACCCATGGGTCTCCCCCTGTGTCCGAGTCGTAAGGATACGGGTAACAGGGGGTTCAACGTGGACCCCCGAAGTCCAACTCCGGGAGCTATTGGAAGCCAGACGCTCCGACTCGATCCGGCTGTCCGTATCGAGCATCGTACTAGCTCGGTCGAGAAATGTCTCCATTGTGCGGCACGATTTGCTTGTGACCGAGTTGTACAGAGCGGTTCGGACACAGAAACGATTTGGACGGCGATTTCACGCTTGTTCGCTTTGTACTTTGACGACCGGACCCGTGTACGACTCGGACGGAAATCCAGCCTCCGAATCGAATCCGCTATTGCCGAACCCGATTCTGTGCCCTTCCGACCGAGATCGGAATCGGCCCCTTAATGTTAAATTATAAAATGTTAATTACATAATAAAGATATACCATTTTTTAAATATATTTTAACATTCATTTGTATTTATTTTTAACTATTTTGAATGATTTAGGTCAGTTTAGCATTCTTTCCTATGTAGTTTTATTTTAAATCCATACCTCCATTATTTCCTATGGGAGGGTGTTGCAGCACCAGTGGCTGGCCAAGTGTAGTGCTGGATTTACTACAAAATTGTAAGTTATTACAAAAGTGTAGTTTTTGAATACCAAAAAGTAATTAACTTAACTAAAAGTGTAAAATTACTCAGAAGTGCAGCTTGCGAATCAGTCCCAAAGTGAACAAATCTTACTTGTCTGGTTATGATTCAACCATTTCAGAATCTATGGTGCAGTAAATGGTTTTTGCCCTCACAAATAAAGTTTTATGCACTACTAAAGTGAATAACATCCTCCATTTTTTTTATCAAGAAAAGAAAATAAGAGGCGATAAAGGGCCTTTTAAGAATTTTCAAAGGACAACATGCCAAAGAAATATGTGTTTGGAGAGACAAGGCATATGTTAATCTTTATATGTACACTTCTATTTATGATAAATTTCCTGGTTGCTTTTTATCTTTACCAGCCTTGACTCTAAATGTGTGTGTTGAATACACAAAACAATCATCATTAAGGAAGAGGCACAGAAAGAAAATAATTCCTCCGTTCCTTCCTACACCATCGCCCCGAGAATCCATATCCCTTTACTTATAGTGAATGTGCATTGATGGAGGTTAATTTCCTTTTATTTTTGGAGCTGTAGCTGCCATCTGCATAAGGTGAACACTAACCCTCCATGCTGGGCTATATGTTTGTAATTCAACAATTACATCCTAACAGATTCACATAAAGCAAATGATCTTGCGAAATTTAAAAGTGGCTTTTGCTTTATAGCCTTCTTTCCAGACAATTATGTGCTGGGTGATTTATTCCATTCAGCAAATTAAAAAGTCCTAGCGCGTCTTAGCTGGATATGACTCTCATCTAAGTAATAGTAAAGAAACTAGGCTTCCTGAAATGCCCATGGTTTCGAAAAGTATTCTAATTGATATGCATCAGATTTAGGTATTATCTTACATTTTAGCTCATCGAGTGTCTTATTATCCGTTAAGCCCCACGCTTAGTAGGCACAGGAGGCACTACAAGATGCAGGACTGCTAGTAATGCAACTTTTCTACTGCCTTCTCACAAGTAGATTGCCAGTAGGACCCTCAGTCAGGGCTTATTTATATGGAAGTGTAACTGCCCTTATCCACTAGGTCCCTATAGTAGTCTTACCTCTTTTCACGCTATTTTCAAATATAACTATTCACAAAGCATTTAAAATGTGTGAGTATCACTTGCACTTGTAGTGAGAATTCTCTTGGGGCCTTTAAACGAGTGGTCATGGTGATGCAACATCAATTATGTAAATGTGCACTGTCTTAACTTTGTGGATATTCACAAACATTTGTAATTCTTTTCCCACCATTTACTGTCCTTCTAAATTTACACCTGAATGATTTATTTATTTTAGTTTTAAAAAACATGGCAGCTACTCTACCAGAATCCATATTGGCACTGGGATAAATACCAAAGGCAATGAACAATCAAGTGGTGGAGTTATACAACTCTGTCTTTCTTGAAGAGAGGGAGATTGTTAGTTTGACGAAGGCAGATGAAAAGTAGTAGAAGGAGTGGCCGCCTCACCTACAAAGACAAATGAGACCCTCAGTTGCCAGAACAAGATTGTCTGAGCATAAAAAATGCATAGGAAGAGAGAAGCTTGTTTTTTATTTGGTTTGCGAGTATTATGTAAAGCTTAATGGGCAAAACATAAGGTTTTGAAGATCACCTGCTAATAGGCTGAGAACCAATGTAAGTTTTTGAGATGCTGAGAAATTTGATACCTGGCAGGCAAGTTAAGAATGAGTCTGGATGCATAATTTTGTGCCAATTAAGGTGATGTATCAGGTTGTTTGCTATGCCAAAGTCGGGAGAGTTACAATAGTCTAACTATGAGGTGATTAATCCTTGAATTACTGTTTTGCGGAAAAATAAATTTGTGGAAAAAAGATTTTGTATAGCATTTTCTGAATTAGAAAACATTTGGCTGTGGAGTGACAACCTGGCATGAAGCAAATTCTAGTCAGTAACTGTAAACATTTAGGACAAAGGGTCAAAATTGAGGACAACATTTCAAGCCAAAAGGTCAACAGTAGGTTCACATCAGAGTCTATCAAGGAATAACATGAATGTAAGTAAACAGGCGAATGGCAGAAGTTCAAGTCAAAGTTGGTTTATTGTCTTTTGTATCATACAAAGCACTATTGAGCAAACAATCATATGTGAATGCACTTTTTCAAAGATTGAAAATACTAGCAAAGATATTCTCAGTAAGTGAAATTTGACAGCCAACATAAATGACATTTGTAACAAACCTAGCCCCTTATCATGAATAGAAACACCAGAAGCAGTGCTCTGTGAATGGATGTTGGCTTCCAAGTCATAGGCATTAGTCCTATTACAACTAGATTCAGAGAGGGAGAGAAGTTTAGGGTAAGTGGTGAGAGAGAGCGTTTCACTGTGATTGTTTCTGACAAAACTAATGGGTATTTCAGCTAACCACTACTCAGGGGTATTTGCACTACCCGTGCCTCCCCCAGCCTACAAAGAAATCAGACTTGGGTAGTAGCTTCAAGGTCTTGTACTAAAAGGAAAGTATGAATAAGATAAATAGTTTAATGTGTAATGGAAGTGCTTACTCTGAGGATGTAAAATAACCCCTCATGCATTCAAATAGAAGTGAAATGGTACTCCCAATAGCTAATTAACAGAAGATGAGGCAGAAATACTTCTGTAGACAGATCAAAGATGCAATTGGCAATGTCTGAAGCCAATAACTGAGTGTTCCAGAGACAAAAAGCTAAACAAAAAGCTGATGCCTGAAGGAGGCTGAACTAAAGCCCCTTAGAGTAAGTGTAGAAGACAAAATGTTCAACATGAATGTTGTAAGAACAATTACAGGTCGAACCTAATATCATGAATGGGAGACCGAAATTGGCAAATCCTTCCTCAGTTGCTGGAAAATGTCATTAAAGAAAGCATAATTAACTTTCAAACCATCCTGCCCAGGTGCCGTCCTTACAGTCACCTTAAACCGGATGTCAAATAGTAACTGTGGAGAGACACGTGTGTGCACTGTACTCCCTCTGACTGTCTCTCTGCTCTTGGGTGCTAGTCACAAACCGGCCATCACAGTCAGTATTGACAGTTTGTCCAGTTTGCCCCATTGGGCAGGATAGCGGCAGTGCTGAGTGATGATCTCTCAACCACAAGTTCAAAATAAGTCCAGAGGCACAAGCCTGCTATTTAAAATCATGTGACTCATACTGGCTCACTTTAGAAATTTTACCAGTGCTGAAATTACAGAAAAATGCTGTTCTTTAACATTTCAATAACGGACGTTATACTTAATTTCTGAATAGCTTGTTTTATTATTAGATATGCATTCACCTACCCTCAGGAAAACATTCACAAGAGCTACAAAGGCTACCAAAATGTAATTTTACAACATAATGTGATGTTGTTTAGCACATGCAGTCTATGGGTGTCCTTTATTTCCTCTTTCCTAATGAGGCGTTCTTACATAAATGTTTTGGCCTTAAAATGCCAACATGGCCATACATGAATCTAAAGTCTAAAATGACAGTTAATGAATGGGTGCACTTCTGATTTTTGTTCAAAGTCCACAAATTTTCAAAAATGCTCGTAGCAAAGGTATGACGTGTAGCTCGTTGCGTGCTCTGACCCCAGCTCCATTTTAGAATACTGAAAGACTAGTGGCATGCAATATTGTGCTACCAAACATTCGCACAGCCCTGTACACAGTTTACACAAGAAACACTTTTTTTGTCACAATCAATTTTAGTCCACTTTTAATCCATGTTGTTTGCCAAATCATTTCTATGTTTTCTCCATTCACATCAAAGGTGACAAAATTCCACTTTTGTCAAATGCTAAGGAATTGCTCATCCAGGCCTTACTCAAAAGCACGCCGAAATTTCTAGTTCATCCAGGACAGCCTCAAGTGTATTCACCCAATGCAGTTTGAGCTATTTAAGCCCTTCCTCAGGGTTATCTAGAATATTAAAACAAACATCCACTTTACTAGTTTTACCTAGAACTCATAACTATCTAATCCTTTGAAATCATACCCGAAACAGTTCCACACAATACATCCAGCCATTGATCATCCATCAGTCCATTGCCATTTTTTTAATGCCTCGGAACACAAGTAACAAAGGACCAAGTTCACCCTTATTTCGGCTCTTCAGTCAGGTAGCTTTGTACCAGTGGCACAGTTAGTCCAGACCCAAATCTGGTCATACGGCACATTTAGAGCATCAAATGCAAAAACTACAAGGTGATGGATGGAATGCATAAATTAATCTTAGCCATGGGCAATCGCTCAGGAACGCATCACAATCCATTGTTATTTGCCCACCATGTCACATCAGTTAAGACCCAAGCTCCCTGTATTTACCCAAGCACCCTGCACACATATTGTTCTTTATTTGTTTTTAAATTGTTTACTTACCTCCAATTATCCATATTCCGATTTTTAGCAACCCTCACCCTGCCCCTCCCCCGCCCCACCTCTCTGCCCCACAGAACTCCCTCCATGGGGCCGTGGCTGGTTGGCAGCCGTGACCATTAGGCCACATTTCTTCTGATAACATTTTTGCCATTACTGGCCGCAGCTACAAAGACCTATAGTCACTGTCAGAACAAAAGTCACCAGACTAACACAGCTTTCATTTTCTCGGTCTATTAAAGCCCATAACAATAAAGCATATAACATATGGGGAATGGTCGGGTCATCCCCTTGTTTTCTGTCATTGTATGAGAAGGGATTGCTGCATAACGAAATATATTTTGTCTGTGGAGAAAAAAACTTGTATTTGAAGAAAGGAGCCTACTTCTCCTGTTTGAGTTCTCCTGAACAGAAAAATGCCTTACAGGAAGAATAAGAGCCTGCAGGGAATGTTACCAGACGGTCCCAAGAGTAAGCTTCAAAACCTGCACTTGGTGCAGCTTTCCAAATGTACTCTTAGGAAATTCTGAGAACACTATAAAATTGGAAAAACGTGTGTAGCTGGAGGCGGAATGCTGCACCCATACTTTTTTGTCTTCTTTGGTGCATAAGCCTAAATATATTACTAGTGAACAGCCGACTACTGCCACAGCCTGTCTAATTTTTCTCTTTGTCTGACAGTAAGAGAAAGTGACAACATTGTTATGATAGTATAGCATCTTTGAATAATGGTCATATCATCCTATATCATTGTCAAGGATGCAAATGTCCTTCATCAAGTAGCAGAAAACCCAAATCTTTGAGAAGTTACCTGCATGAACCAACATGTCTCTATACAATATTTTCACCAAAAGAGGATGGTAAGTGAGCCACACCGATTTTTTATTGTCATGTTAGTATAGTGCAGATGTATTCACAGAAACGCCATACGCCCTTTTTCAAACCCCAATAATTTGATCTTTGCTAGGTGACAAATGTATGTGACATCGAGAAACTTACTTGGCTCTGAATCTCAGGAGGACTGACTCAGTCATTCAATTTGTATAGGGTTTTAAACTGAATACCATTGAGAGACACAGAGGGGCTGATTACGATGTCGTCGGAAAGCCTCCGATCACTAGTCGTAAGCTTTCAGACCGCGGTCAGAGGCTTTCCGACCGACACAGTCAGTTTGTGGTCCGACCGACCGATTACGATGTCGGTGGTTGGAACATAAACCGGCCAGTTATTCTGACTCAATTCCTACTGGCTCTCGGAGTCTTCAAGCTGGTCAAAACCGCAACGTAATTTCCTATGGATGGCGTATCTGTTGGCGGGATTATGATGTTTATTTTCCACAGCTTTTCCGTGACTGCCTTCCCAATATGGAAAGGCTGTCAGAAAGCAAGTTTGGGGGCAGGGCCCACTTGCCTCCGCGCCCTACGGTTGCTGGTCGAGGGAGTACCTAGGGTACCACCATTAAAAAACCCTGCACTGTGTGGCAGGCACCATGGGGTGTCTAACACAGGTTGCAGGGTTTTACACACACACACGTTTCTCTATAGGAGCCTGTATGATGGCCGGTTTATGGCTGTCACACAAGCTCCCATAGAGAACTGTGGGAATCTGACAGAACAGTGTTCGGTTGCATTGTAATCAGGCGGTTGTAACCGTCGACCTCAGGTCGGTTGGTCCCAAGACTATGTCAGACCAAGGCAACTCTGACCGACATCGAAATAAGCCCCATAGTATTTACCAAGCTTGAAAACGCCAAAAACACATTGTTATTGAAATTTACATTGGATGAAAAACTGACTATGTATCCTGTAAATGCATTTGTGTAACATAGAAATAATGTGACCTTACAGTCAATTTGACAGACTAATCTGCATGAAAAACCCCAAATTGTCAAAAGGGTAAGGATTTATCAGATAATCTTCCTCCCCACTGTACACCTCATGAAACACCATCGGAACTGAATAAAGTGAAAAACAAAACTGCTACAAATTCTAACAACCTCATTCTGGAAGAGAATATTCTAGCTTCCTCAGGTGCCTTCAAATGTCTGTTTCATCAAATCAAGGATTGACCCTCCCATCTTGTAGGAAGCACTTGGTATTTTTAACAACACTGAAGACCAAGGACTGGTGTGTTGATTCTCAGACTTGTGGTAATTGGACGTATGCTTGAACTATCCAATCTGATGAATGCCGCCGTGAGAGATTCAACCACAATGGTGTCAATTGCCACTCTACCCCCTAGTTAATATTATCAGATGGACCATTGTATCTTTCTGGCCACTGACAAGTCATAATTTTCAACCACTAATAGGGATGTATAAATATTGAAGTTATAGCATCTTAACTGATTGACAAGTAGGACCAGTAATGGTGGGTATTCCCATAAATGGCTTTGGTTCTGAAGTAGGGTCATAAGGCAAAACTCTTGCATGAGTGTGTGATGTCACCCATTGTGCATGCATATTCAAAGTTATAAGATGGCAGTACACTTTTTTTTTAAAAACCACCACCAACTTGAAATGTAAGTGCAGTGAACAACAAATACAGGACCCATTCTCGTGCATGTTCACTGACTTGCTTTTCTAGGCATTTACATACAAACTAAGGCCCCCATTAGGTATAAGGGACCGCCAGCCATAAGGGCGGGGGTCCCCTGGGGGAAATTAGTATGCGCCCGCCACAGTGGCGTGCGCATCCTGTATTTTTAACATTGCGGCGGGCTGTGCTGAAAGCACCGACCGCCGCAATGGTAAAAATACATGTTGAGCATTTCAAAGCACAACGTGACAGGTACCGTGCAGTGCCTGCCACGCTATTCTATGAAATGCAGGGGGTACCATAGGTATCACCCATGTGCACCCCCCTGGAGTACCTGGGGGCCCGCAACCAGCCCCGGCAGGTAGACTCTGCATGCCTTTCCGTGGCGGCATTGCCGCCAGGGGAAGGCATTGGAAAATGCCCATTGTAATATGGCTGGCGGTGTCTGATAGACACCGCCACCATATAGAACCCTATATATAGGACGGTCTTTCCATCTGCCGCATACCCCCAGCCATGTTAATATGGCGGGGGGTCATTCCAGTACGGATGGCCGGCGGATCGCCCCCGCCATCCTAATGGGCCCTAATTATCAAAGGCTTATGTCTTAATAATAATAAAATTGATGGCACCATTTACTGACGAGTATGGCTGAAAAGTGTACGTCTCTGGGGTGCAAGTAGCTTGCCCACACTATTTCTCTAAAAAACTGTGCATTTTTGTGGACCTAATATGAACTGAACCTATCCCCATGGAAATTAAATCTTCCAAAACCCCCAAATATTCTGTCACTTCATGTGTTTCTGCTAAATTAATATTACTAAGTTTTTACTGATTCTCCCAGTTTTTTTTGCTGAGACCCCTTTTTCTGTACAAGAAAAACAAAATCAAATAGCTGTTTGTCTCCGTTATTGTGTCTAGGCAATATACACTGACAGTTTATTATTCAACAGGAAGCAAAATATGTCTCTCTGTTTCTTGTCTAAATTTTTACAGACGCAACCTACCTTGGAAGTTAAGAGTCTCCCCTGCTTTCATGGGGGTAGGGCCATGTAAGACTACAGTCACCTAGTGTTTTCTGTCATAATGTAGTTACCAAAAATGTCATCTGACATAAGTAACATCCTTTATATAATTTAGAAAAGTATTGCCCCATTTTGTTTAAATGTTATATTATTAACCCAATAGGGGGAATATTTGTGTGAACACAAGATTTTTTTCAGATTACATTAGTCTGCGAAATTCTGGTCCAATACCCACTGATGATATCTAAGTCCCTCTTCCCAAAAAAATGCAGGCCTGCAACAGACCTGAAGTTAAAGTTATGTGCAAACAAAGGCTCTGGGTGCCTGAGCTGCAGAACAGGGAGTACATATTATGGAACATACCACCGTAGGATGCAGTTTTATGAACATACCACAGTAGGGTACATCAGGCAAAAACATGCTTCTCCTGTACCCAGCATACAAACACAACATCCTCTGCCTGATGGTGCACCTGTGTTTCACATTTTGTTTTGCTTTGGAGTTATTTATTATTTAATTTGTTGTACGTTTGTGGCCATTAATTGGATGTGCCAATCTTGAAAGTTGAGATAGATGTGAAAGGAGATGACATAAAGGGTGTTTTGAGCTATGTTTGAACCAAACAATTCTTGTCACAAATTAGTAAACACTTGTGCAGGCTTTTAACCCGCTAAATTTAAGAATAAATTGGCATCAGACAATGTGAAACATTTTGTTTGTGAGTGTAATATGAAACCTTCTGCCATAATTCCACTTTAGAAAATTGTCTGGTGAAGGTGCCCTTTCTCTTTGTTGTTGTTATTCCACAATGTCATTTTTTCTTTAAGAATGATGAGGAAAGAACACTTAAATGCATAATTTCACAAATCTTGGTTCAGTTATACGATAACCTTTTCCTAAATTTGAGCAGCTTTTAAATTGTAATGTTTAAGCCAGTGCTGTGTTATAAGTTATAAATTATAAGTTATATAGGGTTTTCAATATTTATAACTGTAAAGTAACTGATGTAAAAGACAAATGTGCTCGAATACATAGAAATACATGCTCCCAACAGCAGGGTAAATGCATGGAAAAATGCAAACAAGCAAATTACTCTCAAATGTTTAGGTGATAGTACTGGATTAAATCACCAACACCAAACACAGAGAGAAAGCACATTTTCTTGGGTCTTTTGGAACAGAACCGACTATCTTCTGTTAGAGTCAAAATTATTTTCTCTTAGCATCCCAATCCGGGGCAGTATGTGTGTGTGTGTGTGTCTGTGTGTGCGTGTGTGTACGTGCATGTGTTTGTGGTACACCTCTTATTAAAAATGTAAAACAAATAGAATAATTTAATTTGGCTTTTATTCTGCTGAAATTAGTCCAGTCTTCGTGCACTTGTAATCTGAAATGTTGTGTATGTTTATTGTATGTGCTTATACAGACACATTGAGGAGGCGGTGCTTGCTGGTTTCAGGGATGGCAGAATCTATTGGTGGAAGAGCAGTTGAATCCGACATCTTGTTTGATAGTTGGATTTCTAACTCCTTAGACTGCCATGCTCCCTTAAAAAAGTACAAGGCAAAAAGACTAAGACCGTCCGCACTCTGGTTCTCCCCACTCCTTAGAATGGAGAAAAGTCAGTGCAAAAAGTTAGAGTGTAATTGGAAGAAATTGTATGACCCAATGCTAAGATTCCCTACAAAACAGCACTTAGGAGCTTCCGTAAAAATGCTCGTGTTCCCAGGAAAGAATGTTTTGCGCACCTTATCAAAGTGGAAGGAAACTCACCAAAGTCACCAAAGGAAGTGTTTAAGATAGCGAATTCTTTTGTGTCACCGGATGGGACAAAAACGACCACCACCCCCTCGGCCAAACTTTGTGAAAAGCTATGTTTTTTTAATGAGAAGATTTAAGATTTCTACTCTTCTTTTCTAAGTCACCATCGGAGGCTGTAGCTATTAGTTCAGTTGATGTAGGTAGTATGGAAACCATTCCTTGTGTTTCAAACTGTCATAAGCCAATCTTTTATGAATTTGCCCCTATCTCTGAAGAACACTCTCTTGAGTTATTAAAATGCAAGTCTGGCTCTCTGGAGGATGTATGCCCCCTACATATCTTCAGACATGTGGCACAGCACTTTAACCTTCCATGTAATGAAATGTATGGAATTTGTCCTATTTGCTGGAAACAGGCATCTCTTCTGCCATTGCTAAAAAAGCCTAATGTCGACATAAGCGAGATGAGCAATTAGAGGCCCATATCGTTCCTCCCAGCTCCTACAAACATTCTAGAGAAATCAGCCAATCAACAACTGTCCACTTTTGTGGAGGCCAATTATATTTTCCATGATTCATAGTCAGGTTTCTGGATAGGGTTTAGTACGTAGACAGCCCTTTTTTGGGGGTGGCAGAGTGTGTCAGGGAGAATTTGGACAAGAGCACACCTGTTATGGTGTTGCTCCTTGATTTTTTGGCAGCATTAAACACTGTTTCTCATGCTATTTTGTTGACCAGAGAGCAATCTTGGGATTCTGGACAAGGTTATTTAATAGATCAACACTTTCTTGTAGGGCAGAACCCAACTGGTGTGTCTACACCCACCTTTTTCATCTACTAAACCATTGGTATGTAGTGTTCCACAGGGTTCTGCTCTAAGCCTGTTCAGTCTTTACCTTTCCTCTTGATGAATCTTATCAAATCTTGGGGTGTTAAGGTAGTGCCTTATGCTGACGACACCCAATTACATTTCTCATTCCAAAATAACATGGAGACAGCTTTCCACAATTCTGACAAAACCAAAGGTTTGATTTTTTGCCAAAATCGCCCCACCGTCTTCCCTCTGGTGGTTGATCTAACACCCCTTCTAATCTTACCTAGTCGGCTAGAATGTGGGCATTATATTTGATTCCGCTCTCTCATTTGTGGTGCAAATTAAACACTTTACATCTGTCTGTTTTCTTAAATTGAAAACTATAAAGATGTTTCTTGATCTGGCTCCTGAAGAGACAAGGTAAACAGTAGTTTATTCTTTGATCACGTCCTGCCTGGACTACTCAACCAGTCTTTACCTTATACTGCCGCGTATTTGATGCTCAGACTTCAGTTAATTCAGAATGCAGTAGCTAGACTAATTAAGAAAGTTCCAAGGTGCCATCATATCTCTTCTCATCTGAGATACCTGCACTGGCTCCCGGTGGAACAGCGTATTAACTTCAAAACTCTGGTGTTGGCTTTCAGAGATTTCCATGGTGAAGCCCCTCTCTTTCTGTTGAATAAACTGTCTCCATAAGTACCCTCACTTAGACCCAACAGTAGTCACCTTCTGCGGTTCCCAAAATTCTTAAAGTCTCATCACAGTGGCAATTCCTTTACTGTGCGCATGACAAAATTATGGAACAGTCTTCCTGCTAAGGTACAGCAGGTTGAGTCCCTGTCAGCCTTTAACAGGCAACTCAAAACTTGGTTATTTGGCCTTATTTAGTCTCCAGTTACTTTGGCCCACCTTATTCCGTTTTCTAGAGTGCCAGGATGCTTCTGTGGAGGCACGGGTGCACTTTATTAAGTGTAATTTGATTGATGGCTGTTTTTCTTTGGTGAGCTGGTACGTCTCCATCCTCATATCCATATAATGAGGCTGAGAGCAGACATTTAAGGCATGGGCAAAGTGGGTAATTTCCCAGTGCCTACGCCTTCCAAGTGGCCCCCTGGGCAAATGATATTTCAGTCTTTGACCTTGGTCTATTCTATTTCTCTATTAAAACGTTTCTCCCTCTCTCCCTCTCTCTCTCTCTCTCTGCCCATCGCTACATCTTACTCTGTCCTTCTGCCCTGTTTCATCTAATGGATTTTTGGGGTCTCAGGTAAGACATATTACATCTGTGTTTGTGTGACCATGTTAAACATTAACATAACATTTAGCATTGATTGGCATCATGTGGTCTTCAGACATCAGGAAATTAGTAATTAAATTCAAAATGTGTTCCTTACAGAGGCCCCCGAAGTATGTCTTGTCTGGGGCCCCATCATTCTTAGGATGACACTGGCTGGGAGCATGAGTCAGAACTGAAGGAGATGTACAATGGCCAATGGATGAGGCAGCTCTCATTGTAAAGGTTTTGACTGGATACTGTGTCTATTTTACCAGAGGCCCCCTAGATTGTATGTTGAGGTGAATGGGTGGAACTGATATGGGTGTTAGTGGCACCTTTCACTGACCCTAAAGGAGAAAGTCCAAGAGTAGAAGGGATGCAGTGACACCTGATAAGTACTTCAGCATATGCACTGGTGGCATGGAGTGGCACATATGGAGTGTCCTGGTGGAATTCAGGTCGGTACCTTGATGCTAGTGTACTTCCTGGTGATGTATGGCCTACAGTGTACAAAGCAGCTGAAAATTCCTAGGGGATAGGGGGGTCTTATGTCGCACCACAGTTCGGGCTGGACTGTTCCCATGAGGCACAGGGTCAGACTGATTTAGCATATGGCCATGTCCGAACTGGGGTGGCAGAGTGGGCTAAAGAACGGTGATGGATTAAACCCACATCTTTTGACTGGGTGTGAGTGTTTGATTGATTCAGATGCTCCGTCCATCACCACCCCCTTTTGTACCGCTTATGTCGCACAACAAGTACACAGTAATGCCACCAAAAAACCAACGGCGCAACTAATGGGAAGTAGAATTATTCCTGACGAAATATGTGACCCCCAGTGAGGCAAGTGGAGAAGCAGAGGAAACCTTGGGGTGGGGGGCAAGGTCCCTCTAACTCTACAGATGTCAAGATAGCAACAGGGTATGCTGGAGATGACAAAAACTCACATGGCAGACACTGATGTGTTAAGGCAAACCAGAAGACTGTTACAAAACCTGAGGTGAGAGCTAATGAAAGACAAACATTTGATGAGTGTGCATGGTGGTTATTGGAACATCTTTAAGTGAACATGGATAATCTAGAAAATGATGCTAGGACTGTGAGTGTCTGGATTCTGGGGCTGTACATACTGATGGAGAAATTTCTCCGAGCAGCAGTCTTTTACATCACAAATGTTGGCATGTAGTTTGTTTAGTGGCAGGGGTCCATGGAACAGAAAAAGGGCAAAGGGACAATAGTGCAGCACGGTTGAGAGTGTTATAAGAGAGTGGAGTAGCATACTTTTGGTTTCATCCTTTTACGTTTGGTTAGGCCACATATATATTTACATTTTGCCTTATGTACTCGTGTGACACAATTATACTAAAGCAATAAGGTGCACTAAAGGTATAGGAAGTGCAGCTATTGTGTGTTATGACATATATGTGTGTGTGCATTTTAATGTTTTTTTTTCCTTTTCACAGACACCTAGATTGTTGGTACTAATCTTCTGTAGGTTTAGATTGTAAAGCAGTGCGCTAAAATGCATATAATGCAGTGCATATGCCAGGGATTGGTGAGAATTAATTATATGTGTTTTTAATGATTTATTAATTGTGATCAGCTGTCGTTTTTGGTTAATAAACTTGTATTAGGATACTGTGCCACATATAAGAGTACAGTATACAATAGTTGATTTCTTTATTAGAGATTTAATTTATTGGCATATATGTAGCTTGTAGAACTAATATGCAGTTAGATAGAAGTGCTAAATTAGCACGATTGTGGGCCTTAAGCTTGCAGTTGAGACATTTAATACTAATGTGTAAGGTTTTTTTCTGCATGCTTTTCTCCTCTGCAGGTACAGACCAAAGGCATTTGTTAGTTAGTGAAAAGCACACTGTATTTCAGAGAAAGTGAGGCAAGGAAGAACTAGCAAGGTCGAATGATTTTAATGAAGAACAAAGGGAGTGTTACCAGCTGGTACTATCATCAGGTGAAGGGAGGAATCCAATGATAAATTGGAAGCAGAGCCTGGAATATTGGAGTTGTTTTCAAGGTGCCAAGTTCTTTTTTGGGATCTGGAAAAGTACTTTGATGCATATGAGGTCATATTTCTCGAATGTTCATTGTGCATTTTAATTAGTGAACCCACCTTGGGATTAGTCAGATTACCTTTTAGACCTGGAGAGGTACAGACCTCTCTTAACATCTCTGATTGTGTGGCTTCATGCTATACATGGCTCTTTACTTATAAAACTTCTGCAGAGGTTCTGATGCTGACACCTTTCTTACTTCCTCAATTTATTAGGGTTTTCTCTATCTTTATTTTAGTGTTGGGCTTAGTAGATGTTGCAAATCCTTTCCATGTACAGGGAGAAGGATCAAAATCATGCTTCTAGTCATCAAATCCTTTTCCTTATTTTCTGTATCACAGCTACGGAAATACTTATATGGTCTTTGCTGTTGAGAACCAATATTGTAAAACGTGTTGGTCTGCCTTTGGTTATTTTATACCTTTATACCTTGCTTTTGAGATTGATAAATATCAATCTGGCTTTGTTTTTGTAATAAACCTTTTAACTTCAAGTAAGTGATTCAGACTTTCATTGTGTGGTTCTAATGATCTCACTGTACATTGAGATGACATTTTTGTTAACCCTTTCCTCTCAGGCTACTAAAAAGGTCTATTGAGCACATTTTAATTAAAAGGACCAGCCCATGACATTCTCAATAGTGACCTGGGAATGTTCCACTTTGTATTGTGTATCATGATGCTTATTTTCAGCTTGAAGGGCTAGTGGAGGATAATACTGAGGTGTGCTGCCCTGTGATCTGCCTCCAGAATGAATGACTGGATTGGAGTATTTCACTGTTTAGAGTTCTGACAGTGATGTTACACTGATAGGAATTGGCACTCGACTTAGGTAGATAATCATACTGTTGACCCTGGAGGGTGGTTGTGTCTGGAAAATTTCTTTGCACTGCTATGTCTGATGGTTTAATAAAAAAGGTTTAAACCTGAACCGTGGCATGGGAGAGTTCTGAGTTGCTCCGATCTCATCAAACTAGCTATGTACAGTGCTTTGAAATGGAACAATTGCAATAAGAAGCACTACAAAAATCAAGTGATTGTAATGATGATAATGATGATGATGATGCTGAGATTGATGATATTGATGATTATTATTATTGCTATTAATATTATAGACACATTGTTTAGAATTACTTTTTAACAACATAAGAATTAACTTCCTTCAAATCTCAAATTCTATACATCTTTAAAAAAAAAGCCTAATTAGGTCACTGGGCTCAAACTTTCCCTACATTTGTCTAAAATAGAGAATACAGAATATGGTATTTTTCTAATGGCCCCTACTTGCCAAGATATTCATGTCTAGAATTATTCTAGAGAAACTACAGATCATGAAAAGAGTGTAACAAGATCCAAGTCAAATTTTTTCAGAGTTGGATTTTGTAATCATGAAAGCTCTCACAAAGTTTAATTTATCGTAGGTTAATATAATGTCACATGCAGCTCACTCTCAGTTAATAATTGGAACGTGTGAGCATTAGACCAAGAAACACGTAACCCAAAGAGCAGCGAGGCAGCTACCAGATGAGTAACGCATAAAAACAGGAGAGTTTTCAAGTAAGGACGCTACAATTTATTGAAAAATATTAGTCATTGGGACAAAGTCTATAAAAGAAAGGAGATACCCTTCCAGTACAAAACCTATGTTACACTCATGCAGACACCCTTGCACCACTATGGTGCAATGGTGTGTGAGTGGCACTCAGCAGCTTGATTGTGCACTGGCACTGGGGAGAGGGGAGGAGAGAGCCATATCTCTATAGATATGGCACTGCTGTGCTCTCTCCTTGTCGTGTGGTGCAGCACAGCAATTTTGGGTACTGGCCTGCATTGTGTGACAGTGTCGTAAATCTGGCCCTCCATGTTCTAGTGCTCCAATCCTTCCAGCAGATTGCAGCATAAACCGACTGTAAATAATAATAATCAGAAAGCAGAACATGGGAAATGCCATGACATATAATTATAAACATTTTTGGTACATTATTGAATTCCAATGGCCTTCGGTCACTCTTAGGGTTTAATTTAGTTCTAAGTCATGAAAAATTTGAAACATACTTTGCCATCCTTAAATATCGTATTAGGAACTGATCATATTTGGCTCAATATACAACGACTTTTTCCAAAGAATAACAGTGCCTTACTCCTATAAAGTCAGGAGAAAGTCACACCTACATCAGGAGGATGACAAAGCCACTGACATCAATGCTATGTGAATCAGTCCTATTTTTTACTCACCATCGCACATCTTGGTATGAAGAACACAGCTATGTTGACGTTAACTAATGCAAGTAGTCCAAAATGAGGCTATCAGATGTATTGCATTATTTCAAACAAGGTTATAAGTAGAAAAAACACCCTGCAATGGCAAAAAAAAGTATACAACCCAGCCACTAATTAGTTTTTAGTTTTGTGACCTGCCCTATGTTGTTTCTTCTGGAAGACGTAACAGCATGGGGGTGCTTCATGTTTTACGGTCATGAGGCAGCAACACAATCTTCTTCGCTGGGCATGAGGTATGAATTTGGGTCAGGTAGTTCCAAGGTAATCAGATGTACTGAACCCCAAACTTGTCAGCTGAAGTCTTCAGACTCTAAAGACCAGGTAGCCTGTACTGTGGACAATCAAAATGGGGCAGCTATTCTTAGATTCTTAAGATAGGCATGCAGAGCATTCCACGCGTGACTTGGGGAGGTGCTATCAGCTAAAAATTCAAAACTGAGCAATGCAAATAACACTCGATAAATCACTGGCAAGTTTTTTAAAAAGGAAGCATACTTTATCAAAAACACAAATAAATACTGGACATAAAAAATTATTTTTTTGACGAAATAGCGGTAGAAAAAAAAACTATTGGAAACCCTCCTACAATGTTCCAGAAACTGCATGGAGTGCAGAATGGATACAGTTTAAAAAAGGTTCCAGTAGGTATATTACCCCTAAACCCAGACTAGACCCTGTAGGTCTGATGCACCTTTAACAATTTATGCACCCACAGACCAACCCTCTAGAACCAGAATACTCATATATGTGCCCAAAGCAGCCTAAATATATTTATGTAATCAGGAAAAGTCAGGCCCTCTGGTGAAGTAAATGGTCTTTATAATGTTTAAGTTGGGACTTCTGCTTTGGCAATAGATTTTGTATTAATAAAAATCACCAGCATAAACACACTTGTCATTTGTTGGAAAAAAAATCTATTGACCAACAACAATGAATGGGACTTCATAAATCTCTGGTTGAAGTTCTGATCCCAATAATGGAAAAGTTGTTCTCCTATATTTTTGATAAAGGAGGGAATATGCCTCCCTCATAGATGAGGCCGTGCTGGTTTTGATTTTAAAGCCAATTAAGCCAGCGAACCAGTGTGATTCGTATAGACCAGTCTTTCAGCTTAACCTTGACTATAAGATCTTTTTAAAGGTTTTAGCAGAGAGACTGAATAGTATTATGAGTGGTTTGTTACATCAGGACCAAAAGGGCTTTGTGCGAGGAAGAGGTATTCAAGATCTAACCTATAATTTGATTGGCGCTATCGATCTTGCAACAGTTTACAAGATACCCTTGGCCGTTATCATGCTGGATGCCAACAAGGCGTTTGATCGGGTCAATTGGATCTACTTGATTAAAGTATTAGAAAAATCAAACTTGGGGGAAACATTTTGTAGGGTTATTTCAGCCATCTATCATGCCCCAGTAGTTAGAATTTTGATCAATGGTAATATTTCTTCTGTAATACAAGTTCAAAGAGGCACAAGGCAGGGGTGTCCACTTTCATCATTATTGTTTAATTTATACATAGAATCCTTTGCAGAAAGTATAAGGAGACACAACCATATTTTGCCGTTTAGATTTGGCAATTGGGTGAAAAAGGTCTCGCTATATGCCGATGATATCATGGTATGTACATCAGATCTCGAGAAAACCATTCCTATTATATACAGCTTAGCCGAGAAGTTTGGTAATATCTCAGGATATGAGATAAACCAATCAAAAACGGAATGTATGGCCTGGAGCTACACAGTCTGTTCTCTTCAACCAAAGAAATCAATGAGATATTTAGGTATAAAAATCACCCAGGACATTAATGGTATTCCCAATACAAATCTACGAAAAATAGAGAGAGAAATTGCTGACTCACTAAAAAGTTGGACATATTTACCCTTAACGTTAATAGGTAGAGTTAATTTAGTAAAAATGATGCTCTTACCCAAATTGATTTTTATTTTTCAAAATATACCCTTAGCCTTTAAAGAAGAAAGCTTGAGGAAAATTCTGTAAAAAATGTACTCATTCATATGGGCCTCTAAAGGGACTAGAATTTCCTGGAAGAAACTTCGCAGAAGGAAAAATAAGGGTGGTTTAAACGCACCGGATTTAATTATTTATGCATGAGTCTTATTAATGAAGGCTGGTAAGATGCTGATGGATAAGCCCAATCTTTCAGATATAGGAATAATGTATAGGGAAATGCTGCAGGACCCAAAAGGAGCGGAATATGCATATCTTTATAAATTTGGAGATCCTTGTTACTTCAAGAAAGTCTGATTAAAAACTTTAAGGGACCCAGCGACTATTTGGAGCAAAATCGGAAAGCTTAAAAAAGTTTACCTATTACAGCGCTAAGGCGCCTATATGGGACACACCTGGCTCACCTGAGTGGACTAAAGACTCATTAGCAATCCCGTTAAAATTGGCTGTCGTAAACCGCTGGGAACAATTTATTCCAGAGGGAACTCTGCTATCCTGGGAAGACCTAAATTCTATAACAGATAATCGACTAGCGAAATTCAAACATTTACAGATAAAAACTGGTCCCAAGTGGTTGGTATTGAAGCTGGTGCCACAAATGAGTTTGATTTAAGATCTATACTACGGAACAAGAAAGAAGTCGCAAATATTTACTGGCTCCTGATAGAATTGCCAGACGGGACTTCATTCTGCCACTACAACTGTGGGGCGAGTGCTTGCCTGGTGCAAATATAGAAGATATATGGCAAGTATTTTTTGACTTACTATATTCTACAGTCCAAGCTGCCAATTTAAGGAGGAACCATCTTTTCTCTCTTCACCTAGTACATTGGTCTCCTCTTAAATTATCAACGTTTGCAAAAGGCATAATTTCATGCAAAATGCCGGAAGGGTAAAGCTGGCGATGAGCATATGTTCGTAAGCTGCCCTAGTTTACAGCAATTTTGGGGTCTGGTAATAAAAGGTATGGAAGATATATTTGGGTTCGATATTCAGGTGATAATTTTCTTAATATTCTTTGGCATCTTCCCGAACTACAATTTGCTGTCATTAGATACCAATAAGTTGTGTCTTTATCTCATCCTATTAGCGCGCAGGGAAATTTGTAAATGTTGGATTAAATGTACCCCTCCAATCAGCCGCGGTCGGCAGTAGGAGTTGCTGCAGGGCGGTGACGTGGGGAGGGGAAGGGGCAGGGTGGTAATGTATGGAATACAGAGTTTAACAGGTAAGTAAACATATAAATGAATAAAATGAATTTCGTTGCGTGCACTGCATCACCAAATGCGATTCATTGCGCGCAACAAAATTAGTTTTATTTATTTATATGTTTACTTACCTGTTAAACTCCGTAATCCATACATTACTACCCCCCACCCTGCCCCTCCCCCTCCCCACGTCACCTCCCTGCAGGAAATCCTACTGCCGACCGCGGATGCCTCCGATCTATTTAGATTTGCTTAACTCTCTAAAATATGTAATGAAACTGGATATAGCCACACGTAAAGAAAGCAATAAGAAGACGGCCTTTTGGAATCCATGCATAGAATGGATGGATGGATGATTTTTTTTTTTTTGATCAGGGGTATGTGTGTCCAATGATTATGCCTCTACATGGAATTACATCACCCCTCGGGTCAGTTCGGGGGCCCACAGATAGAACTAAAGAACATACAAATCACGAGAGGTTCTGTGTAAAGTGCAAACCATTAAATGAGAGCTCTTGCGCTGGTTCCAGCAGACAGCAGATGAAATTAAGCTGGGTCTGTTAAGATTTCGTGGCATATGAGGACAATTTAAAAAGAAAAAAAATGAATGGGACTTCAACATCAATGACAAATTCATTACAAATAACTTTGTCACATTTTCATTATCATAAGGAATACCTTTGACAACATGTTATAACAATTAACATATCAGTGAAAATATATATAACAACTGCTACATCAGGTCGCCTTGCAACCTCTCACAATCTAACACAAGAATCCTTCACTCAGAGAACAGCATGTCGTTTTTGGACTGGGACCATCTTAAAACCCAGCCTAGCTCTTGCTCTGATTCTCCCTCATGGAAGGCATAGGTGGTGTTCCTCTTCCTATATGTAATGGCACTTGTGGAAGCCTACATTTCCTCCTGCCCCCCCCCCCCGAACACTACCTCTTTTCCCAAGGCTATTCTGGGATCCATGGAGAAAATATGCAATATTTGAGGAATGCCCTAATATCTTATAGGGAGCTCTTTGCCTTGGGAGACCCACTTTATGTAGACTCTGTGGACAGGCTGATATCTTCTATTTGCATTTTGCACCCACTGGACCCTTCACACTGTAATGCGGTTGCACCTTGCCTGGATATCTTGTTGGAGAATGCCTGGGCCTCCCGGTCTGTGCCAGCTCCTCATTAAACAGTGATTGCCAACATCACAAGGTGCGCTGCTCTCACCCTCTTCCAAACGTACCGCTTGTTGAGAAAACGTACAAATGGACATGTTTTTGTAAAGATAACAAGGCACTGTCTAATAAAGAACATACAGGCCTAGATTGGCTTCCTTGATTTTTAATGGACACTTTAGTTTTAACAGTATGCCTTGCTCAAAATAAATATTTCTAAAAACAAGTGAAGAATATCCTGAAAAATTTGTTTTTCTTGGTATGATCCCTTCAGCTTTGAAATGTCGTTCTTTAAACACTGGAAAATGGAAATCATCCTTAGTTCAAAACGTAATTAAAACTCTTTTAACTATCCTCTCTTTTTTCATCACCCATCATGCCTTTAGAGTGTACATCGGTGCTCACTAAATGCATTACTAAATATTTGATCTTTTTTAGCACAATTTTAACCAATTGTCTTGTCGGACTGTGTTAATTTAGTATGCATTTGCACTTTATATTTACCTCAAACCAAGATGACTAATGCAACTAAGGCCCTTTCACAAACTGAAAATGTTATTTTGTATACTTTCAATGCATCTAATCTTCTAGCGAAATAATCCTTGTTTAAAAAAAACGTTATATATAATTTCTATGCTTGCTTGGTATTGTTAATGACATGTTCTTTTATGTTTCTGTGAATCGAAATAAATGCTGATTAATTGATTGATTGATATTAGAGTGTCTTCTTAGTAAATAAGAAAATTCTATTATTTTTGTGACGGGAGCCCCTTAATAATTGAAGCATAACCAAAAATGTGTATTTATCCCCCAATTATCACTATATAAGCATGGATAAGGTATAAGGGCTACAGCCATTTCTGGGAGATCATAAGGATATCTCTCACAAACGTCTTGCTTAAATTAAGACTAGGGTGGTAAACCCTTTATTATTTATGAAATACCAGTGAATTTTAAGGCATGAAAAATATGAAAGATGTTGTATATGTGACAACCAGGATTCCTGTACATTTATGCACCCTGCGCTTTATTACCCGTTGCTACCCCATGGAGAACTACATTTCTATATTGGGAAACTAAAACATATTCAGAGGAACAAAAACGTATTACCAGTGTCACCCAATTGTTGCAAACATTTTTAATCAATGTACATTCATTATTTACAGAGTTTTTCAGCTGGTATGATATTTTAATGATTTTGGGACTATTTTGTAAAATAAATTAACTACACAACATAATTATAGAAATATATAGTACTTATATAACCTGAAAAGTATGTATAGATTGTGCTTTAAATACAAAAAAATAACATTGTATTTATCATTCAGAGAATGATAGTGGCTACTGAAATGTTTAGTTTCAATATCTGATACTTGATACTGACATCAAATTCCTTTATGATGCTTACAAAGAGGTGTAGTAGACGTATTATCCATTGTAAATGTTATACGTCATATTCTAACAATAAAGTAAATAAAACCACGAAATCTACAAGAAATCTACTGCATCACCAACCTGCACTTCGCTCACACTCATGCTCACAATGCCAACCATTCATACAAACATACACTCCTTCATTACGACTCCCCCGCTAACACTCAATACCACGCACTCACTACATCTGCCATAACGTGTTCTCTGCACTGTGCATCAAAAAGACTCATCCATTGTTTCTTATGGCACAACTCACCTTGTAAACTTGCTGGTGCAACAACTAGTACCAGACACAAGCCGCAACAGCCATACTTGCAGAATTCTCAATAATATGAAAAATGTACTCCAGTTTATTGTTTGTATTCCATTTTATTCCAATTTTAACATGGTTACCAAATTTTGCGCAGACGCATTGTTATTCCACACTTTCACTGCTGCAGAAATACCCATACAGGCCTTTATTTGCAGCCTGTCAGAATGCACGTTTTTTCTGAGTTTTCACCCAATGCATTTCGGGCTTAAAAAAGCCCTTCGTCAGGGGTCTATAATATAAACGAAGCCCATCAGTGACCACATTTAATTAACCAAAAAGCATAAAGAAAACATTCAGTAAACTAAACGCGCAAACCAAGTGTGTGCCCTTAGAAAAACAATTTCTATCTACTAGTGCCTCTAAAACCTCTACATCAGTGCTCTGCTGATTATTTGCCTAAACATTGTTTTAACGAAGAGTAATCTAAATGAAAACCTGCCTGTGCTTAACACACCCATCGAATGTCAATGTTAAAAACGAAATACAATTCCTCATGCTGAATTCCCTCTACATGAAAAAAGCCAAGTGTGTGACATCCCCAAAACACCAAACAATGAACTCACCGAGCTCCGGTTTTATATTTCGATTGCTAACACCAACGCTTTCAGCGTGACCTTATTCGTGAAGTGCCCTTCCTAAACTGACTAAATAAATAAACCTGTTACCCACCCCCAGGTGCACTCTATTGATATAAACAAAACACGTTACTAAACAGGAGAAAATCTTACAACCACAGTTTAACACGTAAAGTACTCTCAGTCCATATTTTCAAAAATCAAACTACACATTGTTACTGGTAGGACTAGACAAAATTAAAAGTAAACTATCATCAAAACCAACAACAACATTTATGCACCAAAAAATGTCCTTTTTTGGTCTAGTCATACCAGTAACAATGTGCAGTTTGATTTTTGAAAAAACAGCAGCTGATGTGGTGGATGCTGCACACAAAAGGCTACACCTTGAATCTCCTGCTGTAAATGTCTTTTTTCAGAGGCGTAATCAGTCAATGTCTTGAACTGAGCATCAAGAGAAAATTAGGCCCTTTCCTGGTGTGCACAATCTGTTTGCATGTTTGTGTCCTCTTTGCTCCTGTAGGTTTTGACTTGGATATAGTCAAGTTATTTCACATGGAGGTTTTGTTAGGTGTTTTAAATTCCGTTAACAGGAGTGCTTTGACCATGAGTCAATTACAACTTATTGTATGGAATGAATCAGACCTCTGTGAACTTGCTTTCTGTGAAGGAGTTCCTGAATTTCTTTTTCCACAAGCGAATAATTTGCTTGAAGATACAAAAGTTCTGTCAGCACTATAGTCCCTGTGCCTGCTTTTTAAACCACAATCCTAAATTTGAAACAGGGCACAGCTCAAATGTTCAGTTTACTTACTGCTTTGAATCTAGAAACTGGAACTGCCTCGTAGTTTTTGTGACTCTTAAAACCAGAAGTTGGCTTTTTCAGCAACAACAAAAAAATCAATAAATTCTTTAAACTCCCAATATGCAAGAAGTGGGTGGTTTGAAACAACATCAGACTGCCCACTTCCATGCAATGCTTAGCTTATTTTTTTTATGTTATTCTGCTTTAAGGTTTATGACTTAGAATGTGGTTTTGATCCAAATCTTGATCTTTACATGTCTGACTTTCTTACACTGGGATCAAAAAAGGCCTATAGGCTGATCTCACAGAAAATTTATTTTCTCTTTAATTGTTTGTAATTGTGAAAGTAAGATCCTTCCCTGGGACAATCTACTACTTTGTATGGAAACGCTTGCACTCACAAGTTAGGCACAAACGTTGGCTTGTCCTTATCCAAACCCTTGTAATATACGTGAAAAGATTTTCATTATTTTTCACTAGTTTTAGCTTTATAATGATTTGTCTTGCAGCAGTTTATATTATTGGCTTTGTATATAAGTTCTGCATTTATATTCCTTTTCTTCACTTTTTCTAGTCATTTTTTAAATTTATGCTCTTTATTACCTTATTTGTTTTTCTTAATTTTAGCTAAAGTTCTCTCATATTTCTTATCCCATTAATTAAAATTGGAAGTTACATTGAAATGTATTATTTCTAACACTTTTCTAGTTAGTTTGCTTCACACAATACCTACAGCCAAACTTTTGGATGACTGCCTTGTCACTCAAATCATGCTGTTAAAAAAGATGAATCAAGATGGTCTTCAGGGTAACTGTTTCACTTTTAGGGACTGGTCTACTTGGCCTGCCCTTTATACATTTATCAACATTATCAGTAATATATTCAATTTCCATAAATACAATCAAAATAGCAGACATAAAAGTATGATGTAACACCACCCTGAAACTGACATCCAAAGGAATCCCCCATTTTAGTTGTCCATCCCAATGAAATATGCAATTGCCTTCACCACTCTAACCCTGCACACAGGATTGGGTTATGCTCACCCAGCTAAGTCCCCATTCATCACAGCTCCATGTGTAGATAGATAGTTCTTTGGGAGCCCTCTCTTAGCCTTCCCCCTGATGGGAGACAAGCCTTTGCAGTGAGTCGTCCTGATCTGCCATTGTTTATGCATAGATCCAGAGATGAATGTGTAAGGCATGGTGGTGGTAACAGCTATTCAGACTACTGTGAGTGTTCTGCCAACACATGCCAACAGGTGAGCGAGAGTTAAATTGATGGAAAATTTAAGCAATTGCAAAAGCATACTTAATACACTTCGGACACAATCCACAAAGGTAAACTTAGACCTGAAGTTCAAGTTTAGACCCCTGAAGTCTACGTTTAGGCCTGAAGTCTAACTTTCGGCTTGAAGCCCAGTCTAAGTTCTGAACTTAGGCTTTAGGCCTAAACAGAGGACTAATCCACAAAGGTAAACTTACAGTTTTGTGTACGTTTATGATTGTTTGTTATTCATGAAGGGATTTATGAGTAGAATATTTATAAGTGCAGATTGTCCGCACATAAAAAGATAGAACAGTCCTATCTTTTTATACGCAGAGACTTCACACTTGTTATAATTATAACTTGCGCCATCAGCATGCACTGCTTAAGACTTCAAATATTACATTACACATGGCATGCATCTTAATTTTATGGCAAGACCGGAGGCTCCTATTATGCTTTCTAATCTTGCGTTTAATCAAACAGCAGCCAAGATAAGCAATGAAAACTACAGTTCCCAGAGGGCCAGAACAGCTGGGCCATGGGAATGTGAAAAAAACGCGATAGTACAGTAACCAATCATAGAAGACCTATCAAATAAAGGCAACTAACTGACTGCGCAACTTCCTCTTTTCTTGCTGCTCGCAGTCAGATAAGTGCCTTTATTCCTGCTCTCAGTTATTTATTTATTGAAGTATTATTATTGTACCTCGTATTTCACTTGTGGCGCTATTGTTTACACGCATTTGCTTCTAGTGCGTCTTCGCGCCGCTGTACCACGCTTCCAGCGTGTTTATTTGGTTTCTTGTCTAGGTACCCCCCCCTCTCCCTTGGTCGCTCCCTCGCTCGCGCAAGTCAGCGCTGCCTTCCCCTTCCTTCGCGCGTCTTCACGCGCCTTCCTACTCGCCTCTCACCTTCCCAGTGCCTTTCACCGGCTCCTCAGTGTTGCTGACGCGCCTTCCTCTCCTTCGGTTCTGGCTCACGGCTGACGCTCGCTGCTCGGCCCGCCTTCAGTCACGCCCCTGCTGGCTGCATTAACCCTCGCCTGCCTCTTCTTGTACCTTCCCTTGTTTTTACTCGTTTTTGCTCGTTTTTTCTGTCATTCTGACCATGGAACACGACAGTTCCTCTGAGGAGGTCCCTGTTGAGGACTCTCTTAATTTTAAAAAACATTTAAATACATTTATTAATACCTCTATTGAGTCAGCAGTCGAGGTGTCTATGAAACGAATGTCCAAAAATATGGAAAATTCTATGTTGAGCGTCATGTCCAAATTACTGGCCCATTCTGCGGGGGAAAGCAGAAAGAAAAAGGTGGACCACTCTGCTAAGGCTCGTGCCTCAAAAACTGCGTCATTGGGTGGCGAGTCTTCCTCGCTTTTGACTGAGGACTTTGTGCCTCCCAGGCCTCCTACCAAGGAGGGGTTTGTTGGTTCCGAGGGCAAACGAAAGCAAAAAGATAAACACGCAGAGTCTCCTAAGAGGAAACTGGTCATTTCCACCATTATGGACACTGACGATGATGATGATGACGGTGATCATATGGATGACGCTGATAAATTATTTGATTTGTTTGACGCAGTTGATCCTTCCTTTCCTCCTTCTAAATCTGCCAAATTGGATTCTTTTTCTTCTGACCCAGTCTTCGACTCTGAGGGTTTTCCCATGTTTGATCCCTCTACCATCCGTCATCCGAATTCTACAGAATGGTTCCCTTCCCATCATGTTGGAGAATATATTACGGCCAGACTGCGTCTTCCCCTGGAGACCTCAGTGAGATCCAGACTCAAATCGGAGTGTCCCAAACCAACTCTTCCCGACAAAATCACCTTGGTTCCTTCCATTGACCAACCTCTTCTCACATTCTTTTCTAAATTTGGCAAGGACCCTCGCCGAGGGGTCGACAAAGCTTGGTCCACTTGTCAAGACAAGTTACTGGATGTTATGGGCCCTCTCGCCCGCATTTTTGATTTGGCGGAGGCCGCGCGCTTGGAAGGTTCGGAACTCTCGGCTGAAGAGGTATCCATGTGGGCCCAACGCGCTTTTTGTCTCCTAGGTAATGCAAATTCCGCCATTACTCATGAGCGCCGCAAAGGTCTCCTTATCAAGCTTGATCCAAAGCTCTCCAATCTCGCCCCTATGGATCCTGGTCCCAAAGCTAATGGTCTCCTGTTCGGAGACAACTTGGTCCGTGACCTCAGCAGATTTGTCTCCACTTTCGCCTCTTTGGACAAAGCCCAACAAACTGTCAAAAAGGTTTTCGCCCCTCGGGTTTTTGGACGGGCCGGCAGAGGCAGGGGCCGCTCTTCCGGCCGTCCCTACAATCAAGGCTCCAGAGGTTCGTCCCACGCCAATCAAGACTACAAGCCACAATTCTATCCCCAACGTGGCCGTGGCTTCAGAGGCAGAGGTCAAGGAAACTATCGTCACAACAACCCCAGACAACAAGGTAAGCCTTTCTTCTTCCCCTCCTGTGGGGGGTCGCTTAAAACTTTTCCTTCCAAAATGGTGTGCTCTCAGTTCAGATCCCTGGGTCTTAAACACCGTACAAGGCTACCTGATCGAATTTCTCTCCCCCCCCCGTTCAAACTTCCTTCCCTCCCCCCCTCGTTTTTTCCACTCTCATGGCCTCTCAGATTTCAACCGAAATCGAGGTTCTTCTTCAAAAACAGGCAGTTCAAATTTTTCCCTTCGACTCCTCAGGCTTTCTAAGCTCCATTTTTCTTGTTCAAAAGAAAAACAAGAAACTCCGCGCTGTCATCAACCTGAAGTGGTTCAACCAATTTGTGGTTTATCGTCATTTCAAAATGGAAACAATTTTACATCTACGAGACACCCTTCGCCCACACGATTGGATGGTCCGTCTGGACCTTCAGGATGCTTACCTCACGGTTCCCATTCATCATTCCCAATGGAAGTTTCTTCAATTCCAATGGGCAGGTGTCAATTACTGTTTCACTTCTCTTCCCTTTGGCTTATCTTCCGCGCCATGGTGCTTCACAAAACTCTTAAAACCCGTGGTCGCTTATCTTCGATCCCTTGGCATCAGACTGATAATTTACTTGGACGACATCCTCCTCATGAATTCGGACAAGGAGAATCTTCTTTCAGATTTACGCCTAACCCAATCTCTCCTTTCAGACCTCGGCTTCCTCATCAACACGGACAAGTCGTCTCTCATTCCATCTCAGAACATGGAATTCTTGGGTTTTCTGGTGGACTCCGCAGCAGCGTCTCTTCGCCTCCCCCTTTCCAAAGTTTCCAAAATCAAAGCGGAAATTGTTTCTGTTCTTCAGTCTTCTCTCTTATCTCTCCGATCCTTGGCGAGGATCGTCGGTCTCCTGTCCTCCTCCATTCAGGCCATCTTCCCCGGCCCTCTCCATTATCGCGCTCTCCAACGTCTGAAGATAAGACACCTCAGGCAAGGCCTCGCTTATTCAGATCTCGTTTCCCTAGATCCCGAATCCCGCATCGAGCTCCAATGGTGGACAGACCATTTAGATGCGTGGAACGGCCGGACTATCTTCGCCACGGCCCCAGATCTTGTCTTAGAATCCGATGCAAGCCTATCGGGTTGGGGCGCCCGCTGTGGGCCAATCTCGACTGGGGGCTCATGGTCCGCTGAGGAGTCCAGGCTGCACATCAACTGTTTAGAGATGCTTGCAGGCTCCTTTGCGATCAAAAGCCTTTCAAAGAACAGGATTCGCTGTTCAATCCTCCTACGCATGGACAATGTTTCTGCGGTCCGCTATATCAACCATCTAGGCGGCACCAGGTCAAAGCCTCTGGCAGACTTAGCGAAAAGTCTGTGGGAATACTGCCTCGCCCATCACCTTTCCTTGTCCGCGGAGTATCTCCCAGGGGATCTCAATTCTGTGGCCGATTGGCACTCAAGATTCCTTCGAAATTCCAGCGACTGGAAGCTCTGTCCATCCGTTTTTCTTTCCCTCTCCCATCTTTGGGGCCCTTTCTCCATCGACCTTTTCGCGTCCCGGCTCCCCTCCCAATTGCCCCAGTTTTACAGTTGGCGTCCGGACCCTCTGGCCTTGGCGACAGACGCCTTCCTGCAGGATTGGTCTCGTCATCTGCATTATGCCTTCCCCCCTTTCTTGATGATCAACAGGGTCCTCTCTCAAATTCGCCGCCAGTCTTCGTCCCTGGTTCTCGTGGCTCCTTTCTGGCAGGCTCAGGTTTGGTTTCCGTCTCTTTTGGAGATGGCGGTGGACTTCCCGGTCCTTCTTCCCTCCTTCCGAGATCTCCTCCTCAATCCTCAGGGCGAACAACACAGTCTCATTCTCGACAACACTCTGACCTTGTCGGCCTGGAAAGTTTCCGGCCTCCCCATTCTCACGTCCTCATTTCACAAGAGGCTTCGCTCTTTATCAGCCAGGCCTGGGCCCCTGGCACCTCCAAGGCGTACAAATCCGCCTGGTCTCTTTGGGCAGGCTGGTGTTTGGAAAGGGACCTCAATCCCATTTCAGCCCCTCTGAATTTTGTCATTAATTTCCTCGCTTCCGAGGCAAGCGCAGGTAAGGCTTATCGCACTGTCAATCTATATCGTTCGGCTATCTCCCTTAACCACTCCCAAGTTGATGGAAAACCAGTTGGTGCTCATCCCCTCATTTGTCGTCTCCTGAAAGGTGTTCGATGTGCGAAACCACCGTTGGCTAAGTATACTTCTTTATGGGACGTTACAGTTGTTCTTAAATTGTTCACAAATTGGCCTGACAATTCTGTTCTTTCACTCAAAATGTTGTCTGCCAAACTTACCATGTTACTGTGTTTGATTTCCATTAAGAGAGTTTCTGATGTCAAAGCTCTAGATGTTTCTGCTCGCCAATTTTCCCTTACAGGTGTAATGTTTCAAATACGCAGACGCACAAAAACTAATTTGGAATCAGTGTTTTATCCTTATTTCCCTGCTCACCCCAAACTGTGTGTTGGTCAATGCTTAAAAGTGTATGAAGAAAGGACCGCTGATCTCAGAACGCCCTCTTTTTCTCAACTCCTGATTTCATTTCGTAAACCCCATCTCCCTGTCTCTTCCCCTTCCCTTGCCCGTTGGGTTCGCTGGGTCATGTCTCTTGCCGGAATTGATGTCTCCATTTTTGGGGCTCATTCGGCCAGGGGAGCCATGGCTTCTAAAGCCTTTTGGTCTGGCTCTCGATTGGAGGACATTCTCAGATCGGCAGATTGGTCCAATGACAGTATCTTTCGCATGTTCTATTGTAAACCAATCCATACTGTGGCTTCTGATGTTGTTAATATGCTTTGAACAAGCATAATAGGAGCCTCCGGTCTTGCCATAAAATGTAGATTTTCCTAGTATTCATGACGGAAAGTCTTAATTTTATTAAAGACACAGAGGCGAGTATTATCCCGCCGCAACATTACTGACATTTGTTTCTCCCTCCCTACAGCAAATCCAGCCTTACCACCGGCTTCGTCTTAGGAGTTCTACTCTTCGACTGCTGAGGTCTTCGCCTCCACGTCCTCCACTTCCAGTGCCTCCGGATCCTTCTCCTGGTCTCCTGTTCGATCTTCTTCCTTGGATTCCTCTGATGCAAGACTTATGTTCCTGGACTTTGGCTCTGGCCTTAATTATGTTAATTTGTCCTTTATTCACTGAACCTTTATGACTGGCTCACAGCGAAAAGAGGAAGCTGCGCAGTCAGTTAGTTGCCTTTATTTGATAGGTCTTCTATGATTGGTTACTGTACTATCGCGTTTTTTTCACATTCCCATGGCCCAGCTGTTCTGGCCCTCTGGGAACTGTAGTTTTCATTGCTTATCTTGGCTGCTGTTTGATTAAACGCAAGATTAGAAAGCATAATACTCGCCTCCCTGTCTTTAATAAAATTAAGACTTTCCGTCATGAATACTAGGAAAATCTACATTGTTTTTCTGTATTTGGGATATGGGGACGGAGTCACTGAGTCCTGAAATGACGACACAGCATTTATCTTCCTGTTATGGCCATTCTTTCAGATTGCTCAGCATCACAGAACCAGTACCAGTCCTGTGCCCCCAAAGGGGTTGACAAGAAAAAAGCCCTTTAGGCCAATCAGAATGCTTTATTCTTTATAAATGTGTAATACAATTGGAGTCCAGAAGAATCCTGCAGAACAAAGTGCCTAGATATCACTATATTTGAAATGCAAATTTCTCGAAAATGCCTGAATTGATTTACACTAAATGAGGCAAAGTGTGCTTTCTGAGTAAATATCTGATTTTCTGCCAGTTTTTTGATCTCCCATTTTGTCTGCTTCACTTTCCAAAATTCTTTTTAAAGTTGACAAGGAAAAATACATTTTTGGACCACCCTTTGTACACAGCCCCAATAGACAAATCAGCCCAAAGCATTCCAGGAAATGGATGAGTTTAGTTAAGATTTGTCAAATTGCACCAACGTTGCAAAACACAAAATGCTCTACTTATGGAAACTGTGACCACATGTATAACTGTACAGTAGTGACCACCACTTTGTGATATAAAGAGGGAGAGAGAGAGAAAGAGAGCAAGTGCGACAGAGACATTTGTGTGGGGGGGTTTCTGTACTGTAAAGTTTCTCCAGTGTCCGTTCACTAACTCTTAGTCACACGTACATTGATGTGTGTGTCCTGATTAGTATGTATGTCATTATGAAAACTACATGCATGCAAGCATGTGTTTTGTTCGTCCCTTTACATCTTCTTCCCATTAGTGTTCTGATAAGGTTTTGTATTAGCACATGGTTTGCTCATCTTTGTTTGGGCCGTTCAGCGCTCCCTCAAGTCATCCATTGTTCATCACACTTGCTATGTTCATTAGAGACAAGTTACATTCATTCATATGAGTGAGTATTAGCTCATGACAGTTATTCTCCTATCTCCTGTGCACCTTTCCTGAATTTGGCATCTTTCCATAAGTTCCTCCTTTTATGTGGATACTTCAATGCTCTTGTGATGCCTCTGGCCTCATATGTTACATTAACATTTGTGCTTCTTGCCAACATATGGTTTCTGAACCACTCCAGAAACAACTGAGTGAACAAGCTCCTATTCAAGACATTGCACTTTGCACTTTCTTCAACACACCTGCTGCTTCTTAATCATGTACCACTTTAAAGCGCTGTTCAAATGGACTGCAAAAGGCAGCAATGAGTGTTTATTCTTTTCTTACATAGTGTTTATGAGACCGTAATGTTTTGCAATTTGACATACTTTTGGTCATTAGTTTATGATGTCCCTTTCCTGGGTAAACCAATCCATGCATTTTCAGTTTATTCTTTCATCCATTCAGACTTTAATGAGTGAAAACTACAAATATAGTATCTGAAACTGGTAATATATAAATAGGTTTTGCCAACTGGCAGTTTAGAAAAAGGCATACATTATGACAAATGGACTGATGTAGAAAAGCAGCTGATTGTTACAAACCTTTTTACATGCTCTGTTAACAGCTATTGTGGTGTAAACAATGCTCAAAGTCCTCATACCAGAAAGAGACACATCATAAACATTTGCATATCTCCCTTCTGATTAATATTAATGAGGTGGGGTCAGCTTGCAATGTTGAGAATACTAGGAAGGAGCCCTGCATCTGCTATGTTGAGAATATTAGGAAGGAGGCCTGCATGAGATATGCATTGCTACTATGCCTTCTTTTCTATCACAGCCCCTGTCCCTGGACAGCGAGAGGCTGCAATTAAAGAAAATAGAACAGGCATTGAATAAATGACAAATGGGAAGCATGCAGCACTTTCCATGAATAATGTATGGCACCTCCAAAGCCTGAGCCCATATCACCTTGTGAATGCAGTACTACCTCCTTTGAAGGGATGTGGAAAAGTAAATTTTGCCATGTTGTATGTGCCTACGTGTTCCCCATCTTATGTCATATGTGCATGATCGATATGCATGTATTCCCCTATGATCGATTAAAGACGCAATTATAGTTGTGTCCATCTCTAGTATGCCAGTTTCCAGTTCTCGTGAATACAACGAATATTAAGCCTATGTAAAGCTACGTTGCCACGTTTTACAGTGTGCACGTTAATTCATTGAATTATCCCCGTTTCTAGGCCTCAAAAGGGCCCGGACTCAGATTCAACTCCTGTTTCCTGAACCCTCTCTGAGGAGCGATACAGCCCCCACCTGTATCCCTGACCCTTAGCTTACTTTCATGCCTCGCAGTGCCCGGCTCGGCCTGGCTCTGCCTCCTAGTCTGCCAAGAGTATGTTATGATTCTAGTTATCAGTCCAGCCCTCCTTCTCTGCATTCCTAAGCTACTGAATCGCATCAATAGTTCCCGTCATGGTCTAGCCTTTATGTCTCCATGTAAGAGAAATACTGTATTAATATTCATAGAATATTCCTCGCACACGCACTACATGTAGAATTATGCATGCACCAGTCTTAGAGTCTGTCAGCCTTTACCCTGATAACTTTTGGATTCTATCAACATGTACTCTAAACACTAGATACTAGATATGCCTGGGTACATGTCGCTCTGACACTCCAGACTTTAGTCTCCTCTTCTAGCGCAGAAGTCATAGCCCCCCAGTTCTCCCTAGTAACACGTCATTGTCAGTTTGCGCGCACCACTAGGTTAGAGGTCCCAGCTGCTCAGGTAGCCCCCTCCATGTTTCCGCCCCGTTTATGACATATTCTGTTACGTTTGCACCACATGTCTGTGTATACGCCCTGTGCACGCCTTCTTGTTACTTCATTTTGCCCTTATCTTTCGCGACTGCTACAAACCCCGCCTACTGCTACGCCTACTGTATTGAATGTAATGTACTTTGTTTAACTATAAATATTGTGCACGGATATTAAAGTTTGCTAGCCAATTCCCAGATCCTGCCCGACAGCTGTCGGGCCCTGCCATCCTATTCCCGTACAGGCTGTCCTGTTCCTGTCCTTTATGCTTGATTAAAGCCTGTCAACTTCAGCTACCTCGTATCTTGACTCTTATTTATTGAGCTACCTGTTTATTGATTATAGTCAAAAATAGATCCGGTAATAATTTATTTATTTACCACATAATGGCGCCCGAACAGGGACTTGCCCTTTCCCCACGCGCCGGACAAGCCACGCAGGCCCCCTGATCCTCTGCAGCCGTGACGGAACCATACCGTGCACGTGCAGATATTTCTGCTTCAAGTATCCCTCAGGCCCACGGAGGAGACGGAGGTTGCGGTCCAGCGTCCAGACGAGGCGGTGGAGGAACGCGGCGAGTCCCGACCAGAGCCCAAGCCGAGAGTCCAAGGTCCGAGGTATCCGGAGGCCCACCTGTAACTGAAGTCCGAAGTTCGTAGTCCGTCGTCGTAGCAGTCCAGTCCAGTCCGAGGCCTTCCGTTCTTGCTGCCCGGTGAGTACCGTTGCTGGGGTAGTATCTAGACAGGGTCAATTAATTTGTCTCTGGTCCGTGGGTTTGGGTACACAGATCCAACACGAAGTGTTCACCTAGGTGGGCGTGGGTCCTGACGTGTCTCTTTATGGGACCGGTAAGTTTCGTACTGTTTTAGCAGTGCATCTAGTCATTCCAGTAAGTTCTGTTCTCGAGAAATTCATGTGTTCTGTTTTCAGTATTTAAATGTTATTTCATGTGTTTTCAATGTCGTGGTATGAGTGATTTGTTTTCAGTTATTATTGTGTTTATCGTGTATTGTATTGTGTCCAGATTCCAGTCTAAGTTATGCCTCTGTTCACGAAGTTACGTCAGTTAAAAACCAGAAAAGGTCTGCTCGAAGAAGCAGTTCCTGTCCCGCCTAGGGACAGTCCAGGTCATTTTATGTATCAAAAGCATGGCATAAGTGCCATATTATATCTAGATTTATGGGTGGAATACACCAAAGAATTAGAGGAAAAATATAGATGGCCCGTATCAGGTACGTGGGATGCCGAGTGCATCATGCGAGTAGAAGAAGCATTATGGAAAAAGAAATCTAGACAGTCCCAGAAAGATGCCATCGAGTTATGGCGCAAAGAATCTCATAGAAGAACCGAAAAAGAAATCAGAAAGGCAGAATTAAGTAGAGAGTCCTCAGAAAGAGCCCAAGAAAGGGAATTAATTGAAGTAGGCGAACGAGTAAAAGCCGAACAGTCAGACAGACAGAGAAATGCCCTCATTAAGGGTATGTATCCTCTCCTTGCCGAGGGTTTGCCAAAAGCAACCCCGGAAGCACCATGTAATTTTCCGCCGCCATTAGTTCCGATTAAACTACGTCACAAACCGACCGCAGCTGATATTTTTCTCTCGTCCTATTTGGACGACACGGTCCCAGAATATGCAAATCCAGTTCCGCCGGCTCCTGTAAATAATGTAATTCCTATTCCTCCAGCCACCGGGGCACCTGTTACAGCACCTGTTACGGTACCCCCGGTCCAGCCCATAGTACAAGTTCCCGCTACATCGGTCACTCTGCCGGCACGAAGAGTATCCGTCGACGATTCTAGTTTAGGGGCCGCGGGGGGAGGTCCTCCGGGTACCCCGCCGCCACACAAACGTGTAACGTTAGTCGAGTTACATGAACGTGCGTTACAGCGTACGCCCAAATATCAGTCCGTTGCAGATATCAGACGAGCTCTTACCGAATGCCGTTATGATCCAGTCCCAGGCGATGATAATATGGTTATATATTCATTGCGTGTAAGACGGGTGACCGAGTATTTGGACACCCTACCGAATATGAAAGAAGATCTAGACAGAATATATTGTTTCATCCGTACAGGAGACGATCCAGAAAGTATTGGCGAAATCATGTCTCAAAGGAAAGCTGAGACCCAGCTCATGCTATTAAAGTTTCTAGTTAATTGTTTAATAAGGGAACAAGATTATCCGACTAAAGATCCGATCGAAATGAGAATTCTGACAAAGTGGAGTGATCATATAGCCGAGGGAAGACACAAGACACTCAGTAGTATAGAGAGTATGTACAAGAAAATTCGTAAGGAAATAATAAGGTTGCACGAGCAACGTAAAGCAGCACAAGTGTCCGAGAAAGAAGACGACTCTCCTACTGAAGAGGTAGAAGACGAGAATACCGCCAGAATAGCGTATGTAGGTAAATCTAGACTTCTAGACCGACATTCACGCCTGGAACACAAGAAAGTTTTTCATCTTCCAGCACTAGAACAAGAGAATCCTGAACAAGTATTTCAAGCTACCGATCACATTCTGAAATCACGTATCGGTTATAGTGAACTTAGTACCATGCATGAACAAGAACTAGCCCGATCAGCAGTCCGATGGATTACTGATTCTACCACTTTTCCAGATGAAATAGTGGCACAAATGTTTCTGAAACTGCCCCCAGCCGAGCAGCGACTGGTGGGTATGTATATGATCCAGCACCTCATTACACTGTATGAGGGTCAGCATTCTGATCCAGGTCCGTTACATCCTGAACGAGCTACTCCAGTATAGATGGAGAGGTTTAGGTACCGATTTAATTAGTATCATTCTAGAACAACGCCACAAATATAGAACGTTTCTGAATCCGCATTTTGCTCACGTCTCACCTCCAGAAAGTAAACCATTCTACATGGATAGACAGAATCCGTTACGAGAAGTACACCCAGTTAGGACACCGGGTGGTGAAATGCAACGAGTATTTGTTTACACCCCTATTACAAAGATGGAACTCTTAGAGATGAAGAAATTAATTCCTTGTCACGATAAAGATCCAGCAGGGTTCCACCGAGAATTAAAAGACATGCTCCGTATGGGAGAATACACGTATCCAGATATCATTAAAATGTTAAAGGTCCTGTTGCCCGCAGGGGTATATGAAAAACTCAAGGAAAAAGAATGGGAGGTGGGAGAGAAAAAGATTGATCGGACAGCTCTAGAAGCTGAAGATAATATACGAGTACCAGGTACCGGTCTTGGGGACAAATGTAAAGAATTGCCCGAGTTATTGATACAAGTTTTGCCAAGGTTACTAGCCACGAAAAAGGAAGATTCGGATGCAATCTCAGCATGCAAACAGAAACAGGATGAAGATACTAGTGATTTCTATTCTAGATTTGAGAAATGTTTTATTATCAACAGTGGTTTGAAGTCAAGTAGCGAGTCATACCCTCATCTTTTTGTTTCTAAACTAGTCGAGAATTCAAGTCCACAAGTTAAAAATAGAGTTTTGAAAGTCGAAAGTACCTGGCAAGCTAGTACCCCGTCACAAATGCTTCAAATGCTCCAGTATCACCAGAACAGAATCAGGGAAGAGCAAGAACACGAAAGGAGACGTATGAAAGACACGAAAATGAAAGTACTAGTTGCACAATCTGTTCCACAAGACAGTCAGAAGAGGGGTCCGAATCAAGTCAGTCATCCTGCAGCTCCCGTTAAAGGGACATGCAATTATTGTAAACAGCCAGGTCATTTTATAAACGAGTGTGCAGTTCTGAAACACAACATAGCTACTGGTAAAACTAAAGAAAGACCACGTCCGCCTAGACAAGAACAAGTTTCACAGACTTCTCAGTCACCACAGAATGCACAACAGACAGTTCCAGCACTGCAGCCTATAGCTGCAACACAGCATGTTACACAGCAAATGTACCAGTATGCCCAGACAGAGTATCCAGAGTATCAACAGTATTCATGAAACAGCCTAGAGAGGGAGGTAGGCTTGCCTCTCATCGAGATACCTGTAGATCAAGAGGGTCCCTATGTACACAGTCAAGTATTAGGGAAAGACAGAAAGTTTTTGATTGATACAGGGGCAAGTAGGACTACTATCAGTCATGACGAGGTTCCAGGGGCTCCGCTCTCAGGCTCTAAAAATGTTTCCCTTGGATTTTCAGGAAAGCCTATTGTTAACGAGATTTCAAAACCAGTTACTCTAGAAGTTGGTCCATTGTCCCGAACTACTGATTTGTTACTTACAAAGTCATGTCCAGAAAATTTGTTAGGCATTAAAACATTGAAAGAATTAGGTGCAGTAATTTGCTGCTCCCCAGAAGGAATACGATTGTTTTTGCGTGACTTTAAAGGTCACTATGTATTACGCGATTTTGATCCAAGATTACTAAATGTACCGCAGCATTTATGGGCGCAAGGTCCAACTGATGTAGGTTTTATGCAAATCACACCCCATCGTGTGACCCTCAAGCAAGGTATAGTCTTGCCACGAATCAGACAGTACAGATTGCCACCTGAGGCTGTAGCAGCCTTATCCAAAATTATTGATGAGCTTATTGCTCAAGGAGTGGTTGTAGAAACTGACTCCAATGTATGTAATTCTCCTATCATTCCAGTCATGAAACGTACTGATCCAAATGCACCTCCAGTATATCGATTAGTGATTGACCTTCGAGAACTTAATAAATGTATCATACCCCAGTATCCAGTAGTCCCAGATATTTCATCCCTATTGACAGCTATTGATTCTGAAGCTACATTTTTCACTGTTATCGACCTCAAGAATGCATTTTTCAGTGTTCCCATTCATCCAGACAGCCAGTACCTTTTCGGTTTTTGTTTAAATGGAAGGAGCTATAAATTCACACGAGCTCCTCAAGGTTTCACAGAAAGTCCTAGTATTTACAGTCAAGCACTTAAGCGACAACTAGACAATATTCACATGCCAACAGACACTGCCCTGCTCCAGTATGTCGACGATCTACTGATCACAGCCCGTTCTGAACGTGACTGCGAGCGAGCGTCACTTACAGTTCTGTATTTCCTAGCCGAGATGGGGCACAAGGTGTCCCCTTCGAAGCTTCAGTTCTGTGTCCAGCAAGTGATCTACTTAGGCCACTTACTGTCCAAGTGGGGTAGGCAGTTGACACCAGACCGTATCCAGTTGATAGCGAGTCTTCCACAGCCCAAGACACAGAAGGAGGTACGTGCTTTTATTGGCCTCACTTCTTACTGCAGACAATGGATTCCTCAGTATGCATTTCTAGCCAAGCCACTGATACAGTTAACGACACAGGAGGCAGCCGTATCGACTGTTCTCCCTTGGACATCTGAACATACACTTAGTTTTAATGAATTAAAGAAAGCCTTATGTCAAGCACCTGTTCTAGCTACACCGAACTACAGTAAGTCTTTTACACTTTTTGTGACAGAACGTGATGGTACTGCATTATCTGTTCTCACACAAGATCAAGCAGGACAGTACAAGCCTTGTGCTTATTTTTCGAGCACATTAGATCCAGTAGCCCAGGCTTTGCCTGCGTGCCTCAAGTCAGTTGCAGCCACAGCTCTAGCTATCAGACAAAGTGATTCCATAGTATTAGGACACTCCTTGACAGTACAAGTCCCACACTCCGTGGAAGTTCTTTTAAACCGAACACAGACTCAGCACTTGACCATTGCACGTTTAACAGGTTATGAACTGACACTGTTCCAGCCACACATAGAAATCAGACGCTGCAACGTTTTAAATCCTGCTACACTGTTACCATCAGTTATTTCAAATCCTGCCACACATGACTGTGTGGAAGTTGTTAACACTATGACTAAGCCAAGACAAGACCTGACAGACATTGCATTACCTAATCCCGACCTGACACTTTATGTGGACGGTTCATGTATGAGAACTAGTACAGGAGAACTAGTAGCCGCGTATGCAGTGACTACTGACACTGAAGTTATTGAAACACACCGTATTGACACCCTGTCTGCTCAAGCAGCAGAGCTAGTTGCTCTGACCCAAGCCTGCATACGTGCCAAGGACCTGAAAGTAAACATATATACAGATTCACGTTACGCATTCGGAGTTGTACACGACTTCGGAGTACTCTGGCAGGAGAGAGGTTTCATGACTTCTCATGGAACCAAGATTCAGCATGGTCTCCTCATTCAAGCTCTGTTAGATGCAATACATTTACCGACAGCTATCGCTATCATGAAGTGCAAGGCACATACGAAAGTTACTGACATCATTTCCCAAGGTAATGATCTAGCAGATCGAACAGCCAAGCTTACAGCTCAGACTCCAGACATTCCAGTTAACACGACACAGACACTCATTCCAGAACAGACTACATGTATGACAGTTAAGGACCCTACACAAGATGTCATAGACATACAGTTACATGCTACTCCTGAAGAAATCAAGAAATGGTCCGAACAAGGAGGGGTCCAGACAGATCAGGGATGGTTGACGAAGGGAAAAGCCACATGGTTTCTCCCCGACTCTATGGTTCAAGTCATTATCAATACCGCACATAGTCCAGCACATCTAGGAGAAAAAGCCATGTTAGACAGTATACAGAACCTTTGGTTCAACAAGCACTTGCGAGCTGCAGCCAAGCAGAAAGTCCGTACCTGTATGATATGTTGTCAATTCAATCCAGGTAAAAGTGTTCCGGTGGAACAAGGTGGATTCCAACCCCCTGACCACCCTTTTGAAGTCCTCCAGATGGATTATATTCAGATGGAGCGATGTCGAGGTTTCAAGTATGTCCTTGTAGTTGTATGCGCTTTGTCCAGGTGGACAGAAGCATATCCAGTTCCAGATTACACAGCAGCGACCACTGCCAAGCAGCTGGTTCGTGAATTCTTTCCCCGTTATGGACTCCCTAGGGTCGTGTATTCTGATAACGGCCAGCCATTCTCATCTGAGTTAATGAAACATGTTTCCCTCTTGTTAGGGTACCAGTGGAAGTTCCATTGTGTGCGCCATCCTGAAGCAGCCGGTCTCGTAGAGAGACATAATCAGACCCTGAAAATCCGTATTGCCAAGACATGTAAAGAGAAAGGTGTAGACTGGCTAGTTGCCCTGCCAGTTGCTTTATTCTTCATGAGGATGGTTGCACATTCCAGATCAGGTCTGTCCCCTTATGAGGTCGTATTCGGCCGCCCCCCAAACATGTGGGGTACACCTAGACCCCGCAGTATTACAGATGTTTCCAGTAATATGTTGACAGATTACCTAGCTTCCTTGATGTCTGCCCTACACTCTTGTCGTTCGCAGGTTGCCGCTGCATTTCCAGACAATACCGAAGTGAAACCGCATGAGGTCATTCCAGGCGACCTCGTCCTCGTAAGGAACTTTGATCGTTCAAGTCCGCTGGAGCCTCGTTGGAAAGAGCCGCGACTTGTCCTTCTGACCACCCGCACGGCCGTGAAGTTGGAAGGCCGCAAGGGGTGGGTCCATCTGTCCCATGTAAAGAAGTTCCATGGAGTTCGAGAAAAAACATTTTCTAAGGACTGTTCCATTTCTAAAGACTGCCTGAAACCAGACATTGATCTGAATCCTGAACTGAAAGTTCCTCTGTTAGAGAAAACTCCGCAACAGGAGTATAAGTTAAAGCTCCGGTCTAGTAAAATAAGTCAGCCAGTTTAATTGTCTAAGTCCCTCTCGGGTGAAACGGTTAGACAGGTATCTGACATGTATGAGATAGACCCCCATAGTGAGAGACTTAGTCAAAACTCTATACGATGTATCGTTTTTCTAAGTTTCTTATTGTTTCTAAGTTTGATGGTTACCTGCACAAGTTATGCATTACATTTATGTTTTCCAATTTCTCATGTAAATAAGTTTTCTAATGCTACAGTAGAGCACACATTCAGTGATCTGCCTCCTCACGAGTTATCCTATCGTCTTGCTATGAGAAATAATACATTTATAAGAATGTTACACTATTCACACCAGACCAGCAATGCCACTAATTGTTGGGTGTGTGGTCGACTCCCCCCTTTCCAGACACCGAAGGGAGTTCTGCCACTCTTTCCTTATCCGTTTTCACATAATGGTTCGTGTGGAGCATGGTCCACGTTAACGTCATCCTCCAATGATATGTCCCTTCTGAATAGAACATGTTTTCCAGACAAGCAAGGTCTCCCCCATAGAACAGGGTTAGATCTAGAAAATGAAGTTTATAATTTAGGTAATTATTCTTCGAATTTTATGGTCCTGAATGTTCAGTCTGATACTACTCCAGACTTACCTGCTATTTCAGTACTACCAGTCAAAGGCGAATTATGTGTCCGAAATAATGGTTCCGCACATGTAGGACATAGTGATTGTACTACTACTGTCGAGTATAGTGACAGTGGGAAATCTATTTTCAAAGCTTCACGTCATTCTTATTTTGTTTGTGGTCAGACCGCATATGTTCGTCTGGCCCTAGATTGGGATGGAATATGTTACGTTGCCTTCCTACTGCCACCAGTTTTTTTAGCCCCATCTGATTATCACAGAAACACACATCTAGTACACATCAGACCTAGAAGGGAGATCGAGTCCCCAATAGTCGATCAAACTGAAACTACTCTAGAACAGTATACAGATTTCAATAAAGGTTTCTTTTTCTTTATAGGACCTATCCAGAATAGTAAGTTAATCCGTAGGTTAACCAGAACCCTTGAAGCAGTAGTGAATGAGACTACTTCTGCTCTAGGTAACCTAACTGAAGAGCAATCTGCTATGAGATTTGTCGTGCTCCAAAATCGTCTCGTTCTTGACGTCATACTGGCCGATAGAGGAGGAGCATGTAGAGTCATCGGATCTAGTTGTTGCATTTTCATTCCTAATAACGCGCCGTCTGTTTATTCAGCTATAACCAGACTTCATAAAATTGCCCATCAGTTACACCAGAATCCAGGCACCTGGACATGGTCCGGTTGGCTCTGGAGTATTATATCTGCTTGGGGATGGAAAGTATTGTCATTCCTAGGTATTGCAGTAATGATCATATTCAGTTGCTGCCTCTGTATACATTGTGGCCCTGCGATTTGCGGCATGTGCGCTACCTCTTGTATTCCTAGTCCTAAGTCCCGTTCTAAGACAATTCGAGACGAGCAAATGATGCTATATGAAATGATAGATGGTATCATGAATATAGATGTTTCCTGATGGAAACGTAGGGCACAAGGAGGGAATGTGGAAAAGTAAATTTTGCCATGTTGTATGTGCCTACGTGTTCCCCATCTTATGTCATATGTGCATGATCGATATGCATGTATTCCCCTATGATCGATTAAAGACGCAATTATAGTTGTGTCCATCTCTAGTATGCCAGTTTCCAGTTCTCGTGAATACAACGAATATTAAGCCTATGTAAAGCTACGTTGCCACGTTTTACAGTGTGCACGTTAATTCATTGAATTATCCCCGTTTCTAGGCCTCAAAAGGGCCCGGACTCAGATTCAACTCCTGTTTCCTGAACCCTCTCCGAGGAGCGATACAGCCCCCACCTGTATCCCTGACCCTTAGCTTACTTTCATGCCTCGCAGTGCCCGGCTCGGCCTGGCTCTGCCTCCTAGTCTGCCAAGAGTATGTTATGATTCTAGTTATCAGTCCAGCCCTCCTTCTCTGCATTCCTAAGCTACTGAATCGCATCAATAGTTCCCGTCATGGTCTAGCCTTTATGTCTCCATGTAAGAGAAATACTGTATTAATATTCATAGAATATTCCTCGCACACGCACTACATGTAGAATTATGCATGCACCAGTCTTAGAGTCTGTCAGCCTTTACCCTGATAACTTTTGGATTCTATCAACATGTACTCTAAACACTAGATACCAGATATGCCTGGGTACATGTCGCTCTGACACTCCAGACTTTAGTCTCCTCTTCTAGCGCAGAAGTCATAGCCCCCCAGTTCTCCCTAGTAACACGTCATTGTCAGTTTGCGCGCACCACTAGGTTAGAGGTCCCAGCTGCTCAGGTAGCCCCCTCCATGTTTCCGCCCCGTTTATGACATATTCTGTTACGTTTGCACCACATGTCTGTGTATACGCCCTGTGCACGCCTTCTTGTTACTTCATTTTGCCCTTATCTTTCGCGACTGCTACAAACCCCGCCTACTGCTACGCCTACTGTATTGAATGTAATGTACTTTGTTTAACTATAAATATTGTGCACGGATATTAAAGTTTGCTAGCCAATTCCCAGATCCTGCCCGACAGCTGTCGGGCCCTGCCATCCTATTTCCGTACAGGCTGTCCTGTTCCTGTCCTTTATGCTTGATTAAAGCCTGTCAACTTCAGCTACCTCGTATCTTGACTCTTATTTATTGAGCTACCTGTTTATTGATTATAGTCAAAAATAGATCCGGTAATAATTTCTTTATTTACCACAGGGATGCACCTCTTTTGTGATCCCCTTCTTCTGAACTGCAAGGTGCCACATTGTGAGTGGGAATGGCATTTACCAAGTTTCACAGTGCTATGATTTTGCAAATTATAGGTTTTATGACCATCAAACCAAAAAACCATCACACCCAAAACTGCAAAAGAGTAAAGGTAGAAAGAGGAAAAAAGTGTAAGGTACTATAATCATCTTGTCTCTCACATATTACTATGGAAATAACATGAATAATGTCCAAATACATTTGCACTGGCAATAAGTTGATATCTAGGAATAAAATAGAAGAAGGTGGCCATTGTTGTGGAAACGTTGATGTAGAGAAAACGGAGGGCAGAGAGGTTTCCTGAACATGTAACAGGTATGAGTTTAGTCCAGGTAGAGTGGCTGTGACTTTATCTATCATTCTGACCCCTAGCAGATTCTCCAGAGTTAGGCCTTGTAAGGAAATAATTCCATGATCTAGGATCAAAAAGTATTTATTGGGTACAAACCTGCCAGATCCTCTGAGTAACTTCATGTTTGAAGTGAGGTTTGTAAAACCTTTACCCTTTCCCATAAAGTTTGGTAAATGGCTGTGACCACATCCGACTAAGCCACACCAACTTGATTATTAACCAGATCGATGCTATGCATTTTCCCCTCCTGTGCTGGGATTTGATCATTCCCATGTTTCATGACGAGCTGGGCTCGTCATGAGCGTGCGAGGAGGCTACCTCATGACGAGCCCAGCTCGTCATGAGCGTGGAAGGGGTTAAATAATAAATCACATTTCTCTGCTTCTTTTAGCAGTGAAGATCTATTACAGACATCATCCCAACATTACCATCTGTAGACATATTTAGAATGAAAGTGACTAGCATAATTTAACAAAAAAAATATTTCTACTACTTTAGGGTGCAGGTGTTTTTTGTCTCCACAGAACTTACTTTTACAACTTGCTCCCAATTTCAAGATTGTTACACTTTTTTCTGCTTATTCACCTTCCACTTTTTTTTGAGAGGGGAAACTTTTTATTGAGCAATTAGACTTGCCTGGGGTTAATGCTTGTCTTTGTGTAGACCTAATACATGGACGGATCATCAGAGGTAAGGATCGATGGCCAGTGTTAGAATCCCTGAAGGTTAAATTATGCTTTCTGTAGCATTTGTGTCTCTGTTGCTCTTCTTATGATCACTTCCCTTTGTTACTTCGTTTTTCTGGCCATTTACTTCAATATCTTAAACTTTGACTCAAGCCTAATAACTAACAAACTTTGAGCCTCAACCAATGACAGCATTATGCTTTTGGACAACTGAAACATCAATGACTCAGCTTTGATTCTAAATTGGCAGTTTGCTGGGCAAAGCAGTCGTTCTCTTTTATTCTCTAGCAATGCTTGCCCATTTGCCCTACCTACTGTGCTTTGGACGTGCTCACATGTCTTTCCCTCTGATGGGACAATTGACTTCTGAGGACTGCTTTGCTGGCAATGGGTAAGCAAAACCTCCAACAAATTCCTTTCAAATGTGGTGCCTCTGTGACGTTTGGTGAGTAAATGTTTCTTTGTTGCTACGCTGTTTTTACTTTGTAGTGACTGATAGTTTGAGGGACTAGAAACTTTAATAACCAGGCTTCTGGAGCAACTAGAGCCTATAAATAATCAAGAAAAATGCTTCATGGGATTTTCATACTTTGCCCCAAGCATTTATCCCCAGAGGGGTTGAGGTTTTGGGTGAATATTCCACAGTTTGAGCCACTTGGCAGTGCACTTTTTCTCATTTAGTTTATGTTTGTTTCTACTCCTGAGGCTACTACCAAGTACTCTAAAGCCCTTCATAAGCATGAACTGACTGTGTTTATATTTTGTGACAGCCACTCTCAATGTCAGGTCTCATACAAAACATGTACAGTGAGAAAATGGCATATTTGGTGTTAGATCTGACAGCTTTAGGATGGGTTTCCCCCATTCTTTTTGCCTTCACTCTTCCTGTTTTGATGAATTTGTTTCTGTTGGCATTTGGACTCTGCACACTTTACCACTGCTAACCAGTGGTAAAGTGCTTGTGCTCCTTCCTTTAAACATGGTGAAATTTGCTTACACCTAGTTGGCATATTTAATTTACTTGTAAGTCCCTAGTACAGTGGTACTACAGGTGCCCAGGGCCTGTGAATTAAATGCTATTAGTGGGGCCTGCAGCACTGATTGTGCCACCCACTTAGGTGGCTTGTTAAAATACATCATAGGCTTGCCATTGCAGTGTGTAGTTGTGAACTGTCATTTCGACCTGGTAAAATATAACTTTTGCAAGGCCTAAACGATCCTTTGTAATACATATGAGTCACCACTAGGGTAGGCCCTAAGCAGCCCTTAGGGCTGGGTGCATTGTATTTAAAAAGTTGAACATGTACTTTTAACTTTTAGAAGTACTGGTAGCAAAAAGCTCCTACATTCTTTTTTCACTATTTCAAGGTCTGCCACTCCCATAGGATACCATGGGGTTACCTTAGTATTTAATATGTGCTATCTTTTGATTGGGAAAGTCCTGTTTGGTGTGTGATGCATTGTAATTTAAAACCCTCTTTTATGGTAAAGTCAGATTTTAAGTCACAATTCTGAAAGTGCGACTTCTAGAAAGATGGGAATTTCGTTGGCGCCTGCAGCCTGTTTCCTGGATCACATGACTAGGTGTAGATGGCAATTGGCTTTTGTGTATTCCTCTCAGGCAGCATTACAATAGAGGGTCTATGAGTAGACAGGATGTGCCCTCTCTGGCAGGGTGAGAGGGTGGAGTTGTCACCTTCCACAATTGCACTTCAATAAGGCTGCATCAGCACACACACAAAAGACTTCACAATAGTCTCTTGTGTCCCCAAACAGACTGGGACCAGGGCAAGTAGGAAGGAAATTCCAGACACCTCGGTAAGGGCAGTACCAAAACTTTCTCCCACTTCAAAGGCACCAAGTATAAAAATGAGACCCTCAGACCAACTCTTCAGTAATCGTTTGGACCTGTGGATATTACAGAAGAAGGATGTTTTGCTGCCCTGCTGCATGAGGCCTGCCTTGCTTGATGAGAAGGAAGACCCTGCCTTCACCCTTTATGCCTTTTTAAACAGAAGGGGAATGGGAGCACACTGCTTCACCTTCCAGCACCGTTCGCCCCTGGTAAATGCAGTTCAATTTAAATGCTTACTTGAAAGTTTGCAGAGTGTTTCACCAAAGTTGGTGCAGGTTAGTGCTGTTAATCTCTAGACACGTGTTTCTGTATTTTATCCTTCATCAGTAGAGATAAAACAAAATTCATCTGTGTTTGCCCTTTATTCCTTGCTGAAGTGACTCCAAGGGTCAGCTCACTGACCTCTCCTGAGCTACAGGGACACAACAAGCTTCAGAGGCCCCTCTGCAACAGTACAGCTGCCCTGCTGCAACTGGACTTGCCTGAATCTGCAACTAGCCCTGCCTGGGCCTTGCTGACCTCTGCTGGAGTGTGTTCCTGATTCCTAAGAGCTACTGGACCCTGGGTATGGCATCAGTTGAGCTATTCCTTGAAGACAACCAGAGATCCTGAAGTTTTGGGCACTTCACAACTTCGAAAAGGTCATTTTGCACCAAGATCTTGCCACCCATGACAACTGCCAAAGTGAAGCTCTGGTGAACGGCCAACAACAACCTGCACTGCAAGATCTGCACTTTGCGCTAGAACATCAACAGTCTGCAGTGATCGGCAACGCAAAGCTCCAGCAACGACCATTCACAAGGCCAACAGGATGTTTGCGCTACAACGATGACCATCCACGATGCCCAGTCTGCTCTTGGCGAAGCAGCAGTAACCATCAATAACGCTCTCCCTGCTCCTCACAGCCTGCTCCATGATGAATGGAACTCTTTGCACTGGACATTAGAAGGTAACTTTTTCAGCAGGACTAGCTTGGTCCCTATTTCCATCCCACGCTCCATTGTGGTCAGCCTAAACTTGTGACATTCACCCAATCTTGCACGACCAGATAACTGTGAGTGGCTCTTTGTGCTTTTAGGTGCTACACTTACCTTACATCTTTGAAATTGCATATCTCTTATTCTACTGATTGGATTTTTGTTGTTTTGGTGTTAAATAATTTATTAAAGTTTACTCTATTTTTCTAAATTGGTTTTGGATATATCTAGTCTTGCTTTTTTCTATTTTTTAGTGTTTGTCTGCTGCATAAATAGGGTTAAACACAAGCTAATTTAGTGACTTGTGTAGTTCATCATAACAAGGATTGTGGTTGGTGCTTAAGGACTCACACCCTCCTCAACCAACAACCCAATTTTTCTCACAGCAGGGAAACATAAAAAGAAGAATAGAATTTAATAACAGTATGATATTTCCCTAAACTGTAGTGGGCTTCTGACTCTCTCTTGTCTGTCTCAATTTCCCCTGAAAAGTTCACAGTGGATCTCTGATACCACCAACAGGCATGGTATATTGCCTGTGCAAAGGATGTCCAGTAGGTGAAATGGTTCCATTAATAATAAAACAAGGAAATCTGGGAAAATTGATTTGCGGCTCCTTGAATAATAGCTCATCATCCAAGGTTGGAGGAACAAGCATAGATTTCCACGCTGCATTCAAATCTCATATAGCTCGCTGGACGGACTGCCCAGTACTGCAGGTCAGTACTCCTGTCTGGCTCCTGAGATCCCATTCAACATCCTGGAGCACTAGTAAAGCTGCAGTAGTACTGTAGCAGCAAGCTAAACCTCTGTGTTTGACTGCTTACCTATTGAGCGTGCACACACCTGTTCTTGTTGTCATTTTGCCATTACACTTAATGCTGTTGCAATATTTTTCATGATCTATGCTTTGTTTGTGCTTCTGATGCTTTCTGATAGTAGATGCCTTTATTAGGAAATCATTTGTTTCTATCAATTTATCTTCTCCACTATAAGTGCAACCAAACGTCACCCCGCCTTTCTCAATAATAAGCGACACATTGTCTAAGTTGCTTTTCTGGCTGCTTAACACATAGATATGCACAGAGATGTCCACCGGGGTTAAATCCAGGAGTCCAAACTTAATGTGTAATGATCAGTAGTCTAACATTCAATTTTAGCACGTTAATATGATGTTAACACAGTTTTGCAATTCAATTTCTCAACTCGGTGTTAATACAAGGCACCCTATTAATAATCAGATTTAAACTCATGCTTAATTCATTCAGGATTGTCAGCAGCAATGGGGTTATGACACAACGATCGCTTGTGTTGCATTGAATTTTAATATCCTGATAATTGATTGGCATGAGCGAAAATATTAGGACAAAGATGGACATGAAGCATCGCACAAATTCTTCACTTTACATTCCTCCAGCCCACTTCACCACAGTTTTTTTTCGATGCACAAAACGCCTAAAATTAATAGTCACATTTATATTTCAGGAGACATGTATTAATTCAAGGCTGCCTTAGACGGAAGCAAGAGCCACTCTTAATAAGTAGCAGCTCTGAGCAGATCTGTATTCCTATAATAATGTAACCTCTGCTGAGAAGCCATAAAAATCTCATGTCAAAGCTTCAAAAATTGTAGGCAGTGATGAAAAGGTTCACTGCATAGTGAAAGCCATTTTATTGGCATTTATTGTAAAACAGAAAGAATTAAGCAAAGGATTAACATATGGTCCATTAAAAGGCTGAGCCATAGCTGGCGCGAGAAGCGCCTGAGAGGCGAAGGTGCAAAATGCAGTGCAATATTCGATGTGCAGGTGGCAACCATATCTGCAGACTGCAGAAATCACACTGCTCTTGCAGACTAGGCCAATTATTTATGGATATTTTTGATAATTTCCACATTTATTATTCGCCTGCCAGAAAATACATTTGGCAGGTCTGTGTCAAAATAAAGCCAGTCCTGCCAAAAGAACCTTTTGGGAGGCAGTTATACATTTAAAATGGTTGTCCTTCCAAAATAGATGTTAATTGCCTGAATTACAATGGTATTGTTGGAAGATGAAGTACTTGCACCTTGAACTGTGTGTGCTCTGTTAGCGTTTTCTGCTATCTATAGAGGAAAAATAGATAATATTCAAGAAATCTAGTATCTGTAGAGTCCTCTCAGCCAGGGAGCATGCAAATGCATACGTCGCACACAGAGCTCTGTAACATACGTCTTTATCCGTCAGCATACGATCATACACTACTCTCTCATTATGTCATAACCATTAATAACCTTAACACCTCCCAGTAAGTACGCAATTCCTCTGTTGATTCCGACCAGGACCACAAGGGTCAGAGCACACATAGTCTCATGACACTACATCTGTCCCTTTGTTAAATGAAAAGTATAAACAGCAGTCACATCATAGGTTTTATTAAGTCGCTAAAGCACTCTCACTAGTTGGCCAGATCGAGTGGCATTAGGTAGTAAAGATGTACTCTGATTGTGAACTGATGTACAAGTTCTGATACTTGAGCTGGACTATTAGGCGTTGTTGCCTAATCATGATTGCAGGAGCTGAAGAACATCAAGGTAGGTGCTTAAATTGTGACGAGTCCCATGTGATGGACGTTCCAGGATGATGAGCCAAAACCATGTGTCCTTTGCACATCACAACCTTCAGAGGATTACAAAAGGGGGTGGTGATGGACGGAGCATCTGAACCAATCAAACACTCACACCCAGTCAACAGATCTGGGTTTAATCCATCACCGTTGTTTAGCTCACTCTGCCACCCCAGTTCAGACATGGCCATATGCAAATCAGTCTGACCCTGTGCCTCATCGGAAAAGTCCAGCCCGAACTGCCAAGCCATGCCTTCCCTGGACCGGAAACAAGCCTCCAAGGACCGGTTTCTGGCATTTCAGCCATCTTCAGCCCGGCTTGCTTGAATCCAGTGGCAAAGTGATCAAGGGACTCACGTCTGAGCATACCCTGCCAACTTATGGCGAACAAAGTGGTACAAAAGGGGGTGGTGATGGACGGAGGATCTGAACCAATCAAACACTCACACCCAGTCAACAGATCTGGGTTTAATCCATCACCGCTCTTTAGCCCACTCTGCCACCCCAGTTCAGACATGGCCATATGCAAATCAGTCTGACCCTGTGCCTCATGGGAACAATCCAGCCCGAACTGCCAAGCCATGCCTTCCCTGGACCAGAAACAAGCTTCCGAGGACCGGTTTCTGGCATTTCAGCCATCTTCAGCCCGGCTTGCTTGAATCCAGTGGCAAAGTGAGCAAGGGACTCACGTCTGAGCATACCCTGCAAACGTATGGCGAACATTGACAGCAGAGTGTCTGTTTTCCGCTTTCGTGTCAGCTTGACCAGGACCCAGTCACCTTCATTGAAGACTGTTTCCTGAGCTCGTCAACGCTTATCAGCATACGTTTTTATTTTGCACTTTCGAGAAGTGTTTGTGGCAGAACCTTATCTGCATTCAAGAATTGGTCATCTGTCCACTGTGGAAGCTTGGTTTCAATAGCTCTTCCAAACAGAAAGGTGGCAAGACTTTCACCATTTGTGGAGTGAAGAGTTGAACGATAAGCACAAAGGGCTTGACACAGGGCCTGCTTTCACTCAATTCCCTTCATTGATGCTTGTTTAATTACCCTTTTAAGGGTTTCTATGAATTGTTCCACAACACCATTGGTTTTGGGCCACAGAGGTGTTCTCTTCTGATGCTTGACATTGTGCCTGACTAGCTCTTACTTGAATTCTTTGCTATTGAATGGTGGACCATTGTGAGATTTGAGAATGGCGGCGATCCCCCACGCAGCCAACCGCTCGATGACCTTGTAATGGGTTGTTGTTCATAACTCCTCTACTAGAGGAAAAACGTGAATACTCATCAATGACTACCATTAGATGATGTCCTTTTCCTAGGGGGCCTAAGAAATCAACTGCAACTATTTCCCAGGTATGTGCAGGAAGGTCAGACATTGTCAATGGATGCTGTTTTCACTTTCACTTTGAGGGAAAGGCAGTTGCAAAGGTGGCACTCTTTTAGTTCCTCCTTAACTTGTTCGTCTAGGTGCAGGAACCACACTCGGTCTCTTGGTGCTCTTTTGGTGGCTACAATGCCAAGATGTCCTTTGTGGGCTAGTTCAATGACTTGCTGTCTTAGGCTCTCAGGCACGATGTTTTTTGAGCCTCTCAATACAACACCTTCACTAGTAACAGACAGTTAATTCCAAACATTTTAGAATTTTTTAAATTTAACATAATCTTCAAAAGGTTGAGTACTCTTCTTCCATGACTGAGTTGAAATAAGTTATTTTTAGGATAAGCATGTTGTTGTCAGCATTAGTACCAGCCATAATCTGTTTAACAGGTAGGGCTGCCGGTGTTCTGAACCTCACAATGAAGTTAATGTACTCCTCCGCTGTTTTGAATGTCAAACTGTGACAGGGTTGCGGTACTCGTGAAAAGTAATCAGCAGGGTTCTGATCTTTACCTGTGTTGTGCACAATTGCATAGTCGTACTCTTTCAGTCACGACCCCCACCTCTCAATGAGAGGGAGGATCTTGGCTGTGGAGTTCTCAGAAATAGTGAGCAACGCTTGATGGTCTGTAACAATAGTGAAATGTTTTCCGTATAGAAAGACATGATAATGTTAACAGGCTCACACTACAACCAGACTCTCCTTATTCAGCTGAGGATAGGCATGTTCTGTGTCAGACAGGTTTCAAATGGCATAGGCCACAATGTGTCTTTGAGCATTCGGATGACCATAATATTGAGCAAGATTGCCCCAGTTCCACCGGGCTCACATCGACTTTGATCTCAGTATATTACTTCAGGTCAAAAGTTATCATATCGGTTGTATTTTCAGTTGCTTATTTGATTTTTTTGAAAATGTCATCACATTCAGGAGACCATTGGAAAGAGACATTTCATTTTGTCAAGTCTCTCAAAAAGGGCACTCACTGTAGCAAAGTCACAAATGTACCTAGAGCAATAACTGGCCATTCCTAAGAAGGATCGCAGCATGGGTGACATTTTGTGGGGGGCAAGTAGCTGACAGTGCTTGCACTTTATCTGAGTCAGGGGTCATTCTCCCATCAGAGAATATGTGCCCAAAGAACTTAAGTTTGGTCTTGTGAAACTCACATTTTGCTGCATTCAGAGTAAGACAGCATCAATCAATCAATCAATCAATCAATCATTTGTAAAGCGCACTACATACCCGCGAGGGTCTGAAGGCAAGCTTGCACACTTTTGTGTGTGCCGGGCCATATTATCCATACAGCCTGGAGAGTTTGCTCCTTTGCATCATGGTACATGCAGTCCATGATTTGTGCTTCCCTCCCACTAATAATAATAATAATAATAAAGTAGTTTGTAGAGCGCTTGGCGGCACCATCACGGCGTGTCCCCGCGCTTATGGAGAGAAGAACAGAAGACAGCAGAAGATGCACCAACATTCATCTGCCGAGCTTTATGAGCTGTACAGGTGAGTTTTTAAAAGACTTCTAAACTTGACTTCAGATTTTTCCAGTCTGAGGCAAATCGGAAGTTTGTTTCATCTTTGGGCTGCTGAGACTCTAAAGGATTTGCCCCCAAATTTGACGCTTCTTACACGGGGAACCATCAACTGGCCCGTGCCTGCAGAACGTAGGGCTCTTTTTTGCTTGTATCTTTGTATTAGGTCATGGAGATAGGAGGGAGCATTCTGCCATAGTATCCGATGACATATGAGGAGAGCTTTGTACATTACTCTCTTTTTAACTGGCAGCCAGTGTAGGGCCGCAAGAGCAGTTTTAGACACTGCTCTTTTCGGAAGTCTCAGAACTAGGCGAGCTGCTGAGTTTTGAAGGACTTCTAGGCGTCCCAAACTTTTTTCCGTGGCGCCCAAGAACAGTACGTTCCCGTAATCTAAACGGGACGTCACGAGTGCCTGTGTCAGGGTGCGTCTAGCTTCAAGGGGAAGTAGATCCAAGGTTTGATTGAGTGTTTTTAGCACCCCAAAGCACTTCCCCACTAGACGACGAATGTGGCCCTCGTAAGATAGAGTGGGGTCCACCCATATCCCCAGGTTCTTAGCTTCCTTACAAGGGGTGGGGGTAGGACCCAGACATGGTGGCCACCAATTCGCTGTGCGAGTTCATCCATGTGGCCAGATCCTGCATACAGGCCTGAAAATTGGATGCCGCTGCTAAAGGTGCTTGAGATAGGGAGATTAGCAGTTGGGTGTCGTCAGCGTAGGAGACTAACTCCACTCCATACGCCTGCACCACTTCAGCCAAGGGGGCCAGGTATAGATTAAATAGGGTTGGGCTCAGGGCAGAGCCCTGGGGCACTCCCTGTTCCAACGCCAACTCTGAGGATCTGAAGGAGCCCTGTTGAACCTGAAAGCTCCAACCTGCAAGAAAGGATTTCAGCCACCCCAGGGCCAAGCCTGTGACACCCACCCGGTTTAGACACTGTAGCAAGATGTAATGATCTACAGTGTCAAGCGCTGCGCTGAGGTCTAACATCACCAGCGCCATGGTGTGTCCGGCATCTGCCCCCCGTCTGAGAGTCTCAGTCACTCTTAGAAGGGCGGTCTCAGTCGAGTAACCCGACGGAAGCCCGATTGGGAGGAGTGTAGGATGTTGGCTGTTTCTAAGTAGGCCATCAGTTGAGAGTTGGCCACTTTCCCCGCCACTTTGGCTAGATATGGCAGTAAGGAGATCGGCCTCAGATTCTCAAGGACTTCATGGCTTATAATAGGTTTCTTCTTTATGGGAAGAACTACTGCTTTCTTCCAGTCGTCAGGAAGTATTTGGGAAGCAAAAGATGTCTGAAGCACATGCCTGATGTAGGGTTCTAGAGTCGCCAGGCTCTCTCCCAATACTTTAGGAGGGGCTGGGTCACGAGGGGAGCCTGACTTAATCCCTTGACAGATTTTACATAGTACCTCCGGGGAAGGGACCGTAAAATATTCCATACAGTGTTCCGTATTTCTAGCACCAGTCCATTCTACAAAGTCTAGCCCATTTTCAGGCTTGTTAGAGAAGGAAGCATAAATGTCCCTGACTTTTCCTGCAAAGTATTCTGCAACTCTGTTGCATTCTGCTACAGAGTCATTAGCTGGAGTGTTTGTGCTTGCTACCAGGGAGATCTCTTTAAAGATTTTAAAGAGTTCTTTCGAGGAGTTTTCAGCCTCCCCGATACGGTTTTTGTAGTGGGTGGCTTTGGCTCCCCGCACCATGGTTTGATAATTCCTTTGCGCCTCCCTATAGGTTATTTTAGATTGAGGGCAGAAGTCTACCCGCCACCTGCGCTCGAGTCTTTTGCATTCGGATTTGGCGGTTTGCAGGGCAGGCGTAAACAACGGGGCTGATTTTTTGCCTCTAATTGTAGCCTTGGATAAGTACAATGGGGCCGTTGCATTGAGGGCACCCAGAATGCGTTCCTGAAGCCTGTAATTCGCACTCTCGCTGTCACCACCCCCCGGTGGACCCCCTTCCTGCAGCAGTTTGCTAAAGTTGGCTTGTGAGAAGTGCTTCCATTTTCGACGGGGATAGCTCCTGTGCTGTCCTTTTTGCGTTTCAGTCACTAAGATGTTTAAGCTAAAGGGGACTAAGTGGTGTTCTGACCAGGGGACAGGAAGCGGAGCGTCCACTACCACTCCGTCCCAGCTAGCGAACACTGGATGAAGTAAATGACCGTGCTTGTGGGTTGGGGTAAGATTTTTCAGTTCCAGCTGTACAGCCTGCATCTCTTGTCTTAAGTCTATGGCCTCCTTGTTTCGCTCATCCTCCAGATGAATATTGAGGTCTCCTACCACGGCATTGAACCATGATTCAATGGAGTAAACTTTTCTGGGATAAGATGTAGTGTTCAGCCACACCCTTTTCCCTGCCCAAGCTGATTTTCATGACCACCTCGACCATTTATCACACGTTCCTAATGTTCTTTTTTGCAAAAAATTGTATTCTGGCCCATGGATTACACTTCATCCAGTCTGAGCTAGAGAGTACATCCCAGGTGTGGGGAGTATGGCCCAGGTGCAGAGATTCCAGCCCGACTGTGGAAGTAAATATAACTCATAAATGACCTCTGTGAATACCAAAAGTTGTAAAGTTAGACTTTTTTCTCAAATTGCCTTTATGAATCAGGCCCACAGTGTTTGATAAGCATGGCAAGTCTGTCTACAAATTCATCCATCATTTCACCATCTTGCTGTCTCGCTTGATTGCAAATGCACCTTTCATAGTCAACATTCAGCATCGGATTGAACTTGATTACTAATGCTTCCTTGATCTGATGGTGCAATATTGCATCAGTTTGTGATCTTTTCTACAGCATTTCTGTTACCCCTTCGCCGGCAAGATTCTTTAAGTATTTAATGATTTTCTTATCATCTACTTCTTCCAGGGCATCTATGAAATCATTGAATATCTCAATCCGTGCAGTTCACCTGATGCCAATATTCTGCTTCTTGGTGGTGTTGAACAGCGGCAGCCCACACAGGTAAGCATGGTGGGGCGGGCACAGCGGGGGAGGGTTTCGACAGACTATGGAATAGGTATTATTGATTTATTTATTTATACCTATGCTGCCGTCTGATGACTTACCCCCTCCCACCCGCCCCACTGCGCTTACCTATGCCGGCCACCGGTGGTGTCGAATGGCTCTGGTGGTTTCAGAAATGCAGCTGCATTGTACTTTGCATTCCCTTCTGCAATCATTGAAAATGTTCACTATTCTGATGGCTTTCATTGCCCTGGATGCCACCTGCTGGTGTGCACCCATCAGCCCCTCAACCTGGCCTGGGTTGTCACACCCTGTTCAAGGTCGTGTAGCACTTCCCTCGCTCATGCTGGTAAGTACGTTTGTACTTACGTACCTAGTTATCACTGCCTCTAGCATTTACTTTGCATGGATGATGGCTCTATGGTACGGTGTAGCTCAGTATTTCTTTTTTTAGCCTTAGTAGCAGATTCTGGTTGGCTTTTTTAATGTGCTCTTCGAGGGCCGCGTCTAGGCTGGAAAAGGCTTCAACACCACCTACACCAACTTCAGACAAATGTGCATCGACTTGGAGCGCACAGCGTGGCCACATAAGCAATTTGCTGTACTGTTGTAAACTCTTGGGGAAAGCAGTCTCATTTCTTTGGGGCACGTATCCCCTACTCATCACCAGATGTAATCTCTTTTCCAGCCTGGGAGACGTCTTTATTCCTCAGCATGTGATCACACAGTACTTTCTCATTATGCCACAACCATTAATAACCACACTTAACACCTCCTAGCATGTTACATTATTCCTCTGTTGAGTCCGCACAGCACCACAAGTGTCCGAGCGCACATAGTCTCACAACACTATACTGTCCATAGGCTCACCAAATTCATTTTACATAAGGAATCTGTGAATATTTATAGCAAGTTGGGCACTGATTGATATGTCATGTGGTAGATAGCAATGAGATATGGGATATGAAAGGGGGTAGCCTGGTAAAGAGCTTATTGGCTGCCCTTCTCTGAGCTCCCCAGTGCAGCCTCTCTTTACCAATTCAAGAACCAAATTTAAGGCTCAAAGTTTCCTTAAACAGACTAGGCAACCTATTCAACTATTTGTGAGGCAACAGAGCTTCTGTGTTTTTCAGTGCAGATGTGTTGGTACAGAGTTTAATTCACTGCTCAGTGTGTCCCATCTTAACTGAGGCCAGCATATCAGGGAGACCTCGGTACTGTCAGGTGAATGATGTCAAGGAAAGCCTCCAATAGAGACCAACCATCAGATTACTCTGCTATAGTCCCTAGGTCACAAAAGATGTAAAAATTAGCTAATAGGGAGAAGTAGTACTATCACAAGTACTGCTTGATGAGGAACAAGGTGACTGTGGAAGAAGGGCAGATAAGTGGCATCAATTACATTTCTTAGGTGCCTCAAATAGATGATGGGAAACTGCAGATAAACGTTGATTAATTTGGGCAAAGTGGAGGAGATGGTGTTGGTAGTGGAGACATGGTTGGGAAGAAAATAGACCAGAGATAATGCAGTTGAAGCTGCAGTGGCATCAAAGGAAGCAACGTTGTGGTCCGCAGAATGTTATGCAGAGTCAGGGGAAAAAATTCCCAACTATCAGTACAGCTTTTCTAGTGCCATGCAGTGGTTAGAAAGCAAGATTGAGGTGGTAGAAAACAATCGAAGAGTGGCAAACATTAAACATTTGGGTTCCCTCCTGCTGTAAGCCAAATGTCACCTAGTCAATATGCATATTTTGTGCCGAACATCATACTCCTGTGGGATACAGTGGTCACCAGGTATTAAAAAGATCCTACATTGGGTATACTCTCTCATACCAATATCAAATGTAGCACATGAAGGTATTGCCTACATGTATTTTGGCTGAGTATGTTGTGTATATAAGGTGTAATGGTTAGTTAAAAGGGCATCAAACATTCTTTGATTTGCAGAGGCATCCTTCATGATAAGGTCAGCTCCCCACTAAGGCAACATGCCAGCATCTATATTTGGCCTATTACGAGCTCATAGAGTGCATAACTGAAACAGACTTCTCTTCCAAACGACTCCAGGAAATTTGACATAAATCTTCAATCCAGGGAGCCTAACCACAAAAACACCAAAATCACAAGTTTTCTGTGACAAAATGTCAAATTAAATGATTTCAAGAATTGCAATTGTTTATAGTTCCTGGTTAATGACTATGATTGGGTGATGGTATGAGTCTAATTATTCCTCTGGGTATAGGGTGGACTTAAGGATAAACCTCTATAAGGTGCTAGGATCTTTCATGGTCTGATTTAGTGTGCTGCTCCCTACCAGCTGGGAAGCCTAGTGTGTTTAAGACACCTAGTGATTTCACAAGTGGAATGATCATAACTATAATGCAAGAACCTAAGTAGCATGGGACTCTCTCAAAAAAATTAGCTTTCCTGAAGCAGGAGTCGAATCTTTCTCTTCCTGGATGTCAGTGAAGAAACACAATTGATGATGATGCAGAAATATCCATTGTGCTTGGGTATCCTGGCATGTTTGTGGGTATCAACTGAATTGAATGACAACATAATAAACACAGGCGTATTAGTAGTTGTGAATTGCACTTAGTAGTCCTAGCTTACAAATGAGTAAGTCAATAATACTCCTGATTTAACCTTAGAATTCAAGATTACTATATGAGAAAGTTGCAGCAAAATCTTTCTGAATCAGGCCCAATACAGTGGCACTGGAACAATTTTCAGACTGAGTTGCTGACTCTGAAGTCATAAGAACTGTGAATAATTCAAGCGTCACACAAAGAACAAGCCAGAGGTGCATTTTGGAAGACACTGCTGCAAATATATTACTAAAGCATCATGTAGCAGCGTACTGTCATTTGCAGACAGTGCATTTACCATTGAAATGGCCACTACATTTATGCAGACATGTAATTTTACACTGTTCAAAGCACAAATGAAAATGTGTAATCTGTTTTCAGTGAAAATTTATCATTTGCACGTCACCACATGCTTTGATGTGTTTGGTTCCTGTTAAAATATTTGTTTCTATCACACTTTAGAATTACAAAATAATGTACTTTATTTGTGCTTTCCTAACTTGTGCTTTATTTTTAAATAATAGGATAGTTCAGGTTTTTTATGAGAAAAAATAACATCCTACAGCCTTTCTTTTCACAACAGCAAGGTTGTTACATAGTTCAAGTTACAAAGTCCTCACCCTTTGCAGTCACAGATAATAGAATAAGCATCAATTTGTCAGAAGACAGAGCCTAACATTTACTTCTGTGACAAGACAAAAACAAAACTTAAATGTATCTTTATTGCTCATTCACCTTCTGAACTCCTACATGGTTATTTTGGGGGTGCTGCAGCACCGTCCCTCATTCTATTCTCTTACTTCCACCTCTAAGGCCCGATATCTCTATTTGTACTGTGTTTATATAATATTAAGTTTGATGCAAGTAATTTTTTTCATTTTTGAAATATGTAGAAAGAAATTCAGTTTGAGGCAATATATGTCTGCTCAATTTATAATTTAAAAAACGGTATGCTCTATTGTAATAATGGTAATCGATAAGTTAGGTTTTTTCTATTTAAGGCTACACTACCCAAATGTAACACTTTGTAAGAGATATAATATATTATCGCAAACATCTTTCATATCATTACGTATGAAAGAAGTAGCCAGCATGGTGTAAAAAATAATATATTCAGTTTTCTGAACCAGTGCACACTGTAAGTTATCTGGCACCTTTGGCACCTTTTTTCAGTTATAAGTGAGTGCTTTCAAAATTTCTTCTGTTATATAATGTGCTTGTTCTGTATGTCTTATAATGGAAAATCTAGCAAACTCACATTTACTTTAATGTCACTTCAGAGTTACTACCTTACTGTAGACCCTGTTGTTGCTGGTATTAGTACTAATGGCAATGTGGTGCCAAAGTATGCATGCTCTGGCCGTAAAAAGGGTATCAGTAAAATTACTCCAATACTGAAGGCGGTGAGGGCCCAACACGTGTGCGCACTGGTGAATATTTCAGGTTATTTTCAAAAACAGAATCCCGTAATTCAACGCTCAACACTCAGTGGTCCCACCGCTACTAGGACCCAGTCCTCATAACATCAACAAATCTTTGAAAGGAGTGTCGTTGTTCCCACCATTGTAATCAATCAATTATTGCATTCAATAATAACCAAGTCCATAGGCAAACTAGCTTTGTAGAAATGTTGTTTTTTATTTTACGAACTGCAGGATGACTTAAAGGAGGGAATTGACAAAGAACGAACATTGAGCCCTGATGACGTCCAAGTGTGGATGAAACGTGTCGGCCGATGCACTTATGTCATATGAGTTCTTGGAACTAGTGTTTTTGAAAAGATTTACATTTGAAATAAAAAACAGAACTTTCTACAAAGCAAGCTTGTCTATGGACTTGGTTCTTATTGAATGCAATAACTGATTGATTACAATAGTGGGAACAACAACGCTCCTTTCAAAGAGTTGGTGATATTGGTGAAATTGGTTTTACACAACTGATTTATTTAACTTTCCTGTAAGGCCATAGTAGATGGTGTAGAATATGCCCAGTAGCATGGAAGTTAAATGCCATATGTGGGCTGCAGTGGGTTATTATTTCACCCACGTATATGATAAAAAATTGAGTCGCCAAGATCACCACTGTACTCTAGTTGGTCTGCAGTTTAAAGGCACTTCAGTAACTCGTGGCAAAGGAAAGTGTGTTTGCAATATAAGAAAACCTATTTTATATATTAATACGTAACCCCTGAAGTGCAGTTTGGAAGCCCACAAGGTAGGATGTCAAATATGTAAGATAAAGTGTCACATGACCTATTCCAAACGTGTGTCTTCCAAGTATTTAAAGGCCTGACAACTGTTTCAATGTGTGGGTTCAGCAGCCAGCTACATTTTCAAGAGGACACTCCTAGATGTGTTTATTTGCTACTTAACTTTCAAAATAAGATTTAAAGGTAACATCATATGTTTGAAAGATAATATCAGAAAAATGAAATTTATGTTGCCTGAGCCAGACATGGCTTTATACTAATTATGCCAGTCTTCACACCTTCACAGCTGTAATGCAACTCCTTGGATAGAAGAGTTAACGATCCTGGCTCAGAAGACAATATATTACCTCTGAGGCCAGGAAGGACAGAATGGTGTTAATTGCCGACCACTTAGTAGTGATTGACTATCTTGGAATGGACAAAACAGCTGGTGGAGCAAAGGATAGGCTTAGCTCACCCTATTTTCACTTGGCTATACCATGGAGGGCTTATTCTACTCATTCCAATGACCCTCCTTGTAAGTCAGGCTCCTGACACAGTGGGGGAGACAACCAGCCAGGACACTGTAAGGTCGGAGAACCACTCATCTAAATAGGAGCTGTGGGCAGGGCTGCCTGGCGGCAGAAATGCTATGCGTTAAATCAAAATGGGGAGAAGAAAGAGTCCGTGATCCATTCAGCTTCCTAAATCTTGATATCAACAAATCAATGAGGGAAGGGATCACTTGTCCTGAGTAACCAGGGTTTGTCTGCTAATCATTTCCGATAATGATAAAAAAACTCATTCACATACCAAGGCTCGAATGGCGGTGTATCTTGATTCTCCGCCTCTTTTTAACAATGTGACAGCATCATCATAGGGTTTGGTCGTATGCTTCCTCCACCCGGAGGTGAACCACTGGTTAGTACAGTAGTGATTAGTGAGCAAAAAATTGTGAGTGCGAAAAAATTCCAGATAAAAAATCTTGAATGACCAGACAGGATGAATTTTTATTGGGTCTGGAAATCAGGCTTGTTTAAAAATATTTGGGCGTGCGTAGGAAGTGAGGTTATGGGGCTTCCTCACTGAATTATGTCCATAAAAAGGTCGACCTTTTTATGGGCATAATTCATCCTGTCTGGTCAATCAAGCTTTTTTATCTGGAAATTTTTTTCACGCTCACAATTTTTTGATCACTAATCACTACTGTACTAACCATTACAGTGGGCATTAGTCTTACACACACAGCCCGTACAACTTTGCGTAGGTATGTGTGCAAGTGTTCACGTGCAAGCAGTTAAAGTTGTGCAAAGTTTGCATAATTTGCTTTAGTGTAATTACTCAAAATTACACTGAATTACATGAAATGCAAATCCATCATTTCATGCTATATTTTAGTTCAAAATGTATCCTCACATCAATTTTTGGCGCATGGATGCTTTTAAATAAGAGCCCCGTGAACAACAGCTGTACATGTTCTCTTGTTTCTTTGTGTTTGTTTTACATTTTTACAGTGAATTACTGTAAATTTCGACATTCATTATATGTATTTACAGCAAATAGCACATGATTATGCACAGTCACATAATGGCATAAAATTTAGAAATTTTGAATACCAAGTGGAATGCGAAATTCCCCCAATAGCATCATTTACAGTGGTGAAATTTAAATTTCGTACAGGTCTACCTATAGCCTCTTACCCGAGTTGTGCAGCAGCAGACCTTATCTTAAAAGTGGACTCTAAGGATTAGCACTGCCATTCCATTATAACAGAGCTTACAGTGAGTGACACTCAGGCAGTGAGACACACTCACAGCAGAAGTCTGCAAATCAAGTAGTCCAAAATGTAGAAAATCCAGGGGGGTTAAATGGGATGAAGCCCATTTATCTTGCAAAGGCTCCTGAATAATTGGAAAGTAAGGAACAGAGGAAGTGCTTCAAATGGAGATGGAGAGAATGTGAGAATAGAGGACTGAGAGGCCGAATGTCTCCAGTCACTGGTCATTGCACAGGATACATTTGGCTACTGAACCACCACACCTCAAAACATTTCTGGAAATGTGAGGACTCAACCTGAAGAAAGCACTGCTGAAAGAAGACTCCTGAGTCCTGCTGGAAGATAGGAATCACTCAAGGAAAGGGTTTGCTCTCTAGGAGTGAAATGATTGGCTTTTTAGCTATCTGCCTCAGGAACACAAAGGGCAGTAGGAATCCTGTCTCCACGAGAGCTCAGCTGACCACAGAGCATTGCAGGAGACCTGGCTTGAGGGAGGCACGGTGCCAAGCAGCCTTTCTTGAGGTGGCACTGCATGATGAACAGAAGCTACTTTACCAGCAGCTGGAAAAAAGTAGAATTTACTCATGTTTTTCCGGGCCCAGAAAACCAGGACAATGTGCTGACACCTGCCCAGGAAATTCACAACCTAGACAGACCACAAAACCAGTTTTTTCATGCTCAAAGATTTTTGTTGTACTGAAAACAGGTTCAGCTGGACCTTGTAGTAAAGGTATCAAGTGTTCTATAGGTCTTCCCAGCTGGATGATTATAGCTCCTAAAACAGTGAATACGTCTGATGGTGAAGTCTTGGACTGGGGCAAGGCTGGCAATATATCTGTCCTCCGAAATACCTCAGGGGCCATGAAATGCAGCTGTGTCCCAGTTTGATATTTTGAAGCCAAAACCTGCTACTTTAGTGGGACTTTGATGACAATGCATATAACCTTGAGGGCCCCCCCCCCGCCCCGCCACAGTCTTTGATATTGCCCTGCCGGAAGATTTTGAATTCCATTTCAGAGACTAAATCCAAAGGTAAACCCTCTGCTCCATTACAGTTGCCCTGATATAATTTCCAAGTCGTGGGCAACCATAAACTGTCACTTTCAATAGTGCATTACCTTTCATCGTTGCTTTTTGCCTTACAAATTGAAAAATTCACATCACTGGTTCCACTTGTCCACTTTTATTGATCTTCATTTCTTTTTGCTTATTAATTTGTTCTTTATGTTTCTAAATTGGTTTGGGAATTTTATTAGTGTTCTTTAATTGAAATAGTTGATACTTCTTTAACTTAACAAGAATTTCTCTGGCGATTGCCTGCTGGGTGTACCATAGTTACAAAGGGTTGATCAGAGAATTTCTCCATCAGTATTTTGACCTAGGCAGATTGTGTTTATTAAGTTAGTAGGGGGTCACCCTCTCCCAAATTAGTAGCAATATTTCTGACAGAAAACATTATTGCAAATTGTTTATTTGAATCCCTTTAATTCCCTGCAGTGACAAAGAAATTAAAAACAGAATTGTAGATGGTTAACAGGGAATACCAGAGATATATTTCACTGAGGGACTGTTTGTGACATCAAATAGACAAGCAAAGTTTGAGCTGTCTATGATGTCACTCAAAATCCTGAGGTGAGACACATCCCTGTTATTTACTATTCTACCCTTCTTTATGTTATGCTTGTTCTTCAAATCATCAGCCCCTGTTTTCTACATCTACGCACAGGCATGTCCCCCCTCCAAAAGAGAGTAAAATACCTGCCTCCAGTCGCGGCCTCTATCTGCATTTAGGCTGCCTAATGTGGAATAAAATAGTTGTCCGTCGACCCACCCACACAACCTTCTCTCCAAACCTTTCCTTACCTCTCCAAACCAAGTCAATAAAACAAAATCCCAGGCCACCTGCCACCCTCTGCATATACTCACCCATGCTCTAATTAAATCAAAATACCTGGCCCCTTCCACAGATCCCCTTGCGTCCTCTATGCCTTCCCTGCCCATGTCTGCTCAAAGCCAACTCCACATGAGCAGAAGAATTTGGCAATTGGCACAGGCACAGCTTTGCAGGCATCCCCTCATTGATCAGTGGAGACACAGTAGAAACAGTTGAAGGCAACCACCAGCTGTCATTTCATCACATCCTTCAGGTCTCTGGAAATTCGAGAAAGGCTGCAACACACAGATGCCCCAGGTGCTTCCCCTGGTGAAATCACAATAGCGGTAAACCAAAGTTATTTGGTTTCCTACTAGTGTTACTTCAAAGCAGTGCGCGTTGGTTATTCAGTCAATTGTGGAAGTGGTCGTTACTTGCAATTTTTGTTTTTTTCCTGTCCACGGCAAATGCCATTGAGCAATAATTAAACTAAACCAATCCACGCCTGTATATTCCTGCCAGCAGCGGGGGCTAAAGGGAATTATGACATTTTGGAGGATGTCTTCAGAATACGTGTAATCCCCCTCACAAATAGTGAGTGTGCTAACATTTTTTGACATGTGAGGAAGTGTAAATCATCCTCCTTCTAACAAGACTTAAATTCCCCTTTGGACATATGGTTCTCTGCTCTCCCGCGAATCTGGTGCTGATATAACACTGGGAATAACACTAGGCTAGTTCCATGCCTTTATGAATTTCACCAGCACCTGTTTTAATTTTATTTTATATGTATCAGGGCAGTTGATCCAACCTACCTCATCAAAAGCTACAAAAAGGCCATCTCTTGTTCACCAAATAGTGCAGGACCATATTACCATCTGCAGCTGATACTGCTTCACCCTTGTAAAGATGAGAAAGTGCCCCTTGCTCTATTAATTAGGTTGACTTGATGACACCTCGGGAAGTTATGCCAAATTTCAGGGAATTTTTTTTTTTTTTTGGGGGGTAGAGGCTGGAGGAGTTTTTGCCCAAGCTGTCAAATGTGAACCCAAGAACATCAGCCACAGTAGCTGTCTTAAATGTAATTCGGGATAACACCCTTAATTTCCCTCTTCTAACAAATGTATGTGAAATGTGTGTAATTGTGTAATTCAAAGATGTAAATTCCTACCTGTTGTCCATTATCTTGGTTTGCTGCTAACATTGGCCACCTCGCCCGCCCATCATGCAGAGTGTTCCATTGCTCACCAGCTAAGAATGGCCTTTGTAAATAACAATACTTACCCAGCAGAACATGCTGACCTAATCACAAGTCTAGCGCTTTGTTTTCAATCGATTTATTTTTTTCCCCAAGATATTAAAGGCTTTGCTTGCATACCAGTTTTCCCATTATATAATAATTCAACAGCAATTATATGGCTTTCAAAACTATTTACCAGGCGGTGTTGGACATCAATAATCAAGACTTGAAATCCTACACCTCAGACTCGGGAGTCAGGGGACACAGAGATGCATGAATTAATCTTATGATTTGAGAAGGCGAACTGCATGCGCAAAGAAAATGAAGATTCTAAAATAAGGTTAGTAAATACATCTGCATTCAATGAGTTTCAATCTGTTAGTGCTCCACAGAGCATCGTTTGTTTACTGTTCCTAATCTTACCTCTCATCCATCATTCCCGCCTGAGGTTCAACAACAGGACATCCACATTAGAGCTTTGGTTTCTCCATTTACGCTGCACATCAGTAATAAGCGCACAGACAATCGGTTATGATGTTATTCCTGCTTTTTTTAAATCTGCTTGCATCCCCATAAATATCTCTTTGAAAACATTCATGGAACTTTTGCCCCGTGAAAACATAGCTAATTATACATCACTACTAACTTAATTAAGGTCACTTTTTTCTCCCTGTTGAGACCGTATGTGCCACTTAGGTCTGGTCCTTCATACTTATGGGGTGCGTTTATCCACATCTTTATATTTACTTCACATTATCTTATAAGATGCTTCTGGTTAATTTACAATTGAAAAATAAATCCTTTTTTATGATAAAACAAGGGTCAGAGGTAGCAAGACCTGATCACATGGTTGCATGACATTACAACGCTGGCTTTTACCCCGCGTGCCATTACGACGCTGTTTTTACAACGCAAGTTTTTACAACGACTTGCGCTGTAAGCGCTGGATAGTGGAATAGTTTAATTTTCTATTCCAACTCCAGCCCACATTACAGTAGGGAAGGTGTTGGAATAGAAAATTAAACTAGTCTTTTTCCAACAGCGCCCTCCAGCGCAAGTCGTTGAAACGACTTGCGTTGTAAAAGCAGCGTCGTAATGGCAGCGCGTGGTAATGCCTGCTCACCGATCACATAGTAGTGTATTGGCATTGAGCAATTCCTTTAACATTTCACAGTTTCAGTCATGGCAAATTGGCAAAAGGCCAAACCAAGAGTACAGCAAGGGCTGATCAAATAAAGAATACATGACTCAGGCATTTCTCCATTAATTTACTTGTGTATTTATTTATGTGGGAGTTTTGTATACCGCTAAAACTTGCCTCATCACTACTGCAGTGTTATACCAATCAAATGCAGGATCTAAATTTTGGGGTGGCAGAAATCAATCTGAATCTTGGGCACAGATCCTCTCTTATATTAATCATTGACTCCCCCTAGACTTTGATATGGTAGTGCACGATGCATATCTTTATGCCAAGCCTCTGGCCAAATGCTGACTTACAGTCTGCAATTAACACAGGTTTATCTATGGAGGCAATTGTGGTCAACTCTCAAGGTGGGATTCAAAGAATTTCAGAGTCCAGGGCCCAGCCATCTACTTTGGGGTTTCTGTTGTCTGAAGTGTGTGGTTGGGTAAAGTGCTTGTTAGCTGATCATAGGTTCCTGAACTAAGTAGTCTGGGCAATCATTTGTGAAGAGCGCCTCCTTTTGAGGTAATGCTGCAGCAATGTCCCAAGTCCTGATTTGCACATACAAGCTTGTTATGTGCTCTTCTCTGTGCATTTGTATCATAGGAGTGGTGAACGGTACGGTACTTCTGTAATGTATGTTGGCACTACTAGGTGTAAGGTTCGTTGGAGGATTGACAAAAGTAGGTATTGAAAATCGGCAGTATTTCCTCCTGAAGACGATTCTATCTTGCTCGTGAGACTCTCCCATCCTTACCTGATCCAACCCACAATCAGACACTTTACCCTTCGGTCAAGCTCTTCCATTGACTCCCCATTTTTCAGTCCTATTTGGAACCCCCTTAGGCCAATCAGAACCGCAGCTCACTCTAGGGCATTCTACATCTTTGTTATCTTTTTTGTCACACCCATTATCCCACCTCCCTCCTTCTCCCAGTAGTACGCCCTGCTCCACTCCATTTATATGGTGACACCAGCCTTTGGGATGGTACTGCCACATCTAAACTGGTGTTTTCAACCTTGCGTTCGAGGACCCAACTCCAAATGTAATGCTAAAGACTGTTGTCCCTCTCCTGAACTGACATTGATTCATCTTCCAATACTAAATTCTCCACAAAATTGAAATGCCTTTTGTTTGAAGTGGTAAAATACCATTCTCCAACATGCATCAGTGCTGAAAACAGGGAAACTGTTACATGTATGTCATGAATAATTGCCTGGTATGCCATTTGTCCAGATAGTCATTCACAGACTTTTATCCTATTTTGCATCCTGTTCTCCGTCGTGTATCTCTCAAATTGAACACACTTACAAAAACATTAATTGGATATTATTGTGTTCAATATTGTGTTCCAACATTTCTCATGCCATACATTATTTATCATTATTGATGCGTTCAAATCTTTGTGGCAAATGATGTGATTGGATACACTGGTTTTCAACTCTGAACCAGCTATACTTTGATTCTTTTCTGCCTTTTTCTCTCTGTTAAGACACACAGTGAGTTGTTGTCCTCTTAGGCCTGCTGTGTACTTTAGAAACCTACAGCACTATATAATGCTAAAGTGTTCCTTACAATAATAGCATATGTCACAAGAGCAAGGGCTAGTCAACAGATTAACTACAAAACTAACTATTCAACTTAAAAGTTTAATTTGTGTAAATGTACTTTGATGGTGAATACTACTGCAGTGTCTGAACATTCATTACAAAAGAGCTTCTTTAAGCAATATTGTTAATTGCTGCACCATGTTGCATGATAGGGAAAGAGCAGGATTGCCCTGTATTTAACATTATATGGTGCATTCCTGACTTTTCCCTGTGCTGGCACACAATGTGCTGCCTAGCACCAAGGCAGGCACCTTTGCACCATGGTGCAAGGGGGCCTGCCTTGTAAGCAGGATTGTTTTGTACAGGAAGGATTGTTTTGTCCAGGAAGGCAGACCTTCCTGCACAAAAACAATCCTCTGAGGCTCCTCCCTCTTTCTATGCACTCAGGAATAGGAAGTAAAGAGGAGAAATAAAGATATTTCTCCTCGTTGCACCTCACCTGGGGAGGCATAGCATTTTGACGCATTCCTAGGTCCACCAGTAATGGTAAATCTGGGAATGCACCAAATTCCGTGGGTGAATGAGTGGGAACACCCTTGCTCCACCCATGGAACGCCTCCCTGGGGCAGAGTAATGCAATGCAGCAATTTGCACCGTATTGCATTACTCTAGATTTATCTAGCCACGGAAGGTGGCCTTACATGGCTTGGTACATTTTAGTGGTTGTGTTGCACTTGCTCCCCAGTGCTTGGTACAAGGGTGACACAACTACTCAATACATTTTTCCAATAGTGTGTTATTTGCACTGTCCATTTCATTATTCCCAATTTTAGTGAATTACTGGAGTTTGCTGCTATGGGATGCAAAGTCATAAAGCTCTACACTCTTTCACACATGCAAGTCGATAGTTGCTGCTATTTGCAAAGGTTCCCAATCCATAGTGCTGCTTAGCTGTATAGGAACCACCTATTAAAACTAAATAAATCCTGATCAGAGTTTCAAAAATCCGTATTTCATCCCCACTGAGCACACCGTGTATTGCACTAGTGCTAAATCTGATAACGTCATTACTTTCGGAACACCTCATAACAAAAAAAAGAACAGCCACCACCACTATTGAATCAACACCACATTAAATTGTAAGAAGAATTCTCATGTGTGATGTGACTAAATTAGTATGAGTTTACAAAAGATATTGGACGATTAAAGCCCTAACCTCGCTGGACAGGGACAGTCGTATTAAATTAATGTTCCAAATTAGTTGTTTGTTTGCATACTTTTTTAGACACATCTCCGGGCGTTTATTGCCAATATTCTGCTTCATGCTAATAATGACATTACTTTATATATCTATAAATCCAAATAGCCACATGACATGCACAGCATGACTTTAATGTATGCAGGCTGAAAAAACAATCTGTTTAGATTCTATAAACCATGTCTTTTAATACCTTTTTTATTTTCATATAAATTACTCTATCAATGACTTAATAGAAAATTATCTGCAAGGCTTTAGGAACATATCTAATTTATGTTTCTCAGTACCCCAGATGCGGGTTTAGGCAAAAAGAGTGTTTATTTCTGTGGATTAGACTATATGATAGGCAAGGGATTAGGGAATGCGTTCACTTGCATGTTAGAGTAATATAAAAATATAAAACGAATCACAATCAGACATTTCTAATATGAATATTCATTGGCAACTGTTCAAGACAGATTTATGAATGCATTTACCTGCTGTTTGAAATGAGAAGGAGAAAACATTAAGTTGAAAATAGCACTATTAACATAAGATAAAGGAACAAATAATAATACACAGATGGCTTATGATCCTCAAATTATGCAACCTTAGGAAGAATTGGCGGCTTTATTTTCTGGTTATGAAAATGTTTGCATTGGTTCTGCAGATTGTAGCAGTCTTTTTAATTTGGGTCAATATTTCCAAACATGTTTATCTGGCAGTTAGTATGTCTTATCATTTTCATCCTCATGGTTTCCACGTATTTCCTTTCTTTCTGCAATGAATTGTTGCTAAGAAATTGTTCGTGATTTTCTTTGAAACTGTTGCTATTCCGCACCATAATTCATATTTAATAATGAATGTAACAGTTTTAAAAGCATACACCAAAAATTATTTCTGCAGTCTTTAGTTCTTATTTGTGAACAGGAAAACAACATGAGCTTTCAGAACGGTCTGCTTGTATTGTGTGTGTGTGTTTTGTACATATGTGTGCGTGGTGTGTGTTTGTGTGTGTGTTTACTACTTTAAACTTCCTCATTGAGGTTTCTAAAACATCAATTAAAATGCCTTATCACAGTAGAACATTCCCACTGAAAGACATTAGCAATGTGAAATTCAACCCTGTTCATTAACTACCAGAACTCAGCAGGTTGGATGAACCATAGTGCTCTATCCAAAAATCTCTCACATCTCAAATTGCATAAAGCAGATATCTATACATTTGGTTAGTTATGCACAGACTCATGAATTATATCCCAGGCCATAACTTACCTTCTTGCAAATTTCCAGCTCTACTCTGCATCGGTGCAAAAAAATACTTTAATCTCCAAAAACTGTTTTCCACTCTCTAATAGGCAATGTTAATAGATTCACTATTCTAAAATTTGAGATACTTTAAGAGCAGACTAGAGCAGACTACAAGTGATGGAAAAAAACAAAAAAGCTTCTTCTCCAATGTCCATAAAAAAGACCCATTTCGCCCAAGCGTTCCAATACACCTATTCAGCACAGTTCAGTGAAAAAAATGAAAAACCCTACAAAATATATAAAGATCTGGATAGAGTCTGAAAATATATGACCGAAATACACAATCATAGAAGCAGCACTGAAAACACTTAAGTATATCCAGTAACATGTTATGCATTTCTATTGGAATCAATGTACTTTGTATAAGCAAAAAACTGAGTTGGATAAAGGCTAGGACTGTAGATGGATGAATGTGTAACTATAGTTAATCGTTGCCATTCTAAAGATGTGAATAAAATAGTATTTTACTCCCAAACCAGTCTTATAGCTCATTGTTTACTAGTTGCACCATATTCAAAATACGAAGAAATTCTGCAATTTTGGCAACATGGGAATGTACGAGGAAATCCTGAATCCTATAGTTGAAGAAGCTCATTGTTCCTTACATTATTAGTGAATTGATGAAGTTCTGCTACCTTTGGCTGCAGCTCTCTGTGTACTAAAAGACCACATATCTTCATGCTCTACCCTTGTTTGTACTTGTTTAGCATCCCTTGACCTGTTGCACACTTTGTAAGTATATAAGTATATAGCAATCAAATGGCCGCATGGGTTACTAGGGTCAGTACCACATCAGTCTGTTATTCATAGAGAAGGGAGAAATCCATGGTACATTTCCGAATGACAATCCTGTCAACAGTTAAAGAATTCAATGATTACATTGTATTCAACCATTTCTAACTATTATATTCATTTCGTACCCATGATGGTTAGAACTGGGGGTCTCTAATTGGCAAATGTATGTACATTTGTCCAAGTAGGGACCCTTGCTTCTAGTCAGGGTAAGAAGGATAAACACTTTACATAACCCCTGCTCACCCCCTTGGTAGCTTGGCACGAGCACAAACTTATCCCAAAGGCAATGTGTAAAGCATTTGTACTCAAAAACACACAGTAATACCGCGATAACACCACAAATGGACACCACACCAGTTTAGAACAATAAAGTATATTTATCTAAACCCAACAAGACCAAAATGACAAACATCCAACATATATAGAGTAAAGTAGCACTTAAAAAGACGTATTTTCGAAACAAAGCTTGTAGAAAGCAAATAGCTCCACCTGTGGCTATTACGACGTTGTGACAGTAATAAATCCAAATTAAGGCGTCAATCGCGGTATGCACAGCATCAGGCACGGAGTCACATGGACCCCCAAACAAACAGTAACTTTGGAAAACAAAGTCTATGACAATGCATAGTGTCGTGAAGGTGAGGCGTCGGTGCCAAGATCGAGGCCGGCTCACTGGCTGCCACGGGGGAGGCGAGGTGTCGGTTCCGCGAGGAGGCGATGTGTCAAATTTAGGACAGGGGAAGTTGGTCACATAATAAGTGAGGCATCTGTTCCGGTGAGGCGATGCGAAGTCAGTGAGTTCATGGAGTCACCCTTGGCAGTTATCAGCGCCATGATAACAGGATGCAGCCACTGGTGGGGACGAAGTCGGTACGCGCGCCGGCATTGGGAATGCCAACATCTGCAGGCGTCGAAGGGCGTCGGAGCTGCGGTTCAGGCCGGGCGGTGCATTGTACACTTCATGAGCAATGTTCCTGACCTCGGTGCAGGTCGCAGCGTCACGGCCGCGTCGTTGATGCTGCCAGAGATTGCTTTTCTTGTTTCTCTTAGGTTTCTTCCAGCTCTCAACAGCAGGAACAACCTCCATAGGCCCAAACATGGATCAGGCACTTCCTGGCAGGTCAGAAATCTCAGCAATAGAGTTCAGGGGAGCTGGGGGTGACGTCTTTGTGTCCCTGAGACTTTGGAACGAGAGACCAGCCCACACAAGCACTTGGAGATTCTTCTTTAAGCAGGTTTCGCAGAAAAGTTTCAGTCTTTATCCTTTCCTTGGCAGAAGCAGCAACTGCAGGCCAACCCCACACAGCACACAGCAAAGGGGCAGTACTCCTGCTCACACCTCTTCAGCTCTTCTCCTTGGCAAAGGCTCCTCTTGAGACCAGAAGTGATCAACTTTATTTGGTTTTAAGATCCACTACTTAAACCCCATTTTGTCTTTGTGCAAGGGTCTCTGAGCCCAGTCCAACCCAGTTCTGTCCTCACTGGTACAGTATGACCACAGGGGGTGGAGACAGCATTGTGCAAGGGAGGCAGGCCCTATTCAGGTGCAAGCAAAACCCTTCCCACTACTCTAAATGCAGCCAAGATCCATTCAGCTCAGCTCTGAGTCATCTAGGAAGGGTAAAGCACACCCTCAACCCCACCCCACCCCAGTGGCTGTCTACAGTGAATGCACTTCCCCAGCCCCTGTCACTCCAAAACCAGACATTCAATCCACAAACAAGCAGAGGCACACAGAATGGTTGAACAAGAAAATGTCTACTTTCTAAAAGTGGCATTTTCAAACACATAATTTAAAAACCATCTTGTGTAATTAAATACTGAGTTCATATTCCTCTATCTTGTCCCAATGGGAAGTTATACTTGTACTATGTTTCAAAGTAGCTCGCATGCTATACTATGGGACAGACAGCCTTTCAATAGTACAAAAACTAAATTGGCAGTATTTCACTATCACTATCAGTACATGTCACACAAACCAGTACCTGTCCTACCTTTCACATGCACTGCACCCTGCCGATGGAGGTACCTTGGGCCTACCTGAGGAGTTTCTTAGATGTAAGAAAAGGGAAGGTTAGGGCATGGCAAGTGGGTACATTTACAGGGCTACTTAGGTGGGTGTCACAGTCAGTGCTGCAAAAAGAACAATTGATGGACAGAATACAGAACAATGTCATACATTCACCCCAATACAGAGATCTGAGCCTAAATCCATAGTTTTTTGCTCCCCGTGCGATTCCAGTTTGAGTCCAGCCATATGCAAATCAGTCTCTAGACCCTGCGCCCAATGGGAACAGTGCAGCCCAAACTGCCAGTCCAGGTCCTCCCTGGACTGGAAACAAGCATCCTAAGACCATACCCATCCCACTCGGGGTGACAGGAAATAAAAACAATTGATGGTTATAATGCAGAATAATGTCATACATTCACACCAGTACAGAGATCTGGGCCTAAATCCACAGTTGTTTGCTCCCTATGATATTCCAGTTTGAACCCAGCCATATGCAAATCAGTCTTGACGCTGTGCCAAATGGGAAGAGGCCAGCCCGAACTGCCAGGCCAGGTCCTCCCTGGAGTGGAAACAAGCATCCTAAAACCGGTATCGGGGTTTCACCCCTCATCAGCCAGGATAGCTTGACTCCAGTGACATGGAGAGCATGTTCCCAAGTCTGGGCATACCTGTCCCACTCGGGGTGACAAATGCAAAAGCATTAATGGATCAATTGCAGAACAAATGTATACATTCACTCCAGTACAGAGACCTGGCCTACACAGATCTGGCCGAAATCCGTCGTTCTTTTGTGACCAGTAGTAGTATTTGAATTACAGGCCCTGGCACACTCAGTATACTTTACTAGGGACTTACCATTAAATCAAATATGCCAATCAGGGAGAACCCTGGCAATAACAATTTACACAGGGAGCACTTGCACTTTGACACTGTTTAACAGTGGCAAAATGGCCACAGCATCTAAGACAGCAAAAACTATATCCAGCACAGCACCAAAAATACACGAGGTGGAGGCAAAAAGTCAGGTGAAACCACACCAAAGATGCCAAGTCTAACACTGATATACCATCCAAACTCCACTTTTTGGTTTCCTCCTTATTACTCATCTCAGTGGTTTCTTCTCTCCTTATCTCTCACCCACTGCTCCCAATAAATGCCCTCCTTCACCCAGCACCCCCTCTCTTCCTTTCGGAAACATCCATGAAGAAAACTCCTGTAGTTCCAAGGAGCTTTAGTTTTTATAAGTAAATCTAATCCTGCCAAAGATATAAGATTAACAGGCATAATCTGCTGGAGTCCTACATTATTATGGTGCACTGCAGAAGTAGGATAACATAACAAAGGGCCAGATGTTAAAAGCCATTATGCCATCACAAGCTGTGAGACTCACAAAATCAGAAGGCTTGTGGTCGTAAACTATATTTTAGGTTTGTAGCTTTTCTGTCTTTCAAAATGGGTTCAGTGACCCTTCAAATTGTGCTACTAAATTGTAATTAGGAAAGGGCATGAAAGGTGTGTCCTCTCTTTATTGCATTTCGGAATGGCATATATCATTGGTTTGCAACCACATTTGCGGTCACAAACTATTGATCATTCACTGTCACCTCAAAGAAGGTGGTAAGTGAGTTGAAAAGTGTAAGGTGTTCTCTGGTGATAGCTTCTTTTCTGTGAATAGTGTCAGGTGACATTGGGGTCATAGGCAATGGTCCTGGGTGCCACACCCTGCAAAGTTTTCAAACAGTTTTTTTAAGTGGCATTGATTCCTTTAAGGAACCCTGGCTGCTTTTAGAAAATCCCATTTAGAAATGCAAGCACGGGAATGCTGGTTTGATGTTCCTTGCAGGACACAATCACTGTGTTTGTAGCCAATCATTGGGGGTGCAAATAGTGACCTGCCTACTTAATATTCATTAGGCTTATGGTTCTGTGACCCCATGGGCCAGGAGATTTTACAATGTGACTTATTATTAAATCATTCATATTGAAAAATCAGAGGCAGGGCAACAAAATTACCCCTTTTTGGGGCCTGTCTCTTAGTACATGTGGGCATGTGTCTTCTAAGACTGCCAGGCTCCGGATGAAGAAACGCTCTTGCACATAGACACTTATGTATACACAGATAAACAGTTGCTAAATACAAAACACCTTTAAAGTTATTAACTGAGAACATAAACAGATAGAACATATTAACTATCTTTCCTAACTCCAATTGTGTATTTTGTTTATTGACAGTTCATGAATGCAAATGAATTATGTAGGAAGACAGAAAAATCCAAACACCTCTCACTTTTGTTATTCAAACGATGGTCTGGTCCCTCAAATTACAACGGTTTAAACCACAACAGAGCTTACTAAGATATGTTTAAAACTTGTATAACATTTAAGGAAGTGACATGGTGGACTGAGTCATGAATTAAGTAGTACATTCAATGCAATCAGACAACATTTAAGTTATTGGAAGTATTCAAAAAAGCAAAAATAATTGCATCTGGAAAAATGTGGTTTTCAGAGTTGTTGAAGTGTATCTATGTTACCCTACATAGATGTTTGGCAGATTTGCACAGTCTTCAATTCACATGCTTTCCTGTTGAAGATTCCCAAACAGAAATGTTGCCTAGTTTCAGCCCATCCTTCTCGGGATTTTTAGAATTAGATGCCCTATGAGAAGTCTTCTTCCCCTTATGAGATGAATGCATTCACATTACATCTCTTCTATGACTGTTGAGGTTATGGGGTTTGCATTACCTGATTGATTCGTTTTAAGAATACAGAGAAGGGATGCGGCTTTCTCTTGGCTCAGAATTTGCTAATTCATTTCCCAGTGAAGAGTGTCTGATATGTTAAGTAGCAGTGTTGGCGAACGCTGTTAAAGTCGTAGTACTTAAGCTTGTGGAAGGTCTGGCCTATTGAACTTGTTCTCTGTATCACCTCACACATATATTTGTTTTGCCTCCATATTCTTAGCTATGCCAACCCCATCTGGAGATCTAAACTGCCTAAATTTAGGAGACCCTCATTCACTCTCCAAATCCTTCTCAATACTAGCATGGTACACGAACACTAAGATATATTTAAGTTCAGTCAACAGTCGTCTGGTGTGCTTCTTTGCAATATCCCATCAATGATTGTCTTTATGCATTTCTGCCCATATGTTGTAAAGCTGGAGGTTCATAAGTCAACCTTGTGTCATCCTAGCCTCATCCTCAATACAAATTCTGATGGGCTTCATGACTCCAGATTTTATATTGTAGTTTAGTACTTTTCTTTCACTGATGCAATCCCTCCTTTAGCATGGAATCACAGAACTTCCTTTTGTACATAGTGTGTTAGTGATGCTCTTCTTACCAACAGTCCTGTTTTAGCTCCTCCTGGTCACAATTTCTGTAAAAGTTAAAATGCTAGAATGATTTCCTGCTCTCAATTATAATTCTCCTTCATAATTGGAGGCAAATAATGAGGATAACTAGGACTCAGTATATGATAGGTAAATACACAGAGAAATGTATGGGGCCCGATTCACAGAACTAACGTAAGACAAAATTCTAAACTTACTACCATTTTGGTATTGTATTGTATTGTATTGTAATTGCATTTATATAGCGCTTACTACCCCTGACGAGGCGCCGAAGCGCTTTTTCGGCGGGTAGCACGCGACTCCGGGACCCACAGAGGATTAGTGTTGAATTAGTATAGTGAAACATGCAAGTACATTTTAAGTGGTGAATAGGTTAATCAGTTATTTGGATTTGGAATGATAGCAGAAGGATAGTGTAGGACAAAGGTTTGTATTTATTTATCGCTCGCTTGTTGACGCATGCTATTCAGGGAGCCTATAGAGGATTAGTGGTGAATTAATATGGTGAAATATGAGGTAATTTCAGTGGTGGATATTAGTCTGTTACTTGGAGTGAGAAGGGTAGCGGATGGATTAAAGGGGAAGAAAGATTTCCATTCATATAGCACTTGCTACCCCTGATGGGCGTTGAAGCGCTTTTCTGGCGAGTAGCACGCCACTCCGGAACCCATAAAGGATTAAATTAGTATAGTATAAATATGAAGTAATTTGAGTAGTAGATATGTTATTCCGTTATTTGGGCAGTATATTAGTATAGCTGAATATGGAATATGGAATTTGAGAAGTGAAACATGTTAGTCTGTTAATTTTTATTGAGAAAGGATAGTGGAGGGATAAAAGAGTGAAGGATTTTTTTTTTTAGGTCTTAGCAGTAGGAGGCTGCTTTTGGATGAGTAAAAAGGAGTTTTGGAGGGAAGGAGTCAGAGGGCAGCATTTCTGGCCCTAGTCCCGACCAGTCTCGAACAGGCCCAAACAGGCAACTACCCTTGTCCTCTCCGCCCTTAACAGGCCCAAACAGGCAACTACCCTTGTCCTCTCCGCCCTTAACAGGCCCAAACAGGCAACTACCCTTTTCCTCTCCGCCCTTAACAGGCCCAAACAGGCAACTACCCTTGTCCTCTCTGCCCTTAGCCTCGACACCCGGGCTGAGACGCCCTAAGTCTGGCCTTTTTTGTAGCCCTAGTAATCAGGGGACCCCTTCAGCCAATGGGAACCCTAGCACTAACACTAGCCAATCACAACACTAGCCCTAGCATCTAGAACCAATAGGAGACCAGGACCTTGCAGCCAATCTCAACCCTAGTCCAAGCACCCAATCAGTTCAAAAACCCTGATCTCTACGTCCAATAAAGGACTTAGCCCTACCACTAGTCCCAACCCAAGTAAAAGCAGCCAATGGTACAGGTAGCCCTAGTCCCTACTTCCAATAGAAAGCCTAACCATACTCTTAGTCCCACAACTGGTCCAACAACCAATCACACCAGAAGCCCTAATCACTACTTCCAATTAAAGCTCTAACCCTAGCCCTAGTCCCACCCTACTCCCAACAACCAATAACATAGGAAGCCCTAGTCCCTACTTCCAATAGAAATCCTAACCCTAGCCCCAACCCTGCAATGATTGATTCATAGACTGAGAAACCAATCAGAACCCTCAAATACCCAACCAATGAGGACATTAAACCTAACCCAATAGAAACACCAGATACAACCACCAATCAGTGTACACATGTGCCAACCACTAGCACACCATATGAGGTCCCAGCAACCTCAGACAAGGTTTGCTGGACAGGGAGTTGGAAGCTGCTTGCTCCTTTTCAGAATCTCCTAGGAGACAGACAGGCTCAATCCACAACTTTGGACTTCAGCAGGTAAAGGCTTCACTAACTCGAAATCTAACAATACTGATTGAATAAAGCTTTACTCCCCCTGCTGGCCAAAAAACGAAGTGCACAGGCCCCAGTAAATACAGTTTCAACATCTCAAAGAAGCACCCTCTGATGTAGAAAATCCCTGTTGCTGGGGGGGGGGGGGGGCGAGGGGGGAGGCAGGGGGGCTGGCCTCTCTGGCTTGTGAACACAAAATGGAGGCTGGGGGTGCACTGTTTGAGCACACAGGCCTAAGCACAGAGCAAAGGAGAAATTTGGAGGGAAAACAGATTTGTCACCAAGGAATGAGAGGGACAAACTACAGAGGTTGGACTTCAAATCCCACAATTCAACACACTAAATGAAGGCAATCATGGGCAGGGAAAACCACACATTTAAAACACAACACAGGTGATAAAATATGCAATTACAGGCAGGCTAAAATTGCCACTTTTAACTGTAACAACCACAGGCATAGACAGTAAACACAGAAAGTGAAAATCGTTTTTTAAACAACTTTTTGTCTTGGGAAGAGACAGCACTAGTCTGTCTCCTTACCACTTCCTGGACTCTGCTCACTGCAATCTGGGCCACGTGTAGGCTGCAACTCACAAGATGGAGGAGAATGATTTGGGGTGCACCCAGCAAGGCCTTAAGGGGCCTGGGCAGGTGTGAGGGGAGGGCTCAGACTTGCCTGGTAGCTGAATAGCCAATGGTCTGCTGGCCTGGGGGTGGGGTCTGGGCAGCTGCTTGCTCCTGTTCAGAATCTCCTAGGAGACAGACAGGCTCAATCCACAACTTTGGACTTCAGCAGGTAAAGGCTTCACTAACTCGAAATCTAACAATAATGTTTGAATAAAGCTTTACTCCCCCTGCTGGCCAAAAAAACGAAGTGCACAGGCCCCAGTAAATACAGTTTCAACATCTCACAGAATCACCCTCTGATGTAGAAAATCCATGTTGCTGGGGGGGGGGAAGGGAGAGGCAGGGGGGCTGGCCTCACAGGCTTGTGAACACAAAATGGAGGCTGGGGGTGCACTGTTTGAGCACACAGGCCTAAGCACAGAGCAAAGGAGAAATTTGGAGGGAAAACAGATTTGTCACCAAGGAATGAGAGGGACAAACTACAGAGGTTGGACTGCAAATCCCACAATTCAACACACTAAATGAAGGCAATCATGGGCAGGGAAAACCACACATTTAAAACACCACACATGTGATAAAATATGCAATTACAGGCAGGCTAAAATTACAATTTTTAACTGTAACAACCACAGGCATAGACAGTAAACACAAAGTGAAAATCGTTTTTTAAACAACTTTTTGTCTTGGGAAGAGACAGCACTAGTCAGTCTCCTTACCACTTCCTGGACTCTGCTCACTGCAATCTGGGCCACATGTAGGCTGCAACTCACAAGATGGAGGAGAATGATTTGGGGTGCACCCAGCAAGGCCTTAAGGGGCCTGGGCAGGTGTGAGGGGAGGGCTCAGACTTGCCTGGTAGCTGAATAGCCAATGGTCTGCTGGCCTGGGGGTGGAGTCTGGGCAGCTGCTTGCTCCTGTTCAGAATCTCCTAGGAGACAGACAGGCTCAATCCACAACTTTGGACTTCAGCAGGTAAAGGCTTCACTAACTCGAAATCTAACAATACTGTTTGAATAAAGCTTTTCTCCCCCTGCTGGCCAAAAAACGAAGTGCACAGGCCCCAGTAAATACAGTTTCAACATCTCACAGAAGCACCCTCTGATGTAGAAAATCCCTGTTGCTGGGGGGAGGGGGGAGGCAGGGGGGCTGGCCTCTCTGGCTTGTGAACACAAAATGGAGGCTGGGGGTGCACTGTTTGAGCACACAGGCCTAAGCACAGAGCAAAGGAGAAATTTGGAGGGAAAACAGATTTGTCACCAAGGAATGAGAGGGACAAACTACAGAGGTTGGACTTCAAATCCCACAATTCAACACACTAAATGAAGGCAATCATGGGCAGGGAAAACCACACATTTAAAACACAACACAGGTGATAACATATGCAATTACAGGCAGGCTAAAATTACAATTTTTAACTGTAACAACCACAGGTAGAGACAGTAAACACAGAAAGTGAAAATCGTTTTTTAAACAACTTTTTGTCTTGGGAAGAGACAGCACTAGTCTGTCTCCTTACCACTTCCTGGACTCTGCTCACTGCAATCTGGGCCACATGTAGGCTGCAACTCACAAGATGGCACTTACTCATTTTGGTATTCACAGAAGGCACTTACTCATTTTGGTATTCGCAGAAGGCACTTACTCATTTCGGTATTCACAGAAGTTAGGAGTCCTAACTTTAGGACTCCTAAATGCCTTCTGTGAATACCGAAAGTCTTAAAATTAGGATTTTTCCTAGTTTAGTAGTAGTAAAGTTAAGACTCCTAACTTTAGGACTCCTAAATGCCTACTGTGAATACCGAAAGTCTTAAAATTAGGATTTTTCTCAGTTTAGGAGTAGTAAAGTTAGGACTCCTAACTTTACTACTACTAAACTGGGAAAAATCCTAATTTTAAGACTTTCGGTATTCACAGAAGGCATTTAGGAGTTCTAAAGTTAGGACTCCTAACTTCTGTGAATACCGAAATGAGTAAGTGCCTTCTGTGAATACCAAAATGAGTAAGTGCTTCTGTGAATACCAAAATGGTAGTAAGTTTAAGATTTTGTCTTGAGTTAGTTCTGTGAATCGGGCCCATGGACTCTATAAGGAAGGTGTGCATTCACCATGGGGATATACCGAAATGAAAATGTGCGTATGAGAAAATATATCAATCTGTGGAATGGAAATCTGATTTTACAGTTGTAAATAGTTATTTGTGAATGTAAGTTACTCTTACATGTTCAAAAAGGCAAGACAACTGTACTTAATGAAAGGGACATAAAAACAAATGATTTTTCACATAAGTTCATCAAGTGCTATTCAGCACATGCTTCTTCTCACGTAACACCAGAGTCATTTGCAATCACCAGTCTGGAAGAAGTTTTATGAATGAAAGAGGTAAAACTCCCAGATGATGAGCATGCGGAAATTTAATTCTAAACATAAATGTAAATGGTTCTTGTTGGAAATTGGTTCTTCATTTGGGAGAGGTTTGCACTCTGTCCAGGTAGGAACCTCAATCCTAGTCAGGGTAAGTCTGTTACACAACCTAAATTAACCTGTGCTCACCCTCTGGTAGCTTGACATAGCAGTCAGGCTTAACTTAAGATGTAATGTGTAAAGTATTTGTGGAACACTTCAATTACAGTAACACAGTGAAAACACTAGTTTAGAAAAATAGAGACTACTTGTCTGAGCAAAACAAGATCAAAACATCAAACATCCAATAGGTAGAAGCTGAGATAGGAATTTTTAAAGATTAAGGACCTGATTTCGATTTTGGCAGACGGGTTACTCCGTCAAAATGGTGACAGATATCCTGTCTGCCGAAATATGAATCCCATTGGATATTACGGAATTTATATTTCGGCAGATGGGATATCCGTCCCGTTATGATGGTGTAACCCATCCCCTGAAATCTAAATCAAGTCCTAAAACAGTGCTTAGGAATCAGTAGCGCTAACAGGTTACTTGAGGTTCAGGTATACCAGTATAAATCCAAAGTTCAGGCCGACCGCAATGCGGGGCCAGGCTGGCTACAGGACTCCAACATGTCCCACTGACAACGTACCTTGGATGGAGCAAGCATCAATGTTGAATACTCAATGCGAGGAGTCAAGGAGGCATAGCATGCAGTCAATGGGAGCTTCGGGGTCCAACCCCTTTCCTATGCAGGCACTGCGTCATCATGGAGACACGCTATTCAACAAGGCAATGTCGTATACGTGGAACCTCGCAGTTGGTACCCGCATTGTCGTCGAGGCGATGTTGTCAGCGTCAAACTTCGCAGTCGGGAGCTGTGTTTCATCGAGCCATGCAGGGATATCCTCAGCTCGGTACTGCATTGGCGTCGAAGGACACTGCGTCGGTACCAACAGCACATAGTCATCGCTGCATTGATCTTGAATTAAAAACAGCTGCAGAGGGGGGCGTGGCTTAGGTGCCGCGCAAGATGGACGGCTAGGCGAAGAGCTCCTCAGCGCCGAAGTTTCTACGGGCGGTTTTCCTGATGTGAAAGGGACCGTTTGTCTTGCCAAACGCAAAATTCCGTGACCGGACCATGCCGTGAGCATAATGTGCATCTTTCCGACTTCTGAATACCATTTCGAGGGACTTCGCCGCAACTTCAACCATCGAGTCGCCTGTGACCGCCATTTTGTGACTCGCCTTGCCGCTAGCGGTCTCCTCACTGGTCTCCTGTTATCCCACTTCTTGGTGAATTTCCTGGCACTACTACCTATCCCTCCCCATCGGACTTTGGAGGTGAGCTTTTGAGACTCTTTACGTTCCAGTTGTGCTTTTCTTTCACCTCAGGCATTTGTTTGACGGAATACCATGCAGCCGCCATTTTGCGTTTACCGCGCCTGATATACGAGCCGCGGTTTGGGCTCCTCATGGTTTATTGCCTGCTGCGATGTTCCTTTGATGGCTTCACCTTCAGACCTACTTGATATATACTCTTGCACAAGATCACTACATGCCACTCTCTATGGTGAGTGTTCTTCCAACATGAAATTTTTTCTTTCTGCGACATAGCTAATGGTGTCACTCCAGGATTTGACATTCCATCTTCTTCAATGGGCCATATTTTCAACTGTCCACGACAGCACGTGTATACTTGTATTTGAGTTATAACATACAACTGCCGGAATGTTCGAACTGTAATATTCATTGAATTCGCCCTACTCCGGATATTTATGCGTAAGATGGACATTTTTGTTGCATGGTGGAGCACTTCCCGGTAGGAAGTTTCTGGAACATTCATTTGATTTAACTGTTACTAAGGAGTACATTAGTCATACGACTAAGATGCCCACCTTCCATGCACTAGTCGCACTCCTGTGAATTGTGAATTGTGGTGTGTTACCGCAGATCATTCTAGATAGGTCACTCCACGTTACTGGATCATTCCCGGTGCCACTAGCTCGATCTCTCTACTCTTCATGGTGCATGATCTTCCACATGTTACTTTACCTCTGTTACTGTTATTATCCTGCTTTCTCCTATGGTGAATCTGCGTAAGCCCAAATTCGTGTTCGCATCCTCTACTGATATTCCTGTGACTTCTTCGATTTTGGGTGTCTCCTCAGGATCTGTCGACATGGCGACCTCCTCTTCTCAGCGCTCCTCTTCTGGTCACACGCCATCACATAAAACTTCACCTCCTGCCTCGACTCCCAAGAGACTAAAGCAGAACTCTCCTACACCAGATGCTTCTCCTTCGTCGTCTTCCATGGATTTAATTCTAGAAGAAATCCGGGCGTTGCGCCCATTTATTGAAGACACGAGCAGAGATATGCAACTTTTGAAAGACAAATGGGAGGTGATGGACACTCGCATATCCTCCATAGAGCAGCAGCTTCCTGAGGTTCACTCCCAATCACAACGCATTGAATCCTTAGAAAAGACTATTCTCTCTCTACAGCGCCACACGGCGGATTTGGAAAATCGAAATCGGCGGAACAACCTCCGCCTTTATGGTTTGCCGGAAACTATTGAGGGGGACGATCCAGTTACTTTCTTCACCTCTTTTCTTCCGAAGCTTTTGGATATGCCACCTTCCACATCCATTAGCATTCAACGGGCGCATAGACTTGGATCACATTCGCCGACCTCCACAAAGCCTCGTGGTGTTATCATCCTTTTTTTGAGATTCACAGATTTGTTGTCCATCCTCTCTGCGGCTAGAGCCAAACGACAATTATCCTGGCAGGGTCAACGTGTTTATATCTCCCAAGATGTTTCTAATGCCACAGCTGCTAGACGTAAGGAATTCCTGACTCTTCGTCCATCTCTGCGCTCTCTTGGTGCCCGATACGGCTTGTTCCACCCATGTACCTTCAGAGTCACTCATCAAAACAAGTCTTACTCTTTTCAAGAACCTGGCGAACTCCGTAATTTTCTTCTTCTCCACGACAATGGTGGAATGGATTCCTCCCCTTCGCATAGTGGCTGAAGACACTACTATGTCTCCTGAGTACCTGTTATTGTCTCCTCCGAGAGTGTTTTTCTAATGTTCCTTTTTTCTTTTCTTTTCCTTCCACTATGCATTGTTGTACTATTTTGTCCTGTACTTCTCCCGGTTCTTTTATTGCTTCCTGTTGATTGCTCGAATTTTTCTCCTTCTTCCCGTTTTTCCATTTTGCTAGCTATACAGGCTCTCATTTGCTTGTTTGATATTTTCTCCTAGCAAATTTTATGTCTTGTTTTTACTGTAATTAGCAGATATGTCATGTCCTCCCAGTTTAACTATGTTCTCTCTTTCCCCTTGCAGACGTGTCTGGGTTCCTCCCTTCACCATGTGTCAACCTTTGTACTTCTGTGAAATTTCGGTGCGATGGTGCTTATGTTCCTAGTCTACCCGTCTTGTTACGCATCACCACTTCCCCATCTCCCTTTGTGTTTCTCCCCCTTCAGGTATGTTTTTTGCAGTCATCCTTATGGAATTGTACTGTCTTCTATGCACTCTAACTTTTCTCTCCTCTCTTCCTTTTGCAGAACCTTTTTCCTTTCCTTTATTCTATCTCCCTCCCCTTTTCCTATTCCTTCTCTTTTCTCCTTTTTATCTCCTCTTTCCCACTTTTCTTTCTTCTAATCCTTTAATAGTTGGTTTTTTCTTAAGATTTTTACTGTTTGGATTTTTGCTTGTACAGTATGTTCTGCACTTTTCAATTTTGATCAGTTTCATATGTTTTGACCTTCAAAGTTGTTTCATGGAATGTGAAAGGATTTAATCACCCGATTAAGCGGCAGAGAGTACTTTCCCACCTCTCCTCTTACAATCCTGATATTGCTCTCATTCAGGAAACTCATCTCTCAGATATTGAATCTTTGAAATTAAAAAGATTATGGGTTGGCACAGTCTTGTTTTCTCCGGCCTCCCATAAAAAGAACGGTGTTGCCATTTTAATTCACAAACGCCTCAAATGTAAAGTCATTCTAGAAGAAAAAGATGATGAAGGCCGTTGGATTCTTGCCAAGTTACTTATTAATGCCATTCCAATTACTTTGTTCAATGTTTATGGTCCTACATGTGCTGATTCCTGTTTTTGGCCCTTGATTACTACGAAATGTATTCAACATAAAGATGATTCCTTTCTATTAGGTGGTGATTGTAATCAGATCGTGGACCCCTTCTTAGATCGTAAGTCCTCTGTTCGTTTCATCCCTCACAAACCTCACAAACAGTTTCTTGATACTCTTACACAGACTCATCTTGTAGATTCCTGGAGACTCACTCACCCAGATACTGTAGATTTCTCTTTTTTCTCTCCTCCTCATTCTTCTTTTTCTCGACTGGACTATATTTTTCTCTCTCCCTCTTTATCTCAATCCCTCATATCTTCTTCTATTGAACCTATTGTTATCTCTGATCATGCCCCTGTTATCACTGATTTTGATCTTCTTCCTCCTCTTCCTAAATCATCTCGCTGGCGCTTTAACTCTTCTTTGCTCACAGATCCTCTTTTTTCTTCCTCTTTTCGCTCTTTTACCTCTGAATTCTTCCACCTTAACTCTGCCCCTGATACCCCTCCTCATGTTCTTTGGGATTCTTTCAAAGCTACAGCTCGAGGATTTATTATCGACTTTGTTTCAAAGAAAAAGATAAAGTTTCTTCAAAAACGTAAGGTGGCTCTTGCACACATTAAGTCATTAGAACACCGGTTTTATACCTCTTCTCCTAATCAGATGTCTCCTGAACTTCTTCAAGCGAAAATCGCATTCAACAAACTTACTACAGATTCGGCCTCTTCTTTCCTTCTTCGAGGGAGTGCACGATACTATGGTGGCCGCAATAAGTCGGGCAAATTGCTAGCTAACTATCTCAAATCACGTAAAGAGCGTACTCTTATAGACTCTATCTACTCCCCCTCTAATGTTCTCGTACACACAGACAACGAAATTCTGGAGCAGTTTCACACTTTTTATGAATCTTTGTATACCCCGGAAAATCCCCCTACCTTGGACCTCCTCCAAACATATTTTGAGAATTTACCCAAACCAGATTCCTCCCATCTTAACTTTTCGAACGCTGACTCAGACCTTACTCTCTCTGAGTTATCTACTGCCCTTTCTTCTCTCACTAAAGGTAAGACCCCAGGTCCAGACGGATTTCCAGTTGAATTCTATTTACATTTTTCCGATCTTCTCTTACCAAGGCTTCTCTCTCTTTTTCAATCTTTCTGTTCCGCCGGTCTAGCTCAAGGCTCTTTTCAAGATGCTACCATCTGTCTTATCCCTAAAGAGGGACGAGACCCCAAATTCTGTAAGAACTATCGGCCGATCTCTTTAGTTAACGTGGATTATAAAATTTTTGCAAAATTATTGGCTCTTCGTCTTGATTCACTTATGCCACATCTTATTGGGAAGGAACAGTGTGGCTTTGCTAAGGGGCGTCTTACTTCAGATAATTCCAGGCTCCTCCTTAATGTCCTAAACAAAGCTCCCTCTCTTTCTATTCCCCTTGCAGCTATTTCGGTTGATGCTGAGAAGGCTTTTGATCGAGTAGATTGGTCCTTTTTGATTGCTTCTCTGAAATGGCATGGCTTTGGTTCGAAATTTATTTCCTATATTTCTTTAATTTACTCTATGCCCAAGGCCTCCGTTCGTGTCAATGGTCAACTTACCTCTCCCTTTACACTTAAACGTGGAGTACGTCAGGGCTGTCCTCTCTCCCCCCTTCTTTTTATTTTAGCGCTTGAACCCTTCCTCTCCTCTATTCGTAACAATTCTTCCATTTCTGGTTTCCCGTATGGTGCTCATCAGCTTAAATTGTCGGCCTATGCAGATGACATTCTTTTATTTATATCAGATCCAGTTACCTCTGTTCCTGCCTTACTTGAAGAATTTGAGAAATTTTCCCTGGTTTCCGGTTATAAAATAAATTCGGACAAGACAGAGATTCTTCCCTTAACTAAATTTTGTCTCCCACACCTCTTTGTCTCCACTGGCTTTGCTTGGAACAGTAAAAAAATAAAATATCTTGGCGTCCTTTTCTCTAACTCTCTTTCATCCTCTATCCAACTTAATTTTTCTGCAACCATGTCTAGAATTGACACTTTGCTTTCTTCTTGGAACCCCTTATACCTTTCTTGGTGGGTTCGTCTTGACTCGATCAGGATGATGATTGCCCCAATCCTGATTTATTTACTCTCCATGCTTCCAATTCATATCCCAGCTCTCTACTTTCGCCGTATTGACTCGGTTTTGTCTAAGTTTCTTTGGAAAGGGAAGAAAGCTCGTATATCTCTCACAGCCCTTCGTAAATCCAAATCTAGTGGTGGGGTCAATTTTCCAGATTTTCAACTTTATCATAAGTCTTTCTCTCTTCGTCAAGCCTCCCGCTGGCTGTCACACGATATTGATCCTTTCTCTCCCCTTTGGCTTTCTGTTGAACGTGACTTATTGTTTCCTTATTCTTTTCAAGATGCAGTTCGCTTCACTGCTAAAGCTTCTTGCCTTAATCCTCCATTATTTAAATACACTGTTTCTCTTTTGAGACCTTTGGTTTCTGCAACCCCGATATCTCGTGAATCCTTTTTATTACTTCCTATTTGGTATAACTCACTTATCCTTATACGTAATAGACCCATTACGTGGTCCTCATGGAGATCGAAAGGTATCATCTGGGTTCATCATCTTTTTGATGGCTCCAATCCTTGTTCCTTTCCTCAATTACAGTCCCGGTTTCATTGCCCTTCCTCGTTTGCCACTAAATATTACATCCTTATTGAAACTGTTCTTGACCGATACTATTCTCTGATCTCGACCGTATTGCCTATTCCTCCTTCCTCCTTACTTCCCATTCTTTCTACTATCCCTAAAGCTTCGCTTATTTATCGTTACTTCTCGGCTCCTGATCCTGCTCGTCCCAAATCGAAATTGGAACTCTCTTGGGAAAAAGACTTCGGTTGCTCTTGGCCAATTTCGCTTTGGGATAAACTCTGGGCTAAATCCCTGAAGACTTCCCGTACTGCATCCCTCACTCAATCCTTATTTTTCTTCTATCACAGATTATACCTTTCTCCTCTCTCTCTATCTCGTTTTCTTCCCTCTTCTACCTCTAACTGCTGGACCTGTACTGCTCCTAACGCTGATATCTTCCATCTTTTCTTTCTCTGTCCCTCAGTCCGATTTTTCTGGACTCAGGTATGGTTTCGCATTTCCCATATCTTTAATCTTTCTATTTCTTTTTCTCCTTCTTTGGTATTTCTGGGCAGCCTTTCCGAGTCTTTTGACCTTCTCCCACACTCACATGGTCTTTTTGACCTTATGCTAGCCCTTGCACTTCAACATATTGCCTCCAATTGGAAGTCTTTGACTAAACTCTCCATAACTTGTTGGTGGAACCTCCTGTGCCACTCTCATAGACTGGATGTTGCATTTGCATCCAGCTGCAAGCCCTCTCGCAATGTTGAGCTATATTGGTTACCTCTTACCCTACATTTGGATCAGCTCACAAAAAGGTCATACAATTCAAGCCTCCTTGAACAGTTGTACTCCTGCTCGTAGTTTTTTATGTATTTTAGCTTTCACTAATGTAATTCCTTTTCTTCACTTATATATTTGATAAGGTTCGTATTTCATAGATTTTTCTAGATATTTGTGCATTTACTGTACTTCATTGCCAATAATTAACTGGTTTATACTTATTTCCATTTCATTCTTAAGTTTATTACTATTATTATTTCTTTTTCCCTTCCCTCCCTCCCTTTATCCCCCCTAAAATCTTTACAAAATGCTTTGATTCTTTTGTTGTGCCACCAGCTGACTATGTTCTATTTTCTCCCATGAATGAACCTTTGTTTTTCATTTCGCTGTTGTCACCTTATTGTATTGACAATTTTATCTCAATAAAGCTTTCAAACATAAAAACAGCTGCAGAACCCACTTCTGAGGCCCAAGACTCGAAGGGCATCTCAGGCAAGGGTAGGAATCACAGATGGCAAATTCCAACAGCACTAGCAGAGTTGCAACAAGTCTTTTGTGACCCTGGAAATTCAGAAACCAGGAGGCAAGCCAGCAAGCCCTTGAAGAAGCTTTGGTTTAAGGATGTAGAGAACAAGTCCAGTCCTTCTCACTACCAGGCCATAGGCACCAGGCCAACACAGCAGAACAGGTAGCAAAGTGGCAGCCCCTCCTACAGCTTAGCAATCAGCAGACAGCAGGCCAACACAGCAATGAAGTTAGCAAAGTGACAGTTCGTTCTACAGCACAGCAGCTCGTCCTGGCAGAATGCCCTTGGTTCCAGCAACATTCTGATTTGGTGCTGTCAGGGTCCAGTATTTAAACCCAAATGTGCCTTTGAAGTGGGGAGACTTCAAAGAGGCCTTTGAAGAGCACAAGGACACTGCCTTTCCTACCCTGGCTCCAGACTCACAACAGGGGGGTATTGCCGCTCTTTGGGTGTGGATGGGCACAGCCCTACTCAGATGCAAGTATCAGCTCCTCCCTCCTAATCTACCTCAGGAAGGCCTATCAGCCTGGGAATGGACCACCAGGATGTAAATATCACACCAAGCTTCCTTGGCGTGACTGTCTAGAGGGAATGCACAAATCCAGCTGTCACACAACCCTAACATTTATTCAGAGACAGGCAAAGGCACAGAATGGTTAAAGTAAGAAAATACCAACTTTTTAAAAGTGGCATTTTGAGACTTGCAATTTAAAATCCGACTTCATCATAAATTAGGATTTTAAATTGTGAGTCCAGAGTCACCAAACTCCCAATCTCTATCTTCTCCCTATTGTAAATTACACTTAACAGATGTTTTAAGGCAACCCTAATGTTAACCTATGGGAGGGATAGGCCTTGCAGTAGTGAAAAACAAATCTGATCGTTTTTCACTCCCAGGACATGTAAAACTCAAAAGTACATGTCCTACCTTTTAAATACACTGCATCATGCCCACAGGGCTGCCTAGGGCCTACCTTAACTGTGACTTATATGTAATTAAAGGGACGGTTTGGGCCAAGCAAGTAGGTTAACTTGCCAGGTTAAATGGCAGTTCAAAACTGCACACACAGTCTCTGCAGTGGCAGGTCTGGGTCTTGTGTAAAGGGCTATGCAAGTGGGTGGCACAATCAGTGCTGCAAGCTCTCTAGTAACATTTAATTTACAGACCCTGGGCACATATAGTGCACATTACTAGGGACTTATAAGTACATTAAATATGTCAATTGTGGATAAGCCAATGTTACCAGGTTTTGAGTACTGAGCATATGCACTTTAGCACTGGTTAGCAGTGGTAAAGTGCCCAGAATCGTAAAACCAGCAGAAGTGAATTCAGCACAACAGGAGATCAGAAGGGAAAAAGTCTGGGAAAACCATGGCAAGGATGCCAGATCTAACAGTTCTCATGGCTTTACAGACATGATAATGCAGTAAACGTGTATTATTTTATGATAAAAAGCTATTTAGAGTAGTGAAAATGACACACATGTGCTCCTGATTGCCAGTGCTCCAATGAGCCATGCTCAACCCCTTACTCACCATTTCTTCAACCTGTATTTAACTCAGTCTTTCTCTGTCTACTTTTTGTAACCGCAGTGGTCAGCTTATTGTATTATAGATGCACTTTAAAAGACAATCCATTATTCCTCTTTACACGCCCGATTTTTCACTGACCCATTAACATTTATCAATGGAAATTAAAGTTCGGAATGGAATTGAGAGTATCTCTTGAGCTCGGAGGTGATGTTCAATCGCCATTTTGAAGACTGCCTTCATCCCTGTCTCCTTTCAGCTGCAGCTACAAACTCTATGCATGTCCGCACATGGGGATCCTACAATTATACAAATTGGGCTTAATTAAAAAAAATGGCAAACGCAAAAACTGGTTTAAACTTACGATGGAAAAGATTTACAAATGTTATGTAATTGTAAAAAAATATTTAGCATAGAGCTAGAAGCCCTCACGACTTTTTTCTGCGGAGTCAAAGTAACCCCTGGCATAGGTGCAGTGGGGCGAGGCAGGGCGGGTGGGGGGGGGGGGGGGTAGTGAAGTGTGACATACGACGGGAAGGTGGAGAGTAAGGAAATAAATAAATAAAAGCACTTACTTTGCACTTGCAGCATCGCCAACTCTGTGAGAGCCGCCATTGCAGAGGTGACACTACCTAGGTTCACCATCAGGATGCTGTGTTTCTCAGGGCACTTTGTAGCCATTCACCATCATTTTGCAACTTCGTTCAACATCAGTTCCAGGAATGTTATTGGAGGTTGCATCGATATTCCCTCAATAGATTAACGCATATTTTTTATGTATTTTCAGAACGTTTCACATAGTCAACCATATTTACTAATGAATTTTCTTCTTTAACCATTGAATATATTCAATTAGGCATGAGCTGGCAAGATTTGCGACATTGTATTCTTTTTTAAGCTTGAAAACGTGCGTGAACATTGCGTCTGAACAATGCCACAAACCGTGTAGGTAAGTGTGGTGACCGGATTATTTTCACAGTTTTTATATAAACCATGGTTTACGTTAGTTGTTCAATCAAAAGTGGGAAAGCATATACAAAAGTGTTTTATTTAGACATTGCCGTTTTTTTCAAGCCCTCGGACTTCCCTCCTTTTAAAACGCGTCTGTATGTTCTTAGCTGCTGCTCACGCCTTCTCATATGAACAACAGCTCAGGAAACCTTGACAAGCCTCAACATTTTTTCAAACTGATAAGGAGAAAATATTTAGTAAGCAGAAACCTTGGTGGATGGCACCCTTTACCATCTGGCAGTGTTTTGCTCTAAATTGCAGACATTAGAATCTGTTCTTTCTTGTTATTTTTAGGGAGCCTAATTAGGAAAATGATTTACATTTGCTGAGAAGGGAATGCTTAAACACCATAATCTCTATCTCAAAATGTCTCCATCTGTCTTAAAAACAAGGTCAATTGCTAAACTGCTAGGGTATGATATGTGAATAAACAATAGGCTTCGACTGCACTTACAGCTGTTACTCCAGTCCTATTCACGTTTTTAAATAAACATTGGCTAAAGTTAGGCCAGTTTCATGCACTGGGGGCTTGAATACAACGTTTAACTCCCACTTAATTATAATGGTGGAAACACAAAATAAATGACCATCTCCTTCCTCCCACTGGAGTCCTTTTCCATTTACGATAAAGAAACAAGCATTGGCAATGCCGATAAGTCTGGCTGTAATATGATTTACCCGTCATTCAAACAAGCACACCTTTCACCATGCAGTCACACAGGTGTACCAGTGCATGCTCACCCTTCCTTCCTTCATCCAGACACATCACTCACGTTGTGTTGGCACTTTTATTTAAAAGAACTGTGAAACACAAGCAGATATTGAAAATGTTGGGCAAAGATACAAAGCCATGTGCCCTGGCAAGGACATGTGGGAAAGAGCTGAACATTGTTGATAGCATTCCCGCAAAATTATTAAAATGCCATAGGAAAAACAAATGCTTAAATTGTGCCTTCTTTTGCACAGTGGTTTGTATGCATAATTGTGCCTGCGATTAAGTATGCCAGTTTTAAGCATGACCTCACAGGTGCTATTAATAGACCCGGTGCACTGATGAAATGCCAAGACTTTGCAATGCAACTTTAGAAACTGTAATATTCACATATTACACACAAATGAGGGAATCTCTTTGCCTCTGTACCCATGGTGTATCATGGACATGGGCGCAAAGGCAAAGAAGCTGTCAGGAAGGTGGAGCTGTCAGTGCGCCCCCTGATGGCAGCCCTGGGAGTGGGAAAAGAGGTCCAATAGCCCCCAGACATCCCCTTGCATTTACTAGGAATTTAGAGGTAAATTAGCCATTTTCATTTGCCAGTTAAACATGCACTTTAGAGTCTGGTTAGTGTAGGCCTCAGTGTAACCTCCGAGTTGAAAAACCAGCAGCATCAGTTGATAAAAGGGTAGGCAGCCATACAAAAAGAGGCATTTTCTTAGTTATTTGCTGGTGAATGTTGTTTAATTGTTGAGCTGGCAAATTCAAAAATTACACAGGACTGCTGAAGAACAATGGTGGACATTTTGCGTGTCTGACCAAATGCCCCAGTTAGTGAGATCAGTTTTCGTACTGACATCCATGAACAGTTATTTGAAGGCTACTGTGAATTTTGGAAAGTTCTTCAAAATTCAGGCAGTTGAACTTTTTCTTCAAGACTTCTCCTTAAATTAATCCACCTCAGAAGACAACTTTAAAGAGCTCTGGATTTAAAATAGACAAACATCAGTAGCATTTCACATGTCTGGTGAGATTTGAATTAAGTAGGAGGTAGGACCAGAAGCACACTTGAAGGATCTTCAAATAGGAATGAAAGTTTAAGACCTTGAAACAGGCATCGATAACATAGCAAATAAAAATCAAGCCAGATTTATGTCTCAAAAGCAGACTGGGGATGGATTGATAACTGAAGGCAAGCTGACTGAAAGTCCAAAGGGGAGAGGGGTTGGCCTAACGGCTAAGGCGCTCGACCTCGGACCTGGGAATCTGGGTTCGAGTCTCGGTAACGACGCCAAAAACCCCCTGTGATTCTGGGCAAATCACTTAATCTCCCCGTGCCTAAAAAAATGAAAGTGTGTCCTCATGTAACGTAACTGGTGCTATGTAAAGCGCTCTGATAACTGATTCGGTTCGGTTCTAGTTCGCGCTATATAAAACTCTGCAACAACAACAACACACACTGCACCCACCTGTCAGGAGATCTCTAAACCCTCTCGAAAGTGCCTCTTGCACAGTAAAACATGTTTTAAACAGTGGCTCTTTTTTTCACTTGAATGTACTGTCCCGAGGGCAGCATGAGTTTGCGGCTGCCCTGAGGACAGTGCATTCTCTGTAATATGGTGCACATTTCAATTTTGCACCCGATGCACCTATTTTAAGGTGCACTATGGTTCAAACAGGAAAAGTGCATCCTTATTCCAATATGGGCCCTGGTATTACAATTCTCGAGCACTAGGAGGATGGGATTAAACTGTTGAAACAAAACATAACCACTTTTTCTGCTTGTGCAATACAGAATGGGTGAAAAAACAAATACTTATACAGACGAATGTTGTACCACAATGGAGACACTACAATGTGAAATCTATTTATGTATAATTGGGATTAGAACAACTATGGGCCTGATTATGAGGCTCGTCAAGCCACCATCACAGCAGGAATGGCACTAACTGACAAGTAGTCGGTGGTCCCACCTGCCAAATTACGACACAACGGCCGTGTAGGCGGTGGCAATCATGGCTTTTTCCGTTGCGGCTTGTGCTGCAACCCGAAAAGGGCCGCAGCTCAAGCCATAATGGAAAAAGGCCACACCATGTGGTTCTTGGCACACCGGGCATGGATGTTTAGGCAGGCTTTATTACAGAGGCCCACTGGGGACGGGGCCCTGCTAGTGGCCCCCAAAGTCCCTTTCTACAGCCTTTCTATGGTGGACAGACCGCCATGAAAAGTCTCTCAGAAAGGGACATCATAGTCTCTACGGTGGTGCCTAAGCGGGCACCACTCCTATTGTAGGGAATACAATCCGATCGACAGGCTCCTTGAACCCGTTGGAAATGTCGGTCAGTCCCTCTGATATATTAGCCTAGCAAGTAGCAGGAAAAAGACATGCTGAGGCACCACCGTGCCACTTGGGATCAGTGCTTCATCTGTCGACACAGAAGGACATCTATGAAGGGAATGTACTAAGCTCATTTTTCTACTGGTGTACAGTAATATTACAGGCATTAATTTCAATCCTGTGCAACATCTTCTCATAGTGTTGCAGGGACTTTCCTTCAGGTGCTCCTATAAGTGTGGCTGTTTGTGCATAATATCCTAAGTTTGACCTTTTGCATACTATAGCATCATTACTTTTGAATAACGCTGCCAAGTTTGGCGAGAAAATACACATCTGCAGTTATTGGAGTGGAGCAACTACTTTTTTCAGTGTAAGCACCGAACATCTTCCCAATCAATGTCTGTACTCAATGTAACCAACATATCAGTAGAGCTGAAGCCCCATTTCAGTAGTCCTTTCATACAGTCACAGCTTACACAGAGCAGGCGGTAAATATGAGCATTAAACCCCACAGATCTAGGAATTCCACATGGTTTTATGATGGGAACAATCAATCTCACAAGGTAATTCCCCATTTCAGGTGATTTAACTTGTAATTGCTTTGTACCTGGGGCAAATGTATGTCTTGGTAATGGTACAATTGCATGCAAATTTACCATGGACACAGTATTGCGTAACTCATAATCAGTCCCTTAGTAATTAAATTGGGAGGCACTAGTGAGACTGGTTGAAAAATGGGGAATAATGACTGCAAAAGGGAAAACAGGTTCTTCTAAAACTCTAAAACTAAATTAACCACAGCAACTCAAAGACAGGTGACAAATTACATAATAAACACCGCAAGTGTCAGTGGCACACAACGGATAAAGATGGAACCATTATGGAGATCATACCTGCCTCATTATAGCCAGGTGCACAGCATAGAAAAAGAAAGCAAAGCCTACAAGGCTGTATGTGTTTTAAACTGGGAGAGACCATTTAACCTGGGCATGACGCCACCCTCGGCTGACACATAGCTTTGACACTTGTGATTCCTAAAGGGGCTTTGATACCATCCCTATGACCTGCCAGATGTCATGGCTCTTGTTTCGTGCATTCAATACTTGTAATGTTGACATAAACCTGGGAAAAAATGTCAAATACATTTTTACCTTGATTGGTCCACATAGGCTAACATGGCAAAATGTTTGATCAATTCTTGTTAATGGTTATAAACATTCAGAAATGTGAAGGCAATGCATGGTCTGAGAGTTGGTTCAGTAGAAGACCACTTAGGGACCACTTAGGGATCTGCCAGATTAAAGATAACTGAATCCCCAAGTACCATATCAAGCCTTAACATTTTACATCAAAGGACCATCAACATAAATCTTATCCCAAAGTAGATGTCTTAAATATAGATTCCAAAGGATGCTGGGGGCTGTTGTTAAAGGAGATGACGTACGTTATTAATGTGGAGCTACACATATGAAATAGATACCCTGGATAATACATCTCAACTGTAGGGGCCCTGAACTCCAAATTTGGCAGTAAAAGAGAAAACATATGTACACTGACCCTATGCTCCAGCACAGTGGCATCATATCAACTTTCGGACTTAGTCTGTTTTTTTACGGAGCTCAAAATCCTCCAGCAGGGCAAGTCTGAATCTGTATCCAATGAACTTCTCTCGAAATCAGACACCTTTGCTGTGATGTTTTGCTGACTCACAGGAGGTCTTGGAAGTCCAAATTTTGTCTAAGCCCCAACTTTTTAAACATTCTGCAGTAGTTCCTCTTGATCTATTCTAACACTCTCAGAACCTAAGGTTCTTCCTGTCAACAGGCATACACTATTGTTTCTGCTCTGAGAGGGGTTCTCATTTCGTGAAAGCACTGACAGGAGCCAGCTGCTAGCAAGCTAATGCTGATTAGCCTACTGGAGGTTAAGATAGTGAAAGTCCACCTTTTCAGTTACTTTTCTAAAATATTTATCAAAACTGTCTTTGCCAGTAAATTTCATTATTATATAAATCTTTTTAAAAAATGGATGTAGCTTATCCCTAACGTGATTTAGTAGTAATAGTATTTTATGTGAACATTAGTTTTTTTCTTTGGAACAGCTATAGACTTTATGCAATGCAATGCAGCAACCAAAGTTGCTGTGCTGCTCTGTGTTGTGCGTGAGAGCAGGGGAGTGACATATCTACTAAAATATGGCATTGTGTTGCTCTCTTCTTGTTGCTGGCGCACAGTCAGGCTGCCTAGAGATGCGCAAAATCCTTTGCACCATAGTTCAAATGTAACTATATGATATCTAGCATAGAGTTTATACTGGAAGTGTATCCTTATACAAAAAACTCTACCTAGACAAACGTTACCTTTTTACCCACTTTGGACAGGTGCTGTGCAGTGCAGTGAGAGAGCGCAAATCAAGAAAAATATAGAAGTGCACCATATTTACAAGCACGTTGTACTAGTTTAGTAAACATTATATAAGAGTGTCGAATTTATAGAGGGAAACTATATAAGAGTGTTTAATTAAAATAGAATACTTATATCTAGTGTGAAGAACTAATGTAGATGTTTGTAGAAATGTTAGAATGATGTTGAAATCCCATGTTATGTGGCTGTTGTAGGGGAAAATGTAATTCTGCTAAACGTAGAAATGTGTAGGCCACATGGCAGTTCACATAGAGTACAAGATGCTGTTACACTCTTACACGATGGTGGATTTTGATGTTATTATAATTCAAAGTATTATTGATCATAGAACTGAAAAATATGTTTTACAGAAGTGTTTCATATAATCATTGTGTGTAACAAGTTAGAATACTGTTTAGAAGAAATTAAATGTTTTACAGAGTGCACAGGCCCGTTCATGTAATTCTAATAGGCCTGAATAGACAAAGTCATTTCTTTTGATCTGCATGTGCTTGTTAGAGAAAGGTCGTGTTAGGCACAAACTGTGGAGCCTGTTCGAATGGTTTACGACTTAAAGATATGGTGGAGGCCGGAATTTGGGGCCCGCAGTACAAGTGTCTGTTTGCAGGTGCGAGGAGGTTTTAATCAAGAGAGTGATGAATAGACTTTTGTTCAAGAGAGCCAGGCACAGGCCTGGAGGAGTCTTCAGGAATTTCCTGGGGGTACCGTCTTGCCGGAGAGGAGCCTGGGAAGCAAGGTCAACTCTAATGATGGGCCCAGAGGAGTACCAGCATGGAACATACCAGAACCAACACCACGTGAGGGGCGTCTCTAAGGGGCGTCTCTAAAGGGCGTTTCTATTGTAAATGTGATTTTGTATTAGGGACAGCACCCCTGGGTGGAGTTAAGGCAGATGATCTGAGGAACCTAAGAGAGCGTATGGGTAGGCAGATAGGGAACTGCGAGACATCGTTTTTGCAACAGAGACTAAGGGAAGTGTGTGATCTTCTTTGGAAGTCACCACTGCTGACACCTTTTTAGGTTAAGATCTTGCTAAGTAGGGATGTCACTTAGTCTAGTGTAGGGACAGTCTAATCTGATTTCTTCCCTTTCTGTAAATGACTCATAAGCTACAGCTTGTGTCTATTCTTGCAACTTTGATGATTTTTGAATTGGGTTTGGTAATATTCTTCTGCCGACTAAGAGCATTTAGAAAATTCATGTTTGTATTGATACCCGTATATCTTTTGAACCTTATATTGAGATGTTTATATCTCCAGTTAAGTTTGGCTTTGTAATAAACTTTTAAACTTTTTAAGCTTAAGTGGTTCTTTAGAGTGGTGTAAGTCATTAACTGATTGACCTAGTAGTGGATTGCCTTTTACTCAATGACAGGTACCAACGGTTCAGTCGACCGGAGTTGGGATCTAGATCTATAACAATAGACCAGAAATCCCGCGTTAACAGTTGGTAGCAGAGTGAGGATGGTTACCTTCTTGAGGAAGGTGATCTAGACTAGGTTAAGTTTACCCCAAGGTCCCTAGAGATCGAGAGGTGGCCCGCCGAAGAGGGTGCTGACGGCGCGAGAGAAAAGCAGCAGAATCGGAAGAGAGTGAGTATAACAAGGGTCATGCGTGGACAGATTGCGGTGTTTTGTGTTGTATTTGTATTGTAATGTCATGCGGAGTTTGAATGCCTGTAGAGTGAATGAGAGAGGGTTGTGAGCGCGCGCAACCTGGCAGACTGGTAAACTGGTAACCTGGGAAACGGGGGAACCGGTGAACTGGTGAAAATCTTAAGTTCGGGGAAGAGCTTAAGTGGTTCGGGTGTATCGAACATCCAGAGTAGTTGTCGACCAGAGAAAAGGGGGTCATGAGGTACCATTGATCGCCCGCAGGACCGAGATAGGGGGAATGCAAGAGTGAGTGTGTGGGTAACGGACGCAGGTCGAAAGTTACCGTGTGCAAGTAACCTATCAGAGAAGGCGATTGTCTGGACCAACAGAAAGACATTTCGTCAGTTAAGGTGACAATTACAGTTAGACTGTGGACGTACAGTCAAGGAAAGTGATCGCTTGGTCGGAAGTAATCATTTTTCAGAGTATGAATGGGACGCATATATGACCGGGAGACGAGCGGAGAAAGGAGGGGAACTGCTGCGAAAGGGGGACGAGTGACGTCAGCGAGAGCCGCGCTGAGATAGGCCGGTCGGTGTGAAGCCGCGCTGGGATGAGTGACGTCAGCGAGAGCCGCGCTTAGATAGGCCGGTTGGTGTGCAGCCGCGCTGTGATAGGGCGGTTGGTGTGACGTCAGCAAAGAGCCGCGCTGTGATAGGCCAGTTAGTGAAAACCGCGCTGAGATTGGTGGATTGTCATCAGGAAGTAAACGAACGCGGAGAAAATAGAAATTCGTGAATTTTGAACATGAAGTGTTTTAAATGTTTGAGAGGGATTTTTAAGAGAAAAAGAAGAGAATCCTATTCCGGGGAAGAGGCACCGCCGGAGGGTACACCAGCTCACTATATGGCAACGAATGTTGGGTTGCATACTATACTGTGGCTTGGGACTTAGAGTAAGATTACAGAGGGGAATGAGGAACTGACTTTTCCGAAATACGGAACGTTTAGATTAGAAGTGTTACATCAGTTGAAAGCAGTTATGTCCTCATTGAGACCTTTGCCTAGACCAACACAGTTTGAGGCGCTTAATGCATGGATTAGGGCGGCGCACGACAGGAGTCAGCACAGACGCCAGGAAAGGGTACGGCGATCAGTGAGGGCAGTGCAAGATGCCAAATGGGATGCGGAAGCCAAGAAGTGGAGGGTACAGGTGATTGAGGTGGATAAGTTGTACCCCATGAGAGAGGTTACAGGTGGAAAGAAACCTATAGAAGAGGATGATGAGAGTGAGTCGGAGGATGGCCTAATCAATAGGTTGTTGATGGATAGACCGCCTCCGGATAATAGGGGGATAGAAGGTACGGAGCTCCCAAGGGAAGATAGGGTTGACATGGAAGAGAACAGACCACTTCCTATAATGGATTGGGTTCCTACCAAAGACGAGGGGACACTTCAACATAGTCCAGTACAGAGTGTAGTCGGAAGGGTTGTGGTGCAGAAGATGCCAGCAACAGAGAGGGTTGAGTCTTATGGATTACCAGATGCTCTTCAAGTACCCGTTACCATAGGCCCTATAGTGTCGGTTTATCACCTAGAGAAAGGGAGAGAGGAAGAACAGGTACGGTTAGACAGAGAAAGAGCTGAGATGGAGAGAAGGAATAACACGACAAATGCCTGGAGGAAATTGCCAGGACCAATAACGTGGAGCACCCCATTGGAGTCAGCAGTGGATCCCGTAACAGAGCAGGGGGGTCAGAGAGGACCGATGGACCTGAGGGGACCACGGCCGAAATCCTATAAAGAGTTGAGGGCTGACTTGAGGGAATGGGATGGGTCCACAGGAGTACCGAGCAACAGGTCAAGAGCAGAAGCAGAATGGGGAAGTCGAGGAAATGGAATATTATCTCACTGCGGGGCTAGCGAAAGCAGTCAGGAGTGGGAAGGTAAAAGTCAGGAGAGTAGAGGAGTTACACGTCATACAGACAGAGGAAATGGGCAGGAGCAAAGAGGCAGAAGTACGGAGTGTGGAGAGACCTCTCGTCCCATTCAAAGTGAGGGAGACCAAAGGACCCAAGAATACAGGGAAAGGTTTAGGTGCACTCACCACGCACCTAATGATAACGTACAGCACTGGAATCGTGGGAACACGGGGAACAGTGAAGGATCTTGCCATGCGTCGAGTGATCAGAGGTCACAGGCGAATTGTGAAGACATGGGGGATAATGGAATGTCTTACCATGCACCTAGGGACACCAGGCAGGATGGGACTATGGGAAATAGGAAAGTGTTTCACTATACACCCAGAGAGGATGGAACTGCATGGGACCTGGAGAGATGGGAGCATGGGAGGACTCCCCATAACTCGCCTGAGCCTAGACGTAGGACTCAGAGCTGTGATGGGAGAGATGTAAATAGACTCTCTAGAGATGGCATACTGAAAGCTGTGATAAAAGCCAAAAGACTCGATGTGACTAGCTTAAGATCTGATCTGAACGATATAATAAATGGTACATTGTCTTTAGAAAGGATCGACATGTACGAACAAGATGAGCTACTGTTTATAGCAAAGGACATCACTCGAAAGGCCAGAGCAACTCATGAGAAACTGTCTGAACTGGCAGACAAGTACATGGTAGATTTGTCCAGAACCAAGGCATTACAGGGTAACCACAGGTTGCATTATTCAGATCAGGACCTAGAAGAGAGGAGGACAACTGGATTAAAAACACACATAAGGGAACTGATCACAGGAATAAGAGCATGGAGAGATCTGGACAAATGGGAAGAGAGGTGGTCCAAAAAGGGAACTGTTAGGCGGAGTGCGAATGTGATGTCTCCGGAGGGAAGGCTAATGCAGATGGAGGCATTCCCTTTGAGAGAAATAGCGAATGGGAATTATGTACACGTACCCTGGAGTAGGGGAGATTTGGCTGCATTTACAAACTCATTTCCGAAGTTAAGGGAGAACCCTGTAGAGTGGTACAAACAGGTAGAGAGGTTTGTGAAGATCTCAAAAGTATTGTGGATTGATTTGAACACCTTGTTTGACATTGTGGTCCCAGGAGACTTATGGATAGCATGCAAGGTTAGTGTCGAGTGGCCAACTTCAGAACCAGAAAGGGATACTCGTACTAATGGACCGTCAGAAACAGTAATGTTAAAATACGATAGGGTAATGACATGGCTGAAGGAGAAGGTGCCACCACAAGACATAGATTGGGTAAAAATAGACCGAACAAGACAGGAACCAAAGGAGACAGTCCATGAGTATTATGAGCAATTGCTGAAAGCATTCAAACAATACAGTGGACTAGATGTAATGGACCCCAAAGATATAGGACAGTTTGTATCAAAGTTTGTTTTGGGGTTGAGACCTGATATTTGTCTGATGATTCAGCAGCATTTAATTTGTTGGCAAAACAAACCATTGGATGAGATTTTGAGATACGCAAGATACTGCAGTGATGAGATAGAGTCCAAAGCAAAGAAATTAAAGGAGAAATTGATGATGGTGCAGATGCAGTCAGCTGGAAAGGGAGGACAGCAGCAACAGGGAACAGGGACAATGGGACGGAAATCAAACAATCAGAATAAGGACAACGAGGAAAGTCTGAGACCTAGAATAGATTTTGCTACTTTGAAAAAAACGACAAAGTGCCCCCAGTGTCACCAGGTGGGACATTGGAGACGCGAGTGTCCCTATAACCCTGAAAACGGAGAACTGGAAGGGTGACAGTGACAAAGGGTAAGGTGGCCAAAGGGGGGATTCCAGCTCCACGAGCTCAGTTCCCGCAGCCACCAAAGATTACGACAGGGGGAAAGGTCTATAGACAAATGCCTTTGTTCACAGGTAAAGAAGAGTGTTACTACGTTGATCCTTTGACGGGACGACGTGTAAGTAGAGAGGAGGACTGTACCCTCGGGGCAGTTCTAGAAGTGGATCAAAGAGGACCGTTTGTTGAGGCTGAAGTGGCAGGGTGTCCTACAACATTCTTGGTGGATACTGGAGCTACTCGATCAACTTTGAGATCGGCAGTGGTTCCAGATCTACCAATGTCGGGGGAAACGATTCAGGTGGTAGGAGTTGCAAATAAGAGAATGAATAGCCCTTTGACGGAACCAGTATCAGTGAAAATAGGAAACTACACGGATGAACATCAGTTTGTAGTATGTGATTCTAGTCCTGTGTGTCTGTTAGGAAGGGACTTATTGTGCAAACTGAATTGCACAATATACTGCACACCTCAGGGAGTAGAGGTACAGACTACAGATGATGACGCTACCTTCAAAGTTGTAAATTCGAGAACATGCATAGAACTGTACCCTACCCTGACCGTGGAGGAGCTCCCATGGGATTTACGAGATGCAGTGTCATCAGAGGTATGGGATTTTACTGGAGAAGAGATAGGACTGATCAAAGGAGTGGAACCGGTGAAGATTATGGTTAAACCAAATGCTGAATATCCAAGAACACCCCAATACAAACTGACCCCGGAGACGATTGCAGGAATAAAACCTGTAATCGACTCTATGATAAAACAGGGAATACTGAAGGAAATCGTGGGAAGTCCATGCAACTCCCCGATTATGGGTTTGCAGAAACCTAGTGGGAAATTTAGAATAGTGCAGGATCTTCGAAAGATTAACAACATAGTTGTTTCATGTTGTCCAGTGGTACCGAATCCATCAGTGATATTGTTTCAGATCCCATTCCAAGCTGAGTGGTTCACAGTGATAGACCTTTGTCAGGCTTTCTTCTCAATTCCATTAGATGAGGAGAGCCAGTACCTTTTTGCTTTTAAGCTGGATAATCGCGTTTTAACATGGTGTCGTATCCCACAAGGGTATACAGAAAGCCCATCAATCTTCAACCAGCTGTTGAAGAAAAATCTTGAAAGTCTGGTACTGCCGCAGAACTCGGTTCTGGTCCAGTACATAGACGACCTACTTGTTGCGTCAGAAACGGAAGAGGCTTGTAAGACAGATACCATTGCCTTGCTGAACCATTTAGCTGAAAATGGACACAAGGTATATCCGAACAAATTGCAGTACTGTTTGACAGAAGTACAGTACTTGGGTCATTGGATAGAAAAAGGAAAGCGCAAAGTGTCACCAGATAGGATAGAGGCGATAATGAAGATGAACGCGCCTACGACACAGAGAGAAGTTAGGATGTTCCTAGGAATGGTTGGTTATTGCCGACAGTGGATAGCTAACTTTTCACTGAAAGCAAAACCTTTACAAAAACTGACGCACAAGGAGGTGAGTGATCCGGTACCATGGGACAAGGACTGTTTGATGGCGTTTCTACAGCTGAGAGAGGACTTGTGTCGTGCTCCGGCTTTGGGGATGCCTGACTATGAAAAACCATTTTCACTTTTCTGCTGCGAAAGGGAAGGTTGTGCTTTGTCAGTTTTAGTACAAATTCATGGAAATGCCCGTAGACCAGTTGCATACTTTTCGGCTACTTTAGATCCGGTAGCTGCAGCGTTGCCCGGATGTCTCAAATCCGTTGCTGCAACAGGTGTCAGCATTGAGCAGTGTGAAAATATTGTCATGGGACACCAGTTAGTGGGGTATGTACCTCATTCTGTAGAACTGTTAATGACCAGGACCAAGATACAGCACTTGATTAGTAGTAGGCTCACGCGCTACGAGCAAGTTATACTTGCTGCGGAGAACGTGACCCTTAAGAGGTGCTCTGTTTTGAATCCTGCTACATTGATGCCACTTCCAAATGATATTGAAGGCGAGGAATGTGAAGATCACGATTGCCTTGATGTGACTGAACTATGCACGAAGCCAAGACCAGATATTGTGGATGAGCCGTTGATTGACCCTGATGAAATTTTCTTTGTTGATGGCTCATGTTTAAGAGACGATACTGGTCGGTTGAGAGCAGCTTATGCTGTTTGCACCATTACTGGAGCTGTGGAAGCCGCTTGCCTGGAAGGAGTACACTCCGCTCAGGTAGCAGAAATCATTGCATTGACGCGTGCCTGTATAGCAGGTAGCAAAATTAGAGTCACCATTTATACGGATAGCCAATATGGTTTCGGTGTAGTTCATGATTTTGGGCAGTTGTGGTCTCAGAGAGGTTACATGACCTCCTCTGGTTCGCCTATTCGAAATGGGGAATTTGTGCGACTGTTGTTAGAAGCATTACAAGGTCCAGCTGCAATTGCAATTGTCAAATGTGTAGCCCACACCAAAAATACAGATTTTGTGTCACAAGGTAATAGATATGCAGACGAAGTCGCCCGTTACTGTGCTGAGCACGGATATTCTTTCACGGAGGTGGAAGTAGGTGGGGCTCAGGAAAAGACAGAGTTAAATATGATGCTAGAAACAGTGGATACTTGGGAGGATTTAAAAGTCATGCAAGAGAATGCACCTGATTCTGAGAAAAAGGCATGGGAAACAGCAGGTTGTGTGAAAAGTGAAATGGACTTCTGGGTTTCAGCAGATGGTAGGGCAGTATTACCTGAGGAATTGGTGAGTCCAATGGCACGACAGATACATGGTCCAGTACACTTAGGAAGAGATGCCATGCTGAGGGTATTTAGGCAGACTTGGTATTGCCCTAAGTTTAGGATTGCAGCAGAAGCAGTCTGTAGGAGATGCGTTACTTGTCAGCAACTGAACGTAGGGAAAAGAACACCAGTTACAATGAGTCACATTGGGAGGTCTGGGGGGCCTTTCAACAGAATGCAATTAGATTTTATTGAGATGCCAAAAAGCAACCGCCTCAGGTATGTTCTGGTGGTTGTATGCATATTTTCCAGATGGGTCGAAGCATACCCTACACGCAGGTGCGATACACTCACAGTAGCAAAGTTGTTGCTTACAGAGTTGATCCCGCGCTTCGGGGTGCCGACCTCCCTGGAATCAGATCGAGGAACTCATTTCAACAGTGAAGTTGTGAAAATGCTTTGCTCTGCATTGAACATTGACCAGAAGTTGCACTGTAGCTATCGACCAGAGGCTTCAGGTATCGTGGAGCAGATCAATGGCACTTTGAAGTCCCGAATAGCCAAAGTATGTTCATCGACTTCCTTGAGTTGGCCTGATGCTCTGCCCTTGGTACTCATGAGTATGCGTAGCACAACAGACAGGAGGACAGGTCTCTCTCCACACGAAGTTTTAATGGGGAGGGCAATGAGACTTCCGTCTGTTCCAACTACAGCTTTGTTGAATATTACAGATGACCTGATCCTGGATTACTGCAAGGGACTGTCTGACGCCATTCATTCTGTGTCTCTTCAGGTGCAGGCTGCTGAAGTTCCATCTTCAAGAGATCTATGTCACGACTTGTGCCCAGGTGACTGGATTCTGCTGAAGAAGCACGTCCGGAAGAACTGCCTAGACGTGCGTTGGAAGGGCCCTTATCAAGTTATCCTGACAACGAATACCGCTGTGAAGTGTGGAGGGCTGCCAAACTGGATTCACGCTTCCCATACTCGAAGAGTCCCAGCACCCCTGGAAGAAACAGCTCCTCTCACAGATGAAAATCCAGCTGTGGACGGCGAACCACTAGAGGGGACCAGTAAAGCTGTGGGGGTGTCGGAAGAAGTTGGGAGCGCTACAGAACAAGGAGAAGAAGGACAGGACGGCAGTGAAACTGAAGTTGCCACAGAAGGAGAAAGTTGCTGTGAATACGGCTCAGACCCAGATCAAGCCCAGAGTGATCAAGAACCGAGTGTGAGGACAAGATATAGGAGAGAGAGACGTGGGGAAGCTAGTTGGCCAAGTGAAAGAAGAAAGAGGCCAAGCTTGAAGCCAGCTCCAGAGAAAACTCTTGCCCCTGTATCTGAAGACTCGGATTTGGACGAAAGTGCACAAGGACAGGAACAGGAAGGTCCGAGAAGATCGAGGAGGGTGCGAGTGCCTAGCAGAAGATACGCTACTCCTGAGTGGACCTACCTCGCTGCAGATGTCCAGAGTACAGGGATCTGGGAGGGTGAGGGAAGTGACCCTGATCAGTACTGACCCCATCATAACAGTGGAAATAGTGTTGTTGATACCGGGAGTGGAGGTCGAAGGGTTGCTGACACTCAATATCCCCTACCCTCCTTATCTGAGTGGAATAAGAGACCTGGTTTTAAACAGAATAGATTTCCCGACTTGTTGTCCAAGGAGGTCAATACTTGGGGAGGTCCTTCTTCATTTGGACATATTAGAAGCCGTGATTAGAGTCGCTGGAACACGTATAATTTCGGATTGCTAAAAGACTGTGCGAAAGACTTTGTAAATAAACAAATTGAGAGATAACCTAGCGCCAAGTAGAAGAAAGAAGAAACTAGGGACTTCCATTTAGAGGACGGAGAAGGGTTAGGGTTGTCTGTTGCTATAGAACACAAAGACTGATCTTGCGGAGAAGATTATCAGCTTCCAGGTGTGGTTCGAAAAGAGATATTGTGCTGTGAAAGAAAACTGGAACTACACTGTTTGAGATCATGGAGGTTGGCAAACCGAACCGCAGGGCCAAATGTATAGTAGGCACACTTTTAGTGGGAGTGATTTTTCTTATAGTTTTAGTAGTTACTATATCTTATGTAGTGGGACATGAAAATGAAGGGAAAACATCAGAGGAAGTAAAAATTGTATCGACACAGAAACCTACTATTGCTGGTAAAAAGGGGGACAATACAAAGAAAGATAAAGCTTTACTAGCAGCAGAGACTCGTAGGTTACATGTAGATGAATCACAGGGAAATTTTAAATCGAATGCATATGCTAAATTGCTTTATGAATACATTGATGCTATGGAGGCCAAGAATTGTTATGTTTGTATGAAATTGCCAGCCTCTGTAGACCAAGGTATCAGATATCATCATCTTCCATTGACTTATGGAATCACATGTAGTTTGTTGCTTAGTATATTCTATGAACGAGATGGTTTTGAATATTATTTTTCAAACTTCGATGCTATTTTACCAGAAGTGCCGAACTACAAGCATTTAAATAAGTGGGATTATTATAAGAGTGAAGACAGATTACAGAAATGTTTCCTTTCATGGAAAACATTAGATACTTCACACGGCCGAAGAAATAATTTGACTTGTAAAGTGTCAGAAATTGAGAAAAAGTTTGTAGGACAAGTGGATGATCGATACCGGAGACAGAAGATCTTAAAAGCTTCAGGTCAATGGAAAACAGATTGGACCGAGGAAGAAAGGGCACACCAAAGAAAGGGTAGCAATGGTCCAATAGCTTTAGATCGAGAGAAAAAAGGGAAATTGTGTATACATAGGGGTGAAACCTATTATGAGAATGTGTTTGTGGGAAAAGTGAGTTGTGAACATGCTTTCCAATTAGAATATTATTCGAAAGACTTCTTGAAGGAAATGCAGGTGATCCCAAATGTATATTTTGTATGTGGAAGAAATGCATATGTGAAACTACCAGATAATTGGTATGGATCATGTTATTTGGCAATTGTCTTCCCCAAAATATACCATGCTAAGGATTTGGAATTTATAGAGGGAGGAACTCAAGTTCGAGGAAGAAGGGATGTAAGCGCTGAGGAGGTAGTCGGAGACGTATTTGGTGCTATGTTTCCTATTTTAGGGATAGCACTAAATGATGTCAAGATTAGAAGATTGGCAACAGTTGTAGATAGGTTGTCCGCCAGTACTGCTAGATCATTAATGCTGGTGGAGGGAGAAATGCAATCGATAAGGGCAATGGTTCTTCAGAACCGACTTGCTCTAGATGTTCTGTTAGCCAAAGAGGGAGGAGTCTGTAAGGCTTTGAAGGTTCAGGAATGTTGCACTTACATTCCAGACAATTCAAAACCTTTAGAAAAGTACATTCGGAACATTACTGAAATTCATCATAAGATTGAGGATTTGACAAAGGTAACAGTGTGGGAAAAGGTAGGTCAAGGAATGGGTAAAGTTGGAGGTTGGTTCGCCAACCTAGGAAAGAATATAATTTGGTACATACTGAAACCTATCATCATAATAGTGATTTGTATAATCACCCTGTGGGGATTGGTGCGGCTGTACCAATGGTATAGATCAATCAGGTTGCAAAGAACCATGAGAAGGCAAGAGAGGAGATTGACTGCGATGCAGGATAATCAGTATAGGAGTCTGAAGGCTCTAGAGATGATGAAACGAGGGGGTACTGCAACGACTTCAGTTTGACTCAGACCATAACTCAGGGATGGGGTTGTAATGGTGATGACTACTAAAAGTCATCAAAGGGGGGATTGAGAGAGCGCAAATCAAGAAAAATATAGAAGTGCACCATATTTACAAGCATGTTGTACTAGTTTAGTAAACATTATATAAGAGTGTTGAATTTATAGAGGGAAACTATATAAGAGTGTTTAATTAAAATACAATACTTATATCTAGTGTGAAGAACTAATGTAGATGTTTGTAGAAATGTTAGAATGATGTTGAAATCCCATGTTATGTGGCTGTTGTAGGGGAAAATGTAATTCTGCTAAATGTAGAAATGTGTAGGCCACATGGCAGTTCACATAGAGTACAAGATGCTGTTACACTCTTACACGATGGTGGATTTTGATGTTATTATAATTCAAAGTATTATTGATCATAGAACTGAAAAATATGTTTTATAGAAGTGTTTCATATAATCATTGTGTGTAACAAGTTAGAATACTGTTTAGAAGAAATTAAATGTTTTACAGAGTGCACAGGCCCGTTCATGTAATTTTAATAGGCCTGAATAGACAAAGTCATTTCTTTTGATCTGCATGTGCTCGTTAGAGAAAGGTCGTGTTAGGCACAAACTGTGGAGCCTGTTCGAATGGTTTACGACTTAAAGATATGGTGGAGGCCGGAATTTGGGGCCCACAGTACAAGTGTCTGTTTGCAGGTGCGAGGAGGTTTTAATCAAGAGAGTGATGAATAGACTTTTGTCCAAGAGAGCCAGGCACAGGCCTGGAGGAGTCTTCAGGAATTTCCTGAGGGTACCGTCTTGCCGGAGAGGAGCCTGGGAAGCAAGGTCAACTCTAATGATGGGCCCAGAGGAGTACCAGCATGGAACATACCAGAACCAACACCACGTGAGGGGCGTCTCTAAGGGGCGTCTCTAAAGGGCGTTTCTATTGTAAATGTGATTTTGTATTAGGGACAGCACCCCTGGGTGGAGTTAAGGCAGATGATAGCGAGCGGATGGGTTGGCAGATAGGGAACTGCGAGACATCGTTTTTGCAACAGAGACTAAGGGAAGTGTGTGATCTTCTTTGGAAGTCACCACTGCTGACACCTTTTTAGGTTAAGATCTTGCTAAGTAGGGATGTCACTTAGTCTAGTGTAGGGACAGTCTAATCTGATTTCTTCCCTTTCTGTAAATGACTCATAAGCTACAGCTTGTGTCTATTCTTGCAACTTTGATGATTTTTGAATTGGGTTTGGTAATATTCTTCTGCCGACTAAGAGCATTTAGAAAATTCATGTTTATATTGATACCCGTATATCTTTTGAACCTTATATTGAGATGTTTGTATCTCCAGTTAAGTTTGGCTTTGTAATAAACTTTTAAACTTTTTAAGCTTAAGTGGTTCTTTAGAGTGGTGTAAGTCATTAACTGATTGACCTAGTAGTGGATTGCCTTTTACACAATGACAGGTACCACGGTTCAGTCGACCGGAGTTGGGATCTAGATCTATAACAATAGACCAGAAATCCCGCGTTAACAGTAGCACTCATGCAAGTCTGAAAATTGAGGATATTGAGGCTACTTTATTTAATATTTAAAAGTAGGGTTCTTTCCTGTCCTGTTAGTTTGACAGATATGCCTACAGGTTTAAAAAGGTAGCAGCAGTTAGGCCTGAAGCCATGTTTTCCTTGTCAACCTAGTGGATGGTACACCATGTGCTGTAGTCCACAAGTGATATTTCAATTCCGATACCCTTGGTGTTTTTTCCATGTTCTATGTCCGTCCTGAAAAGCTAAATATACAAACTAGGAGTCAGTCTATTCTGCCATGTTTCAAAACAGAACACACACACGGTGGGCTGGACAGCCGTGCCCCAGTGTGCACAGTTCAAATACCAGCAACACCAAGCTTTAGCAGAAACTGAAAGCCAGGATATCAGAAAAATAAATCTAAGGGGACACCATAGGCAGGTGAGATTCCATACATGTGCTACACTGGAGTTCAGAAAGGAAGGGGTCCCAGTGTATACAGGGAACAATTAAATACAATTCATATGATTTAATCAAGAACAATTCTTTAGATCCACAAAGGTTTATTCACAGCGGGATCCAGTGTATTGAATATACATTTGCATAAAATAATCAACTGTATTGAAAGTCATACAGTGCCCCAAGGAGGGAAGGGGGAGTGATAGTGAATAGGTAGGGGAAAGTGATGGGATTAAGTGACAGTAATATCAATACTTCAACGACCTGTTTTATGCTCTAATTAGTGTAGCAACAACTGCCAACAAACATGGCGACATTATTTGAAAAAGAGGCATCCAACACAAGGTACAATAAATATACAGAATATTGGCGTGAGGTTGCCGTGATTGAGAAAATGGTCGACGTTTCGAACCCCTGAGGTTGCAGGATAGTTTAACCTTGCTGTGGGGTCTTCATCAAAACGAGGGGGTGGGGCAGAGGACCTAATGTAAAAATAAAAATTAGAGGGTTATAACTACTGCCTCTGATTATCACATAGGTAGAGATGGCAAGAATCCAGGGTGAGGTCTAATTAGATACTTAATTCTAAAGAAATCAAATCTATTATGTCTCGGGAAATCCGATACATAGAACAGGGTAAAACCTTATAAATTGCGGAAATAGGGCGCCTGAGTGGGAAAACCAGAGCGGCACAAGGCAGCCTACCACTCACAGTAGGCATTAAATAAAGAGAGGTCTAAGATTGAGTGCTAATGTTTAGCGCGAGTCCAAAAACTAAAAAGATGAATGAATAACAAAAGTAAATGGACATACCACAGGGTCAAAAGTCCGCCGTGTGGTCTTTGTTAAGGATTAGAATGCAGTAATGCTGCGTCTGAAAAGATGAGCGTGCATAAGTCACACATCGGTATTGATGGGGTTTGAACACTCGAGCCAGATGAAAGAATAACAAAAATAAATAGACATACCACAGGGTCAAAAGTCCGCCGTGTGGTCTTTGTTAAGGATTGGGATGCAGTAATGCTGCTTCTGAAAAGATGAGCGTGCATCAGTCACACATCGGTATTAATGGGGTTTAAACACTCGAGCAAGTTACACGAATGTCCGGTTGGAGACAGTGAAAGCGAGCTTACCGTATGTGGCGTCCTGTAAAATATCAGTCCCCCGTGTGGTCTTTGTTAAGGGTAGGGATGCAGTAATGCTGCTTCTGAAAAGATGAGCGTGCATCAGTCACACATCGGTATTAATGGGGTTTAAACACTCGAGCAAGTTACACGAATGTCCGGTTGGAGACCGTGAAAGCGAGCTTACCGTATGTGGCGTCCTGTAAAATATCAGGATGCGGTAACTTCCGACATCGTAGGGATTGAATCGATAGTAAGTCTGTTGGGGCAATAACAGAGGGACTATAAGAAAACAGACTACTGTGAGACGATTTCAAGCGGGAGGCGGACAAACGGAGAACCCATACTCACTCGGTAGGGATGAATCACGGTGCTCCGTACGAGGGCTAGACGACCAATGCCGCGTTTCCTGGTTTGGGAGGGAGTCATGGTAACCGGTCACGTGGTGACCGTGGAAATCATGAAATTGAAAGAAAGACTATCCGATGTCTACTGCCATCATTACTAGCAATGAAGGGTGTAAAAGTATCATTTGGTAATTGTGTGTCAATAAAGAATATTGAGTAATCTAAAATAGATATCAATACGATGTTGACAAAAATAATAATAAATAAAAAAGAAAGAAGACACTGTAATTACAAATTGGTGGAATCTAGGCGTACCTCTCAGACATGAGGGTAAAGGCCAAACCATTGGACAGTCAACAATTATAATCACATACAATTTGATTAGGGGCACCATTAGGTGACAGTGGTGTCCCATGACCCAACATTAGGTGACAGTGGTGTCCCATGACCCAACATTAAGGTAAAGTCACGTATTAGAAGAAATCAATGGAAAATATAACCCTACATGGATAGAATGCACATAGATTCAGTGATAATTTATGAAACAGATATGGGCAAAGAAGCACCATCATGGTAGTGTGGCCAATTGGGAAAATGAGCTGTCTAGTTCATTAAGACCACTTTCTATAGAATTAAAAAAGTACATCCATTTCAGTTCTCGGGTATTTAGAATGTCAGAGATGTTGCCACCTCGTGGTCCCATCGTAACTTTCTCAATGACCAACCATTGTAAACTATCAGGGGGATGGGGGTTCAGCTTGAAATGTTCCACTAAAGGTGCACTTTGAACATCACAGCGGATTCGGCTCATATGTTGTAGAATCCGAGCTTTTATTTTTTGCTGAGTTTGGCCAATGTAGATTTTGTGGCACGGACAAACAATGGCATAAATGATGTTGTTGGAAGGACAGGAGGACAGTCGGATTGTCTGTGTCACCACCTTCAATACCAAGAGTAACATCATTAAAGGAATCATCAACAAGCATTGGCATTTGGTGTCGGATGATATCAAACAACCTGAGATGCCACTTCATGCATTCAAGAAAGCCAAAAGCATTAAGGACTACGTGGTCTGCTCCTTCCTATCCCCTGACAATCAATCCACGATCAATACCATGTGGAACCTACCTCCAGTCATGGGCCATTTCAAATGTGGCCATTGCAAGGCTTGCGACTCCACCATTCAAACCAAGGAGTTTGTACATCTTCATCCTACCGTCAAACTTAAATCATTCAGTAATTGCAATTCCAACAACATCATTTATGCCATTGTTTGTCCGTGCCACAAAATCTACATTGGCCAAACTCAGCAAAAAATAAAAGCTCTGATTCTACAACATATGAGCCGAATCCGCTGTGATGTTCAAAGTGCACCTTTAGTGGAACATTTCAAGCTGAACTCCCATCCCCCTGATAGTTTACAATGGTTGGTCATTGAGAAAGTTACGATGGGACCACGAGGTGGCAACATCTCTGACATTCTAAATACCCGAGAACTGAAATGGATGTACTTTTTTAATTCTATAGAAAGTGGTCTTAATGAACTAGACAGCTCATTTTCCCAATTGGCCACACTACCATGATGGTGCTTCTTTGCCCATATCTGTTTAATAAATTATCACTGAATCTATGTGCATTCTATCCATGTAGGGTTATATTTTCCATTGATTTCTTCTAATACGTGACTTTACCTTAATGTTGGGTCATGGGACACCACTGTCACCTAATGTTGGGTCATGGGACACCACTGTCACCTAATGGTGCCCCTAATCAAATTGTATGTGATTATAATTGTTGACTGTCCAATGGTTTGGCCTTTACCCTCATGTCTGAGAGGTACGCCTAGATTCCACCAATTTGTAATTACAGTGTCTTCTTTCTTTTTTATTTATTATTATTTTTGTCAACATCGTATTGATATCTATTTTAGATTACTCAATATTCTTTATTGACACACAATTACCAAATGATACTTTTACACCCTTCATTGCTAGTAATGATGGCAGTAGACATCGGATAGTCTTTCTTTCAATTTCATGATTTCCACGGTCACCACGTGACCGGTTACCATGACTCCCTCCCAAACCAGGAAACGCGGCATTGGTCGTCTAGCCCTCGTACGGAGCACCGTGATTCATCCCTACCGAGTGAGTATGGGTTCTCCGTTTGTCCGCCTCCCGCTTGAAATCGTCTCACAGTAGTCTGTTTTCTTATAGTCCCTCTGTTATTGCCCCAACAGACTTACTATCGATTTAATCCCTACGATGTCGGAAGTTACCGCATCCTGATATTTTACAGGACGCCACATACGGTAAGCTCGCTTTCACTGTCTCCAACCGGACATTCGTGTAACTTGCTCGAGTGTTTAAACCCCATTAATACCGATGTGTGACTGATGCACGCTCATCTTTTCAGAAGCAGCATTACTGCATCCCAACCCTTAACAAAGACCACACTGCGGACTGATATTTTACAGGACGCCACATACGGTAAGCTCGCTTTCACTGTCTCCAACCGGACATTCGTGTAACTTGCTCGAGTGTTTAAACCCCATTAATACCGATGTGTGACTGATGCACGCTCATCTTTTCAGAAGCAGCATTACTGCATCCCAATCCTTAACAAAGACCACACGGCGGACTTTTGACCCTGTGGTATGTCTATTTATTTTTGTTATTCTTTCATCTGGCTCGAGTGTTCAAACCCCATCAATACCGATGTGTGACTTATGCACGCTCATCTTTTCAGACGCAGCATTACTGCATTCTAATCCTTAACAAAGACCACACGGCGGACTTTTGACCCTGTGGTATGTCCATTTACTTTTGTTATTCATTCATCTTTTTAGTTTTTGGACTCGCGCTAAACATTAGCACTCAATCTTAGACCTCTCTTTATTTAATGCCTACTGTGAGTGGTAGGCTGCCTTGTGCCGCTCTGGTTTTCCCACTCAGGCGCCCTATTTCCGCAATTTATAAGGTTTTACCCTGTTCTATGTATCGGATTTCCCGAGACATAATAGATTTGATTTCTTTAGAATTAAGTATCTAATTAGACCTCACCCTGGATTCTTGCCATCTCTACCTATGTGATAATCAGAGGCATTAATTATAACCCTCTAATTTTTATTTTTACATTAGGTCCTCTGCCCCACCCCCTCGTCATGATGAAGACCCCACAGCAAGGTTAAACTATCCTGCAACCTCAGGGGGTCGAAAAGTCGACCATTTTCTCAATCACGGCAACCTCACGCCAATATTCTGTATATTCATTGTACCTTGTGTTGGATGCCTCTTTTTCAAATAATGTCGCCATGTTTGTTGGCAGTTGTTGCTACACTAATTAGAGCATAAAACAGGTCGTTGAAGTATTGATATTACTGTCACTTAATCCCATCACTTTCCCCTACCTATTCACTATCACTCCCCCTTCCCTCCTTGGGGCACTGTATGACTTTCAATACAGTTGAATATTTTATGCAAATGTATATTCAATACACTGGATCCCGCTGTGAATAAACCTTTGTGGATCTAAAGAATTGTTCTTGATTAAATCATATGAATTGTATTTAATTGTTCCCTGTATACACTGGGACCCCTTCCTTTTAGTACATAGTGAACCCAGGTCCCAGTGATGATGTCTGGGTAGAACCCCCCTTACATATAACACTGGAGTTCAGGGCCGGACTGGCCATAGCGGCACAGGGCATTTCCCCAGTGGGCCCCCAGGGTGGGGGCTGGTTTTGGGCCCATGGGGGGCCATTTTTATTACCTGGGGCTAGCAATATCAGGCCCTGTAGCAAAATCTGCAGAAACTGGCCCAAGCAAACAGCCCGGCCGCACAACCAACACCCCCCGGGGATGGCTGAGCAGTTTGTCAGGGCCGATTTTGGTCACCCAGTCCGGACCTACTTGAGTTAGGTAACATAACTAATTATTTCTTAAACTCATTTACAAAATCAGATAAATAATATTTATGATAGTCACACAAAGTTGATTCCTTAGGATGAGTTTGTAGTATACTTGATATTTAAATTCCCACTTGATTTGTTAGTAAACTGTTAAAAAGCGAAATTCTCAAACTTTCATGAAAGAAAACATTTGAGACAAAATATTACTCAGGATAAGGGAATTGGAAAACAATTTCTCTCACTATTGCTTTCAGATGTGAAGGATGTCAAGCGCTAAAATAAACAAAAAAATGCTTTATTGCATTACCATTTATCTCCCATTTTTTAAAACAAATATTCATGATCATCTCCTTATAATATTTTCCTCTGAGCTTAAACCCCAAAGACTCCAAACTCAATTTCTTTCAGAGAGTAAAGATAATAACAACGGGCCTGGATTTTTGCACATAGCTTTTCTGTTAAAGTTATAGATGTTATCCGTTTGCTTATCAATCAGGAAATGATGATTCGGACTTTGGCATAACCAGCATTTATCAAGCAAATATCAAACACCATCTGTAATTAGCTAGGACAAGAACAATATAGGTTTCAAAATGTTATAATTTGAATGCACTTGACAGTTCATCTAACGTCAGCAGTCCTACATACATATATGGGAAGTGATGGGATTGTGAATTTCATATATATATATATATGCACCACTGTTCCAAAAAGGAAAGTCGACGCCGTGTCAGTTCGCAACAATTTTCTTTATTGTCAGCTGATAGTGTCAGACGCTTTTCGCCTGCCCAGCAGGCTTGCTCACTATATATATAAGATTGCAATGTTGATTTACATATCCAATTCTTATCTTTTAAAATCTTGTTTTAACCCCTTCACTGCGGCGGCTATTCCGCCGCAGTTCTAAGGGGGCGGGGCGGCCGCGCGGCCGGCGCATGCTGGTGACGGAACCGCTCCATCACCAGCCGCGGTAGCGCTGTGCTCATGACGGAGCAGTTCCGTCACGGCCCCACCCGCTCAATGGAACGCTCAGCGCAGGCGCGGAATCCGCGCCGTGCAGGCGTGCCGAGCGAGCCGTGACGGAACCGCTCCGTCATCAGCACAGCGCGACCGCAGCTGATGACGGAGGGGTTCCGTCACCAGCAGGGGAGGGGATAATGTGTACATATATTTATTTATTAATCTATGATGAATTGGAGCTGTAATTGTGATCAACACTTTTCTACTTATACGATGTATTTTAAGTAAAGATGTCATGTGAAGGTGTATTTGTTTTAAAATTTGGATGATTTTGTCTTTTATGATGAATAATCGAAATAAAGACTATTGAATTGATATATATACACACACATATATATATATATTCACTGAAAAAACCATAGGTTATAGACCATATATAGTTAGGAATTAGCATTTACAAAACCTTGAAAATTCACTGAAAAAACCATAGGTTATAGACCATATATAGTTAGGAATTAGCATTTAAAAAACCTTATTTTACTCACACAAAACCATTGAAATTCCATATATAGTTAGTTGCACTAACTATATATCGCGCACCCGCAATCCACTGCTGATCATGTCACATATTACATCATTCATGACATGGTCAGTGACATCACTGATGACATCACTGATGACATCTCAAATGACATCACTGATGAGTTCACTGATGACGTCATCCAGTGACTGTGTGTTTCTGTAAAGTTTAAATATGTTTTACATATTGAAGAATGAGTAGATGTATAAGTGTCTGGACGAAGGATTTAGTAGGTGCATGACTGAATGTATGAGTGAGTGATTAAATGTGTCTCACTGAGTGCATGGGTTAGTGACTAAACTGTCTTAATTTGTGCATCATTATGTCTGTTGTTCTGTAAACTGCTGCATGTGTTGATCATTAGCTATACGAGAGGCTATATGTGTTATTAATTGGTTGCCCAAGTATTTCTATGGCAGATTGAGTTTGTGTGGGGGTGGCTGGAAGGTGTGTGACTCTATGCATAGATGTGTGAGCAGTTTATTCACTAGGTGTATGAGTTCAAGAGTGCATGTGGAAACAGCTACATGGGCAGTTGACTGTGTGCATGAGTGTATTGATGAGTGAATGGATATCTCAATGCTACATGTCATAGTAAGTACATATGTAAAACACAGTACATGTGAGAGTTGGCATATATAAATAACTGTGCATGAGAGCCACTGAATGAGTGAGTGGTTGTATCGATCATTGTGAACTTGTATCAGGGATTGTATAAGAGAGTAAATATGTGTTAGTATATGTTTCAATCAGTAAGGTGTGTTTAACTGTATAGTTGAAGAAATGGAGGTGAGATTGTTTCTTTGCATGACTGACTGGGTGTGTGAGTAACTCCATGGATGAGTGGCAGTGTGTGAGTGTCTGTATACACTGAGTGTATCTAAGGTTATATTAGAGTCTGAAGAGGTTTATCGTATTAGCACAAGAATGATGTCAAATGAGATGTCATCAGTGATCTCATCAGTGATGTCATTTGAGATGTCATCAGTGATGTCATCAGTGATGTCACTGACCATGTCATGAATGATGTAATATGTGACATGATCAGCAGTGGATTGCGGGTGCGCGATATATAGTTAGTGCAACTAACTATATATGGAATTTCAATGGTTTTGTGTGAGTAAAATAAGGTTTTTTAAATGCTAATTCCTAACTATATATGGTCTATAACCTATGGTTTTTTCAGTGAATTTTCAAGGTTTTGTAAATGCTAATTCCTAACTATATATGGTCTATAACCTATGGTTTTTTCAGTGAATTTCAATGGTTTTTTAATAGCAAATATCATAAGCTGTCGAATGTCAAGTACGTGGTAAGTGAAAACATTTTCGTGTTTATGCACACTGATCTGCTTTGAATGGTGCCCCCCCCCCTCATTTCTATTAGGAGTACTCTCTCTTTGCAGATAGTGAAAGGTAGTTAACGCAGGCCTTTGCCCCCGTTGTAATCCGTCGTGCCTGCTTCTCTCTCCATTTGATTGATTGTTATCCAAGTATTTACTGTTTTAGAATTAGTTCTCTTTGGTTCATTCTCTATTTACAAACAAACACAGAGTCGCAATACTCTGTTTAGTCTTTGCAGATAACGAAAAATCGTGTAAAAAAAAAGAAAAGGAATCGAGCAAAATCAGTAGGCCACTAATGGGATCTCTTTTTGACCTCGCTAAAATAGAAACATTAGGAACAACCCCTCATGACAAATACAAAACTAGTGAGATGAACTGAACTCCACACAATGATGGCTGCAAAACAGCTCGGCTCCGCCACCCACCCCGCCCAAAATAACGATAAAGAGCGGCTGCCATGATTGGTTGCGGAATGGCCACAACGGAGCTACGAAATGGTGGTGCTCTCATGCTAACCCCAGCTTCAGTCTGAAACATCCAGAAACACTGTAGACTACCAATTCGATCAGTTCCGGTAGCGCCCCAATGTAACCCGGTAGAGAAGAACTAGCCCTCCCCTCTTTGACTGATGGTTCTTGTTGCCTGTCCCTTCTGTTGTCATTTAACAGAACTATTTAGCCTGCTGAAAGGGGTTGTGTTTCGACCGCTGGTTGGTGGAGACATTTTGACTATATTCTGGACCTGCGTTGTCGCGTAATGCGTCATATGACGCGCCGCGTTAGCGCATCCGGAAGTCATCCGGGGCGCGCAGCGCGTAACGTAAGCATAACAAGTCATGTGACTTGTTAATAAAACTTTTCATTGGTTCATTTTACTTTTCTTATTCTAATGATGAAAGCCTTGGTCATATCACCTAAAAATTACGCTTTTAATTACTTCCGAACATTATTTTTTCTTAAATATATGTTATAATGTTCCAGGCTAATGTACTTTCCCGGAAATTTTACAACTGTCCTGCAAGTAAAATATATTCTTTTTTCGAGAAAAAGAGCGTTTCTTCGTCCCATGACGGAGCCGTTGAGCAAAAGAGGGTCGACCTGCTGTCTTAGTCGCCGATACGCCTGAATATGAGATTCTTATCGATCACTTTATGTTGCAGGAATAGAAAACACAACAGCCCTTGACCATTTATCTTTACTGCGTTCCTTCGTATTATACCTTTTACCCTTCATGTAATTGGTCTGCTTTATTTCACTTGCCTTTTAATGATTCTAAAACAGTGACTATTATTAAAAACTTTACCAATGTATATACTACTACCATGTTTTCTTTTAAAAACCTTTATTGTGAAAATTTCATTATACAAATACGAGCCTATAACCACGTGGGCCTGCCACGGAGCAAACTGTAATCGTATATGATGAATAGACATTTACACTGTAGAGGAACGTAACGGGCGGGCCATTAGGTTGCAAGAACTAAGGTGTCTAACAGTTACGGAATCGGTGGACGTACATTTTATAATTAAAATACGACAGGGCCAGTTACAATAAAATTATCTAGATATACATTTGCGGGCAAGTACCATGGGTGACGTTAATTCGAATTTTCAACAGTACAGTAATCAATAACACATCAGAACTTAATATCAATAGGGATGTCGAAATATTCAATCAATTCTCGTCCCCGCCCGCCATGTGCTTCAAAACTGCATACGTATCTCGTGATTTCAAGGTTCTGCAACCAGTACACAACAAGGAGTTACGAGTCCCATTTATTCCGGCGCCATTTTGGGCGAGGACGGGCAGGTCCAGGATATAGTCAAAATGTCTCTACCAACCATCGACTATGATGATGTTCATATGCTGTATTTATTAGAGTAACACTCATCTGTCCACATGAAATTAATTTACCACAATCTAAACATGTCATTTTAATCTTTCCAAAGTTCTTCTAAATATTTGGGACCGTTTCCCTTGCCTCTGAAGCTCTCAGTGCCACTTCTTTGATGAATGTACTAGCAGGTCAGGGGTTCTCCTCCAAATCTCTCTTTTATGCAGCACTATAATTAATTGGTGCCACCTCTCCATATGACGATGCATGGTATAGTTACCACAACTATATTTTTTTTCGGTTCCTCTGGAGAGTTCATCGTGGCAGATGAAGCGTGTAACGTACCGGGCATTTACCTTTTTTTGCATGTACAGGAAAGGAAAAAAAAATCGAGCGTCCGAGTTCTAAGGTGTCCCAGGGCCATTTTAGTGGACCAGGCCCAAATCCAAAGAACAGGCCGCCATTTTGAGAGTCCTCTTGCAGCCGCCTGTCGCTGTAGCATCAAGAGCAGCCGAAACTCAGCTGAATGGCAACTGAAACGGTGAATGGGCGCCCCACTACATTTCAGCATTGTAGGATGACCACACCAGTACAGCAACTTGCTAGGCATCACCTCGGTGCCATCCGGATCTCGGCGCCCCACTGCAGATGAAGTGCCTCTCAACTATGAAACCACCACGGTGACATCCGGATCTTGGCGCGTTGTGCTGCCTTCGGCCTATTCGCACATCGGTCCGCTACTGACGCCATCTCACAGGCTAATGGGGTGACCCACGCCGAGTTTCAGCATTGTAGGATGACCACACCAACTTGCTAGACATCACCTCGGTGCCATCCGAATCTTGGCATCTCAACGCCTAGTGGTATCTTCCATACAGAAAATATTGTTACGCTGCCTTTGGCCCCATTCGCACATCAGTCCGCAACTTAGACATCACCTCGGTGCCATCCGGATCTTGGCATCTCAGCGCCTTGTGGTGTCAGTCAGAAAATATTGTTGCGCTGCCTTTGGCCCCATTCGCACATCAGTCCGCTACTGACACCATCTCACAGGCCAATAGGGCGCCCCACGCCGACTTTTACCATTGTACGATGGCCACACCAGTGGCACAACTTGCTAGACATCACCTCGGTGCCATCCGAATCTTGGCATCTCAACGCCTAGTGGTATCTTCCATACAGAAAATCTTGTTACGCTACCTTTGGCCCCATTCACACATCGGTCCGCAACTTAGACATCACCTCGGTGCCATCCGGATCTTGGCATCTCAGCGCCTTGTGGTGTCTTCAAATCAGAAAATATTGTTGCGCTGCCTTTGGCCCCATTCGCACATCGGTCCGCTACTGACGCCATCTCACAGGCCAACGGGGCGCCCCACGCCGACTTTCAACATTGTAGGATGGCCACAGAAGTGCGACAACTTACTAGACACCACCTCGGTGCCATCCGGATCTTGGCGCGTTGTGCTGCCTTCGGCCTATTCGCACATCGGTCCGCTACTGACGCAAACTCACAGGCCAACGGGGCGCCCCACGCCGACTTTCAGCATTGTAGGATGGCCACACCAGTGCGGCAACTTGCTACACACCACCTCGGTGCCATCCGGATCTTGGCATCTCAGCGCCTAGTGGTGTCTTCTATTCCGAAAATATTGTTGCGCTGCCTTCAGCCCCATTCACACATCGGTCCGCTACTGACGCCATCTCACAGTCCAACGGGGCGCCCCACGCCGACTTTCAGCATTGTAGGATGGCCACACCAGTGCGGCAACTTACTAGACACCACCTCGGTGCCATCCGGATCTTGGCGCGTTGTGCTGCCTTCGGCCTATTCGCACATCGGTCCGCTACTGACGCAAACTCACAGGCCAATGGGGCGCCCCACGCCGACTTTCAGCATTGTTGGATGGCCACACCAGTGCGGCAACTTACTAGACACCACCTCGGTGCCATCCGGATCTTGGCGCGTTGTGCTGCCTTCGGCCTATTCGCACATCGGTCCGCTACTGACGCAAACTCACAGGCCAACGGGGCGCCCCACGCCGACTTTCAGCATTGTAGGATGGCCACACCAGTGCTGCAACTTGCTGGACACCACCTCGGTGCCATCCGGATCTTGGCGCGTTGTGTTGCCTTCGGCCTATTCGCACATCGGTCCGCTACTGACGCCGCCTCACGTGCCAACGTATTTTCTCCGCATTTTACACCCTATGCCGCATAACAGGTCATGTGACTTGTTTATAAAACTTTTCATTGGTTCATTTTACTTTTGGTTTCCTAATGATGGAAGGCTTGATCATGTGACCTAAAAACAACACTTTTCATTGGATGAAAACTTTTTTTTTTTCCCAAACGATGAAAGCCCCACCTTGTTTCTGGATGTTTCAGACTGAAGCTGGCGTCAGCATGAGAGCACCACCATCTCGTAGCTCAGTCGTGGTCATTCCGCGAGCAATCATGGCAGCCGCTCCCCACCAGAAGCCTGCAGGAGCCGGAGCCCCCAAAACTTTTGATGAATTCTCAAGGCGGAGGGGACGCTTTCGAGAATGGGGTCCAAGACCTAGCAGACAAGCGTCCGATTTCCAAGGTGTCCCAGGGCCATTTCAGTGGACCAGGCCCAAAAGGAAACAGCCTGCCGCCATTTTGAGAGTCCTGTGACAGCCGCCTATCGCTGCACCGCAAGAGTGGGCGCAACTCAGCTGAATTGCGGCTTTTGACACAGTGGACCAAAAACGGACGGAATGGCAACTGAAACGGTAAAGGGGCGCCCCACTACAACAGATGACACTCCACCTGGAGAGGCCCGTTCACGCCGCCTCCCCCGGGGCGCCCCACGCCGTTATTCGGAGCAGCATTGTAGGATACCAAAACCAGTGCGGCAACTTACTGGACATCACCTTGGTGCCATCGTTCTGCTGCCTTGGAACTATTCGCGCAACAGTTTGCTACTGATGACCCACCCCCCGCGACGCCCCATGCCGTTATTTGCTGGGTGGCAACTTACTAGACATCACTTTCGTGTCATCTAGATTTCAGCGCGTTCTGCTGCCTTGGAACTATTCGCACAACAGTTTGCTACTGATGACCCACCCCCCGCGACGCCCCACGCCGGAAATCTGGACGTTATATGTTATTATTTTTTGTTTTCAGTTTTTTATTTTTATTTTTTGTTTTTTAATACTAGTTGTCGAGTTTGTTTACTCTTTTGTTTTCTTGTATATATTTATAAATTATTAAAGTTTTATAATCTTACTACTTTGTCGGAGTGCTATATATTTTTAATGTGACACATAATTGTAAAAACTTTGATGTACAAAGAGTCATCCCTGGAATCTTCCGCTTCAGGCACGGTCCCCTCCCCAATCACAATACAGGATGGTTTTCAGATAATAGCAACGCTTCTGCTGTGACGGATCTCATCGAGTGTGGGCCTTGATCTACTATAACTCCTTTGAAGAGGGGTGATTCTTTACAGCTGTGGCCATAAACTACATCTGCAGGGCTAGCTGATACCCTAGGACCAGCCTGGACAATCGGACACAGAGGAAAAGGAGTGTCAGAGGGTGCGGTAGTGAATAGGGCGAAAGGGAGGTGTCGGGCGGGCACAGGGTGTGATTCTCAGGGAAGAGCAGCGCAGATGGGGGGAGGTTTATTACCCATGCATAAGACAGAGAGCGGGGGTGACCACTGCCTGGGGGAGATGCTTGCGAGGGTGGGGAGCCATGCTAAGGATCGACAGCGTGCACAGAGTGGGTCTGGTCAAGGCATCTAAAATGGCTGCCGTGCACGACAAAAGTGTGGCATTTGAAAAAAGACAAGATGGCGCACACAATGTTTTTCAACACTTCCTGATTTCCTTCGAATCGAACGTTAACAGACGTTGGGGCATATTACCAAAGTTAAGCGATATTTATCCCTAACGATGCTTAGCAACGATTTTTTTACCGTCAGAAATTATCGCAGATAAACCTTGCTATTATCAAGGTTTATCGGAAATACGATAAAAAACGACCGCAATGCATTAATATCGCTGAAAACTCAGCGATATTCATGCATTACCGAGCTAATGCTCTTAGCCATGTTATCCACCTCCCATTGGATAACATGGCTAAGAACTGCTCAGGGCAGGTGGTAGCTTTTGGAGATATTCGCGCTTATCTCGAATATTTCCAAAAGTTGATAATAGGAGATAGCGATGTTAGCGACTGTTTCCAGTCGCTAACATCTTGGCATGCCCACTTTGCATGTCATTAGTGATAAATATCACTCACATGCAAAGTGGGGCCCAAGATGGTCGCTATCTTCTACTAGCCGTCGCTAACTGGTGTTAGCAACAGCTAGGTAATACACATATAATTTTATCTCCGCGAAGCGGAGCGCTGTTACAGATATATATCTTGTTTCTGAACGTTAATTTCTCAAAATGCACTGAAGCACATATATTGAGACCTAGCAAAGGCACATCGGGCTACCAGTCCCTACAATTTTGCCAAGTTTCGTGCAAATCCATTCAGCTGTTCGATCCTACCGAGAGACAAGATGGCGGCCGCTACGGACTGTTTGGAATGTTTACAGACACCGGAGAGCCAATCAGCTTCGCTTCGCAAAGCTCCGTAACGCGAAAAGTACGCGAAGCGGTGCGCTGTTACAGATATATATCTTTTTTTGAACGTTAATTTCTCAAAATCCACTGGAGCACATATATTGAGATCTAGCAAAGGCACATCGGGCTACCAGTCCCTACAATTTTGCCAAGTTTCGTGCAAATCCATTCAGCTGTCCGATTATTATTATTTTTATTTTTTTTTGCCCCGCGGGGCCCTTTTAAAACCTCCACATCAAACCTAGGGGGTGAGCGACAATGTACTATGCCCCCTTATGGTCATTTGCCCCTTCGCTTTGGCCTCCTCTTGTCTCTCGATCCTACCGAGAGACAAGATGGCGGCCGCTACGGACTGTTTGGAATGTTGACAGACGCCGGAGAACCAATCAGCTTCGCTTCACAAAGCTCCGTTGCGCGAAAAGTACGCGTCCTGGGGCGCTGCCCGGTCCGCTGTTACAGATATATATCTTTTTTTAAACGTTAATTTCTCAAAATCCATTGGAGCACATATATTGAGACCTACAAAAGGCACATCGGGCTACCAGTCCCTACAATTTTGCCAAGTTTCGTGCAAATCCATTCAGCCGTTCGGGCTAAAAGTGAGGCCAACCGCCCTATGGAAATTAACATGGGAAAAACGCGTTTTGGGACCCCCCTTTTTTCTCGGCCCCCCCTTGACGAACCCCACCCAAATTTTCAGGGGCTGCTCAGAAACAAAATGTGCCATTTTACTGAAAATTTCTGCCAATTCCGTCCACAATCTCCAAAGTTATTAGACATAGAATTTTCAAAAATCCCATAGAGAAAAAATCCTAACTATATATACCTACTGGCGACCGCCAGTAGGTAATATATATATATATATATATATATATATATATATATATATATATATATATATATATATATATATATATATATATATATATATATATATATATATATATATATATATAATAATTTAACACGGCTGCCTTTAAACTTAAAGTTAAACGAGGCAGTTAAAAAAAATATGAGTACTTTGTTGCATTTTTAAAGCATTACTACCGTATATAAAAATACAACTTGTAGGAAAGGAAGGGATTAATTAGTATGCATCCTCATAAGCCTATTTATACTTTCTTTACAAAGTAGCTGGATGAAATTATAAGCATCTGGTAGCCAACATGTCTAACTACCAATAGTATCTGCATAGATACAGTTCATGAAAAGGAACGACCACATTACTTTTTTCTCGGTGTAGTCCAATGACCAATGACATTCAGAACTGTGATGTGCACACTAAAGGACACACGTAGAAAATTGCATTTATTTTAGCTTATGTTCTAAAACTTTTGTGAACAAGGTTTATATCGTTTTCATACATGTGATTATTTATTTTTAAAACATGTATTTACCAACCTAGAGGCTCAATTCGTCGTGTCATTTTCCCCGGCACCCTGATGTGATCGGGGGACTAGTTGAACTTTATATATTGCACTGGCAGTTTCTGCTTTAATACAATAATGCGTTTTGGTTCTTTTTTGCAGTATCATGAGTCCTGTGACTCAAGAGGATTGCTTGAGAAGAAATCAATAATTAATCAACCGCTAAAGTGGCACAGAAAGAAAAAAAAAGCATGTGTACACCAAAGAGGAAATGTGTGTGCCTGGGAAAATGCCTGAAAGGTAAAAAGGTTGAATGTTGATAAAATTACTTTATAAATAGGAATTGATGTTTTTTTTTATTAGTGGCCAAGAAGACTTCTGATTGAGTAGATTTTGTGCCCAACCATATTTTACTGGTTGACAGTAATATCCAATAATTTCATTTCTGCAAAGCAAAGTCATCAACCCGCAAAGCCAATTGGGTCACACTGGTGACCGGAGTCCTTCTCAAATAGCTTCGCAAAATGAGATTTCGCAGAGTGGATGTAATCTGGAAGCCATTTTCTTCCTCGCGCTCCGGTACCTGGCAGACTGAAAACAAGTGAATAGCTTTATTTAGTTGTCAAGAGTGCCTCTCATTAGGGGGTATTTGTTCCTAACAAGTCTACTGTTAAATATTGAATCATTGTATGAAGGGTGATAGCTCAGTATTACAGTGTAACTTCACGCAGTGGAATGTTTTAGAAGGATTAGGAGATGTACAAAGCTCAAACAAACACATACAATGGCACATTCTTTCTAATGAGTGCACCACAGCATTGCTATTTTTTCCTGCATGTATGCAGTGTTATTTTACAAGACAACAAGTTATTCTTTATAGGGCTATGCATGGTTGTTCTGTGGCTATGCTTTAATAGGAGGTGTATGTTATGTTGCAGGATGTCCACTAGACATATTTGCTTTCTTGCCAAGCATTAAAGTGGTACTCTAACGGAACAAAGGATATCGATTATGAATGTTCCACAGCATATAAGTGCTGCACAGTCGGTGGATGCACAAGGCACAGGTGCAAGGGGATCTTTGAGGCATCCCAGGTATCTCCCCAGAGGTGTTTGTGGTTATTCAGTGCACGCGCATGCTGGGGGATCCCGCCTCCTCTTAAAAATGCATGCGACTCTACTGGCAGTGAATGATTGAGCAGTGGTTTTAAATCACAATTCCATTTTTCATTACACACTCGCACCTGCGCAGGTGCAAACTCTAATGGTTCAAAGTTGCATTTGGAAGAAGCATTTTTTTTTCATGTTCAAGTGTACTGGCCTTATCTATCTGCACTGGACACATACAGTTGAGAGTGTGGCACAAAAGAGGCAAGCACCGTGCTCCTTAGTATGTTAAACACCATGGCCAAGCCAGTTTTTACAATGCTCCATATGCAACCCACCACAGTCAGGCCAGTTCTCACAATGTCCCAATATGTAACACACCATTGAAAGGCCCGTTTCCACAAAACTCTAGTTTGCAACACATCATCAGGCCACCAGGTTTCATAATTCTTCAGGCTACAGCACACCATAGTCAGGCCAGTTTTCACAATGCTACAATATGGAGCTCACCATATTCAGGCCATTTTTCACAATCCTCCAGTATGTAGCACATCATCAGGTCTACAACTAGGCCAATTTTCCCAATGCCACCAATATCTTGGGCAGTTTAAAGCTAATTCTTGGATTTGCGTCCAGTTCTTGGCATATATGCTGGCTTTAGCATTAGGTCTAGATTAGATTGTAAGAAGGACTTGGCCAAACAGGCGATTTAAATCAAGAATAAGAGCAAATGAGTGAAATATGCTGTCCAGATTTCAGTGAATCCTGGATAGTAAGAACATAGTATTGACGGTAAAAACTGACATTGTACCAAAACAGCTATATTCATTTGCAACCTCTTCTAAATCTAATTCTTACACTTTTCAAACTGCTGTCTGACAAAGAGCACCACCATGCTGGGTTTCCATGCTTGTAACATTAAAGAGAAAGATGTTTTCCACACTTGTTATATGTTCTATGTCTCTGATTTTAAAGGTTTGAATAACTGCAACAAATACCTTACATTGTCGGTGCATTTCATCTCTGTAATGGTATTATTGATGAAAGCATAATTTGGAAACGGTTTCTCCGTAACACCAGAGAAAAATGCACAATCTTCATGTTGTGGGTTCCATTCATGGTAAGGTAGCCTCAGCCTTTCATCATTCAGAGAATTATACATCAAAAACCAGTTTAGATATAGTAATGGTAATCCTATGTCAGGAGTGTTATACTAGCAGCCCAGATTCCACTATCAGTGAGTTTTGCTGATTACCCTATCAAAAGTTTAGGGGCTTTTTTATTACACGTTTGCGCTGCCATTGTGTCACTTTTCGTGACGCAGCAGTGGTGTAACTAATGCACCACTTTGCACCATATTTATAAAGTGCCACATCTAGGCAGATGTGTCGCTTTGTAAACCCCTGCATCACCTGCGTTAGGTATAAAGTATGCAGGGTGGGCGTTCCCCCCAAGAAAGCCTCCTAGAAGTGGTGCAGTGAAATCTATCAGATTACACTGCACCAATTCTAGGACACCACTGTGTCAAAAACGTACACCTGCCTCATAGCAGGCGTAAGGGTGACGCAGTGCAATAGCTATAGTCCTCCCCCATGCATTGCTGAAGTTGCGTCATGCTTATGACACAACAGCAATGCATGAGTTAAGCTCCGACAAATATGTCAGTATTCCTGACGCATCTGTCAATCCTTGCAACATGGAGCGCCATACAGTAAATAAGTCACATCCATGGTGTCACAAGGAAAGTGCTATAAAAAGTGTTGCATCGCTGTTTTACAGCGACGATGCAACACTTTTCATAAATGAGGCCCTTAATGTGCGGCCCTGTCTTTCAGGGACTTGAATTTAACCTCTTGCCTCTTTTGTTCTCTGTCTCGAGACTTTTCAAAGTTATTGATACATTGTTTCGATTTAGACTTCTTTTTATTTATTTTTTGTTCTCCGGTAAAGAGTAATTTTGTGAATTCAAAAACGCATGGTTACTGGGAACGTATCTAAAATCAATGCTGCCTTTACGCACAACACTTTTACATGAGGGTACATACTCATGTTTGGCTTACAAAGCTTTATCAGACCGCTCCATCAATGTACCTTCAATGTGAATGTTGCAGCACTGAGCCTATCCATCATTGACCTCCAAATTCCCACAGAAGCCTGCCAGCCAGGACAGTTTTGTAAGGAGGAAAGCAGCGGTGCTAGAACAGTTTTAAGAGTGGGGGTGCTGCCATAAATGTTAGATCACTGAAGTCATAGAACTTTGCTAAACTGCATTTCAGTGAATATTTAATTTGCCTGTCACCATGTGTAGTGAGAGTTTTGATCAAATTAAAATCTTTGCTTCCCTCACACTTTAGAGTTATAAAAAATGTGCTTTATTTGTGCTTTCCTAATTGCATATATATTCTGAAATATTTGACCAGTACAGGAATTTCACTTTTGTTGTGTGTTAGAAACAAATGGCATCTTACAGAATTGTCACAGTTTACTTTTGAAAATCTCCTCACTTTGTATTCATGTAAAGAAAAATAAACATCAGTGTTAAAACACTCCACATTGAGAAATTAAGCAGAAATGTGTTGTAAGACATAGCCTAAAATCTGACCTTTCCTTGAAACACACCAAACATGAAAAGATAAAAACTAATTCTAAAGGCACCTTTATTGCTCATTCATCTTCTGAACCTCAGGTTATTTTTGGGTGTGATGCAGCACCCCTACTTCCAGCATCTATGGAGAAGTGATGCACATCGGTCCTGGACTCTCCAAGATGTTTCTAACGTAGCTCCACCTTCAGTCCTAGCTCTTACAATGAATATGCTTCTGAGGTCCTACATGTTATACTTTGGCACCTACTAGGGATCCCACACTCTTATCTATGAGCATTTCAATTGGTAAGTTAAATTCTCACCACACGTAAAAATCATGCATGACACAGAAAAAATCTGTCCTCCTCTAAATTAAGCATTTATATAGAGGAACAGAGAAGTTTGATAATTTCTTAACCTTTGCATCCCACACACTAAAAACAATGTTGGTCACCTGCAAGGGTGTGTGATTGTATGTGTCAGCAGCTTCATGTAGTTCTGTGCTTTTTCAGCCTTGTTCTGGGGAGCAGCATAGATTGACTCTCACTGCAGATCTGGCCACCACTTCCTCAAGCCACCAAGGCACCATTCTCTTTCATAGTCTGAGCCTGAGAACCTGGGTCAGGACCATATAGGTTAGATTTCACAATGAAAACCAAACTGCAATGAGTGATTAATGCAATTAAGTGCCAAAGTAAATAAAACTATCCATGCAAGCCAAAGCATACAAACCCAGTCGCCCAGAGGGTGTATTCCACATAACACCTCTTATATAAAATACCATATATGTATTATTTCACCCTATACTGACCTTACCTCCATTCTGATGAGCTGACATCTAGCACCATAGATGCAGTCTACAGGGGAACTTCCTGCTATCCAGGCAAATTAAGATAAACCATAAATGGGTCCCACACCAGTGTCAATCTTTTACTGGGTTTTTGACTTTAAATGCATGGGCTCTGCTTAGTGCCCTATCTCTTGGGTAGCTGTAGAGCTTCGCATTTATTTAGCTTCCTGTTCAGTTGAGCTCCTGCTGGGGCTTCTTTCATTACTTTTGTTACCATTGCTTTCTTGTCTACAATTCCGATTGCATGTTTATGTATAATCAACAGAATCACAGTATGTGCATAAACACAATACTTGTGAATGCTAATGATGTTCTTCTTGTTTGTAAAATTAATTCAAGGTGGCCTTTGCATACACCATATAGTGTGAACTGGCTGTGTAACAGATTGAAATAATCTAACAAATACACAATCAGGGAATCAGAGAGTAGTTGTAGGGCACTACCTGAGGTTCTTGGGGCAAAGAATTTGGGTGCATGGCTCAACCAGGGGCCATGTGGTCAAGCCAGTTGCACATGCTGGAAGGTCATGCTCAACACATTCTCAGAAGGTGGTGTTATTCCTTCTTCTACCTCCCTACCAAGTACACGAACAACCTGCCTCAGCATCTACGAACGTTGCCCTCTCTTCAGAAAGGGACTAAAGACCTGGCTGTTCGGCTGAAACTAGCGAAACCAAAGTGCCTAGATACCCTCACGGGTAAAATGTCACACTATATAAATACCGATTGATTGATTGCATACCTACACAGTTCCTCTTGGGTCTTTCAGTTTTTGATCTACACACCCTGTCTCTTCTCAAGGACAAGATGAAGTATGACGCAAGTGCTTTGAGGGATTCTCTATTTTGCAACAGAGATAGAGAGGAATGAGACCAATTAAACCAACATCACATTTGTGTCTTTTAAAAATGACTGAGAGGATTTGGATTAAAGGTGAAAATAATTCAAATGGTGGTGGAGTGCAAGTGCTATGTGACAATACAATACCATATTTCAATTAAAGAATATTTTAGGCCAATTATTGCATAAAATGTAACCAACCGTCAAACCTCAGCTGCACAACCATGCCACCTACTAGAGACAATGAAGTGATATAACATAACACTGCCTACATAACCATGTTGTGAGATCAGAAAACTGCAAATGACTGGAAACCATTACATAATAGAGATTAACATGTCCCATGGCATTGCATCTTCTAAGTCACTAAGATAGTACGCGGATGATTATTGCAGCAAAATGCTGCATTATGCTTGCTTTCCCCGGCTTCTAAAAAAACAAACATCTCAGGTATTGGCAAGAAATCTTCATGCACCAGTATGGAGATAAGAACGGTGGTCCCTAGTGAGATAATAAAGAGTGAGTAAGGTGAGAAAGGGACACGTTCCATTAAACATCATATTAAAAATGGTTTTAATAAGTTCAGTTTTGTACTTTCTTTCACTGTACTGCTTTCAAAGACTATATCTATTTTGCCTTGAATCAATGTTGCCTTTATAATAACATGAAGTTAGCAATACGGTCAACACTTGTACATGAGCATTTGCTTTCCAGTTGTCTCTCCAGTATACCTTTTGCATTCACAACCACCTTCTCATATTTGTCTGATATGCAAGAGAATAATATTGGTTGGTTAAAGACTTATCATTAAACTAACTTTAACAAGCTAATTATATTAAAATGAACATGTTTCAAGTCATATTTGCACTCATGAAAGTAGTTTTACAAATTTCTGGGATGATTGGCACAGAGCATTTTGGGAATTGTATGGCTAGCATACATATTTGGGCCTACTTTTTTATCTTCTAGTTGTACTATTGCCAACTGCCCAAAGTTGGAGAATCCACAGGTTTAGTTTAATGCACATATTAGCCCCCCCCTGTTTTTTCTCCATATGATGCACATTTCTCCATGTTAGGCTTCATATAAAGGAATTCTTTTTAATTACAGCTCACAAACAGTGATATGGTGAAAAACACAACAAAAGAAAAATCCAAAACCAATATAGAAAAATAGAACTATTTTAATAAATAAAAAGGCATCAAGACAATTAAAAATTGAACCAGTAGAGCCGGAGTTAAGGCTGATTAAAATGTAAGGAAATCTGTTGACACCGGACTGGGACCAGTCGCAAGTTCAGCCTGACTGCTTTGGGACAACAGTTGGGCACAGGGCCAGAGGTGGCCCGCAGGGAGTTGTACCTTTTGTCCTTGGTTTGGGGGCTGCATTTTGCTGTGATGTAAGGCTTTGCATCATGCTGCATTGAGTCAGTCGAGTTGCTGATCAGGAGCTCTGAAGTGCTGCAATGTGAGGCCCTTGCATCTCCCTGTGTGAAGCTGCAGATCAAGAGCTGTTAGGTGCTGTAATGCAATGCCCTGCATCCCTTTACACCTCACTGTGTTGGTTCCAGTGAAGCTGCCAAACAGGATCTGCAAGGTGCTGATATGCGAGGTCCTGTGTCAGTCCTGCAGCGGTCTACACTACGCTGCATCGGATCTGGTGAAGCCGCTGATCGGAATCTGCGAGGTGCTGCAATAAAAGACCCTGTGTCTGTCTGCACCTGTTGTGTCGGATGTGGTGAAACCCTCATTTGAGAGTAAACACTGCCTCCAGCCAAAGTCCTAGGACCTGGAAGGCAACACTTGAAGGGTTAGGACTCACTACCACAAAGGCCAGCAGAGGGACCCAGGTCAGTTCCAATAGGTATGGTCAGCTGTGAAGCAGGGGAGGTCTCTGGAAACTTGTTGTGCCTGTGTAGCTCAAACGGGAGGTGAGTCACCTGACCCTTAGAGTCAATAATGGGGATCCTAGTTTAAAGACAAGCAGGTCCAATCTTCCTTCTACAGACAGCAGGGCAGTCCTTCTTCTGAATCTTCCACAGTTCCACAAATGTTCTGATGAGAGGTTCTGAGGCTGCCTTGTTTATATGCAATGGCAGTCGGGGTATGGTGACCCCTCTCTTAGTTTACCCCTAAATTGGTTCTTGTCAGTTCTGCCCCTTCCTGTTGTTTGGCTCCCAACTTACTAGGGTGACAAAGGGTAGGCAGGCCCAGGTGTGAGATGCATTTGATAATGAGAGGACAGCTGTTTCAGAAGGTAGGAAGGGTGAGGGCACAGCCGTCAGGCTACCTTGGAAGTTCAGGAACGACTGGGTACAACCTCCCAGGCCATCCTGCTGAGGAGGGGAACACCCTTCCTCACACCCAAGGCCATTTGTGCCCTATCTGGAAGGAATACATATCACACCACAGGAGAACAAATAACAGTCACGTGACCCTGAACACTTGCCGAAAGGTATATTTGGTTTAGGCAGAAAAAAATGCCATGTTTTTTAAAGGTAGCATTTTCAGACTAGTACTTTAAAATACAACTTGACCGTTAGAGAGGATTTTAAATCACAGTTCAAATGAGTGGAAGGAGTATTTCTCTGCCTGCTCCCACATAGAAGTTCTCATTTATTAATTGTAATTTGGTAACCCAGTGTTAGTTTATGGGAAAGGTATCTTTGCTACAGTAAAACAACAATGTTAGACCTGCTATCCTTCGGGTGGTCTTCCCCCCAAAATTTTGCTTGCTTACCTCCTCTTTTTGCTGTGTCTTTTTGTTGGCCTGAGGACTCTGAGCATTTTATCACTGCTAACCAGTGTTGAAGCGCATGTGCTTCTCCCCTAAACATGGTAACATTGGCATATACAATATTGACATACTTAGTTTACTTGTAAGTCCCTTGTAAAGTAGTATACCACATACCCAGGGCCTGTGACCTAAATGCTACTAGTGAGCCTGCAACACTGGGTTGTGCTACCCACACAAGTCGCCTTTTTAAACCTGTTTCAGGCCATCCATTACACGGCCTGTGTGCGCAGTTTACTGCCACTTCGACTTGGCCTTTGAAACCACTTGCCAAGCCTTAAACTCCCCTTTTATTACACATAAGTCAACTCTAAGGTAGGCCCGCAGTATCCCTGAGGACAGGGTGCTATTGACTAAAACGCAGGACATATACTTTTATGTTCAAAATGTCCTGGTAGTGACAAACAGCAAATTAATTGTTCTCTACTGTGAGGCCTACTCTTCTCATAAACTAGCATTGGGAATTCTTTAATACACTTTTAAGCAGTAATTCATTATTAGAAAGGAGTAGCTGCATCATGTTTCCTATCTTTGGAATAATAATAAGAAATCCTCTTTAGTTGTAAAGATGGGTGTAACATTATTATTTTAGAAATGTCACTTTTAGAAAGTGGACATTTCTCTGATCTTAACTTAGCTCTGTGTGCCTGCAGCCTGTCTCCACTACACGTCTGGGATGCGTGACAGCTACACTTTGTGCAGTCCCTCTAGATAGCCACAAACACAGGAAAGGTGGGTGTGACTGAAAATTCATTGACATTCTGATAGCTCTTCCTGGTCAGGGAGAGAGGGAGGGAACTGATATTTACACCTGAATAGGCATTGTCCTGTTTCCCACACAAAGGGCTGATTACCCCTCACAGATAGCCTGGCAGACAGGGCTGGAGTGAAAAAGGGACATGTGCACTTCAAAGGCCTGCTTTGAAATCACCCCCACTTCGGAATAAGTACTGGGGCTGTGAGCCTACCAAGACAGTATACTACTGGACCTGTGAAGATCTTTTCCAGGAGTTAAGACTGCTGTGCTACAAGCATTGCCACTCTGCTTGACTGCTTCTCTGGAAGAATTGCTTTTCTACTTTGCTGGGCTGCCCTGCTGCCTGCTGATCTCTGCCCAGCTGAGGACAAGGACTGGACCCATGTCACTTGAACTCAGAGTGACTCCAAGGGCTTGCTGGCTTGCCCTCTGTTCTTTAGTCTGTGGGCATCAAATACATCCTCCAACTCTGCAACATCATCTGGACTCTGTCATTTGTGAGTCCTGCTCCTGCCCTGCCAAGTGATGACAATCCAGTTGTGGGCCCTTGAAAGGTGATTTCTGCTGTCCAGAACCATCAAAATCGATGCAGTGATCGGAACTGACAATGTGCCCTTTGATGCCAATGCAGTGTTGATTCGAGGAAATCTCCGAGCGGTCCGATAACGGCATCAAAGGTGGATTGAAACCGATGTGGGACCCGAACAAGAGGGTCGACAACGACACATCTAGTTGACTGCGTGAATCAGAATTGACGCAACGAGTCGTCGAAGCCAACGTTTAATCCATACAAGTTAATTTTTCCAGTCCAGCGCAACCTCAAGTAACTCCTAAGCACTATTTGACTCTAAGCACTAGATTTTGATTTATTCTTTAAAAATTCATAACTCTGGTACTACTTATTGAATATTTTGGTCTTGTTTTATTGATAAAATTATTCTCAAATTTTCGAAAACCTGTGTGGAGTATTTTCTGTGGTATTTTCATTGTGTTACTGTTTGGGTTTTGCACACATACTTTGCACATTGCCTCTTTAGATAAGCCTGACTGGTCTGTGCCAAGCTACCAGAGGGTGAGCACAGGTTATATTTTAGTGTGCATTTAGCTTACTCTGACTAGGATTGTGGTCCCTAATTGGACATGGTGCATACCTCTGCCAACTAGAGACCCCAATTTCTAACAATAAACTCTAGGGGCTTTTTACTGTCAGGACATGTAATATGTATGTACACTTGTCCTACTTTTCAAATACCAAATACACAGTCCAATGACCTGTCAGGGCCTATATTAGAGTTAACCTATAAGTATTAAAAAGAAAGGTTTAAGCCTAGCAAGAAGTTTATTTTGTAAGGATGAAAATGGCAGTTTAAAACTGCATGACAGACTGCAGTGGAGGCCTGAGACAATTTTTATTGTGCTACTTTAATAGGTGGCCCAATGAGTGCTGCAGTCCCTTTCTATCATTTAATTACAGGTCCTGGGTACAGTAGTTCCATATATTTGGGACGTACAAGTAAAGTAAAGGTTCCAATCAGTTGTATACCAATTTTACCATTTTTAAGGGTGAGAGCATATGCACTTAATTACTAGTTAGAACGGGTAAAGTGCAGAAAGTCATATTGTCAACAAAAACGGTTTCAGAAAAAGAGGGTAGTGAATGCAAAATGTCTAGGGGAATACAATGCCAAAGATGTTAATCTAACATATTCAATTTCAAATTATTTTATTTTAGAAATAATTCTTATTTTGCTATTAAGAGCACATTCTCCTGCCTATATCCAAAGAACTCCACACACAAATGATGGACGTAATGCTGAATAAATCATACATTCTCCCCAGTCAATAGATCTGGGTTAAATCCATCGTTATTTTGCTCACCATGCCACCCCAGTTTAGACCCAGCCATATGGAAATCAGTATTGGCCCTGTGCCTCATGGGAACAGTCCAGACCGAACTGCCAAGCCAGGTCCTCCCTGGACCGGAAACAAGCATCCTGGGACCGGTTTCTGGGTATTACCCTTTATCAGACAGGCTAGCTTGAATCCAGTGTCACAGTGAGCAAGGGACCCACGTCTGGACTAGCGTACCAGTTCATCGGCATCCCAGCCAACATTCCTTGGAACTTTTTCTACTCAAGCATGGTGTCTCTCTGGGGTATAATACCAAAATGAGGCAATGTTTGAGAATGTATTTAATGACTGTGCATGATGTTGTGACTTTTCCCCTGAGATACACGGATGTCCATTCCTCCATTGTTCTGCCGAGAGGATTTCTCTATAGCATGCTTACTCTATAAGAGCATGTATATTTTGGAGAGTATGCATTTGTCTTCAGTTTTTTTCAATAACCATTCCTCGAATGGGAGCATTGGGCGGTTTGGTGTGTGCTGTAAGTGGCCTTAGATTACCAAGTGTCCAATTTGTAGGAACCTATGATTTCTCTATCTGGTACTTCATAGTCCACCTTAATTCACTAGAACAACTTGATTCTTTGTAGTCATAAATGTTGCCTATTTGCTGACGGTCATACTGTTGCAATGCAGAGGATTCTAGGCATTCAGCTGCTGGACAAAATTCCTGTTTGCTGATAAAAGGAGTAAAAGGGAAGGGCAGAGTGCAGAGGCCGTCCTCTATTATTGCAGTGGCATATGTAATGTTGCCTCCGAAATATACATATATTCCAATGTCTGTGCTTTCTAAGGAAGCATGGTGTCTGCCATATGTGGAGTCTGACTGCGGACCATGAAGTACTAGTACGTTATTGTTCTCTTTACAGTGCCATCCCACAATGTACCTGAGTTGCGCTGCATGGTAATAATCAATAACATCTGGCATTCCCAGTCCCCACTCCTTGATGGTCTTATACATGTGTCTTTTTGCAATGCATGTTTTTTTTCCTGCTGAGACTAAGTTGTTCAACATTATCTGAATATCTATTAGAGTTCCCTTTAGGAAGCCGCAATGGCAATATAGTGGATTCTTGTTAGTGTGGTCATTTTAACTGCTTCCAGTCTCCCCAGATAAGAAAGGCCCGCCAGACCAAAACTAGGAATCCTTTTGCAATTATTTGGTTTAAAGAGTATTGTTTCCTAAGCATGTTTTAGCTAGCGTCAGAGAAATTGTCACCCCTAACTATTGTTTGAATCCCTGCACCCACTGCATTAGAAACTGTGACTGTAAGAGTTCGGCATGTATGAGACTTACTAAAAGGTTTGGAATCTGTGCTTTTTGCAGGTTAATTTTAAAGCCTTCTTCCCACCCAAACTGCTGGAGAACTATAACAAATGTAGGCAGTGAGCAGAAGGGTCTGTCAGCATTATTATCACGTCATCCTTGTATAGGTTTAGTTTACGTTCCTAATGCCAAATAATACATCTTATGGTATCATCATGGCTCACAGTTCCATGTAGAGAGAATATAGATAGGGGAGAGGTAGTAGCCTGGTCTCGTTACCTAAGGAACTTGAAGAGGGAGGTTGAAGATCCATTGATTTGTATTCTCGCTTGTGGGTTGTAGCAGTTACTGAAGGCCCAAGTCCAGAATTTGGGTTCAATGACCATTCATTCCATCATGGCTGCCAAGAAGGCCCAGTGTATCATCTTGGCATCCACCACAAAGAATAGCATTTACCTCTTGGATTTTTCATTTAATCAATATAATGTAGAAGATGTTTCATTTTTATTGAAGCAGATACGTCCTGGGATAAACCTGCATGATTGGGGTCTATTAGCTCTTGTGTGGATGTGTCCAGTCTGTTGGCTAAAATGCTGGTAAATACTTTGGTATCTATGTTTAGCAAGAAAATCGGCCTGTATGAGGCACATTGTTGTGGGTCCTTGTCAGTTTCAGGTGTGACAGTAAAAATTAGGTAAGTGAGTGTGCCAAATTGTGACAGTAAATTTTGTAAAATAAGGGGATTAGCTGCCCTGCCCTAGGTATTTTTGCAGTTTGAGGCAGGCAATCCCTGATGTCACCTCTTCAATTGCAATTGGATCCTTCGTAGTTAGGGCCTCTCTCAGGTTGTAGTAAGTCTTCTCGCTTTGTTTGTGTATTTTTTATACCACGTATACATATTTATAGAATTCTCTGACTGTGCATTTAAGGCCTGCCACTGTAGAAGCTAATGTACCTGTGTTTATTCGTATGATGGTTATATGGTTTTCTATCACTCGTGCCCTGAGCTTAAAAGTGAGTTGTTTTCACACCTACTTCCCTAGTAAAGTTTCTGGTTGATTCTAAGTGGGGCATATTCTGCCTTGTCAGTATCTATAGCTTGAGTTGAACTTTACATGACTTGAGCTTGCACCAGATTCTGGAGGACCATTGTGGTCTCTTGGGCATCCGAAGGTTGAACATAATCAGCAGGTCATCTGATAGAAACTGTGTTCCTATCTCTGTTGCAGTAATTTGAGTTTAAATCCCCACCTATGAGAATGTCTTTGTCTGAGGTTCACAGAATAAGTGGGATGATCACTTTGAGGAACTTTTCCTGCTAAGAGTTAGGTGCATATATTGAGGCCATTCTAAAAGTTTTTTCTCCCTTAATGATTCTAATGGCTAACATTCTGGTCAGTGATTCAGCTGCGGTTTCCTTAACAATCCCCTTGAAAGATTTGGACACAAGGATTGCCACTCCTGCCTTCCAGCTCATGTGAGACAGGTTTTGGTTGGAGAACCATCTTGAGGGTAGTCTATACTAGTCTTACGTATCTAAATTAGGGGCTTATTTACAAGTCCCTTGTGCTGCCAGTACATCACTTTTTCCTGTATTAAATGTGATACACCGGTGGCGCATCACATAGCAAATAAGCCCTTTAGTATTATGTAGTAAACAAATATCACATCCTGAAATTTTTAGCAGTGATAACATGGCACCTCTTCTAACATTAAGAATCAGAATTTTAATCTTCACCACTTATAGTCTTGGGAGTTGAGCTGTAGGTATACCCACCTTGTAGCAGTTGGGTTGTGCTATGCATGCTTAGTTTGCGTAGTGTGGCGAGTCCGTGTAATGGATCATCCCCACCTGTTCTATTGTAGAATGCTACCCTCTACCAACCCTCCAAAGAATGTGTAACAATAGCAAAAGAACATAACATGTAAATTAACTTGTAGAGTACACGTTCCTGAATGAAGATTTAAAAAAAGAGAGGATTAAAAGGCAATAAAAGCATCAACAGCTTGACGTGGTGACATGTCTCATTGTGTCTGATATTTTGTAAAGAGTACGATCCACCCACAAGATCCAAAAAGGCCACCACCACCAGTAAATGATTTTTAAAAATGAGTGCACGGTATAAGTGTTTAATAAGACAAAAATTGTGGAGATTCTACCAACATTTTTTGAATAAAAATAAATCTGCCACATTCATGATTTAAAAATAAATATGTTTTAGATCATTCTGGATGGTGGTATACATCTCTACCAATAGCACTACCTGATGGCACATGTGTCTTACATATTCTGTAAAGCTTTGCTAAATTTCTTCTCCATGCACCCTCACTTGAATATGCTAATTTTAATTTGAAGTGAGCCTTATTAAATTTGACTATATTTTTATAAATTCGTGGTATTTTTTATTGTGCTGTGTCACTGACTTTTTAACTGTTTTGGTACTTCAAAATGATTTACACATTTTCTTTAAATTATGCATGTCTGCTCCATGTCATCGCTACCAGGTATTGAGCTCAGGCTTAAATTACTGAAACCTTTGATCGGATGAAACATGTTTGTGACTTTATTACTAGTGGTGGACTTCCATCCACTCCAATTAATATTTCACTTTTTTCCAGGAACTGAAGTAAAATCCTGTGAAGATATATCTCAATTAAGTATTTTGAAAATCAACCTGCTGTCTGAATTCCTCAGACATATGCGCCTAGCTAGAGGATTCAGGACTGAAACAAAATTATAGACTTTCAGAATGCTATATGAATATTATTTCTTTAAGTATTTTCATGCTGTCTCTTTGTTCCTCACTCAATATTTTAAATAAATATGTTCACTGCCCACAAATTAAAGGGAATATGGAGAGAAAGGTATGATTTATGTATATAGATAAACGTGATGAGCGTATCATGTTTGGTATTTCGAATTTGAGAAGGTAAGGGAGTAAATCATAGTAACTGTACACATTTTTACATTACATTTAAAATATTCATATATATTTATTATTTAATTCTGTTCGATGTGCTTCATTAGAAATACATTTTGCTCTCCTAGAAAGAAAATGTTGTTAATGTAATTCTGATGTTAAAAGTCATCTTTGGAGTATGTTTCTCAGTGGTCACAAATAATTCATGAGAGCAGTTGGAATGTTGACTAATAGCTAGGGCTAACTGCTTAATGAAGCAAGAATCAGCCCAGAGCAAAGCGTCATAAATACCTACAGAAGATACATAAAATAAATATTCAATATGTGCTTTTCATTTGATATTTTTATGTTTGATTTCAGTATGATGGTCTTCACTTTTTGTACCAAGCAATGCCAAAGTAAATCTTTCACACAGAATGGCAATCATTGATTATAGTCTGAAATGATCATCCCATTAATAGAACTGAAAAGAAAGAAATAGAAAATGTATAAATTAGTGCATCGGAGTAAAAAATGAAGTGATGAATCCCTGTCTGAGTTTCATGATATTCAAGTAAGATAGATGTACATGCAGTGCATTTCTCTGGAAGTCCTTTACAGAGTCAGTGGTTATTCTGAGAATATGGCCTGTTCCAGTTCTGATGAGCCTATATTGGGCAGCCCTGGAGTAAAGCGGTCACATGATTTTTACAAAATCACGTTTAACTGAAGGCTATTTACATGAGTTCAAAATATGTCTATGCACTTATTCTGAGCATTAACAAATTCATAAAAGAACACTATACATATTTAAAATGAAAATAGGAAAATGCATAACCATGATGGTAAAGGAGGTAGCTTTCTTAGAGAAACACACATTCATCATGAAAGGAGAAGAGAGACAGAAAGGAAGCTATTGTGACCAAAAGGTGAGAGTGAAGTAACTCTTGGGAGAAAAGTAAAATATGATGGCCCTGGAGGTCACCTGTAAAACAGAGGCCCCCAAATTACCTGGAGTCCACTGCTCACTAAGAAGGAGCAAAGATTACTACAATGCACCTGGCTCACCCTTCCATTGTTTGGCTAACGACCAAATGAATAAATCTTAGAGGAATGCACAACCCATCACAGACGAATTCTAAACCGGTAGGAATTTAACCAGCACACGCTAAGCTTGATGCTTTAATGGAAAATATGTAGTAACCTGATTATTGCACATTTATCTAACTATAGGGAAGCAATAAAATACCAATTACCCTGCATTGTAGAAATGCAATTACTGCCAGCATAAAGCTGGGACTAACATACTGTAGGTAATTGTGGAATATTATGCAAGTAACATTACCAGACAATATCCATATTTTATTCACACAGAAGTCAAATTCAGGTATGATATTGTTTGGTTAGATTATAAAAGAAACCCGTATTTGCCTCCAGATTTAGCTCTTTTCAACTGTTTTAGTCATACAGCATGAACAAGAACATTTCTAAAGAACAGTAATATGTTATGATAGGTTACATGTGGAAGAACATACAACAAAATAACACAAAATGATACTCACCGATATTAAATCAGATTTAACACTCCTACAGGAAATTAGTATTAACAGCCAACTATAGCCATTTTATTGGTAAACTATTAAAGTTTATAGAAATAAATGTTCTGAGGAATGGCTAAACTATGGATTTTATTCATCCAGCTATGGCTTTAGGATCTGATGTGTGTATGTAAGTTCCTAGAAATGCGGGCAAAGGTAGCCTGTGGCTTATTTGCTGTTATTATTAATGTAAGTGTCAACGCTGTTACCCTGAGGGTAATCTTCACCTTAAACTTGTTGCCTTCACCCTCCTATTTTTTTGAATTTGTTTGTGTTGGCTTTAGGACTCTATAGACTTTACCACTGCTAGCCTGTGCTAAAGAGCTAGTGCCCACTCACTCAACCATAGTAAAATTGACTTACACCTGACTGCCATGTTTAACTTTCTTATAAGTCCCTTGTGAAGTGGTATACTATAAACCCAGGGCCAGTAAATTAAATGCTACTAGTGGAACTGCTGGAAATTTCAGAAGGGGTAACCCAATATACCCTTGGAGGCTTGGGCAGTTATAATATGAACAAGTGCAAGGTGCCAACAAGGGATTTCGTTCAGAAGTGTACAGACATTCAGAGCATTCTGAATCTGATTTTTTATTGCTTCGAAGTTATATCAATCTTAAACTAGCAGTCAAATAGATTGAACCCACTCAATGTATAAAGGATCAATAATGATAAGAGAAAAGAGAGAAACTCAGGAATATCTTATCAAAATTTATAAATATATTTGATAGGGTACATACAAAAAAATGACTTCTCATGGAGTCAAATGCAAAAAAAACATGAAAAAGGTACAGTCAACTCTGACCTCTACTTCATGAATAAAATGTCAGTTCCTCAATAAATCAAATCTTAACAGATGTCATGATAGAACGAATAGTTAGAATAATGCAGCAATTGTGCAAGAGAGAGACAATGTAGTCGAAGTTTCGGTCTTCTTTCAAGTTATTCTTTCAGATCATCTTCAAGACAATATGATACTGCATTTGACAATAACCCTTTCCAAAGGAAGGCCAAACTGTGAATTATTTGCAGAGAAGGTGCTGTAAAAAACACTCGCTGGTGTATCTCAATTTGTTCTGAATGCTCCATGAAGACAAAGTCAATCTCCTCAGGGGTGTGCTAATAGTCAACACTGTTAAATTTTTCAGATTCACAATATTTCTTATACAGCAAAGAATGACAACAATGGCAGCGATCCAATCAGTATCATTGTACAGGACAAGACTGATTATGACCTGGAAGTTTTAAGACAGTTGAATGATGCATCGCATTAGGGTAAATTACCAAGCGATCCAACTGATAAAATCAGAATATAAATTCTTAGTCTCACCAGTTTAGGCCGTGATGGCCTGCGGTTAAGCCAAAAAGAATTTGACTATATAAACAAAAAGGACTTTTCCATCCCGGCCTTTTTGTACGCTACCTAAAGTTCATAGGGACAATGTAAACCCCCAAGGTAGACCTATAGTTGCAGGGTGTCCATTTTACAACCATTGACTGAATATGTTGATTTCTTCATTAAACCTTATGTGACCCTCACTAAATCATACACCCGAGACAGCACAAGTGTGGTCACCCGATTAGAAGGGCAACTTTTTGATACACATATGAATGTCCTCGTGACAATCGACATAGAAAGCTTATATACAAGCATACCTCAATCAGAAGCCCTCAATGTCATAAGAGAAGTTTTAGATAAAAGACCTTGTCCTCATCAGGTTCCGACAGATTTTATTGTAAAGTGTGCTAAAATTGCATTGGAAGAAAATCTATGGCCAATTAAAAGGCGTGGCCATGGGAGCAATTTTCGCTCCAGATGTAGCAAATCTGTTTGTAGCCTCCTTTGAAGAAAAAGTTATTTACAGTAACAATCCCTTTCGGGGATATATAAAAGAGTATCTACGATACATTGATGACGTTTGTTTGATATGGGAAGGTTCTGTCTCAAGGTTAAAGGAATTTCAATCATGGCTAAATGAGCAGGACACTAATTTCCAATTTACAACGGAATATGATAATCAGTCCATAAACTTTTTGGACTTAAAAATCTGGAATGATGAGGGTAAACTTTCAACAAGTCTTTTTTCTGAGCCTACAGCGAGGAACACTCTCTTAAAATATAGAAGTCATCATCCACGCAATTTGAGTGACAATCTCCATTTTGGACAATTTTTGCGGATTAAACGAAATTGTACCAAAAGGGAGGATTATTTTACAGAGGCCAAAGTTTTGCAAACAAAACTAGTAATGAGAAACTATCCCTAGAGATTGATGAAACGCTCGATGAAACGGGCCTGGTACTATGATCGACAGGCTCTTTTACAAACTGAAAGTCATCATGAAAATGAACATGAACCCATTATGTGTGTAACTACGTTTGGTACTGAATCGAACTCAATAAAAAAGATAGTGACAAAGAATTGGCACCTTATACAGAAAATTGAACCACAACTAAATTCACCTCGTTTTGCCTTTAAAAGGGCAAGAAATGTAAGGGATCACCTGGTAAAAGCGTACAGAGAACCATTCCCCAGTACATTACAAAATTTGTGGAGATTAATGCCTGTTGTTGGTCACTACCGATGTGGACATTGTGCAGCATGCATAACTACATCTATGGTCAAATCATGTGTTTTAAATGGAAAAGACTGGGTATTGTGAGAGCACTCTAACTCTTTAACCTGGAACGTCATTTATTGTATACAATGTCCTTGTTTCCTGTATTATATAGGCAAGACACATTTGGGAAAAATTGGGGACCCCTACTAATGATTCGTTCACTACAAGTAGGGTATAGCAATCTTTTGAGAAAGTGAAGCTGTAGTAAACACGTTACTTAGTATAAGCCATCTCCTATGGGGTAAAAACTTAGAAAACTATAGTGTTCATTACAATGTAGAATGACCATTATAAATAATGGAGAAATATATTTTCTATAAAAATATAATCAGTTTTATTTATATATATTTTTATATTCTGTAATTTGAATTATATATACTTTTTTTTGGGATATATACAGTTCAAAATGCTTCAGGATATTGTCAATATTTCATATACATAAAGTCAACAATATTCACAAAAAAGAGAGCACAAAGGAGGCCAAAAATTATTATCAAATGACAAGATGAATATTGAGGACTTTTGAAGTAGGCAAAGCGGTGATTTGGAACACTACGCGCGTTTCGGCTACTGCCTTCATCAGGAGACCGTCATTTGCAATAATACATTTAAAGACAACATTAAATTTTCACAAAGGTAAGTTCTAGCGTATTTCTTATAAATAGCTTTGATCCTCTTGGACCCCTTGTCTTTCCTGTAGGTTTTTAAAGGATCATCGAAGAGGGGTATCTTAGATAAAACGGGGATACTTCGTATGTCATAATATTCAGAGGTTCGAGATCCCAATGGCTATGTTGCTAGTTAGGCGAGTGCACGTGATATCCTTTGAAAATGAAGCGATAAACACTGATTATAAATGAAGACACATCCAAAGATTTGAAGTAACCATCATTGTATGGCGAAAATCTCCTTGATGCAAGGCCATCTTTAAAAGGCGAGAATCCGCATGATATTGCAAGAATCCTTGTAGCTGGGTTTCTTAAAGATGTAAAAGCCGTCAGCCGTCTTGGGATTAGTAACAGATACTAATCCCGAAGCTTAAGGCAATTGAAAGGGAATTCACTAGAAATGTCTTCTCCTTCAAGGGACCCTTACATCAACTCTTCTGCTCACTTTCTGGACTTGCTGAAGGATACTTAGACTCAGACCAACCTGCTCCTCTGTCCACCCAAGATGCATCACCAGTCGGCGTAACTTCACTGCATCATCCACTGCGTTCAACTCCGCAGCAGGGGGGATCAGGCCTTGTGGAACTCTCATTGGGTATAGTCTCCAGCTTTGTCCCACTGGAGACTTTAAAAAAAGAGACTAAATCCAAAGAAGAATTCTTCACCACAACTTTATCCAGCGGGTCGTGGGAAATGATGCATCTATTGTGGTTTGCCATATTTTTCAATTTGTACCCAGTCTTGCATACCTAGATGTCCTTGGTTGACACTTTGATCCTTCAGGTGCTATTTTTTTACTACAAACTTTAACACATGATAACTATGGTTAGATTTTTTTCATTTTGCTGTCAAATAATTTATTAAAATGTACTCTATTTTTCAAAATTGGCTTGACATTTTCCTTGTGTTGTGTTTTCACTTTCTTCCTGTTTGTGTGCTGCATAAGTACTTTAAACATTCCCTCTAAGTTAAGCCGTACTGTTTTTGTGCCAAGCTACTATAGGGTTAGGCACAGTTTAATTTAGTGAGCTTTGTTTTTCACCCTGACAGGGAAGGTGGCTGTTGCTTGAGCATGGTTAACACCCCACTCAACCAAGAAGTCACTTTCTCACAGTAGCATTGTCTCAAGTGAGTGTGATCTGCAGGGGGTACACACAAACTGATTTTTTTAAGACATAAATATTTTTCCACCAAGCCATCTCCATCCCTAATAGCATTATTGCCTATGATTAATTCAATATCTGATGCAACCTCTTTTACATCTCAATTACATATTGATATTGGCAATAATCTGATTGCATCGTCCCAGTAGCTACAGCGTGGGTTCTGTCAAACATATCTAAAAGAACAAGTTTACAATCATCCCAATCCAAGTATGATATAAAGGCGTATCATTTCTGTCCCCAGTGGCATGGAAAAAGAAAGCCAGAAAGGGCCAAAAGGCAGCTGCAGGAAAACCAACGCGGAAGAGGCACACCCTGGCCCAAGCATAAATAAGAGCACAGTGAAATGATCAACAAGTACCCCACCCACAATAGCAGTGATCAGACTCATGAACACCAAGAAGAAAGACAGGTGACATCCTGAGACATGAGACAAAAGCCCCCAAAATCCACCCAACCAGAATCACCTGAGTAGCACAAGGGGACGACCTCTAACAGGTCCAGTGGCAAGACCAAAATGGCAGTAAAGAAGTGTCCCACAGAAGGGAGAGACTCATCCCTGTAGATCAGGCACACCAGGAAAGGGCATCCTACATATTGGCAAGAATGCAGCAAGCCAGGAAAAGGGATCAACCTGTGTGGGGAAAGATATAAATGCCATGAAGAAAAGCATGCCCGCTCACAGGAGAGGGTGGGTAAACCCCCTAAGCAAACCATCTACCCACCATGCAAGTTATAATAATGATAGAATAATAATAATGGAAATAATACGCATAGAACGCCAAGCGAAGAACAATCTCCAAGACCAGTGCAACAAATTGTTTCTTCTCTGGTTGGAACAGCTGGTCAAGGAACCAGTCATCCAGCAGGTCATACTCTTGAGCTTATTTTCTCATCTAATGATATGATTAGGGCTAGAATGGCTCTTAAGCTCTCTTGGTCTGACCATTTTTGATCCATTTTGACATTCTCTCTCCACTCCTCAGGCAGGCTGAATGATGTGCCTTGAAAACTTCCAGACGTTGGGCCAAGATAACAGAAGCATCTTTGGTGCAGGCCTTCAATCTAGCTCCTTTATTAGCAGTGGAGTTTGTAATCTGATGTGACAGCCATAACAAATTGCTGATCTCTGCATTAGACACTATTGCTCCCATCAGAACAAACTCCCCCTGCAGACTCTTTCATTCCACACCTTGGTTCTCAGAAGCTCTTAAAGCGGAAAAATCTTGCTATAAAGTGCTGGAGGACGGCCTATCATAATGAGGATAAAGTAATATACTTATCTGTGCTGCAATATTACCATTATTCTATCCGGAAAGCACAGAGCTCTTTTATTGCTGCTTCTATTTCAGAAGCATCTAATAAGTCTCACAAAACTTTTTTAATTGTAAAAAAATGTCTATCTCCCTCGGCCACAGAAATTGCTCCTACTCCCATGATGGATCTTTGTCAAGACCTCTCAAACTTTTTCATGAGAAGGTCCTAAACCTTTTTAATCAATGTTTGGCTTCAACTTCATCTGACACTGTCACCCTGGTCTCTACTACTTCTGGGCCCCTGCTTATAAGGATTTACCCCATTTCCTTTGATGATTCAGCGACTGAACTAGTAAAGAGTAAATCTGGATCACCACTAGACCCTTGCCCTCCTGCCTTCTTAAAGCTAGCGGTCAGGTGGTTAATCCTATTCTTAACATGCTGATGAATAAACCACTGGAATTGGGTAAAGTTCCACTTTGTTGGACACATGCACTTCTGCCCCCACTGCTAAAGAAGCCATCAGCAGATCCTAAGGATCTTAGCAATTTTAGACCCATTTCTCTTCTCCCCACGGTAGCTAAACTCTTAAAGAAAATGGTAAATTAACAGTTGTCTCATTTTTTAGAATCTATTTCTCTTTTTTCAGGAATCTCAATCATTTTTTTACTTGGACTATAGGACCAAGACTCATTAAATCAGGGACCTCTTGTGTTGCTCATGTTGTTGGATCTGACTTCCACCTTTGACACCATTTCTCATGTCACCTTACTTGATTGAATTGAAACAATTGGTGTCAGAGGCCAAGCTTTGCATTGATTGAAATCTTTTCTGTCAGATCATTCCCAAACTGTTTTTCTTCCTCCTTTCACCTCTTCCTCCAAACATCTGGTATGTGGCATCCCCAGTGCTCGGCACTTAGCCCTACTCTTTTAAATATCTATTTGGAGCCTCTTTACAAACTGGTGGAAGCTTGGGGGTGTGGGTGGTCTCTTATCTGGAAGACGCCCATCTCTTTTGAGCTTTCCACGAATATACACCTACATCTTTAAGCTGTTTTAAACAGTGTTTGGAAGATGTGGTGACTTGGATGGAGGAAAGCTATCTTAAACTAAACCCAGATAAAGCCGAGGTTCTTTTACTTATCACTAAGCTCGCTCCGGCTGCTAGTTTGTGGTGGCCTCCTGGCGCTACCTTGATGGCCAGAAACCTTGGGGTAAAATTTGATTTGCATCACACTTTTGAACCTGAAATCAGATCTCTCTCTGCCTCCTAATTTGCCACCTTGAGATCCCTTAGAAGAATGCTCCACTTCATTCCGGTGGGCTCCCGAAAAATGGTTGTCCACGCTTTGATCACAGCTAAATTTGATTATGCCAACAGTCTCTATTTAGACCTTCCGAGCATCCTGGTTCAATGGCTTCAATACATCCAGAATTCTGCTGCTCGCCTCATTCTTAAGATCTCCTCTCGTTTATCTAGATCTTCTGGTTTGCAACGTCTTTATTGGCTTCCCTTGATGAAGAGAATCCAATTTAAGGCACTCACTTTAGATCCAGAGCCTAGAACCACCAGGGCCCCATTAATTTTAGGAGAAGACTGAGACCTTAATCCCAGTCCACAGCCTTTATGTCCAACAATTTGAAACTTCTTTATGTTCCTCGCATTTGTAAAGCCAGAAGAGGTGGTTGTTTCTTTCCTTACCTGGCTTCCAAATTGCAGAACTCTCTGCCGCACAGTCTTTGCTGTGCCCTTCGGAATCAGTTTTTAGAAGCAACCTCAAAACATTCTTGTGGCAATGTAATTGTCACTCTTCCTCTTCTCTCATGTGCTTTCTGATAGTGCTGGGACACCTCTGTGGAAGTACCTGTCCACTTTACAAATTTCATGAAATTGAAATTAAAAAGGAGCTTGTGAGAGAGCACTACCATAAAGTTAGCAAAATACACATGAAGCCAACAAGTGCACACTAATCCAACAAAGCGCACCTAAGGCACACAACACCCTACGTTTTGAGGACTGACAGGAATCCAGACTACCAGGGCATGCCAAAAAAGTCCAAACCATTCCATCACCAATGTTAATCAAGTACAAACATTAAGCACATTACACAGCCCATCACCAGCCTCAGTGTCAAACCAAATAGAATTAGGTAAATCCCCTTAAGAAAAGCTGCCAGCCCACCAGGCAAATCTAATGAAGATTAGGGAAGGGCACTCAGCCCTACTTGCATATAATCCAGAATTATACACAATAATGTTAACTGTTATAAAGCTACATGTATGAACTATATATGCCTCAAAAGGAAACATTTGACATTTGACTCAGCGTTGAGCCTGTGCTCCTGAACATGAAATGGTCCCTTGTATTCATAATGAAAAATTATTGATTTTCAACACTGCCCATGCCATGTTCTGATCTCTTATATTTGAATCTCTTTGGCATGTTTACAAAAAACTTACTCTACATTGTTTACTGTATTATTTGATTTTTAATTTAAAGAATATAGCATCAGAATGTGAAAACCTGAATTTCCATGTGAACTTTCACACATTAAAGAAGAGACACAAGCACCTGTGTTGATCTGCTGATAGCCTATCCCATCCCACGTTTTTCTTCCCATGCTTGCTTACGTACGTATCCATAAATCACCGATTCAACATGTTATAGTCATTATTAACAGACATTAATGCTGTCACTGCCTACAGGATTATTTATATCTGTGGGGTAGCGATAACACCTACCATTTGATCTATTTTAGCAATTGTGCCTATGGAGACCTGTCACCACATCACAATCCAGTTTCTATCTCTGCACAGGCGCAGAATGGCTCCATGCTTTACCTGTTTCTGAAACTGCCCTCTCTACAGTGCACAGGAAATCTCTGAGTTAGAGCATGAGCTGCCTACAGCAAAATGTCACTCTGTTTCTGAGATGTGTTGCCTGCAGCTAATACATTTTAGGCCTGGGCGGTGAACGGTGTTCCACTTGCAGAGTATGCAGAGTTTTCAACACTCCGCGTGGCATGAACCTTGAAGCAGAGTTTTTTCCTCACTCTCCAACATTAGCATTTTGAGTGGGAGCAAGGAAAATCCAATAAAAGAGCACCTCCCAGCGAGATTTCTCAAACCGAGCGATTGCGGGTGGTCACTACCACTCGCGTTGAGAAATCTTCTGTATCATGTTGAGGAAGCTGCCGCTTAATACAAGTTCTACTCGAGCAGCAGAAAGGAGCAGCGCAAGTGTGCTGCAGTTCATGCTGATTTTACAGCACAGGACAAACACCAGGCGCTAGTAATCAGAGCCAACGGTGCGGCGAAACACACTCCGCCACTTGCAGAACTCCACATAGCGCAGCAGAGGTTTTTTGTCACTTTGTGGAGTTCCACATAGCGGAACTCCACAAACTCCACCCAGGCCTCATACATTACCTCTTACTTATTGTATGTGCTGTAGATAGCACAATTTTGGAAAAAATATGAAAGCATCGACCCATTCTAGCTAGTGTAATGCTAAAACGTGTTCTTGATGAACCCGAGCGCAAACTGCTCATGCTCTAAGAATTTAAACACGCCCCAGGTTTAGGCGCACACTCAAATTTTTAAGAATCGGGTAATAATTCGGAAAAAAATCCCCAATCTGTCATTTAGGTACAAAAAACTAACACTAGTCACAAATCCAATTTTCGCTGCTCCCAACTTTTCTAAATAACCACATGGGAGTGAGATATTTTCTCAACAACAGCACAATGATGCTACTAACTAACATCACCAGCAATAATAACAATAATGATTACTACTACTAATAATAATAATGATATGTGACTTTTATATAAGGTACTGATGAGTCTAGCGCCAGAATCTAACACTTTTACTATTACCCATCCCCATGGTTACTATAGTACTTATTATCAAGTTCAGCACGTGGCCTATCATTATACACATTGCTTTCAACAAGTGTCATTGAATAGCAGAGAACGGGCGTGCAAACAATGAGTTCACGCCAAGAAGGAAATTCGATCGAAAATCATGAACCAAAACCTTTGTGAGACAAAAACAAAACAACTTTCTTACAGTTTACATTTGTGTAATATCAGAACTCCACATAGCGAGGCAGAGGTTTTTTTGGCACTTCGCGGAATTCCACATAGTGGAACTCCACAAACTCCGCCCAGACTTAATTATTACCTCTTACTTAATGTATGTGCTGTAGATAGCACAATTTTGAAAAAAAAATGAAAGCATAGACCTATTCCAGTTAGTGTAATGCTAAAACGTGATTTTGATACACCCCTGACTGCAAACTGCGCATGCTCCTGACCTATCATTATACACATTGCTTTCAGCAAGTGCCATTGAATAGCAGAGCACGGGAAGTGCAAACAATTCGTTAAAGCCAAGAAGGAAATTCGATCCAAAGTTATGAACCAAAACCTTTGTGAGACAAAAAAACAAGATAACTTTCATACAGTTTACATTCGTGTAATATCGCCACAAACTCTTTACGAAATGGCAGACACTAACAGGCGGATAATGACAATGGATATATGAATTTAAGCCCGGAAGTCCTCTTTATTTCCTGTCTTATGAACAGATTCTTCGAGGGAGATGGCGAGTGAGGCATTTTCACAGAATCAGGACCCCGTCTAAACATGCAGCTCTAACCTTGTTCATATCAAATATGGTTAACCTCTTTTTGTTTATCATGATTTGATAATTGTATTGCTTCTATGCAAGGAACCCCCTAAATATATTATCCTTCAATTTAACTTCTAATGAGTTCATTTAAATACATTGAAATATTTATGATGCTTAATAAAAGGTGCCTGATTTTCCTATTACTGTCTGGTTCATTGAAACATACCGAGCCAATGCAATTCATGCTGGGAAACTAATATTTAACCAGCCGTTTCTGTATTTATGATTTTATGTTTATGGATTTTGCTGAAAGAATTCTACCTGTTAACTCCTCTTAAATCAATTCCTTCCAAAATACACATTCGCTTTTGTGCAAATCGAAGTTTATTGTTAAGGGAGTTGGAGAAGTGTGCTGGCAGTGACCAACGAGCTGAGATAAGTCTTAGAAGGGCAGAAAATCAGAGCCTTTGTGAAGGTTCTATTCTACCATAGAGTCAAATGAAAAACAAGCATTGAAAATGCAATAGGTCTTGCCCTCGTTTAAGTTAAAGCAATTCTGTTTGTAATTAGGTGGCTTTTTAGCTTTGCTTTTATTAGTGTTTTTCAAACTTTCATCTACATAACATGCATATGTATATGTATGCATGCATTTATATTTGTATTTAAATAGATATACAGATAAATATATATGTATGTATATATACACATACATATATATAAATGCATATGCATGTGTGCGCGTAAAGAGAGGTAGAGAGGGGTAGAGAGAGTATTAGAGAGTAGAGAGAGAGTAATAAAGAGAGTGGTAGAGAGAGTAGTAGAGAGTAGAGAGAGAGTAATAGAGAGAGTGGTAGAGAGAGTAGTAGAGAGTAGAGTAGAGAGTGAGTAGTAGAGATTAGTAGGTAGAGAGTAGTAGAAAGTAGAGTAGAGTGAGTAGTAGAAAGATTAGTAGAGTGAGTAGTAGAGAGTAGTAGAGAGATTAGTAGAGAGTGAGTAGTAGAGAGTCGTAGAGAGTTGTAGCGAGTGAGGAGTAGAGAGATTAGTAGAGAGTGAGTAGTAGAGAGTCATAGCGAGTGAGGAGTAGAGAGTTATAGCAGAGAGTCGTAGCAGAGAGTGAGTAGTAGAGAGTGAGTAGTAGAGAGTCATAACAGAGAGTCATAGCAGAGAGTTGTAGCAGAGAGTAGTAGAGAGTCGTAGTAGAGAGTAGTAGAGTGAATGGTAGTAGAGAGTAGAGTAGAGAGTGAGTAGTAGAGAGTAGAGTTGTAGAGAGTAGAGTAGTAGAGAGTAGAGTAGTAGAGAGTAGTAGCGAGTGAGTAGTAGAGAGATTAGTGGAGAGTGAGCAGTAGAGAGTCATAGAGAGTGAGTAGTAGAGAGTACTAGAGTGAATAGTTGTAGAGAGTAGAGTGTGAGTAGTAGAAAGATTAGTAGAGTGAGTAGTAGAGAGTGAGTAGTAGAGAGTCGTAGAGAGTAGTAGCGAGAGAGTAGTAGAGAGACAGGCGTAGCGAGTGAGGAGTAGAGTCATAGAGAGTAGTAGCGAGTGAGGAGTAGAGAGTCGTAGAGAGTAGTAGCGAGTGAGGAGTAGAGAGTCATAGTAGAGAGTCGTAGTAGAGAGTCGTAGAGAGTAGTAGAGAGTAGAGTAGAGAGTGAGTAGAGGGTGAGTAGTAGAGAGTGAGTAGTAAAGAGATTAGTAGAGAGTGAGTAGTAGAGAGATTAGTAGAGAGAAGTAGAAGATTAGTAGAGAGTGAGTCGTAGAGAGATTAGTATAGAGTGAGTAGTAGAGAGATTAGTAGCGAGTGAGTCGTAGAAAGATTAGTAGAGAGTGAGTAGTAGAGAGTGAGTAGTAGAGAGTACTATAGTGAATAGTTGTAGAGAGTAGAGTGTGAGTAGTAGAAAGATTAGTAGAGTGAGTATTAGAGAGTGAGTAGTAGAGAGTCGTAGAGAGTGGTAGCGAGAGAGTAGTAGAGAGATAAGTAGAGAGAGTCGTAGCGAGTGAGGAGTAGAGTCATAGAGAGTAGTAGCGAGTGCGGAGTAGAGAGTCGTAGAGAGTAGTAGCGAGTGAGGAGTAGAGAGTCGTAGTAGAGAGTCGTAGTAGAGAGTCGTAGAGAGTAGTAGAGAGTAGTAGAGAGTAGAGTAGAGAGTGAGCAGAGAGTGAGTAGTAGAGAGATTAGTAGAGAGTGAGTATTAGAGAGTGAGTAGTAGAGAGATTAGTAGAGAGTAGTAGAGAGATTAGTAGAGAGTGAGCCATAGAGAGATTAGTATAGAGTGAGTAGTAGAGAGATTAGTAGCGAGTGAGTAGTAGAGAGATTAGTTGTGGGTGAGTAGTAGGGCAGTCATGTGTGATGTTTGCATATAAAGAGTTCACACCATTGACAAGTTTACCAACAAGGCAGAGGGTGAAAGACATGACAGAAGGAGGGGTAACTGGTGAGAACAGCAAACCCAGTTAGAGATCACCCCTCCCCCGCTGAGGCCTCCACATCAGAGCAAGTTATGGGGCAAGCAAGGCGCTGCACGTTAAGAGCATTAAGCAAATGGTGAGCTTTGGAGGGGCGCGGCTTTCATCTTGGCACGTCAAAAACAGGACTCCCTATACTGCTGTTTATTCTCTGGTAACAAAATCATCAACTGTGACCCATTTACAGGGGCTTCAGAAGGAGCAGGACAATAGAGCCCCACAACCCATTTAAACAGCGCTGGGGTTGAAGTTGGAGGGCCAATTCGAGCCACTCTGTATTTTATTTTCCCACCTTTAAGGGTAGGATTAAAAGTGCACTGCTAGTCTTCTGACTTGAGTATTTAAAGAAAACAAGGGTACCCCATTAATAAAACCTGGGGTTGAAAGTACTTGCAGAAATTACAATGGTTTTTGGTGGCCTCAACGAGGTCCTGAGGAGAGTATTGTAAATTATGAAATTAATTCATAAAATTAATTCAGGGAGAAAGTCTTAGTAGAATACCATATAGGTCAATTTTATTACAATATTATACAAAAAATTAGCAATAGCGATAATTACTTTCTTATCAGGTGCTCACATATGTGACAAAAGGGCTTAAAGTGACTTTAGTGAATATATTAAAAAAGCATTTATATACATTTATATACAAAGATGTAACCACAAGGGTATTCCCACACAAATTATATACAATGAAAAAATGGGGGAGTTTTCCTTGAGTTTGTCGACGGCGTTTCGATCTAGTTTGTTTTAGATCATCATCAGGACGTGAGCTTCCCTGAAACTATTAATAAAATTAAATTTAGTCCTATGGTATTGTACAAGACAGAACAGTAAATTAAATTGTACTCCCAAAATTCTACAGATGAAAATACTAGTTGGGCGTTATTAAATTGCCCACAATCATTTCAAAAATAAGTAATTACACACATTTTTAAGGCTGCACAAAACCAATTGGCAGTCCTAGCACTTGACCTAGCCAGTTGTGAACTAGTTTACGCGCTTTACTTTGCCTGTAAACTTACTTAGAGAAGTATCAACTTTGATTCCTAGGCGGCAAGGAAATTAATTTGGCCAGTGTCGTGAATCCACCTTTCTAAAATTAAAAAGGAGGTGATTACATTTAAGGAGGGTACAGCGAATGGCCCAAACAAATTAATTTAAACTTAGCACTTACACGTCGTCTATGCAATAAGCGCCAGAAATTGCAGAGGCTAATGTTGTTTGTATTTATGGTCTTCGTTTCCAAGGGGTTATCTAAAAGAAGCAGGAAACCAATTGTATGACTCATATGTTCAGTTGTTTTAACGGTAAGCCAAACCATAGCATTTATTCTTTTAGACATTTTTACCTATTCAGGTTTTGGAAATGAAGAGCCCGTGTTAATCCCTGGGCCAGGTATGGTTTCCGTGGCAGGAAAACGTTACGTGATGCGAGGGTTCAATTGCTCGTATCAGTTGCTCATAGGCGGCGTCAATGCGGGAGCTAATCAAAAAACAGTAAAATAAACGATACACGGCAGTTAGGATCGTGTATTCTGACAATTACATTTAAAGAAGGGTACGGGGACCTGACGTATCTATCCTAGTGCCAGCACTTACTTAAACACCGCTTAGTTCTATGCCGTCCGGCAGCGCAGATAACTTCACCAATCCGGCGTTCTCTCGAGCACTACTCTCTTGCTTCCTAGGTGTTTTTAAGCGCATGCGTCGGCTGGGTCTAACTGCGCGCATGCGCGGTATCGTCCTAATGATGCGCATGTCTAAGATGGTAGTGTCACTAGCGCGAGTCCATGTCTAATTATTAGTTTTTAGAGTCTCCAGAGCTAGTAAGTAAGTTCTGGTCACATTGTAGGGGCGGGCCACATATTCTTGTGATTCTTTTATGCCGGTGATTCTTTTAAGCCAGGGAACAAAAAACAAAACTTACAAACCTATATTGTTTACATTTACATGCACAGATATATTTTGTATTTACAAATAGCAGCCATCATCAAAATTACAGTTTTTTAACAGTTTTTTAACATGAAAGTTAAACTGAAAATTATTTCTTTAGCCACAACTGTTCCATTGATCCAGAGTGTTAAGTCCTTTTTCAATACTTTTACATAGAAAAATCCATTTGCACTCCAGGCGGTTCAAAATTGTCTGCTGATTCCCGCCTCTCACATTAGGTACAACATGGTCAATCACTTGCCACAACAAATCATTTTCTGAATGTCCAAATTCCACATAGTGTTCAACCAGGGGCGCAGTAAGTACCTTACATCGTATTCGACTTCGGTGTTGAGAGATTCTCATCCTGATTTGTTGCGTAGTCTGGCCGATGTACAGTTTTTTACAGGGGCATTGAATGCAATACACAACGTTTTTTGAGTTACAGTTCGTAAAGGATTTTAAATTATACTTGCAATTTTCATACTCAAAAAGTTTCGTATTACTCGTGAACACGCATGCAGTACAATTATTGCATTTATAGTGCCCTATAATTGGTGGAAGATTCAGATAGGTCTCTATAGTTGCATTTTTATTTTTAGTACAACAGGCGGCTCTCACTAGATGATCTTTCAAGTTATTACCCCTTTTAAAAGAAAATAAAGGGATACCTGTCTCAAGTTCAAGCGGGGCTAGACAGGCCAGTTTTTTTAATGGCTTTACAGATCTTATTACTAACAGTGTTGAAAGTTGTTACACACGTTATTCTTTTTAAGGGCTCTTTCTTTTTAGACTCAAACAGATGTTCCCTATGCGTGTACCATGCACGCTTCATAGCTCTCCGTACAAGCTTCCTGGGGTAGCCTCTAGTCGTCAATTTAGAGCATAGGATTTCTGCTTCTTGAAAGAAATCCTTTTTAAACTTGCAATTTCGTCTGATTCGAAGGAACTGGCCGTAAGGTAGGCCGTCCCTAAGTGCCCTTGGATGTGCACTTTGGTACTGTAGTAGCGTGTTCCGCTCTGTGGGCTTCCTAAAGAGGGTGGTATACAGTTGTTGTTCATGACATTTGATAGTTACATCCAAATAGTCAATTTGGTGTCTATCAAAATTATAAGTAAATTTAAGATCTGATTGGCTATTATTAAGCCACACGCAGTATTCTTTTAATGTCTCCTCCTCACCTTTCCAGATCATTAGCACATCATCGATGTATCTGTGCCAGTTAACAACATTCTCTCGGTAAGGGTTATTTGTACTCAACACCAAATTGGTTTCCAAATCATCTACAAACAATATAGCAAAGTTTGGAGCAAAAATGGCTCCCATAGAGGTCCCTTTACATTGTCTGTAGTAAGAATCTTTAAAGATGAAATAATTTTTGGTTAAGGCAATCTCTAGTAGAGTCATTATAAATTCGGTTGGGACCTGATGCGGAGCTGGACGGTTGTTCAGATGTCTGTGAATCACGTCCATTCCTTTTTGCTGAGGTATATTAGTATATAATGACTCTATATCTAGAGTAACCAAAATTTGTGAGTCAGGATTGTACGGATATGATTCCACAAGACTTATTAGGTGCGTGGTATCCTTAACGTATGTGGCTGTGTCTTTCACCAAATCCTTTATAAAAAAATCGATATATTTACCCAAAGGTTCCACAACCGAGCCACATCCTGAAAGGATAGGTCTTCCCGGTGGTGCTTCCTGATTTTTATGAATTTTAGGGAGTGTATATAACACTGGGATTCGGGGTTCCTTGTTGTCATGAAGACTATTATTTATTTGGCGGAGAATTTCCGAACTGGTTTAATATTCAATCAGAAATGTTTTCTTTTTTTCGCAAAATAAGACTACAAACCTTCAGCAAAAAGGAATGGACGTGAAAGAGAATGTTGTTAACTGGCACAGATACATCGATGATGTGCTAATGATCTGGAAAGGTGAGGAGGAGACATTAAAAGAATACTGCGTGTGGCTTAATAATAGCCAATCAGATCTTAAATTTACTTATAATTTTGATAGACACCAAATTGACTATTTGGATGTAACTATCAAATGTCATGAACAACAACTGTATACCACCCTCTTTAGGAAGCCCACAGAGCGGAACACGCTACTACAGTACCAAAGTGCACATCCAAGGGCACTTAGGGACGGCCTACCTTACGGCCAGTTCCTTCGAATCAGACGAAATTGCAAGTTTAAAAAGGATTTCTTTCAAGAAGCAGAAATCCTATGCTCTAAATTGACGACTAGAGGCTACCCCAGGAAGCTTGTACGGAGAGCTATGAAGCGTGCATGGTACACGCATAGGGAACATCTGTTTGAGTCTAAAAAGAAAGAGCCCTTAAAAAGAATAACGTGTGTAACAACTTTCAACACTGTTAGTAATAAGATCTGTAAAGCCATTAAAAAACACTGGCCTGTTCTAGCCCCGCTTGAACTTGAGACAGGTATCCCTTTATTTTCTTTTAAAAGGGGTAATAACTTGAAAGATCATCTAGTGAGAGCCGCCTGTTGTACTAAAAATAAAAATGCAACTATAGAGACCTATCTGAATCTTCCACCAATTATAGGGCACTATAAATGCAATAATTGTACTGCATGCGTGTTCACGAGTAATACGAAACTTTTTGAGTATGAAAATTGCAAGTATAATTTAAAATCCTTTACGAACTGTAACTCAAAAAACGTTGTGTATTGCATTCAATGCCCCTGTAAAAAACTGTACATCGGCCAGACTACGCAACAAATCAGGATGAGAATCTCTCAACACCGAAGTCGAATACGATGTAAGGTACTTACTGCGCCCCTGGTTGAACACTATGTGGAATTTGGACATTCAGAAAATGATTTGTTGTGGCAAGTGATTGACCATGTTGTACCTAATGTGAGAGGCGGGAATCAGCAGACAATTTTGAACCGCCTGGAGTGCAAATGGATTTTTCTATGTAAAAGTATTGAAAAAGGACTTAACACTCTGGATCAATGGAACAGTTGTGGCTAAAGAAATAATTTTCAGTTTAACTTTCATGTTAAAAAACTGTTAAAAAACTGTAATTTTGATGATGGCTGCTATTTGTAAATACAAAATATATCTGTGCATGTAAATGTAAACAATATAGGTTTGTAAGTTTTGTTTTTTGTTCCCTGGCTTAAAAGAATCACCGGCATAAAAGAATCACAAGAATATGTGGCCCGCCCCTACAATGTGACCAGAACTTACTTACTAGCTCTGGAGACTCTAAAAACTAATAATTAGACATGGACTCGCGCTAGTGACACTACCATCTTAGACATGCGCATCATTAGGACGATACCGCGCATGCGCGCAGTTAGACCCAGCCGACGCATGCGCTTAAAAACACCTAGGAAGCAAGAGAGTAGTGCTCGAGAGAACGCCGGATTGGTGAAGTTATCTGCGCTGCCGGACGGCATAGAACTAAGCGGTGTTTAAGTAAGTGCTGGCATTAGGATAGATACGTCAGGTCCCCGTACCCTTCTTTAAATGTAATTGTCAGAATACACGATCCTAACTGCCGTGTATCGTTTATTTTACTGTTTTTTGATTAGCTCCCGCATTGACGCCGCCTATGAGCAACTGATACGAGCAATTGAACCCTCGCATCACTTAACGTTTTCCTGCCACGGAAACCATACCTGGCCCAGGGATTAACACGGGCTCTTCATTTCCAAAACCTGAATAGGTAAAAATGTCTAAAAGAATAAATGCTATGGTTTGGCTTACCGTTAAAACAACTGAACATATGAGTCATACAATTGGTTTCCTGCTTCTTTTAGATAACCCCTTGGAAACGAAGACCATAAATACAAACAACATTAGCCTCTGCAATTTCTGGCGCTTATTGCATAGACTACGTGTAAGTGCTAAGTTTAAATTAATTTGTTTGGGCCATTCGCTGTACCCTCCTTAAATGTAATCACCTCCTTTTTAATTTTAGAAAGGTGGATTCACGACACTGGCCAAATTAATTTCCTTGCCGCCTAGGAATCAAAGTTGATACTTCTCTAAGTAAGTTTACAGGCAAAGTAAAGCGCGTAAACTAGTTCACAACTGGCTAGGTCAAGTGCTAGGACTGCCAATTGGTTTTGTGCAGCCTTAAAAATGTGTGTAATTACTTATTTTTGAAATGATTGTGGGCAATTTAATAACGCCCAACTAGTATTTTCATCTGTAGAATTTTGGGAGTACAATTTAATTTACTGTTCTGTCTTGTACAATACCATAGGACTAAATTTAATTTTATTAATAGTTTCAGGGAAGCTCACGTCCTGATGATGATCTAAAACAAACTAGATCGAAACGCCGTCGACAAACTCAAGGAAAACTCCCCCATTTTTTCATTGTATATAATTTGTGTGGGAATACCCTTGTGGTGACATCTTTGTATATAAATGTATATAAATGCTTTTTTAATATATTCACTAAAGTCACTTTAAGCACTTTTGTCACATATGTGAGCACCTGATAAGAAAGTAATTATCGCTATTGCTAATTTTTTGTATAATATTGTAATAAAATTGACCTATATGGTATTCTACTAAGACTTTCTCCCTGAATTAATTTTATGAATTAATTTCATAATTTACAATACTCTCCTCAGGACCTCGTTGAGGCCACCAAAAACCATTGTAATTTCTGCAAGTCTTCTGACTTGGCCATCACTTTTGTCACCAACACTCAACAACCGCAGCATAAAACAGTCAACAGCAAAATGGCAGCAGTAATAAAGAGAGGGAGGTGGGGCGCTGGGCAAAAGTGCACTTATCTCAAGACTCATTTAACAGCACCAAAAAGAACGGCTTACAGAGCATCAACGCAAACTGAACCACTCGAGTACTTGTTGCACGAGGTTTTGTGACCAACAAAATGATGCTCATTTGATCATTCATCCCAGAATGAAAGGCTGAGTTGGCCACGCTGTGAACCGCAGCAGTGATGAGTCTATTCTTAGACCATCCGCCGTTCCGCGTCACTTTTTGCCACCGCCCCGGTCCTCGCTCCACTGCCCGGCAGAAGAGAGCGCTCAGCGGAGCAGTGAATTCCCCAGCTCGGATTACTCCGCTCCAGTCATTAATCACTGTTTGTTCAAAGCTGCAGCGAGGAGTGCACCGAGGCCAGAGCGGCACCTCGGGTGCGCAGCCCCGTGGGTAAGGACTCAGTTTGAACGACAGACCCAGGACACGTCAGAGCCCCTCCCCGTGCTCTACTTTGAAAACAGGGTGGCCGCCTCATTCCTGGTTTAATACTGACACCGACCCTATCTCTGAACGTTTCACCCTCAAATCACGGGGGATCAGGTCTGATAGTCTAATGAGTTCAATGGAACTCCAACATCAGACTCCAAAACCCAGAATGCCCTAAAGCAATGAACAAAAGGCGCGAAATGGAAAGTGTCTGCAATTACCTGGCGGGAGGTGGTCACCCAGACAACCACCAATACCTGCCGAGACCACATCCTTCCACAGCCCCATCACTGGGCCCTTGAAAGCTGCTAACTCGGCCTGCCTGGACCACACTATGGATGTGAAGCCCTGGGGTGCAGGGCCGACTCTAGGGCACCATGTGGCGTCCTTGAAGAGGTCTGTGTCGCCCCACAATAACCCAGCGCCCATCAGATGTTGTATGTGTAGAACTTGTGTCTAACCTTCTGAAAAACTACTAGATTATTAAGAGTTTATGAAGGTATCTGTTAATCAAATTCAGAAGCATCTTTGGGGGTACTTAATAGATTGGACTACTCCTTTTGAATGTTTCCTTTATTACTTCTATAATGATGACACCTTTAATATCAGTGCCAAGTCGAAAAAGATTGAAGTGTTGATCCTAAAGCATGAGAAATGCACACCTCTAACAAAACAACTTTGCAAGGGTTAAGATTTCAATTGTTTCTTTGAATTCACAAATATTTCCCAGAGTATGTGCGTGAAAATTCAACAGTCACGGGTTATGGTGGTGTTCACACCCCATTCCCACCTTCGGAGTAGATTTTCTCATACTAAGGGCCTAATTTATGGTATTTTGTCATAGGGCAGTGCACAAAGGCACCTTCCTGCGCTGAGCTGCCCTACGCCAGAGTGAAAGGGCACGAATGCACCGTATTTATTCAATACTGTGTATTCCTGTACTTTCATCCTGTACTGGTGCCTTTTCACAGCCTAGCGCCAACCTAGGCACCCTTGCACCAAGGTGCAAGGGTGCCTCTGTTGTATGCAGGATTGTTTTTGTGCAGGAAGGTACACCTTCCTGCACAAAAACAACCCATTGAGTCGTTTTCCTCTTTTTATGTGCTGCAGAATGCAGCACACATACTGTAAATTTGACCTGTCAAAATAATCTGTTTTTACAGTCCTAAACCTTCCTTTCAAATATTATACAGTTACCCTAAAGTAGGCCTTATTGCAGGGTATTTAAAAGCAGGACATGTAATAGTATAATGTTAAAAAACTTCCTTACAATGAGAAGGCCCTAAAATCTATCTTTACTTGTTAGACCTGTCAACCTTAGGGTGGTCTACCCCCAAATAATTGCCTTCCTCCTCCATTTTTCTGACCTTGTTTTTGCTGGGCTTAGGACTCTAGGCACATTACCACTGCTAACCAGAGCTAATGTGCACTTGCTCTCACTAAACATGTTATATTGACTCATACTCATTTGGTATAATTAATTTACTTATGAGTCCCTAGTAAAGTGGTAGTATAAGTGCCCAGGGCCTGTAAATTAAATGCTACTAGTGGGCCTGCATAATTGATTGTGCCACCCAGTTAAGTAGCCCTTTAAACATGTCTCATGCCTGTCTTTGCAGTGCCTTTGTGTGCAGTTTAAACTGCCATTTCGGGTTGGCAAAATAAAACGTTTGCCAGGCACAAACCTCCCCTTTTAATACATATGCCACCCCTACGGTGGTGTTGTTAGGGCCATGTAGTGAAGCGGCTCATTTCTTACATTGTTCTATTTTTCACAATATAATTTCAAATATGCCAGGAACACCATGTACAAGGCCCTTCTATGCACTATGTACAAATGTTGTTCTAACTTCATTAACGGGGCGACAGGCCTATCTACATATCCATACCATCACTAATCTATACGTACATCTCAAGGCTGCTTCCTATTATAAATAATGAGAATCCCAAAAGATTAGCTGAGGAGGCACTTCAGCTGACACCGGGGGTCCCTGCATGCTGGGACTTCCCCACTCAGCAGTCTGAGATCTCCGTGAGGGGGTGTCCAGTTTGTGACCGAGACGGGCTCCTACATTCTGTCTTGCCAGGTAATAGGGATTGATCATCTCATGGGGGATTCTCGACTTAACACATACACACACTCTAGGTACAGGCAGAGTATGGTTAAAATAGTAGGAGTACACATGATTACTGCCTTGTTCATATACCTGCATATGTACACTGTTTTAGCACCATCGTAGAACTATATCTACTATTTACACTTACGGTGCTTGTAATCAGTTTTCATCTGCTTCTGTCTACTGATTATAGCAGCACAGGTATTCTCAATGGCGGCCGGCATGGATCGGGGGTTTCAGGGCGTGGTGGTGGGGGGGAAGGAGGTAAGTAAAAAATAAAATGAAATTTACCTCCTTGTCGCATCCTCCTCGCTGCATCCTCCTCCTCGCATCTTTCCTCCTTGTCCATCCGCCTGACATGGAACAAGAAGCACCCAGGCTCCCCTGAGACAATCACAATGCTGCAATACAGTGTTGTGATAAATGGGGACTGGGAGCCTGGGCACGTTTTCCACTCAGGCTGTAATGCAGCCTGGGTGGAGAATATGCAAAGTGCGCATTAAAGTTTGGCCGGCCTAAGAAGGCCGACCAAACATTCATACGCACTTAGGGAGTGAAAACCACTCCTACCCTCCCCATCTCTGTAAGCAGAGTAGCCCGACCTCGCCCCACCTCGCAAAGCTGCCACGCCTGCAACAGGAAATAATAAAATTTATTTATTTTATTTAAAACATTTGTAGAGCGCGGCTGTCGCCTTGCAGGCATCCTGGCACTGAAACAGAGAGTAGCTCCACAGGGGGAAAGAAGAGAGGAAAAAATGAGTGGGATGGAAACAGTGGTTTAAGCGAAGTTAGGGGAGGGAAGTCAAGTGATCGAGTTTAGTGGAAAAGCCAGGTCTTGATGCGTTTTCTGAGAGGAAGGAGTTGCGGTGTTTGGCGGATATCCAGGGGCAGACTATTCCATAGTTTTGCCGCTGCAACTCTGAAGGATCTTCCTCCAGTCCTAACCTTGTTAAATTTAGGGACTGATACAAGGTAGGCTGTGGCTGAACGGAGGGCTCTAGTGGGAGTGTACCAGGTGAACATGGCTTGCAAGGGTATGGGTCCGACTCTGTGCAAAGCCTTGAACACAAGACAAAGCGCCTTAAAAGCCACTCGTTGCTTCAGGGGGAGCCAGTGCAGTTCTGCTAGGGCCGCAGAGGCCGAAGATCTCCTTGTCCAGCCAAGAGCTAGTTTTGCGGCGGCGGTCTGAACCCTTTGCAGTCGGTCTAGCAGAACAGATGGAGATTCAAGTAGCAAAGCGTTACAGTAGTCCAGGCGACTGAGAATAGTGCACCTGACTACCAGCGCTCGGGCTTGTGCCGGGAGGAGTGGCATAATCTTGCGAAGTGAGCGTAATAGGCCCGAGCAGGTAGACACTGTTCTCGCAACCTGAGTCTCCATGCTGAGCTTGTTGTTAATCATAACCCCCAGGTTGCGGACAGTAGTCACTGGCTGTGGTTTTTCTGAAGCCTCTGGGGGCCAGAAATCAGTTGGAAGCGAACGGGGAATCTTACTACCTGCACAAAACAACACCTCGGTTTTGGCGGAATTAAACTGCAGGGAGTTGTTCTGTAACCACCTAGCAGTATCTCTCAGACAATCATGAAAAGATTCTAGGGGAATTGATTCTGTCCCATCCCAGGATAGGATGAGCTGTGTATCATCTGCGTAGTTTATGGTTTGCAGCCCATGGGTTTTTATTAATGTGACCAGAGGTTTTAGGTAAACATTAAAAAGAATGGGGCTGATGGACGAGCCTTGGGGCACCCCATGGGGCACAGATGAAAAGGCAGATTGAAAAGGGGGAAGGGACACAGCCTGCTTCCTGTCTCTAAGATAGGACTGGAACCAAAGCAGGGCCGTTCCATCAACCCCGGATTCCCTTAGTCTATTTAACAGAATCGCATGGTTGACCGTATCGAATGCGGCAGACAGGTCCAGCAAGATCAGAGCTGCTGCTTGGCCCCTGTCTGCACGCATACGGAGATCTTCCATGGCCATAAGGACAGCTGTTTCAGTCCCATGCGCTGGGCGAAACCCGAATTGAATATCGTCCAGCATGTGATTCTGCTCCAGATATGTGGAGAGACAAGAGCTTACCCAGCGTTCGACAATCTTTGCCGGGAATGGCAGGAGGGAGATAGGCCGGTAGTTGGATAGGCATTCGGGGTTCAAGGAGGGTTTCTTCAGCAGCGGAGTGATGAGAGCCTGCTTCCAAGGTGTTGGAACAAATCCACAGCGCAAGGATTGATTGCAGATCTTCCGAAGAATACCAAAGAGTTCTGATCCAAACATTTTCCACATTTTGGGGGGCAAAGGGTCGAGAGGGGAGCCTGAAGTGATCCCATACGCCAGTCTCACAAAATCCGGTTCTGGGATAGGGGGGAAATCCTGCAAATGAACCAAGTTTTCTAGGTTTGTTGACTCGGAGTCAGGGAGGAGAGTCCCAGGGGCATTGAGACTGTCCATTGAGGGGCAGGTATAGAGGTTATGGATGATGGTCTGAATTTTCTCCTGAAAGAACTGTGCAAGATCATTACAGAGTGCTTGTGTCGGGGGAGTAGTTTTTTTGACGCAGTCAGGGTGGAGGAGATTATTCAGGATCTGAAAGATACTCTTGGAGCTATTAGTAGCATTGGTTATAGTAGAGCAGAAATAAATAGATTTACTTTTGACAATTTGGGATTTGTATTCCTGAAGTTTCGTTTTCCAAAGTGCTTTATTTACGTCAGAGTAGCCATGCCTCCATTTCCTCTCAGCCTTTTTACAGGCGGCTTTGAGAGTTTTCAAGGAATCGTCAAACCAAGGGGCAGATGGTCTGCCCTTAGGTTTGCATTTTTTTAAGGGAACATAGGAGTCCGTTATAGAGGAGATTTTACCACAGAAGGTCTCATAATTGCCCTCTACTGAGTTGGCAGAAGAGAAGCTGTCTTGTACCTGGAACATTGCATCGGTGGTACTCAGCCGTTCCAGAGCCTTCCAGTCTCTGTACAAAAAATCAGAGAGGGTGCTATGTGCCGGTACATCAGACCCTTTAGTGGTAATAAAGAATTTAAGGAGGGCGTGGTCTGTCCAGGTCATGGGCAGGATTTCGTTCATATGTACTAATAGGGGGGTAGAGAAAATGAGGTCCAGTATGTGACCTGCTTTATGGGTGGGTTCGTTGACAAGTTGATAGAGCCCCACGCTTTCGCAAGAAAGCAAGAGGTTATGCAGTCCGCTATCCAGACTACCATTTGGCCAGAGATTAAAATCCCCTAGGATGATTAACTTACTGTGGGAGATCGCCATGTTAGTAAAGGTGGTGAGTAGCAATTGCTGTTGATGAGAGTTAAAGAACCCCGGAGGGCGATAGCAGACAATGGTCGTGAACGTAGCTCCATTGAGACAGTCAATGGAGAGGCCAAAGAGCTCGGTCTCAGCGACCGGGTCTAACTCTAGGATGTTGACCAGCCAAAATGCTCTATGAATAATGCCAACTCCACCACCTCGGCCTTTGGGTCTAGGAAGATGCAGGATTTTATAGTCCTGAGGGCAGGCCCAATCTAAATCGACGTCACAATCCGCATGGGTCCATGTCTCCGTAAGAAAGAGAACATCTAAGTGATGGTTGTCAACCAGTAACTGTATTTCATTCGCATGCTTAGGCAAGGATCTAACATTAATGAGACCTCCAAGGAACAGGCCCCAAATGGTGAAATCCTGCAAAGGATAGGCATTGTCAAGGAAGGTAAGGTGGCCTTCATGTGCAGACTCTCTCAGACCAAGTAATGTCTCGCGAGTATACAACGGGGAATTGACTTTAGGAATTATGAGTAGTTGATCAGAGTGGGCCGCGCTTATCGCGTCCAGATCGCGGACGAGCGCAGACGAGCTTGCCTTAAGCGCGCCTTCAGCGCGCCATCGTCGCGACCGCTGCGCTCGTCCGCTGCGCTTCCGGGAAGGACTCATAATTTATAGGGGAGGTCGAAGGGCGAAGGGGGGGTGTGGCCGACCGAGGGGGGCGTGTCTCGTGGCTTCCCTCAGCAGGGTGATGCCGCAAAGAAAACGAGCGTTTTTGGCTGGAGCAGCGCTCAAACAGCTGCTTGTTGGTGATTTAAATGAATGCCAAGAGGTCAGTGCAAATATAAAATCACAATATTACAGTTTTAAAAGGTATTTAAAACACGAAGCAAAGCTCCCGGCTTTCCGCCTCAGGAGTGGTCTCAGTTTTTGAAATAGTGCGTGCTAGTAGTCAGCGCGTCCTATTAGTACCTGTGGGGGGCGTGGCCGAACGAGGGGGGGCGTGTCTCGTGGCTTCCCTCAGCAGGGTGATGGCGCCAAGAAAACGAGCGTTTTGGCTGGAGCAGCGCTCAAACAGCTGCTTGTTGGTGAATTAAATGAATGCCAAGAGGTCAGTGCAAATATAAAATCACAATATTACAGTTTTAAAAGGTATTTAAAACACGAAGCAAAGCTCCCGGCTTTCCGCCTCAGGAGTGGTCTCAGTTTTTGAAATAGTGCGTGCTAGTAGTCAGCGCGTCCTATTAGTACCTGTGGGGGGGCGTGGCCGACCGAGGGGGGCGTGTCTCGTGGCTTCCCTCAGTAGGGTGATGGCGCCAAGAAAACGAGCGTTTTTGGCTGGAGCAGCGCTCAAACAGCTGCTTGTTGGTGATTTAAATGAATGCCAAGAGGTCAGTGCAAATATAAAATCACAATATTACAGTTTTAAAAGGTATTTAAAACACGAAGCAAAGCTCCCGGCTTTCCGCCTCAGGAGTGGTCTCAGTTTTTGAAATAGTGCGTGCTAGTAGTCAGCGCGTCCTATTAGTACCTGTGGGGTGCGTGGCCAACCGAGGGGGGCGTGTCTCGTGGCTTCCCTCAGCAGGGTGATGGCACCAAGAAAACGAGCGTTTTTGGCTGGAGCAGCGCTCAAACAGCTGCTTGTTGGTGATTTAAATGAATGCCAAGAGGTCAGTGCAAATATAAAATCACAATATTACAGTTTTAAAAGGTATTTAAAACACGAAGCAAAGCTCCCGGCTTTCCGCCTCAGGAGTGGTCTCAGTATTTGAAATAGTGCGTGCTAGTAGTCAGCGCGTCCTATTAGTACCTGTGGGGTGCGTGGCCGACCGAGTTATTATCATTTTATTTTTCCTTACTCTGCTGAAAAGCAGTGGAGTGACTCTCCTCCGCCTCGGCGGAGGAGCAGCCACTGCGTATTCTGTACAAGGATAACATTGCAAAAACAGCAACAGCGGGCCCTTGATGCCGCAACCTCACACCAGTTCCAAATTTTCAAGTTGCTGTGCAATCAACCCCTGTGCCAACTGTTGAATGGAGCAACTGTGCTCCAAATCAAAAAAGATTATACTAAATTGGGGGTGCACAGCTCACAAAGTCCAGGAAGCCAAAGTATATGAAAAATGTCACTTCTTTATTGGAAAATTAATTCACATTTAAAAGCATTCCAATCACGTTATCAGCCAACGAGTTTCGCTCACACGTTGGGAGCTTCCTCAGGGCTGAAACCAAAGTTGAAAGATAGAAAATATATAAATAACAAATACAAACAAGACATGAACAATGCATACAAACGAACAATGGCACAAAATAAGAAATTAATTGGCAGAGAGGGCTTTTGGTCTATTAAAAGCAAAAACTGTTAGATAATATCAACAGCGGTATTAATGTTCTGGATGCTTATAATGTAGTTACACCTTGTGCTTATTCTATTTTTAATATTTATATGTATTGTTGGGGTATGTCACTATACGTGTTGTGTTGTTTTTCTTGTAGATCTCTCACCAATTTTTCCTACGTTTTCAAAGTGATTCAATTTTACAATTTGTTTTGTGCTTTTTTGTGCCATCGCTCGTTTGTATGCATTGTTCATGTCATGTTTGTATTTGTTATTTATATATTTTCTATGTTTTAACTTTGGTTTCAGCCCTGAGGAAGCTCCCAACGTGGGAGCATAACGCATTGGCTGATAACGTGATTGGAATGCTTTTAAATGTGAATTAATTTTCCAATAAAGAAGTGACATTTTTCATATACTTTGGCTTCCTGGACTTTGTGAGCTGTGCACACCAATTTATTATAAACAAGGATAACATTGATTCAATAAATAGATTAAAAACGTCCCACTGCGTATTCTGTAGATTTCTCTGAGCATTGGTAAGCACAAGTGGCTGTGGGAAAGGTTCTGATCTGTTTCCACGAACCCTGACGGGTCAGGGTTGTCATGTTCAGTGGTTGCCAGAAACCATTCTCTCTCTGGTAAGGTTAGGGAGGTTTACTTTGGCACTGTGAGCTATCTGGTCTCTAGGCCAACATATCCTTTGGGGGTGCCCGGATTCAGTTTAGGCACCTCACCCAAAGTTTATGTTGTCCAACAAACGTGTAGCTCCTACAGAATAGTTGGAACTACACAACAGTAGACCACGGACAGACCAGAAGGCAGAGTGCAATGCATTTAAAAAGTTGGACATGTACTTTTAAGTTTTACAGGTTCTAGTTGTGAAAAACATTTACATTTATTTTTCACTACTGCAAGGCCTTAATCTTCCATAGAACAATATTGGGATTACCTTTTTACATGTTTTAAGTGTAATTTCCAAATGGGAAGATATAACTGGTTCAAGTTTACTCTCTCTGGAATCCTAATTTAAAGTCCTAAATTATGGTGAAGTCAGATTTTAAACTACAGTTCTGAGAATGCCACTTTTAGAAAGTTGGCATTGTCTTTCCTTAGTCATTTTGTGCCTGCAGCCTGTCTCTGGTCACATGACTGGCTGTAGTTGGCATTTGGGCTTTGTGTATTACTCCTAGAGTGTCACACACAATGGGAGCTTAGGTGTGACTGAGTGGGCCATCACTGGCAAGATGGGAGGGAGGAGCTGGACCCAGCCTCACTTACAACTGAATAGGCCGTGTCCTGTCTCCCCACGAAGGGCTGCATACTCCCTGTAGTTATTCCGGAGCTAGGGTAGGGAAGGCAGTGTATCTGCACACTTCGAAAGCATGCCTCTAGAATCTTCTCCTCACTTCAATAGCACAACTGTATATAAAAGAAGGATCTCAGACATCACCACTTCAGTACACTTCTGGACCTGTGGAAGCTCTTCCAGGAAGAAGGCCTTCTGTGCTGCTGAAACAACTGCCACACGGCTGGACTGCTGCTCTGAAGGACCCAATGCCCTGCTGTGTTGACCTTCTGTCTACTGCCCTCTTGCCTGGGTGAGAAGGACTGGACCAGCATTTCTTGAACCCAAAACCTAGATTGACTTCAGGGGAGAGTTGGCTGGCCTCTTGATCTGAAACCTCTGGGACATAAAAGGCTTCCATATTCATTGCACCTGCACTTGGACTTTGCCATCTGTCTGTGACTTTGCCCTGTGAAGTGCGCCTAAGCTGCTCACCAGTTGAATCAATGCATCTTCTCTGCTGAGCATTGCATTCCTAAGCACAATCATCACATCTCCTTGACTGAGTGGAGCATCCCCCATGCAGAACTGAAGGATAGTTGCAGCTGCGTGGATTGGACCCATTGCAAAGATCCACATTGCTTCTGCAGTCCTCGGGACCGATGCATCGCCCAGACAGGGCAGTGCATCCCCAGGCCAGGTCCTTACATCTCTCATCGACAGCAGCCATGGTGATGACACCAGACTCTACATCGCAGCATTGCACCTTCTCGGGACTGACGCATCGCCAGCTGCATGCCCCATCCCCAGCACCAGACTTTGCATCACAAGCCCCATTAACGGGATCCTCGAAGACGATGCAACAGAACCTCGCACTGCAGCCTTGGCGCATCTAAGAACTGATGCATCGCTTCGGCAGTGTGCTGCATCTTTGACACGGATCCACGCAATACTCCACAGCCAGGTCAGCTGGCCTAACTGGGTCCCTGCAGCTAAGGCCTGAACTTGTGACTTTGTCCCATTCGGGTGTGACCAGATATCCCCAGTTGGTACTTCGTGCTTTGTGCTCTTTGGAGCTAAAAACATTAAAATTCATTATCTCTGGTTCTACTAATTGGATTTTGATTGCCTTGTTGTTGTTTTATTCATCAAAAATTACTCTATTTTTCTAAATCTGATATGGGCTCCTTTTGTTGTGTGCTTTCAGTGTTTTACTGTTTGAAGTGTTGCACAAATACTTGCACATTGCCTCTAAGTTAAGCCTGACTGCTCTGTGCCAAGCTGCCACAGGGGTGAGCACAGATTAATTTGGGGTTTGCTTGTGTTTTACCCTGACAACAATTGGGGTTGCTACTTGACTAGGGCTTACACCCCAGTCAACCAACAACTCAATTTCTTACATCACTGTAGCAGTGTTGGCTGTTCTGTATGGGTGCATTGGGATATAAGATGAAATTTAGCTAGGAAATGGCAAAAAATGTAATTTTTTGACTTTTCGTATATATGTTGTAAGCCTACAGCACCGGTGTAGTCGGATTTGTAATAAATATTTTGGAAAAGGTCCTTACAGGTATATGTCCCCTTCCTAAAGCCTCTGGATGCCATTTGCATGAGCCCAACTGTCAATCAATCAATCAGGGGGTTTATAAAGCACGCTACTCACCTGTGAAGGTCTCAAGGCACTAGTAGTGGGGGGCGCAGCTCCGGTTCAGTCGAACAGCCAGGTCTTGAGGCTCCTTCTGATGGTGTGGAGGGTGGGGGAGAGCCTGATGTTCACTGGGAGCTCGTTCCAGGCTCTGGCTGCGACGTAGGAGAAAGCTCTTCCTCCTGCTCTGTTTCTGCGGATGTGGGGGGTCTCTGCGAGGGCGAGGTCTGCGGAGCAAAGGTCTCTCTTGGGTACATGGAAGGAGACTCTCTTGTTGAGGTATTTGGAGGCTGCAAAAGTGGGTAGTGTTGCACTTTGAACCTTTACCCTATTGATTAGAGAGGGCCCAGGAGTCACATATGGTACCCACAGAACTCCCCTCAGAACACTTTCTGTTCCTGTTGAAGCCCACAAGAGGACTGAACCTGCTGTCTGTGATCTGAGAAAAGCTTAGAACACTGGACCTACTCTCCCTCTTGTTGCCAGGACAAGGAAGTGGACTCTAAGAGTAATACAGCTGATCTGTTCAAGCTGAAGGTACCTCACAAGCTACAATAGGCCTTTTCTGCAACTACCTACCTGCCCTGGACTCTGCTGCTGCCTCTGATGGAGTATGTTTTGACCGCAAGGGCTGTGTGACTGGTGTAAAACTGTACTTCTCTTAACATGTCCTGAGACTTTAAAACTCTTGCCAACCTGCCAAGCCAATTCGATGAAGGTGCATAAATGCTGTGCCAAAGATTCACAGTTTTCTGCCTTGCCCGGATGAGGATTTTGACTTCCATTTCAGAGACAAAGTACTAAGGTAAAATTTTCAGATCTACTGTTATGGTACTTAATTTAATGACCTCAAGGGTTCACCTTGACACAGTAATTACTTGATGTGGGAGTTCACCCTCCTGAACTAAAACCCCAATTTTTTACAGAAACCATATGTGGAACACCAACATTACTTGTAGTACCAATTCAGGGAAAAACTCAATGACGTTATAATGTAACTCGGAAAGAGGGCCTCTGTTTAGTTCAAAACAGTCATACTACTAATTGTCTAAGTTCTGCCTCCCATAACATATCCTGCTACAACACTATGCCCATGAAATACGATTTTATGTTCCCCCATTTAAAACATTCAACCCAATAATTGCCACAAAGAAAATGCACTCAAATTTGAAAGAGTTTTTTAAAAAAATGTATTACAACCAGTATAATGGTTAGAAAGATTTACACAGTGAGGCAACTAAAGCCCTAATCTGCAGCACCTCAAAATGACCAAACAGATCTGAAAGCAAGTGGACACATGCTCCAGAGGTCAGCATACCTCATTACACATCTCAAAGGGTAATTTGCACAATACAAGGTTGAGTTCTTATAAGCAGTCCTCCAACCAGTTGAGTACTTGTTATGTACTGAGAAGATCCAATAAACTCACTAGTCCTTAACTGCTTATGTGCAGAAAGGCCAAAGAAAGATTTCCCTTTTGTGTAACACAGTGTACAATTTGTGTTTCTGTGAGCTGTACTTCCTCTGCTGTAAAGTCACTCTAAGATCGTAGCACAATGGACTTTTTGCTGATGCAATGAACTCAAATGCCTTTGAAGGGTAATACATGTTTGCACCTGATTACAATCAGCCTGCCTTTTTTACCCGCATTGGGTCATATGTTAAATTAGTGAGTTTAAGTTTGACCCATATATATCTTCACAGGTGGTTTAAAGCATGGACAAAGTGGGAAACTATCCAGGGCCCCAAGCAATAAAGGGGCCCAGAGAAAGTGAAATTTGTCTGTGTCTCACCTCTGACAATGTATATATGTCAGCCTTTAATAATTTGTTCCATCAGGGAGTCAAAAGTATTTCTTGCCTCGGGCCCCCAAAATCCTTAGGGTGCTATTGCTTCATATCAACTGCACAATATCAATTTCCAATATAGCATGGAGGTAAGAACAGATGGGGATTTTTGCCATTTTAACCACACATTTATTGTCTGTAACAGTATGTTGCCAGTCAATGTAAGTGCAAGCCGCTATAAAGGCCTCAATAATGTGGTCGACCAGTGTTGGAAAATAGCCCCCTCCAAAGGGTCACCCCAAACATTTTGCTGTTCTCCTCCTCTTTTTTACTGAACCCTTTTTGTTGACCTCAGGACTCTGAGTGCATTAACACTGCTAACTGGTGCTAAAATGCCTGTGCTTAGCCCCTAAACTTGATGATATTGGTGCATACCTGATTGGCAAGTCCCTTGTAAAGTTGTATACCATAAGCCCAGGACCTGTAATTCAAATACTACAAATGGGCTGCAGCAATAATTGTGCCACACACAGAAGTAGTCTTTCAAACCTGTCTCATGCCTGACACTGCAGTGCCTGTGTGTGCAGTTTACTACCACTTTGACTTGGCATTTAAAACTACATGCCAAGCCTTACACTCCCCTTTTATTGCATATAAGTCCCCCTTAAGTAGGTTCTAAGTAACCCTAAAGACAGGGTGCCGTGTACGTAAAAGGTAGGGCATGTACTTATATGTTTGGCATACTTTGGTAGTGAAAATAGCCTATTTTGTTGTTCACTACTGTGAGGCCTATCCCTCTCATAGTTCAGTATTGGGAATTCCTTAAGTAAGTAAGTGTTTTTTATAAAGCGCATGATCACCAGAGTATATTGGCACTATCGGAAACCTCAGAAACAGCTATCCAGAAATAGAGGTTTATTTAGAGGAGGCAGCAAAGATCCATGTTTTTAGCGATTTTCTAAAGAGAAGACAATTGGATTGGGATCTTAGAAATAGGGGCAGCGAGTTCCAAAGTTTGCCAGCCAGATAGAAAAATCTCCTGCCCACCAGGTGGCCTTCTTTATTTTTGGGATGCCTACCAATTTGGCTGTGGCCGATCTTAGATCTCTTTGCGGGGAGCACCAAGTAAACAGATTTTGAAAAAATAAAGGGCCCGAGCAATGAAAAGCTTCATGGGCCAAACAGAGAGCCTTGAATTTCACTCTGGCCTTAATCGGCAGCCAATGTAGATTCTGAATTTTTTTTGGAAACAGAGCCTAATTTAGGCAGTTTCAGAAGTAGCCATGCTGCTGAGTTCTGCAGAGACTGGAATATCGACTAAAGCCCTTTATTTATCCCTAAATAAAGGCATTACACTAATCTAGTATTGACAGGATCAGTGCTACCCCCACCAGTTTTTTGAGTTCCCTGGTAATAAATAGGAAGATCTTTTTTAGAATAGGAAGATGTGATGTTTATCTGGCTTGAGAAATGTAATTGCTCATTAAAAAGGACTCCTATGTTTTTCGCCTACTGAACTGGGGAAGGTAATAGTCCAAGATCAACCGGCCACCAAGTGTTGTTCCAAGATGGAGTATTCTTTCCTAAAAGGATGAACTTTGTTGTGTTTCTTTACATACATGGATCCGAAGGGGAACCTGATTTAGAGGCCTCAATTAATCTAGTAACTTTATTCTCCATTGAGGGCTTAAAGTTAATTAGGACATCTGAAGGAGTCCTACTGATCCTTGATTCTGATGATGCAGGCCAAGGTGTGATTAAGGGGGTCTATCCTACACTGCAACTCTGATATGCTGCAAACTCTTTTTAAACACAATTGAAATATTTTGGAAACAGTGTGCCAAATAATTACAAAAAGATTGATCTGGGATAAAGGTATTTCCTTGATCACAGCTGTTTTAAACAGTTCAGTGGACACATTTTTTGCTGCCCTAGATGTATTTGAAAAATGTATTGTTTTTTTTCTAGGGTAATGAAATCTTTGTACTCCTCATATAAAATGATGTACTTCGTTTTTCATCTGGGTCATTTTCTTTCATCCAAGTACGTTTGGCCGCTCTGCAATTTTGTTTGCAATTTTGTTTGAGTTTTCTCAACTTTGGTTTGCACTAGGGGGCAGAGGGTCATTTCCTAAAACTTTTTACAGATATCTCCGGGGCTAGTTGTGTGAGTGAAGAGTCAATCCAACCCATAAATGTCAATACACTTTTAAGCTATAGTTTCAGATTAGAGAGGAGTGGCTTTTTCATGTTTCATGTCTTCAGAATGCTAATGATAAATCCTCCTGGCTGGTGAATTTGGATTTAACATTAGTGTTTTAGAAATGGCTCACTTACTACTCTATGTGCCTGACAGCCTGTCTCCAATTCAGGCCTGGTGTGGGCGATACCTACATTTTGCCCATTTCCTCTAGACAGCCACAAACACAGGAAGGTGAGGCGTATATGCATTCTGAGCACTCATCTGCATTTATCTGCAGTTGATAGGTCTTCCTGGGCAGGGAGGACTTGGAGGGGCTAACACTAACAATTCAATAGGTAGTGTCCTGTTAACATACAAAGCACTCATCTACCCCCCAGATAGGTGGCAGACAGGGATGGGTGGAAAGGAATCTTTGTGCACTTCAGAGAGCTGCTTTAAAGTCACCTCCTAAATCAAAGGCACTTTTGGGTATAAGTACCTGGTCTCTAACCTCCTAAAATCAGACACTTCTGGATCGTGAACTGAACCTCTGTCAGAAGGACTGCTGTGCTGCTTAAAATACTCTACCGAACTACTTTTCTGGAAGGACTACATTTCTGCTCATTACCCTGCTGCCTGGTGCTCCCTGTCTCTGCTAAAGGAGAGCTGGACTCGGCCTTTCCTCCAAGTGATCTCCAAAGGCATGCTGGCGTGTGTCCTGTTATCTGAATTCCCAGGGACAAAATTGACTTTCAGCAAGTCTGCTGTTGCTGATGGACTTTGACTTCTGTGAGTTTTACCCTTACCGGAGGTGGACTCGCCAAGTTCTGGGCCTCAGAAGTGGGTAGTGTGGAGAGTTGTGCTTCAGTGGCCAGAGCTCATGGTTCAGTCCCCAGAGCCGGCGGCAGCTAAGTATCATGTGGCTCCGAGCAATAGCTCACTTAAGTTCCCCGATGACCCCCAGTAACTTGAAACCTTAAGGGTGATATGTTCGCGCTTTACAAATATGGATTATTATTATGTTCTGCAGCTGTTTTGCTACAAAACTGTAACATCATCAACACTAAGCTGGTCAGAACTGAAGCATTGCGCTTTGACGCCGATGCATATGCTGTTTGATGACAGCCCTGCGTGGATCCTGTAGCCACCCTGCCTTCCATCGCAGTCGGCCAGAACTTTGGATTTGCACCGGACCCTCACGATCTCATGTAACCTTTTGACCGATAATGACTTCTAAGCACAGGTTTTGTATTTCATCTTTTAAAATTCAAACCTTGACTTCAACTGATTGGATTTTTGTTGATCAGGTCTTATTTTGCTCATATAAATATTCTCTTTAATTTTAAAACAGTGTTGAGTCTTTTGTGGTGTATTCATTGTGTTACTGTGTGTGTGTTTGCTGCATATTGCTTCTTTAGATAAACCTGACTGCTCTGTGCCAAGCTACCAGAGGGTGAGCACAGGTAATCATTTAGTGTGTATGTATCTTATCCCTATTGGAGTGGTGGTTCCTACCTGACCTGGGTGCATACCTCAGGCAACCATGAATCCCATTTCTAACAGCAAGGTTTGCTTTGGTGCTGGGTGATATAAACTTCAACTGTTGACACTGAAGATTAGCACTCTGACCAGGTTGACTGCTGACAGTTGTACTACCAAGAGAAGAGCGTAGCACGACAAAGACTTTTAACAAAACAATGCTACTTGGAAAAAAGTGATGATGTAAACTGGTAAAGTAAAAAATGGTGACTCGCCTGTGTAAACTGACTGGTGGCATGAATGAGACTTTGTACTGACATTTTACACACTAATAAGTTGCAAAGGGTTGAGAGGCATAAATAGAATTCGGGGAAAACTTTAAATACATTAATAAATTAAAATAATGTGTTATACCACTCCAATTATAAAAAGGGAATATTAACTTTTGCACGGACTCTTCAGTTTTCAAATCTTCTGATTTATTGCACCTTGTGCACATGCACAAAATTCACATAGGAATTTCCTTCTTAAATACATTTCTCAATGGGCAATATTGTGCATGCTCATCTCCCATTTCCTCACATACCCTAGGCCAATGAGCATGCTTTGCCACTAGACCCATACATTTCTAGGGCATTCATCATGGAAACCTTTCAGTAGCTTCAAATACAAAAATTCACAGATTTATATCTACTAGCCTGTTATGCCTCAAAAATTCTAACTTAAAGAGTAGTCTCATTTTTGAGTAGAAAGTGATTACAAAGCCGACTTTTTATACTATTGGCATATTTATGAGGGCTTTGTGTCATGCTTGCACCACCACACAATATGCCACATGCATGACGCAAACCTCTCAGTCATATTTATGAAGCCACTCAAAGCCACTTTGCATGGCTTTGAATGGCTTCAAAAATGTGTAGTAATGTAACACAGCTCAAATCGATGTGTTGCCTTACGTTGCCCAAGGGAGGCGTTCCATGGGCGTTGAGGTGGGTTTTCCCATGCAACCCCTATGATGTTTGCTGCATTCACAGATTTACAAGGACTTGTAAACCTGAGAATGGTGTCACACTATCACGCCTTTCCAGGTGAGGCGTAATAAGGAGAAATATATTTAGTTCTCCAAGTTTTTTCCTCTTTCTATGTGTGCTGTATTCAGCACTCATAGAAAGAGGAAATCCCCTTCCTGCACAAAAACAATCCTGCCTGTAATGCAGGCACCCTTGCACCCTGGTGCAAGGGAGGGTGCTAGTGTTGGCGCTAGTTTGCCAAATCGGCACTAGCGCATGGAAAAAAGACAGGAATGCACCATATTGGATAAACACCGTGCATTCCTGTCCTTTCCGTTTGACGCAGGGCAGTGCAGAACGATAACTTGCTGCGCTGCCCTGTGCCTCAATTCCAGTAAATATGCCCATATGTGTTTCTATATTTTGGGATTTCATATGCCGTTTAAAGTAGAATGAAAGAAATGTATTTACTGTTTTTTGTGCACGTATTATGAACACATTTAAGTGCATTTTGCAGGGTAGGGCCTACGATTGTTTGCCAATCTTACAATACCATTTTTAAAAAGCGCAATGTACAGCTTATATTTTCATATGTTCATCAACACGTTCACCAAATGCCTTTTACGTGATCATTCCCAGGCAATTACTTACAATATACTCATTAAAACAACTCAATTCAGACAAGTTGACATTGATACCACGTAGCTGCACTTCCGTTTACTTCAGTAAGTATCAACGTTGTTCAAGCCAATGGAGGCCAAATCTCAACATGTATTGTTCCTATGATAGCAGAGTAGACAATAGAACTGAAAGATGATTAATTAAAGAGACGAGATATCATAATTACATATGTTGGGCAGGTTTTTTTTTCTGAGCGAATGGTTAAGAATATCTGATATTATATACAATGATGAATTTGATGAGCATGAATAGAACAATAGCTGAGATACTGACTTTGACCTTGTATAGAATATGTATAGAAAAGAAGATTATCTTGAACTTCGAGATATACACTTGCCTCATTACTCCCAAGTACAAAATTGTGTAATGCTTGTCCTTCCACGGCCAACGGCTCGCTGACATGTCTGCTCTGCTGCTGGGATCTGTAATGATACAAAAGAGCCTACACATGGCTTCAAGTGGCTTGAAAAAGCTGGAGGGTCTCTCAAAGGGGAGTTGCCGATGTAATTAGAGCGTGGCTTAAAAAGTAAGCTTAAAAGCTATGCTTAGCATAGTGTGTCGCCCGACTGGTAATTTAATGCTTCTGTCACTGCATCCAGATTTATGACACAGCAAGTAACATTACACCTGCAACAAGCCAGGACTATTGGCTTTGCCAAGGGTTAGTTGCATACGATAAATAAGCAACAACTACTGCTTCATTGTATAGAATATTGAAAATGCTTCAGTTCTGAAATGAGACTCTGAAATAACTATAATGAGTCTCTTCAAACTTGCTTTAAAGGCAGTAAAGGGTGGTATTGCTGCAGATTTAAGATATATTTTATTTCATCCTGAGGGTGAGGGCAAAAATGGAGAGCCTGATAAGGACACGTCTCAGGTCCCGGTTTTTAAAACTGCCGGTGCTCTGCACCGGCAGGATCCAGCCCACTTAAAGCCCTGAGCCTACAGCATGCTAGCCGGTAAGATAATGCCTAATGAATCCATTGTTGACATTAGTATGTCACCCTATCTGGGATAGGTATGCCCAGAAGTGGGTCCTGTGCACACTGTGTCACTGGAACCAAGCTATTACCGGATGATAAGCCCATAATAAGGATGGAATCAATCTTGGGCTGCTTGTGTTCCTGTTCAGGGAGGACCGGGATTGGCAGTTCGGGCTGGACTGTTCCTATTAGAGCAGGGACAAGACTGATTTGGATATATCTGGATCCAAACAGAGGTGACATGGCTTGCTAAATAACGATGGACTGGGATGCAGCCCAAGTAATTACCAGTGGCTGATATTAAGGCAAACATTTCATCCATCACTTTTGCATACTATAGTATGTCACCCTAAGTGGGACAGGTATTCCTAGTTGTGGGTCCTGTGCAATCAATCAATCAATTAATCAGTCATATCATTTGTAAAGTGCACTACTCACCCGTGAGGGTCTCAAGGCGCTGGGGTGGGGAATGCTGCTACTGCTCGAAAAGCCAGGTCTTGAGGAGTTTTCTGAAGGTCAGCAGGTCTTGGGTTTGCCGTAGGTGGATGGGGAGGGTGTTCCAGGTCTTGGCGGCAAGGTGGGAGAACGATCTGCCACCAGAGGTCTCTCTTCGTAAGCGGGGGACTGTGGTGAGGGCAAGGTCGGCGAAGCGGAGCTGGCGGGTGGGGGTATAGAAGCTGAGTTGTCTGTTGAGGTACGTTGGTCCGGTGTTGTGCAGTGCCTTGTGTGCATGGGTGAGGAGCTTGAAGATTATCCTCTTGTTGACCGGGAGCCAGTGCAGGTCTCTCAGATGGGGTGTGATGTGGCTGCGGTGAGGGATGTCAAGGATCAGGTGTGCAGAGGTGTTCTGGATGCGTTGGAGCCATCTCAGGAGTTTGGCCGAGGCTCCTGCTTAGAGGGTGTTTCCGTAGTCCAACCTGCTACTGACGAGGACCCGGGTGACCGTTCTTCTTGTTTCAGTGGGGATCCACTTGTAGATCCTGCGGAGCATGCGGAGAGTGCTGAAGCAGGAGGAGGAGACGGCGTTGACCTGTTTAGTCATGGAGAGGGTGGAGTCGAGGATGACCCCTAGGTTGTGTGCGTGGTCGGTGGGTGTTGGAGCGGTTCCCAGTGCGGTCGACCACCAGGAGTCGTCCCAGGCCGAAGGGGTGGATCTGAGCATGAGGACCTCCGTCTTGTCCGAGTTCAGCTTCAGTCGGCTGTTCCTCATCCATTCAGCGACGGCCTTCATTCCTTTGTGAAGGTTGGTTTTGGCAGTGTGGGGGTCCTTGGTGAGGGAGAGGATCAGCTGGGTGTCATCAGTGTAGGAGATGATGTTGAGGTCATGCCGACGGGCGACGTGGGCGAGCGCGTGCCATGTAGATGTTAAACAGAGTTGGGCTGAGGGATGAGCCCTGGGGTACGCCGCAGATGATCTCGGTGGCTTCGGAGTGGTCGGGGGAAGGCGGATGCTCTGTGTTCTGATTGAGAGGAAGGAGGTGGTCCAGTCCAGGGCCTTCTATTGGATCCCGGAATTGTGGAGGCGTGTTTGTAGTGTGTGGTGGCAGACCGTGTCGAAGGCGGGTGACAGGTCCAGGAGGATGAGGGCCACCATTTCTCCGTTGTCCAGCAGGGACTTGATGTCCTCGGTGGCAGCGATGAGGGCTGGACCGTTCCCATTGAAGCAGGTTCATGGCTGAATTGATTATAGTTGGGGCCAAACTCAGGTGGCATGGTGTGCAAAATAACAATTGGCTGGCATGCGACCCCAAGTAATGTGTAGTGGCTGAGATTATCTCAAGCATTCCATTCATTACTTTTTGTATACTTTAGCTTGCAGGGAGCTGGAAGGGCCGTTGGCCCTGGAGCTACACCAGGTCAATCAATCCGAAATAAAATCTGTGGTAATGCCAGTTTAAAAAATAAATAAAAGAAAAAGTGAATGATAAAGAGCGGCCAAAACCAATCATTTGATAATCACTGCTTCTACCAAGGAGCACCCCATAATGCCCTAGGGAATTTTGAAAGAATATTGCTGGGTACTAGTGGTGCCCCGAGAAGAATACATGGGCATCACCAAACATTTTTTTCTTAGTGCTGTGAGGGCTACAGTAGGTGCAGTGCCCCCCCCCCCCCCACATCATTAAAATAAATGGTAAATCTCCTGGGCCATTAAATCCTTGACCCAAGGAGAACTTATTGTATCATTTTAAAGCACTCCTAGCTGGACCTCTATCCTCTTCAGCTGGACTGCAGAACTACCTTGTGGTCGGTTTTATGGGTGCATTCTGTTGTTTGGAAATGGAATTTAAGGCAATTCTTTTTTATTAAAGTTTGTGCTGTGTAAATTGATAAAACAAACATGTCATTATAATTATTGGTATTTTCTTGACACAGGCAATATATGTGTATTATATATGTTCATATCCTGACATCTTTATAAAGCCAATAGGCTCACTTTTTATATTTTGGTGTTATGACCCTCTGACAAAGCCAGCAAGTCTGCCTTACTTAAAATGTCTCCCATGCCTGCCCCTCGGTTAGGCATGGCTAGTGTGCAGCGGGTGTTGGGTGCACAACCAACCCCATGTCAGGCATGGCCAAAAGATGTGCCTGGCATGGTATAACCTGCATGTGTGGGCTTTGGACACTGTGCCTGCCCACAAGCCAGGCTCTGCAACCAATGACACATACTGCACATTGCATAGCCGAAGGCAATGCTCAGGGTAGGGTTGTTGCTACATAAGGTAATACAATATTATTTTACATTAAAAAAGACTAGAAATTCACTGAAAAGAATAAAGGTTAAAGTGACGTTATCGTGAGGTATGGTAATCATATCTTCATTTGCATTCGAAAAAACAGAGTGTGTGTTTCTGAGACTTAAAGATATATACTGCGCTACTGCATAAGTTAAATTACTATTCTTTTTGTACAACTAATGAGTGATACTGTTTCTAACATATGACTTCTGAGTGACTATGTGACTAAATCAGTGTGTGAGTGGGTGTCTGAGTAGCTGTATGGGTATATGTATGGGTATGTGGGTGGGTGTGTGAGTGTAGCTGTATGGGTCTGCCAGTGGGGATGTGAGTGGCTGTATTGGTCTATGAATGGGTTTGTGAGTGGTGTTCTGGGTGTGTGAGTGGCTGTTTGTGTGGGTATGTGAGGGGATGTGTGGGTGGTTGTAGGGGTTTTTCTCCCTAGCTGGGTCTCTGGACGACCGCACCACAAAGCCTAGGGGGTCAGGGTTTTTCTTCCCTGTCCCCTTCTCTTTTTTTACATAGTTTTTTCAGACTCGGCTCAGTCCAAGTCTCCAAATGACTTCCAGCGCTTTCTAGTTGAAGTATTGGCAGCCAATCAGATCTCTGCATGAGACATTTCAGATTTGCGAAGGGCCTCCACCTCTAGATATACACATTTGTTTTTCCTTTACTATCTCGAAAACGACTGAACAGATTTTTACCAAATAATAGCAAGGCCTCTTTCTCGACCTAGAGCTACCTTTCTGTCAAACTTGGTGTAATTCTGTCTAGTGGTTTGGGCTATATTTGTGTCTAAATTCCCTATGGGAAATTGCATGGTGAAAAAGCATTTTGGGACTCCCCTTTTTCTCAGCCTCCGCTTAACGAATCACCATAAACTTTCAACACATCAGCTGAACTGAGTGTCCTACTAATGTAACATTGTTTGTAAAAATTATTCAAACGGTGCCAAAGTTATTGGCAAAACAAAAAACTCTCTTCCTATGGAAACTATGTCTTGACTATAACTACCTACTAGTGACCCCCGTAGGAAGAACGCTACGGAGTCCGGATGGCAGGTTTTAGTAATTTTTTGAACATGTGCCTCTGGTAGGGACATTTATAATTGTGATTAACATACAGAATATATATATATATATATATATATATATAGATAGACACTCACCTCATATCCCTTGCACCATTCCCTCATCCATCACGAAATGCACGCAAACACTAGGCTTGCCCCCTACAGACCCTGCTGACTATAAATAACATGAATGACCCATGAGTCTGCTAATAACTGGAGCACCCGGTAAAAATATTTGGATACTTACCAATATATGTGGTCAAGAATGAATGTGCGGAATTGTGCAGTATTCAAAAATGTTTTCAAACATTTAAATTAATGTAGTAACACACACTCAGTACGCCTTAATCGCATTACCCACTAGTCTGACAATAATGGGAGCACCCGATTAGTTTTTAGGTATATGATAGCATGTAATTATGCAGATTTCTGCTACATCAGGATATACCAAAACTAGGGTAGATACACGCGTCAAATATGCGGAAACTACATTACCCATAAACCGTCATGTGAATGCAGACGGGGTTGTGAAACTCGTGAATGAATGTAAAGCTCTTGCGAAGGTCAGCGAACACAGTAATATGTGTAAAAAAGCAAGTCCTTACCAACGATGTTTATAAATTGAAATGCAATGATGTAAATTGTATATATGGAAAAAGATGCGATCAAGACATTGTAGTATTTTCTTTATGTCTGTCAACAGAGGAAGGACTTATATACTTGTAAATTCAAAATGGGGGCAACTTGATAAAGGCATAACGCCGAAACGCGTCGTCTTTAGTTGTTAAGTGCACAATAAAGTTTTTATGTGCTGGACTTACCTGGTGTGCCGTCTTTTCCTGGATACCAATCACGAAGGTGAACGGAAGCAGAGAATGACATAGAGTATGGTGGCTGCAACCATCCACGGCATCAGCGTTGTCAGGCTTAGGATTGCATGAGCAGCGAGTTTGGACGCATACATATTTATAGCCTGGGAGGTTGCACTGGTTTGAATTAATTTTCGGAAGGTGATTGCTTCCGAGGCGGTTCCACTCCCCTGAAGTTGGCTGTCGTGCGCAATCACCTCATTGAAAGCTTTCCTGGAAGGAATTTCGTCGACAACAGCCCCTGTGCCTACGGAGGTTAACGGCTCACACACGCTGACTTCACGGCGTGTTTGTTGCAACGGAGGCGCGGCTGCGCCCAACGCCTGACTACATAGTTTCTGGCGGTGAGCACTCTGTAACTGTTCGGCACGGTGGGGAGGAGCATTTGGCACCTGTACATAACCCTGGGAGCGGTATCTTCGTGCTCGGGTTATTTTGTACAAACAACGTATTATCTGAGCAATTTGAACCAAACGCTATGTCTGAGGAGACTCTGCGTGGAAGAGAGGCGGCGGCGGCCGCTGCATACTCCAATTTGCCCAAAATAACATCGGATGCAGGTGGGGCGAGTAACAAAGCTGATCAAGCTGATAGCTCCAACACTGTGGAAAGCCAGATACGTGCAGCACTCAAGAAGTTGGAGAAGTGCATGTATTCAGAGATGTCCAAGTGGTGGGAGCACAAATCGTTAACCATGTATCTGGAAGCGAATCGTGTACCGAGGGGGCTGCGCATTTTGCTGGCTCCCAGCTATGACAGACCCAATCCCAGCATGCTAAAAGAATGGGGTCAGGCTAACCTTGAGTCCTCGGCGAAACTGATACAGATTTTGGTAAAATATGCGGTTATTGACCGTGAGCTGTTGATGGAAGAGATTGCTGACATCAATGCAGAGTTATCAAAATTCGAACCACATGACCTCATTTTGAAAACTCGGAAATAAATCGACGAACGCTTATTAAAACAAGAAGAAAAGATAAAGGCACGGAAGGTGTATAAATTTGCGCGTGATAAAGAGGACTATGCCCAGGGCAGAATATTTACCTTTGCGCGCAAGTTTGATAGTGCCAAGCGTTCTAAATTTGCCCAACAAGCTCAGCAGGCCAAACAAGGTAAACCGGCTAGCCAAGCATCAACTTCAGGCTTGGCACATACATCCACAATTGGAAACATCAATTATGAAATTAGTGACAATGAATCACTTACCAGCGGACCCACCTCTGATGACGATGTCAGTAATGCTTGTGAAACCAGCTCAGTGATTTTGGATCTTGGGGAGGAGGTCGATTTTTTATCCCTGGAGCGGATAAAAACACTAAGGCCTCGGAACAAGCAACAAACAAAGGGACAACAGCAGCAGCCAAACGCATCAGAAACAACAAAAGGCGTGGGCAGCGCCGGCAAAAACATAAAGTCGCCCAAAAAACCAAAGCGGCAATACTGGCGCAAAAACAAGTAAGTGATAACACCATATGCAACCTGTCCACTATTGATTTAACCGTGGCTGAGAAACAACTGTTAAATCTTGGACTTTCATTCTGTCCAACTACTGACTTTAACTATACCAAGACACGCGTGGATGTATATATGTATATTAGAAAACTGAAACTAAAAAAGTTTTTTGAGATCAAGGAGGGTCTGAGTAGCAAACCAATACAAGCAGTGGACAGCGCAATCAGCGCTATTCCAAATGCCCCCACACTTCCGGCAAGAGACACGAGAATGTTATTAACATTACATAATCTGGCATCTGATGATGTAGCAACCAGTGACTGTGCATCCACACAAGAGGAACTAAGAGCAGCATCCATTTCCCAGATAGGGGCCAAGATCAGCCCCTTTAAACCTAAGTCAAAATTTAATCCCACCATGCCCAGAGACTCTATTGACGTCTTCCAGGACGTGGTGGTGGAAGATTTGAAGCTTTTACATCATCAAACTGAAAATAAAAAACGGCACAAAAGCAAACAAGAAATCAATTACCACTCATTGGTCAAAAAACTGGGGACTGACCACAACATTATTGTAACCACTGCCGACAAAGGTGGCAATGTGGTCATTTGGCCCCAGGAGGCTTATATTAAGGAAGCAAAGAGACAATTGAGTGATAATACCTGCTACTCCATTGCCAATGCCAAACATTTTGAAATCTCCAAAGATGTTTTGAAAAAATTGCTGTTCAAGTACAAAAGGGAGGGCATGATTTCATTACAGGAATTCGAATTCCTCCATGTTGAATTTCCTGTGTTACCTAAACTGTATTTACTTCCTAAAATTCACAAGTTGACAAGACCGGTCCCGGGTCGACCAATTATTTCGGCTATCGCAGGGGTGGCTGAACACGTCACTGAATACATAGACTATTTCCTGCAAGCCTTAGTCCAGGACCTGCCAACATATGTGAGAGACACAGGCGACTTTCTTGCTAAAATACAAGATACCACATGGAATAATGATATGCTCATGATTACACTTGACATTGAGTCGCTCTACACGAGCATAGAGCACAGCTCTGGGCTGAAGGCACTGGAGTTTTTCCTCGGCAAAAGGCCCATGAACTGTTATCAACACAACAAAGTCCTCATTGAACTAACATCTTGGTGTTTAAATAACAATTTCTTTTTATTTGGCAGTGATCTATATTTGCAGAAGCGTGGAGTTGCTATGGGGCCTGCTTCTCTCCCAGCTACGCGTGTTTACACGTGGGCTGGTGGGAGGAGCAGGTCCTCAGGGGACAACACGCTGGAGTTTTTTCTGATCATGTTTTGCTTTGGTTACGTTATATTGATGACGTTTTTGTGTTATGGCAGGGAGATCGTGACAGTGCAGAAATGTTCATTAATTTGATCAACATCAACAAGGAAAATCTTAAGTTCACGAGTTCTATTAGCAATAGCGAGGCAGACTTCTTAGATGTTAAAGTCTTCATTAATAATGGCCAGCTAGCTACTAAACTACATCGGAAAAGCACTGCTGGGAACAGTATTCTACATGCCAGCAGTGCACATCCGCGACATGTAGTTGACAACATTCCTTTGGGTGAGCTTTTAAGAATTAAGAGAATCTGCAGTACAGATTCTGATCTCAAAGTCTGCACTGATGAAGCATTACATAGGTTTCGAGACAGGGGGTATCGTGAATCTGTGTTAAAAGCAGCAGTGGATAAGACCAAATGTAGATCCCGTGTCTCTTTATTGGAGACAACCAACACTGGGAAACGTTCAGAAATATTGGACGACAATGCCACTACGCCCAGGTTCATAACCTCATACAGTAGACAGGCCAGACAGATTAGATCTATTGTAACCAAGAGATGGCCGGTTCTCAAAACTGATCCTGTTCTCAAACCTCAACTTGCAGATGTCCCTTTGGTGACCTTCAGGAAGGGCCCTTCACTGAAGTCCCATATTTGCCATGAATTTCCTGAACTTAGGAAAAAACAGGAATGGATGAAATTAAGATCAGGCTTTACACGTTGTACCTCCTGCAGGGCTTGCAAATTTGGCAAAAGTACACGGCAGTATTACACGCCTTTCAGTCCTGACCCAATTCAGATCAAGGGTCAATACAATTGCAAAACAGAATTTGCTATCTATGTTCTCACTTGTACATGCTCATTGAGATATGTCGGGAGTACACGGCAACCTGTACATGTGAGAATCCTCCAGCATTTACGAGCGATCGTAAATAATGACCCAGCCTACCCGGTGGCCAGGCACTTCAAGGCCGTTCATAACAACAATTTGGAGTGCCTGTTCTACTTTGTTATCTCTGCAATAGCGAAACCAAGAAGGGGCGGAGATAGGGATAAGATGTTGAGGAGGTTGGAATCCCAATATATTCTGGAGCTAGATAGCAGATCCCCCAATGGACTGAATAATACAGACGATCTACATGTGTTTCTGTAATTTAATTCTGTATTTTCTTTTGTCCGTATACATATTTTATATTGGAGCTGCATTGGGCTGCCGCCCACCCCCACACAGTATGTTAAATCTCCTTAGTTGGGTTCTGCACTTAAATCTTTTTTTCATTTTTTAGTGTGTTTCATGGTGATTGATCATTATATAATTGTATTACTTTTTGCATTTTTCTTTTTCTTTGGGATTAGCACTTTCTATTTTTGAGGACTTAGACAATAGGCTGTTTGGTTTATCCGCAACTACATTTGCAATGATTATGAATTGTGACTTTCTATACCATGCAGTCCTTGCCCTATCATTATGCTGCTATGAGTCATATGTTTACATATTGCATTATTTGCACATACTATGACGGAATGCTATGAGTAATGTTTACAAAAATTGCGTATTTTGCACATGCATATTGTTGCACATATATCTGTTATTGTATTGTCTTTATATGGATATTTTAAATTATGCATCAAGTTTTCTATTGCGTAGTTTGCACATTGATATTTGCTAGGGCATTATCTGCTGGTATTGGTTATGATGGAATGTATGCATTTTAGGCTTTACATTTTTTTCCATCATTCCTTTGAATTGTATATATGTATATATTTATATATGTATATATCTTTTTAAAAGTCACAATTTGTATGGATTTTATCCCGGTATTTTACCTTTAAATTAGGTTGAATAATTTGCAAAATGTTTGGAAAACAGACCACATAAAGCAGTATTGATAGTTTGTCCTCTATGTCAGTTATCACGTGGTACTGAATAGAGAAAAAAATGCACTTTCACTGTGGGGCTAAGTATATTTAAATGTGGCCATTCCCAACACTGACTGTCTGTGAGCAAGGGCGGATGCCCGAAACGCGTCAGATTGTTTGGTTCAGCTCGTGAATAAACTTGTGCCTACTATAAAGCTGTTTGGAACTGCGTGATTTTCCTGGTCGCTACGGTTGGAGCCTGGGAGGTTGCTCTGGTTTGAATATATATATATATATATATATTCCGTTTCACTTCGCTCGATGCTACGGCATCCCAGTCCTGCTCCTTAGACTGGATTTCAGAACGAACAAGTAAGACCCAGCTTTTTGTGCAAACAGTGTTTTATTCCATCAAAAAGTCAGAATAACACCCAAGCAAATCCGCATGACGCGTTTCGCCTCTAGCCAGAGGCTTGATCACGATACGTTGCTAGACATAGATGAGGGTACTTATAGAGCTCATGGATTTACAGGGGGAGGCACAGAATATCATTGGCCCAACCCCCTTAACTTAGTATGTCTTTGTTTTTGTTGAATAAAGGACCTGGTGCCCAATTCACTTCACAATATATTAAGCCTCAGATTGTATCACTAAGATGCTGTGCAAATATATGCAATATTAAATATACATCCTATATTCAAGAATTTTTAGCAGCATATAAGGGAGAAACCTACAAATTGGAGGGAAAATGCATATAAAATTATATATATAAAAATATATCCTTATTTTGTTATAAATTTCATAAAATATACAATATTTACAATATTTACAATAAAAGACATAATGTCTAATTTGACAGTAAATAACCCTCTATTTCAAACAGTAAATCTAAGGCACAATCTACGACTAATTCTATATACTTTCTAATGAAAACTGATTAGATATAGAAATTGATATAATCTAATCATATACAATCAAACATGTCAAACACCTGTTGATTGATATCCAAGAAACACCAATCCTCCATAAAGGTAACATAATTCTATATAGTAATCCTAGCAATTATAAATCATCCAGGCTCCAAGTAACCATACTCATCATAAACCCCAAACATAAGTGCATGACAGTGCAATCTTTAACTTAATCATTCCAAACATTTATACATTTCGTTATTTGTTGTAGGAGCGGAAGACAGTAATTAATACTTTTAACTCATATTTAATATAGCAGCTCAGCGCCCAATCCTAGATGTAATGGATTGCCAATCAATCATCGTTAGACATTATACTAGGTACCGAAAAAAAGAGATGGAATTCATTAGTGGAATATTGTCCAAAATCAATGATTATATATCAGGTATGCTAATCAGCTTCATGCATTATAAACAAGTATATAAATCTTCACTTGCATTCAGGCCTCGTGGGGCCTTACTATCCAATTCGATTATATATCTCGTTTCTAACAGACGCAACTTGGCATCTCTATCGCCCCCTCTCTTTAATGGTAAAACACAGTCAATAGCGAAATACTGCAAGCCTGCAGGATCACTATTGTGGGCTTTTTCGAAGTGGCGAGCCACAGGATAAGATCGGTCTTTACCTACAATTGCCCTAATGTGCTGTAGCACCCGCTTATGCACCTGTAAGCGAGTGCTGCCCACATATCGTAGCTCACAGGGGCATTGCAGCACATAGACTGCAAAATCAGTCCTACATGACATACGTTTTTTGATCAAAGCAGGTTTGCTGTTAAAAGGCACCGCATATTGGGTTTTATTACACCCATTTTTACAGGCCTTACATACTGCACATTTTTTAAAACCACCTCCCAGGTCGCCCCAGGTGTTAGAAATAGGTTTTTCAAGAATATTGCTGACTAGTCTATCTGACATAGATATAGACTTTCTGAAAGTGATGTTAGGTTTATTCACCACAAATTCACCAATAACAGGATCCCCTGTTATCAGGTTCCAATTTTTGTAAAAGATTAGTTGAATCTCCTTATGCGTTTGCTGAAGGTTGTGATAACTCTAGGCTTAATAGTTGTCTCTTTAATTTGCAAAACACTGAGTTTGTCCTTCCCTCTTAATGCCTCTTCTCTTGTTGATGGCTAATGATCTATTTATTGCCCGCTGTATGATTTTAACAGAATAACCTCGGGACAAAAAACGAGCCTTACTCTCCTCCTGTATTGTGTGACATTCAGTGTCAGAGCTACAAATACGCCTGATTCGCAGCATTTCCCCGAAGGGAATACTGCTAATTAGGTGGTGGGGATGCTGACTAGAGGCATGGAGCATAGTATTCCCAGCAGTGGGTTTCCTATGCATTTTGGTCGCTAATCCTGTATCTGTGACAAAAACCTCAGTGTCAAGAAACACAACTGTTTCATTACCAATATGAGAAGTGAACTGCAGATTTAGATTATTTTTGTTTAATTCTTCCACAAAAATGTGAGCTGACTGTATAGACCCTTGCCAAATCATGAACAGGTCGTCTATGTACCTTAGATATAATGGTACATGTTCCTGCATATCTTTCAATAGTGTACCACCCAGGACCTGCTCCTCACAGAGTCCCATGTGGAGACATGCTAGACTTGGGGAAAAGCATGACCCCATTGCGACCCCTCTAACCTGTTGATATACTTGGTTATTGAACAGAAAAAAATTCTGTTCAAGACACACTCGGATCATAGACAAAAGCATTTTGTTGTGTGCAGAAAAATTCATAGATCGCTTGTTCAAATAAAATTCCACAGCTCGTATCCCGTCAGAGTGTTTGATCGAGGTATACAAAGATGTTACTCTAATGTTATCAATAAAAAATCTGGACCCCAGCATATATCATTCAGTTTCCTGATAAAATCAGAAGTGTCTTGTACATAAGACCTTAGACCTTTCACCCACTCTTGAAGAAAAAAATCTATATAACGGGATATATTCTCCATTGAGCTAATAATAGCCGATATTATCGGACGTCCAGGTGGTGTTGTAATGTCCTTATGTACCTTTGGTATCAGATAGAAACTTGGAATAACCGGATGGTCTTTTTTCAAAAACTTGTACTCGTCATCCGATAACAACTTGGCACTCCTCCATGCTGCTAGCTTTAGGCTTTGTTCTTGCCAAGAAGATTTTAGAGCTAACATGTTGCTTTTTTTATAACAAGAAATATCATGAAGTTGTTTCTCCGCTTCTGCTACATACATGTCCCATGGCCAAAGGACAATGTTTCCGCCTTTATCCGCCTGACGGACGATCACATTCTTATCTGATTCTAGTTTCTTAATCAGATTATAGTAGCATTGATTCTTTTTGTTAGCAACCTCATGTTTCTTATTAGTGTTTATATATAATTGTTTTAGCTCTTTGATGACAAGGTCATGGTACACATCAATGTTATCGTTTGTTAGAATCGGCTGAAAAGTGGACTTAGGCTTGAAGGGAGTATAGCTGGCCGCTCGATCTTCCCTTGATGTCCCTAAAGGCAAGACTCTAGATGTTGCTTCTTCCTGTTGTAAGTCCCAAATTTCATCAAACAATGGACGATCTGCCAATTCCAACAGAGAAGGGCTACCCTGCGCTCCTATTACTTTTTTTCTTTTTGGCTGAAGGAGGAAAAATGTGCTCAATTTTAACTTACGTACGAAACAATAGGAATCCATTCTTGTGTCCACATAGTTAAAATTTGACGGAGGACAATAGGATAATCCTAATCCTAGGATCATTTCATTTTCAGATGACAGAGTGATTTTTGTGAGGTTGATAATTGATTTTTTATTATTTTTTAATTCTTGGCCGTTTTGTTCTTTGGTTTCTTCCACCGACCTCTGGCTGCTTGGTTGTTGTTTGTTTGCTTTGTAGCGGCAACATTTTCTCCTTGCACGTCGTTTCTGATTGTTCCGGAACCGCTTGTCTGTGCCCTCCCCTGTATTCTTGGTCTCAAGGTATCGCGTCGAGCCTGGCATAGGCAGCTTACTTCCTGTGCTAATGAAAGATTTACCGATCCCACCGTGGAGGATCCTGCAGCCTCGTTTTACGCCTCGCTACCTGATGTTGCGCTGGCATCTGTGGAGGAAATTGAAACAGTTTTGTTTCCCGAATTTGCCTGTCGCGTTTTTTTTGCATGAGGCTTTACATTTTCATATTTTTTAGCATATGTAAATATTTGGCCGTTTTGGCAGTCTAGGAGGTCACGTTCGAATTTAAATGTTTTTCTCTTTTTTATTATCTCCTCATCTTTTTTTACTCTTTGCATCGTTTCCATTCTTAACTTGTCCGCTTGCTCACTGGGTCCTAATCCTGTTATTTCAATTTCTAATTGTTCAATTTCTGCCTGGATTTTCAAACGATCACTTTCTGCATATTCCACTAAAAGTGTCATTAATTTGGCAGAACATTCCAAATTGGTTTCCGCCCATTTAGTGAGCATTGCGGGATCTGGTGTCTCGTAACTCGGAGCAAGTGTTATTCTTAGCCCTCTGGCCACTCTACCAACTTCCAAATAACGGGATAAGGACTTATTCTCCTACCATTTTGATTGTTCTTTCTTTATTAATTTTTCCAGTTTCCTAAATAAGTCTTTCAATGAGGGATTAGCATTTGTGGCGTTGTTGGACGATGACGGTCCTTGTGTGTTTAAACCCCCAGCCGGGGATTTATCAAACATGCATTCGGCTTCTTCCTCCCTGCTACGCAACGTATCCGCGGACATATTTGCTTACAACTATTATAGTTGCTGATTTTAGGGTGATTTAGTTAGAATTAGTAGCACTAAGACCAATACGGCGACTTCTCCTTGGTTACCCCCAAGTTATTTTTGCGCACATATAGGGTCTGCACTACTCCCCACTGGTTACTCCAAATGTGTCCTACCTTTGATCGGGCTGTCCTTTTAGCGTCGTCGGGTTTTCACCATTTCCGACGTTACTCGACTCCCGTTACAAGGCAGGCTATCCTTTTGGTATCCAGGGGCTTTTCGCGGTATGCTCCTCGCCGGAGCAATGTAAATGTTCAGTTCCGGGTTAGGGAACCAGTTGCTTCCTGCCGCCAAGCCAATCCAAAGGGGAGGGGTCTTACTTACACCGTAGAAGCCGATCCCGGTGTTTAGAATTCCGTTTCACTTCGCTCGATGCTACGGCATCCCAGTCCTGCTCCTTAGACTGGATTTCATAACGAAAAAGTAAGACCCAGCTTTTTGTGCAAACAATGTTTTATTCCATTAAAAAGTCAGAATAACACCCAAGCAAATCCGCATGACGCGTTTCGCCTCTAGCAAGAGTCTAGATCACATGATACGTTGCTAGACATAGATGAGGGTACTTATAGAGCTCATGGATTTACAGGGGGAGGCACAGAATATCATTGGCCCAACCCCCTTAACTCTTTAGTAAACAAAAGTTACTCACACTGGTAAGACGGTGTCTTTGTTTTTGTTGAATACACGGTATGTTAAAAACAACCATAGAAACATTCACAATAGACAATCACAGATGATTAAAATTGAAAATTAAAAGTAACAACGACAATTGACATGTTTGGCATTTCTTTTGCTTGGCTACGCAGATCATTGTGTAGGTTTTATTCTGGTTGACCACCAGTTTTCTTGCAGCTGTTACGCCGCGTACAATAAAACTGGTATCTGATTCCCGGCAACTTGGGGTGCTTCTGCATTTATAGATTTTAAGGCCTTATCCATCCCATTAATGAACAAAGGAAACAATAGAGGGGCAAGAACACAGCCCTGCCGAATGCCTCTTTTAACTTTAACTTTTCAGTGCATTCATCTTATGAGTCAAAGCGGACTGCACTTGATAATTTGTCATATAATCTAGCAAGGAAACAAATAATCGGTCTGGGCGCACCAATTAAGAGCAGGGTTGACCAAAGGATGGCATGGTCGACTACATCGAAATCACTGCTCAAATCTGCAAAGTAGAGATACAGTCTACCACCTTTGACCTGTGTGTATTTGTCTATTAATTACTCTAGGTTCACACATTACTCTATGGATCCCACTTATTTTCTAAACCCAAACTGTGCAGGGGAAAGTATAGACTGTTCACTTACCCAATTTTCTAGTCTTATGAGTAACACTTTACTCATTACTTTTACTCAAGAGTCTATGCGCGATACTGGGTGATAGTTCTTTGCTTCTGGTTCATTGCCCTTTTTATAGATTGGTACTATAATAGATCTTCCCTATGACGGTGGAATCACTGTAGTAGCGGTCATATTAAAAACTCTAGTTAGAATTGAACCCCACAAATCAACAATGGTTTTATAAACATCCTCAGGCACCCCATCAGGTCCTGGGGCTATGCCACCTGCACTACCTTTTACTGCTAGTAAGACTTCTCCTATGGAAATATTCAGTGGAAGAGTGGGCCAGTGGTCATCTATCTCCCTTGGTGTATCCTTCTTCCTTGAAGCCGGTGACTTAAATATTTCAGTAAAGTGGGAAACCCAGGCATCACATGTAATGTGGGATAGCAGCTCTGGAATAGAGTCATTCTTTAAGAAAGGTGAATTAACAGTATCCCAGAAAAGTTTATTATTGCCTGTATCTACAGTGCGAGATAAATTATACCAAGCTTCCTCTTTTTATTAGTTTCATCCATAGTTACGCATACATTACCAATCAGTATTATCAACAATCACATTTTACATCATTACAGTATCATGGGGAAGAAAAGTCACATTTACATAATATCTACTTCTCGATCTCCACTTCTTCTCATTTCAAGTTCCACCATCGAGGAGAAACAGATATTCCACGATATACATTTCATTTGCCCCATTTCTTGTCCCACTTCTTTGTCCCATGTTATAAATACTTCCTTTTCTACACTCATACATTTATCAAGTTCTTTTGCCCATATCTGGATAGACAGTGAACTTGCTGCCCCCATCCCTTGGCTATTTCTCTTTTGATTGGGTATAGCCTAGTGTGGCCAGTTGCTGTTCCACCTCTGTGAGGTCCATGGCCGCCCATATATTAAGTAGGCCCAACCCTGGTGTGAGAGTCATTGCTTTCCCCAAGGCAGTCTGGATATGATTTGTGGCCCCCTCCCATAGTAGCGAGAGCTTCGGGCACTCCCATATCGTATGGTAAAAGGTAGCTGTTTGGCTGCAGCCCCTAAGACAAAGTTCATCAGCTCTGGCCACTATTTTTGACAATGTCACTCCTGTTAGATATGATCAATGGATAATCCTAAATTGTATCAGTCGGAAGTGGAGGATGATAACCGCTTCTTTAGGAGACATCAGGGCTGCCTGCCAGTCCTCATCTTCAAGTGGTCCCAAGTCTCCCTCCCACGATTCCCTAAGTTTGTGGAGTGTGTAAGGCAGGTTGTTACATAATTTTTTATAGGTCAGTGATGTGGCTTTGGAGTGCAGTGACCCATCTAGCAGCCGACCTTCAAGCGGTGACGACTCTGGTATCTCTGTGAGGTCTGGCAAGGTTGTGGTGAGGGCGTGTTGAACTTGCAAGTATCTAAACAGTTCCCCCTGTGCCTTCTTATAATGTTCCTGGTGCTCCTCAAAACTTAGGATCAACCCTTTTTTAATCCGACTCTTCCCATTGCAATGGGTAGTCCAGAGGGTGAGGGGGTGTGTGCTCGGTCACCGGGAACACTGCCGACCCTCCCCAATTCATCTGCACTCCGGCAATCGCTCCGAATTTGGTAATTTCCCTCAATACTGGGTTTAAGTTCTTGTGCGGGTTGCGAATGTACAGGGTAATATCGTCAGCGTAAAGGGAAACTAGGACTTGTCTGGAGGGGTAAATTAGGCCCCTGTGATTATGGTGTTGAGGCAGTTTGGCCGCCAAAGGTTCGATAGCAATGGCGAATAGGACTGGAGACAGGGGGCACCCCTGTCTCGTCCCCCTGGAGATAGAAAAGGGATCTGAACAGGAACCGTTAAGGAGGACCCTGGCGAACGGCGCATTGTAGAGGAGTTTGACCCAGTTTATGAACGAGTCCGGCATCCCCATATATGCAAGGGTCCCAACGAAGTAGCCCCATTCTACAGAATTGAATGCTTTGGTGGCGTCCAAGAAGACAGCCACCGCCGCGCAGTTGGGGTCTATGTCCTGAAGTATCGCCAGGAAGGTCCGGAGGTTATGGGAGGTAGCCCGGTTAGGATCGAAGCCCGCCTGATCAGGCAGCACTATCTTTTCAAGGAGGAGGTTAAATCTAGTGGCCAGCACTTTGGCTAGGATTTTTGTGTCGCTGTTTAGGAGAGACAGTGGACGATATGAGTCGCACTGTTCTGGAGATTTACCAGGTTTAAGCAGTGACAAAATATGTGCTTCTCTCATGGTTTCAGGGTGTATACCCTCTTCCAGCGCCTCATAGAAGACTGCCTTGAGGATGGGGGCCAAAATGTGAACATAAGTTTAATAGAAATCTATGGGGATCCCATCAGACCCGGGAGATTTACCTGATTTCATGCTCATTATGGCCTCTTTAATTTCGTCAACTCCAAGTTCTAGTGCTAAAAATTTTTGTTACACGTTTCCCAACCAAGCGTTTTGCAGTTCAGTGACATAGTTACGGAAGCCAGGGGGTCTTATCACTCCCGCCAGGGATTACCCTGGCCTGTCCCCTGCCCCATAATTTCTAGCGACGCATTGCTTCCCACGAAACTTACTTTCCCTTTCGGCCACCTCTCTATATTCCGACATCTTCTCCCGCATGTTTGCTTTCAGAGACCCTGAGTCCTCCCAGCCCAATATCTCCCGCTCCAGTGCTTTCATCTCAATCTCCAGGGTATTCAAGGTCCGTCGCAGGTCCTTTAAGATCCCTCCTCCTTTGGATATGCACCACCCTCTTACGGTCACTTTAAAAGCCTCCCAGACAGTTGTGAGGCTTGCTACTGAACCCGTGTTCCTAGGGAAAAAATCCATAATCTCCTGTTCCATCTCCGCCTTGAAGGCAGCGTCCTGTAGATGTAAGGGATTGAGCCTCCAGCTAAGAAAGGGTGTTAGGTCCACCGGGGGTTGTACTGATACTTTCACTGGGGAATGATCTGAGAATGTTTTGGCCATATGGTGTACCCCTTCCACCCAAGGAACCATGCCTTTTGCGAGGAGAACATAATCCAATCTGGCCCAGGTGTTGTGCATGGCTGAGTGGTGTGTGCCTTCTCTCACTGAGGGGTGTGAGTAGCGCCAGGCGTCCACTAAGCCGTAAGTGGCTACGATGTCCTGCAGTGTGCGTTGGGAGGTGGTGTAGTGTGACGCTGCAGCATGGGACCTATCCATTTACCACTGTATTGAAATCTCCCCCCCATACAATGTACCTGCATCCTAGCGTTTGTATTTTGCCTCTGAGCAGTAGCATGTAGTGAGGGTCATCAACATTTGGCCCATAGTAGCTTACTAATACAATTTCATGCGATTGGAGTGTCCCCCACATCAGTCAATATCTTCCCTCTGGGTCTACATCCTGCCCACCCTCCACAAATCGAGACCCACGTTTAATTAGTATGGCCACCCCTCTGGCATACAATGAGTAGGAGGCGAAGCAGCCATGGGAAGCCCATCGGGATGCGAATCTGGGAGTGCTGCCTTTCGCCAGATGTCTCTCCTGTAGGAGAGCTATGCTGACATGGTGCCTGTCCAGGTATCCCAGTATCTGCCATCGTTTTCTAGGTTCATTAAGCCACCGTACATTCCATGACATAATGTTAAGACTTGCGCTGTCTCTGCTCCCTTCACCCATAGCCATGTAGGTGGTCTTGACGTTTATATCATCGTTCACATCTATACCTCATTAACTCACTACGCCCTACCATCTTGTTGCTATGTGTCCCAACCCTCTCTCCTTCTCCCACACCGGCTGCCCCAACTCGCCAGGAAAAAACATCCCTCCCCCCCTAGAAACTCCCATGGGACCTAGTGTCTGTACTCGTAACCAACGAACCATTGTTAAAAGAAACAAACTAGGGGTAATGCCCTCGATAGGGGGCCGCTAGGGGCTCCCGCCATTATCACTCTACCACTCTTTTTCACCGCAATGTGGACGGGCTGAGACATGCTGGGGGTTCCGGTCGTATCTTCGTCTCCCCGCCAGCAGTTTCCGCCGCGGTGGATGTAGGCCCGTCAGCCGCGGCCTCGCGTAGGTGCGGCGGCCGCCTCAGACCTCCGGTGGTGGCAGCTCCTTCGTCCCGCCGCTGTCTTCCCAGCGATTATCTGGCGCCGTGTCTCATGCAACGGGACCAAAATCGCACAGCAGCCGCCGCGTATCTTCCCGATGCTATCGGCGATAGTTATATCGCCTTCTTGCTAGGCAGGATGGGGGTAATGTTTATTAGATCGCCCGGCTCGGCGGGAGCTCTACACCATGCCAGCCATCTCGGTCTGGTGCCCCCTAGCGTCCCCATCTATTTATCTATTTATAATCAAATATGTATGTATAGATTATTTGTTAACTTTTTGATTAAAACATTAAATTATATTTTCAACATTTTATTAATATTGAAAAATTATTTACATTAGAAAAGCACCTTTTATTTATTTTTTTATTTTTTTTGCCAAAAACTTTTATTGCACCTTTATGATACACAGCTGTAAGCCTACAACTCTTAGGGCCGGCCGCCATCACATTCCTATCGTCGATGTGCGACGTAAGTAAACTGGGTTCAGTCAGACATTTTAAGCATCTCCGCCTTAACCACATCATGGAAAAAGGTACAGTACATGCAATATTATGCCCATCAGTATATGTTCTTGGTTTTTTCTTTTCGAAACAACAACAATACATAACAAAAACTCGAGGAACACAGTATGGTCAGATATTCTGTCCAATTGGTCGCATCAACTAAGCGCAAAGTCCTTCCCCCCGGATTCCCACCCTCTGGTCCCTCCCTCCCCCCAGCAGCACCAGTTCGAGGCAGTAGCTAGGATCCCTCGGACGTCACCCGTTAGGCTTCCCACCTACCAAACCTCGACCCCAACCTATAGTATCATGCTGTATCTAAATTCCAGTGACCCCTTACCCACTGTATCCCGGATGTGTGTTACACCTCTTCCCCCTCATCATCTGACAAATCCTGATCATCCACTGGTAGGGGATCACAAATCCCCCCTCTGTATTCATTCCATTTGGTCCAGATTTTATTCCATTTCCCTGGACACGCCCTGCCAGAGTAAACCGCTCTCTCCGTCACCATAGCTCTGTCCATGTGGAGGCACCATTGTGTCTTTGTTGGTACTTCCGCCGCCCCCCATTTCTGCGCTATGTCTCGTTTCGCTATTATCAAGCCCACTGTGACCCAAGTTCGACCGTGTCTAGATAAATCCGTGGGTTCCCATATATTTAACAGGCCCCTTCGTGGGTCAGGCAGTAAAGAGATCTCCATTGCTTGTGATAGCGTACGCATTATTTGCTTCCAGAACTCCTGGATGATAGGGCAGTCCCAGATAGTGTGATAAAAGAGGCCTCTTCCCCGCACCCACGCAAGCAGAAAGGGTGTGGAGCTCTATTAATGCGATGTAGTAGTGTCCTTGTGTAATATATTCTGTGTAAAACTTTTAATTGCACTAGCCTTAGTCTTGCGGAGATTCCTACTTCTTTGGGCGACGCCAGCGCCTCATTCCATTCCTGTTCGTCCATCTCACCCGTTTCACCCTCCCATTTCTCTTTCAGTAAGGACATTGGGTCTGGCATGTTGTTAAGTAGTTTACGGTATGTGAGTGACGTTGCACGGTCGGTCATAAATTCCGTGAGGAGGCGGTCCTCGAGCGGGGAGGATTCTGGCAAGTCCTCGTCCGGGGGTATGACCGCGAGCAATGCATGCTTGACCTGTATATACCTGTACAGTTCCCTCTCGCCCATGTCGTATAACTCCTTCAATCTATCAAAAGGTATCACACCTCCCCTTTCCCAGAGGTCCCCCACCGTGGATATCCCTATAGTATCCCAACGTGAAAAGCCTTTGCTGTTTCTCAAGTTGCCTAGCGCTCGGGAGTCCCACAGCGGAGTAAGTTTGGTTAGTCTCCCCTTCCAGCCTAGTGCCGCTGTCGCCGTGCGCCACAGCGTCGCAGTCAGTCTGGTGGGACCCACCAATGTGTTTAGTTTGTGACGATCGTATAACGGAGCCAGCAGACTAACCGCACCCAGTTGTGCCCTGTCCGCTCGGAATGCCGGTTCATTTTGCGGAGTATGTTACCAATGGTTGATGGGTTTCAGTTGCGCCGCCCAATAATACAGTTTCAAATTATGCAGTGCAATTCCGCCATCGTACCAGCCCCTATGCAGCTTGGGCTGTGCAATGCGTGCTGGGAGGTTCCCCCATAACAGGGTCGAAACCAGTGCTGCGACTTTCTGAAAAAATCTCGGAGCCACCGGGTAGGGAGCGTTTTCGAGTATATACAAAAAACGGGGCAAAGACATCATTTTGTATAATGCTGCCCTCCCCAGCAGCGTTAGGGGCAGTCCAGCCCAGAGCTTAACATCTTGTTTGAGTCGCGCCAGAGGAGGCCCAGGTTTTTATCCATAAATTCTGCTGGGTCCTTCGTAATATGAATTCCTAAGTATTTGAAGGAGGATCCCGCCGTCCTCAGGGGGCATCCCAGCGGAAGTGCTGGAGCCGGACCTCGCAGGACATATATCTCTGATTTGTTCCAATTCAGCGCATACCCCGATACAGCGCCATGGCCGTCACAGAGACGCAGGAGCGCCGGTATCCCTTGTTCCGGGTTAGTTAAGTAAACTAGCATGTCATCTGCGTAGAGGGAAAGCCGGTCCTCCCATCCCTCCTCCCAACGTATTCCCGTCAGTAGCGGGGTTGTCCTAATTAGTGTGGCTAGAGGTTTGAGGGAGATCGCAAAGAGCAATGGCGAGAGGGGGCAACCCTGCAGAGTGCCCCTCCCCAGATGGAATGATCGGGAGATATGGCCATTTGCTACCACCTGCGCTACTGGGTCTGCATACAGCAACTTAATCCAGGCGATGAACTTAGGGCCGAATCCCAGACGAGTTAGGACCTCAAACAAGTAGTTCCATTCTACGAGGTCAAAGGCCATTCTGGCATCCAGGGCCAGAATCACCGCAGGTGTAGATAACGAGTCCGCCCTAGCCATCGCCCCATGCAATCTACGCAGATTCAACGCTGTGTTTCTGTGTGGCATAAAGCCGGACTGGTCCGGATGGATGAGGTCGGGCAGATGTGGCAAAATCCTGGATTTTGGTTTCTGCGTTTAGCAACGAGATGGGCCGGTATGAGGAGCATTCCTCCGGCGGTTTCCCAGGTTTGGGGATAGCGACGATCGTGGCTAATCTCTGATCTGGCGGAAGTATCCCTTTTGCTAAACATTCCTGGAACATCGCTAAGAGATGCGCACTTAGGTTTTCCGAGGCCGATTGGTACCACTCTATGGGTATGCCATTCGGACCGAGCGCCTTGCCTGGGTTCAAAGCATGTATAGCCCTCTGAATCTCATCTTCCGTGATATCTGCGTCTAGGTCTGATGCTACCTCCGCAGTTAGCGTCTGGACTTCTATACGTTCCAGAGCCTCTCTTGCCATCTCAGGTGTTACTAAGTGCTCAGGGGTATAGACCCCTTCATAATGGGTCGCGAGCGTTTCTACTATGTGTTCCGGCTTCGTGTGTAACACTCCCCCGCCATCCCTCACTTGTTGGATACCTCTAGAGCTGCCTCCTTTCTTATCTAGCCATGCTAGCATCTTGCCCGCCTTATCCCCAACCTCATAAATCCTGTTCTGAGTGTCCGTTATCTGCCCTTTAACCTGGGTCCGTAAATGGTCTGTGTAGAGCTGTTGTTGGATATCAAGTGCATGTTGCGAGGTCGGGGTAGGGTGTGTGTCGTGTGCTAATGTCAGTTCCTGTAGTGTTAATTCCAATATGGTCAGCTCTAGAGCTTGTTCACGCTTATAGCCGGTAATTGAGTTCATGGCTTGGCCCCTGAGTACCGTCTTGTATGCCTCCCAAACCGTCGCCGAGGAGCGTACTGAACCCGTGTTTTCAGTGAAGTATAGTGTCGTCATCTTCTTGAGTGCCTTGTTGACTTGAGGAATTCTGAGGTATGTGGCGTGTATGGGGTAAACCCGAGTTCGCACCTTGTCATGTGTGGATATTGTCAGTGTGACGGGGGAGTGATCTGAGATGCCCCTGGGGTGAATGTCTACAGTGTCGACGTGTTGGATGCCGTTTCCTTGGGCCAGGAAGTGGTCGATTCTCGACATGCTGCCGTGTACTGCAGAGTGAAAGGTATATTGTTTACTATGAGGGTAGGTGTGTCTCCAGATGTCAATGAGGCCCATAGCAGTCAAAAAGCGTTGGAAGCGAGAGGGCCCCCCTGCAGAGGGCGTCGCCGGGAATCTATCTAATTGTGTATCTATGATGGCATTGAAGTCTCCCCCGAGAATAACATCTCCCTCGGGGAGGGTAAGCAAAAATTCTGCCAGTTTCGGTAGTTGCACTGAGTGTAGTGCGGGGGGAATGTAGACGGAAACCAAAGTAAGGAGCCTGCCCTCCCACTGTCCCTGAAGCGCCGCAAAACAGCCCATATCGTCAGCCCTAGTTTGCAATGGAATGAAGTTGGAGGACTTTTGGATTAGGATACCCGTCCCTCTGGACCCTGAGGTAAAGTCAGAGTGTACTGCCATTTTATACCCTTTTCTATCCAATGCTTTGGAAGCTCCCCCTGTTAAGTGTGTCTCTTGTAACAGTGCTATCATGGGTTTCTGCCGCTTCAGCGCGGTAAGCACTAGACCTCTTTTCACCTTATCCCCCAACCCACGCACGTTCCATGTCAGTACTTTCAGGGACCGATCTCGCGGGCCCGGGTCATCCCCAGTCGCAGTGAGTGATGTGTTATCCGCCATTCGTGGGTATGAAAGCGCTGGTGTAAACAACCTGATATAAGGCCCAAACGCTATCTAGACAACTCTTCTGTAACTGACAGAGGATCCTCATCGAGGAGTCAGACCTGCTTCGTGAACCTTCAAACATATTGAACTCGATCATGTGCAACATAACTTTACTCGACCAAATCTGTGTGTTCCAAACCACCTGAAAACAGCCCCCCCCATATCCCCCCTCCCTGCCTCCCTGCTTAACGGACTTCCAACTGCCCGCCTCCCCAACTGAGCAGAGTGCTTAAACCCTCCCAAAACCAGAGTACTTGCGTGTAGGGGGGAGAGTGTCTCCTCGAGCAGGCGGCATCCCTGCTCACACCCTGGGCTAACCAGGCCAGCGTCCGCACGTAACTGTAAAGTTCTATAGCTATGAACAAGAGACAGCGACCTCATTTGTCCTTCCGAGTCCCGGGTCATTCTCCTCCGTCGGCCTCCGTAAATTCCTGGGTCGGGGATCGTCCCGCTCCCCCTCTGCCCGATGTTTGCGACCCTGTCCGGCTGTCATCTCGGCGTCAGTGATTCGGTCTGTTAGTTCTCCGAGGCCGGTCCGTATTGTGCCAGCCCTCAAGCCAGTCTCTTGCCGCATCCGGTGAATCGAAGAACCATACCTTTTTGTCCGCCACCACTCGGAGCCGGGCTGGGAAGAGCATTGAGTAAGGCAATTCTTTTTCTCTCAACGTTTTTTTCACTTCAAGGAACGTTCTCCTCTTCCGCGAGACCTCCGCCGTATAGTCTGGGAAAAAGGACACCCTGGAATTTTGAATCTGGATGGCTGGGGCCACTCTGGCCGCCTGAAGGATGGCGTCCCTATCCCTAAAGTTAAAAAGTCTTGCCAGTATCGGTCTCGGTGGGCCTCCAGTCTTCGGCTTCCCCCCTGGCACTCTGTGCGCCCTCTCCACCGAGAAGAAACGTGACAGGCCTTTGGGCTGGAGCTGATTTTTGATCATGTCTTCCACGTACAGGTCCATTGCGCCAGTGGTCTCAGATTCCGGCACGCCCAAGATGCGAACGTTATTTCTCTGCGAGCGCCCTTCCTGATCGTCCAGTTTATCTCTGAGTATCTTGCTGTCCGCTTTTAGTTTGCCCATCTCGATTTGCAGTTCAGAGACGTCCTCCACTAGGGCTTTGGTCACTACTTCGACTTGCTTTACTCTTTCGTTTATCTTCTGGAGGTCCGCACGTATAAAAGTGACTTCAGTCACTGTCGCCCCCACCGTTGCCTGTACCTGCGCCAATGCTGCCAGTATGTCTTCCAGCGTGGCCTTCTTTGATCCTTCGGTGTCCGTCATCTTTCCCACCGGCTTACGTTGTTCTTGAGGTGGAGTCTGCTTATCATATGCGAATTTCTCAAGTTTGCCCTGTGTGGTGGTGTGCCTGGGCCTCTGTTCGCCATGTTGTAGCACCAGGGACTGCGTCAATCTCCCACAGGGGCTCGGCGCCTGACCCAAGAGGGGACCCCACTTGCGACTTCTGAGTGGTATCTGCGTTGGAATTATCGCTATTACGTCATGTTCAGCGATAGAGGTCCCTCCTCGTGTACTCCGGCGCTTTCACTGTTGGTGGGGTAGGCTCAGGTAGGATCTCGCGTAAGAGTAAAAGAAACTCCCTGTCCTCGTGTGTGGCAAGCACCAGTAACTCCTTTCCACTAATGCTGAACAATACCCCACCGGTGCAGTCCTACCAGCCCAATGAGGGGATACAGGGCAAGGGCGAGGGTTGATTGTACTGAGAGCCGGTGGGCCAGAGGGCCGGCGCACACCTCCCTGCCCCACGTGGCAAGTGCACGGGCTGCCGTGTAGTGCCCCAATCCCAGCCACAGGCTCAAACACTCACGATTCGTCGATCCGCTGTATGAAGCCCCGGAGGCCTGCTGGTCACCCCCTTCACTCCGGATGAAGGCTCCCCGGTCCACTCATCTCCTGCTCGTCCGCTCAGGGGACCCGCTCTCGTTGCGGAGTGTTGCAGCAGCCGGATCAGGTCCGCCGCTCAATATGGCGGCCCCGCCCCCTGAGCCGCGTTGTTCTCCTCTGCGTTGCAGAGCACTTGCCTCTCGTGTCAGCGCCCGATCCGAGAACCTTCTGCCGGTTCGCCCAGGCAGTGCGGGAACCCCGCGGGGGGATGTCGGCAAGCTGGTCGGGGGGGCGACGCTTCCGGTCCTCAGCTCCCGCCGCTGGAGCACTTCCGTCCGGAGTCAGAGTGTGTGCTACGCCGCTGCTTTGGGAAGGACAGTAGGCCCTTACACAGGCCGGTCCCAGGTGCCGATCGTCGGGCTGCCGCTGCCTCAAGACTGCTTCGGTAGGTGCCGTACGGATACCAGATCCAGTCCGCCCCAGCAGAATGACAAATTTGGCGGATGGCAACTGCGGATTAATGTGGGATGCCGCCTCTCTTTGGGAGCCTCCCTAAGCTGCGGCCGCCATCGTGGGCTGCTGGCCACGCCTCCTCAGCACCTTTTATTTTGCTTCAAATTTAACATTTAAAACATAAAGAGATATTCTTATGATTTAATTATTATTTTGAAGTGTTAATGGGATTAGTTCTATTTTCAATTTTATTATTTTATTCCACATTTAAAATGTTTCCTATACTGTGGCAAACATCTTCACCTTTGTGTAAAAAGTTACTGAAATGTTAGCAATAGTAAATTCAGTCTAAGATGTCGCCATCCTCCTAACTGATAGGGTGGAGACAGGCAATTCTAAACTTAGTTGTAAATCTAAACTCAGAAATGGTGAAAAGCACGAAAGGAAAGTGAAATGATGCATGCTCGACACAGAAGAACACTCACAGAGAAACATTCTCAGTGACATAACGCAGTTCTATGTTGCATAATACACATCAAAGAAAGTTAATCACCTAGGAGCAGGAGTATATTTACACAGGAATATTCCTAAACATGTATATCTATCTTTGTGACTAGGCCTCAGTTTCCAGATTCACGATGTGCCAGGCACCCTATATTACGCAGCCCCATATTCGATAAATAATATTTATACAAGAGATGTAACTTGTTCTGTTGTTATTATGTTTGTGTTTATTTATGGTTCACAAGTGAATATTTCTGCCTGCCAACAGTCACGCCAATTTAAATGGTATAACAAGAGATATATTGGCTAAGTTCCATTTACAGTATGCTGTAAACAAGTGCACACAGTTTTAATGGTTGTGAAAATAACAGATGTCCAGCTCTCAAGTCTTAATATTTCATTAATTGACAGATAATGTTCTAAGCAAGATATCTCGCAAATACCTTTAAATTAACATTCTCAGACCCCTGAGTAAACCCCCTAAGGTAAAGTTGTTCATTGTTCATTGTCATTGTTACTTGTAAGTATGGATATTGCCTATGCAACAAAAAATTGTTTCATTACATAATGTGCCTACAGGAATTTAAAAAAAATCTTGTCTTGCTATTCAGCAAGAGCTTATTTGGCATCTATCCTGTGGCATTCCTTTTCTTGAATATGCATCCATCACTTAGACGTTTAGTATTTGCATAGTTAAATACATACATAATCAAGCTGATATATGTGGAAATACATAGGGAAAAAATACTGAAAAGTTTCCTATAGGTTTCCAATTTCTATATCTATTACATAGATGTGATATATGGGGGCTATTAGGATACTGTATTTAGTAGTACATAAAGTAGTACGATTACTCATGCACTACTAAATGCTGTCCCCAAACCTATTAGTACAGACCTGCGCCTCCTCCTCAATGTTTTTGTGCAGAAATTTCTATCAAAGAGGCGTAGATCTCTGCATATTTAGAACCTGATTACTAGCATAGGTGGTATTTATCTCACAAAATAAATAACAATACCATGGGGTACGTTATTTATCAAGTGTGATAAATAAGAACTATTGCGACTTGTTTGGGAAAATAATATGATTATTTTGATGTTTAATGCAACAAAATCTGCATAACACAGTAAATCCTGAATGGTTTTTACCTGTTGAATTTTGGCAGGTCAGAATATACCGATCATATTGTAATCAGGGCCATAAATATACATTTTGCTAGTAAATGTGGAAGGAATTGAGGATATGGCTGGAAAATTGACAATACTCGTCTAAATGAGAGGATTTTAGAAAACTTTAAGGCTAGGTGTTGGAGAGACATGCTAATACAACATAGGGACCAATTACGATGCTTCTCGGAAGGCTTCCGTTCTGACCGCCTCATTACGATGGAGGCAGTCGGAAAGGAAATCTGCTTGTCATTCCAGCTTGCTTCTGACTGGCTCAGAGAGCCCGTCCGCCAGTCGGAATCCGGCAAGTAATCTCAAGGGCGGGCCTTTCCGTCCTTGAGATTACGTTGACTGTTTCCAACATGGATTCCATGCCGGTCTGTGTGGCATGGAAAACATGTCGGAAAGGGTCTTTAGGGGCCCCATGCAGGGCCCCCTTGGGTGCACAGCCTCCGGTTGGGACTGAGGGGGCACCTATGTTGCTCCCCAGTTTATCCCTTTTTGTAAATAAAAAAATATATATGTATAAATAATTAATAATATAATTATAACTTATTTTATTAATTTAAAAGTTAATAATGCTCTCAAATAAAATATATCAACTTCTATTAAAAATGATTTAATTTATTTCCTCACTTATTAGGCACATGGTCACCCGGGGTGATTTTAATGCTATACCAGCCTTTCTGCATTTCTAAGGTTTTGTATGGAAGTGAGGTTTGGGGGTACATGGCAGTTAACAAAATACAGACTGCACAAAATAATTATTTAAGATGGATTTTGAAAGTCCCCCAGGGTACCCCTCATACTCCATACATGAAGAACTAGGTTTTAAGTATATAACTAACCTGGTGGCTGTCAAGCCTATGTTGTGTTGGGTGAAGATCTGGTCTAGTGAAGAGGCAGCTTTTAACCGGTCAGTAATCTTGGGCTTCCTCTCACTTGACCAAGCATTTAATATCCAATGGTTAAGGTATGTTAAGGAGACCTTCACGGCCCTGGGAAGAGCAGACATTTTCCTGAGACAGATCTAGTGAAACCTCAGGACAATGAATTGGTCAAAGAATTGTTTTTTTAAAAATGCTAGGGCCTTTCGTGAGGGTAAGGAGCTTAGTAAACCCATAGTACGAGGGCATGTCTTAGTTAAATCTGTACAGGGCATAGAGTCTTATCTCTCTATTCTAACTAGTGATTATGACAGATTTGTAATCACCCGTTTTAAACTAAATCTGCTCCACCACCTATTGGCATACCCGGTTGGCTTTGTTTTACATGCAGAAGATAGAGGTCCCTGTGGCTGCGACAATAGGTCTCCATGGAATACCCTGTATTTTGTATTTTTATGTAAATATTTTACTCATCCTAGGTGATTGTTTCTTAAGCCTTTTTTAAAAGATCTGAGATTTAGGCATGCCCATGTAGCTTTATTGTATTTGCAACTCCTGCCTAATGTTTGCATGCTTTTGTTGTCAAGAACTTTCTAAGGACTGCATACAAATCAAGAAATTCTAAACGCGAATGATGGATATAAGGACTTTTGTCATTTTAGACATATTGTGACATGCTGTTTTAAATGAATTTGTTATTGTTTTTTATCTTTGTCTCTTTTATGGTGGTGATTACTGCTGAATAAAGATTATTATAATTATAATTCCACATTTATTTTTTACCAATTTGTAGTACATATTAAATACAAATATTACAGAGGGTGGTCTTTTTTCTAAAATTTTGTTTAAAATTATTAGTCATAGGTTAAAATAATCAACTTATGATATAATATTTTAAGTATTTCGTATTGCGTATCTCAACAGACATGAGCAAAGTTTACACTCATAAATTATATTGTAGAAGACTTTACCCTCTAATCTGATGGGGGGACCTGTAAGTGTACAGCTAGGTATAAATCTATACTTAGAAATAGTACGTAGAAAAAAAGAGTAGAGTTACACCTAGGTGTAGTTGTGAATATACACATGAACAGATATACACATCTGTATTTATCTTTATGAATGGGCACTAATGTAGTAAATGGCATTCCATTTTTACTAGCCTAATGTAAAGACGTTGAAGCTGGCTAAAGATGGTTTAGAGTGCAGAACTTAGTAACAGATCTATTTGTTAAAATATCATGGCAGAGCACACAGTAATCAGACTTTCAATAGTGCATTGTTCTAATTAGGATCTTTTCACTGTGTCCTTTTGGATTTAGAAGAGGGTGATGTGAGATTAAAGTGGATTATATATTTATCATCCAAATTGATCAGTCTGTTTTTCAGCACACATTAAGTGCAAGCAAAACAGCATAATGATAACTGACAGTGCACAGTCTGCCTGTTTGTCTCCAGTCTCTTCAGACACGAGAGGTGTGGGGCAATGCCATCCGCTGCCACTTGTCAGAACAGGCCAGCCAGACCTCCACTGACAGGAGAGTCCAGACCATGCTGATAGTTGTTCTCAAAGAGTCTGTCAGTGTAGAACCATCTCTCATCCCTCAGGTAGAGAGCTGAGCTGTAGCTTAGGATGGGGAGCAGGAGGGAAGCTGCATTGGGGTGTGTGAAAGATTAACAATAGGTCAACTATTAAGTATAAATTGGTGGAAGGTGAAGGGATGGGTACTACAGCATGGTGTGGGTGGGTGGCGTAGGCCAGGTCTTTTTTGTATCTTGGCGAAAGGTGAGGGAAGAAAGCAGTAAATTATGGTGGTAGATGTAGCAAGCCTTCAGGTATTCATTTGGGGTCGGGATGGAGATCCAAGGGAGGTGTAAGAGTATGCAGGATGCCACGTTGAGGCCATGTGGTGCATGGCCATTTGACTCCACTTCCAGTGCAAAGCTCACCCTGTAGACCATCTGTGCAGTAGAAGAGGATCTTTAGGGCCATACAGAAGATGGCCGGCTATTAATAAAGTGGGTGTTTTCCACCTTGGGGTTCCAAGTGACATCATAGACAACTCAAGCTTCACTCCTACCGTCTACTTAATGGCAATTGGAACATAGTATTAGTAAAATTTCAAATATATGGTCTTAGTCAAAGTTGTGACCTTACGTTTAGCAGTAGAATATAAGTTATTCAACAACAGTAAACATGTCACCCACTTGAAACATTTCAGAATATTAGCATCAAATGCACTTGCATGTTATCAAACCATGTCCATGGGCTTGGATGCACTCAGTAGCAAAACTGCACCAAACAGTGAACATTTCATTGAACTTGTCTCAATTTTTCAAAAAGATTACCTAGCAACAACAGAGGACCCAGAAACACAGATCCTGCCACCCTAGAGCCTTGGAATAAAAACCAAGCTCCACACATGCTTTAAATCCATAAAAAAACTCAAGGCATCCATGGCCCCAAGGCACATAGGGTGTTTCTTCCTTAATCACAAGTAAGTGTCTATTTAAACATTATCTTGATCCCTCTACAGAGGCATAATGGGCGGGTTTCCTTTGCCAGCATCTAAACATTTGGGCCTGCTGCCACTGGATAGCAAATATAGCTTTGTTTCCCTTTCTTTAAAAAGCCCGCAAATATTTATTTTTAAACATTGATGCACCTGCTCCTCCTGTAGGTTACCTATGCACTCTTCTTCTCCAGTATAGAGCTCAGGGACAGCGTAGCATGGGTCCTCTGTTCCTCACAATTCCCATATCTTACATGCCAGCAGGCACTCTCAGGTAATAGTATAGAGAGGAAAGATTGGTGGCGCTTTTGGGGGCTCTCTGGCACAGGCCTAAAAGAAAGAAGGCCAGGTGCTTCCCAGTGTGGGACACTTGTAGCTAGTGGCCCACCTCCAAAGGGACAAGATCAATTTTTGAGCACCAAGGTCAGTGATGCTGCTGGTCCACCAGGGAGAACCACAGCCACACTGACCACCAAGAGCTATATCATTTCTCAGTAGGAATTTCCTTCTCCGTTCATTGAGATTAAGGTTGACTGTTTCAGGATTCAGAAGTGCTGCACATGAGCGGCAGGTTCTAAGTGGGATAGCTGTAGCTTACTGGATCGAATCAGATGGGGTTCGTATTTTCTTGCACCTTTTGGGATGCTCTAGTGACCTTAAGTGTTTTTTTAGTACCTACTATACTTTAAATTTTGGTTGCTTTGCTAGTTGCTTTTTCTCAGCTACTGGATGCTGCTGCTTCTGCCTAGTAACAGTGGGCTGAAAAGGTTCTGAATAAACCCTACTGTCCAGTTCCATTCATAGTTCCTGGTTACAGCAAACTCTGCACTCTGTGGCACTGCTGTCAAGTGACCATTAAGTGTGGTCTGAGCCATAACGCATTGTAAATATTGGCTAACCAGCTGTTGGCACATTTAAATCTCCTATAAGACAATAGTATATGGTCTAGAAAACTGAAATAATGGCATTGAAAGTTAAATATCACCTGTAGAGTGCAGCATGTATTGTGCAATGCACTAGTGTGACATGGAAAACATCACTTTAGGCCTACCAGTGAAGCATAACTGCTGCATTCTAAACCTGCAGCGGGCAGGGTTATCCCTGGGAACTTTTAACACATATGTCTTCCAGCGTGGCCTTCTTTGATCCTTCGGTGTCCGTCATCTTTCCCACCGGCTTACGTTGTTCTTGAGGTGGAGTCTGCTTATCATATGCGAATTTCTCAAGTTTGCCCTGTGTGGTGGTGTGCCTGGGCCTCTGTTCGCCATGTTGTAGCACCAGGGACTGCGTCAATCTCCCACAGGGGCTCGGCGCCTGACCCAAGAGGGGACCCCACTTGCGACTTCTGAGTGGTATCTGCGTTGGAATTATCGCTATTACGTCATGTTCAGCGATAGAGGTCCCTCCTCGTGTACTCCGGCGCTTTCACTGTTGGTGGGGTAGGCTCAGGTAGGATCTCGCGTAAGAGTAAAAGAAACTCCCTGTCCTCGTGTGTGGCAAGCACCAGTAACTCCTTTCCACTAATGCTGAACAATACCCCACCGGTGCAGTCCTACCAGCCCAATGAGGGGATACAGGGCAAGGGCGAGGGTTGATTGTACTGAGAGCCGGTGGGCCAGAGGGCCGGCGCACACCTCCCTGCCCCACGTGGCAAGTGCACGGGCTGCCGTGTAGTGCCCCAATCCCAGCCACAGGCTCAAACACTCACGATTCGTCGATCCGCTGTATGAAGCCCCGGAGGCCTGCTGGTCACCCCCTTCACTCCGGATGAAGGCTCCCCGGTCCACTCATCTCCTGCTCGTCCGCTCAGGGGACCCGCTCTCGTTGCGGAGTGTTGCAGCAGCCGGATCAGGTCCGCCGCTCAATATGGCGGCCCCGCCCCCTGAGCCGCGCTGTTCTCCTCTGCGTTGCAGAGCACTTGCCTCTCGTGTCAGCGCCCGATCCGAGAACCTTCTGCCGGTTCGCCCAGGCAGTGCGGGAACCCCGCGGGGGGATGTCGGCAAGCTGGTCGGGGGGGCGACGCTTCCGGTCCTCAGCTCCCGCCGCTGGAGCACTTCCGTCCGGAGTCAGAGTGTGTGCTACGCCGCTGCTTTGGGAAGGACAGTAGGCCCTTACACAGGCCGGTCCCAGGTGCCGATCGTCGGGCTGCCGCTGCCTCAAGACTGCTTCGGTAGGTGCCGTACGGATACCAGATCCAGTCCGCCCCAGCAGAATGACAAATTTGGCGGATGGCAACTGCGGATTAATGTGGGATGCCGCCTCTCTTTGGGAGCCTCCCTAAGCTGCGGCCGCCATCGTGGGCTGCTGGCCACGCCTCCTCAGCACCTTTTATTTTGCTTCAAATTTAACATTTAAAACATAAAGAGATATTCTTATGATTTAATTATTATTTTGAAGTGTTAATGGGATTAGTTCTATTTTCAATTTTATTATTTTATTCCACATTTAAAATGTTTCCTATACTGTGGCAAACATCTTCACCTTTGTGTAAAAAGTTACTGAAATGTTAGCAATAGTAAATTCAGTCTAAGATGTCGCCATCCTCCTAACTGATAGGGTGGAGACAGGCAATTCTAAACTTAGTTGTAAATCTAAACTCAGAAATGGTGAAAAGCACGAAAGGAAAGTGAAATGATGCATGCTCGACACAGAAGAACACTCACAGAGAAACATTCTCAGTGACATAACGCAGTTCTATGTTGCATAATACACATCAAAGAAAGTTAATCACCTAGGAGCAGGAGTATATTTACACAGGAATATTCCTAAACATGTATATCTATCTTTGTGACTAGGCCTCAGTTTCCAGATTCACGATGTGCCAGGCACCCTATATTACGCAGCCCCATATTCGATAAATAATATTTATACAAGAGATGTAACTTGTTCTGTTGTTATTATGTTTGTGTTTATTTATGGTTCACAAGTGAATATTTCTGCCTGCCAACAGTCACGCCAATTTAAATGGTATAACAAGAGATATATTGGCTAAGTTCCATTTACAGTATGCTGTAAACAAGTGCACACAGTTTTAATGGTTGTGAAAATAACAGATGTCCAGCTCTCAAGTCTTAATATTTCATTAATTGACAGATAATGTTCTAAGCAAGATATCTCGCAAATACCTTTAAATTAACATTCTCAGACCCCTGAGTAAACCCCCTAAGGTAAAGTTGTTCATTGTTCATTGTCATTGTTACTTGTAAGTATGGATATTGCCTATGCAACAAAAAATTGTTTCATTACATAATGTGCCTACAGGAATTTAAAAAAAATCTTGTCTTGCTATTCAGCAAGAGCTTATTTGGCATCTATCCTGTGGCATTCCTTTTCTTGAATATGCATCCATCACTTAGACGTTTAGTATTTGCATAGTTAAATACATACATAATCAAGCTGATATATGTGGAAATACATAGGGAAAAAATACTGAAAAGTTTCCTATAGGTTTCCAATTTCTATATCTATTACATAGATGTGATATATGGGGGCTATTAGGATACTGTATTTAGTAGTACATAAAGTAGTACGATTACTCATGCACTACTAAATGCTGTCCCCAAACCTATTAGTACAGACCTGCGCCTCCTCCTCAATGTTTTTGTGCAGAAATTTCTATCAAAGAGGCGTAGATCTCTGCATATTTAGAACCTGATTACTAGCATAGGTGGTATTTATCTCACAAAATAAATAACAATACCATGGGGTACGTTATTTATCAAGTGTGATAAATAAGAACTATTGCGACTTGTTTGGGAAAATAATATGATTATTTTGATGTTTAATGCAACAAAATCTGCATAACACAGTAAATCCTGAATGGTTTTTACCTGTTGAATTTTGGCAGGTCAGAATATACCGATCATATTGTAATCAGGGCCATAAATATACATTTTGCTAGTAAATGTGGAAGGAATTGAGGATATGGCTGGAAAATTGACAATACTCATCTAAATGAGAGGATTTTAGAAAACTTTAAGGCTAGGTGTTGGAGAGACATGCTAATACAACATAGGGACCAATTACGATGCTTCTCGGAAGGCTTCCGTTCTGACCGCCTCATTACGATGGAGGCAGTCGGAAAGGAAATCTGCTTGTCATTCCAGCTTGCTTCTGACTGGCTCAGAGAGCCCGTCCGCCAGTCGGAATCCGGCAAGTAATCTCAAGGGCGGGCCTTTCCGTCCTTGAGATTACGTTGACTGTTTCCAACATGGATTCCATGCCGGTCTGTGTGGCATGGAAAACATGTCGGAAAGGGTCTTTAGGGGCCCCATGCAGGGCCCCCTTGGGTGCACAGCCTCCGGTTGGGACTGAGGGGGCACCTATGTTGCTCCCCAGTTTATCCCTTTTTGTAAATAAAAAAATATATATGTATAAATAATTAATAATATAATTATAACTTATTTTATTAATTTAAAAGTTAATAATGCTCTCAAATAAAATATATCAACTTCTATTAAAAATGATTTAATTTATTTCCTCACTTATTAGGCACATGGTCACCCGGGGTGATTTTAATGCTATACCAGCCTTTCTGCATTTCTAAGGTTTTGTATGGAAGTGAGGTTTGGGGGTACATGGCAGTTAACAAAATACAGACTGCACAAAATAATTATTTAAGATGGATTTTGAAAGTCCCCCAGGGTACCCCTCATACTCCATACATGAAGAACTAGGTTTTAAGTATATAACTAACCTGGTGGCTGTCAAGCCTATGTTGTGTTGGGTGAAGATCTGGTCTAGTGAAGAGGCAGCTTTTAACCGGTCAGTAATCTTGGGCTTCCTCTCACTTGACCAAGCATTTAATATCCAATGGTTAAGGTATGTTAAGGAGACCTTCACGGCCCTGGGAAGAGCAGACATTTTCCTGAGACAGATCTAGTGAAACCTCAGGACAATGAATTGGTCAAAGAATTGTTTTTTTAAAAATGCTAGGGCCTTTCGTGAGGGTAAGGAGCTTAGTAAACCCATAGTACGAGGGCATGTCTTAGTTAAATCTGTACAGGGCATAGAGTCTTATCTCTCTATTCTAACTAGTGATTATGACAGATTTGTAATCACCCGTTTTAAACTAAATCTGCTCCACCACCTATTGGCATACCCGGTTGGCTTTGTTTTACATGCAGAAGATAGAGGTCCCTGTGGCTGCGACAATAGGTCTCCATGGAATACCCTGTATTTTGTATTTTTATGTAAATATTTTACTCATCCTAGGTGATTGTTTCTTAAGCCTTTTTTAAAAGATCTGAGATTTAGGCATGCCCATGTAGCTTTATTGTATTTGCAACTCCTGCCTAATGTTTGCATGCTTTTGTTGTCAAGAACTTTCTAAGGACTGCATACAAATCAAGAAATTCTAAACGCGAATGATGGATATAAGGACTTTTGTCATTTTAGACATATTGTGACATGCTGTTTTAAATGAATTTGTTATTGTTTTTTATCTTTGTCTCTTTTATGGTGGTGATTACTGCTGAATAAAGATTATTATAATTATAATTCCACATTTATTTTTTACCAATTTGTAGTACATATTAAATACAAATATTACAGAGGGTGGTCTTTTTTCTAAAATTTTGTTTAAAATTATTAGTCATAGGTTAAAATAATCAACTTATGATATAATATTTTAAGTATTTCGTATTGCGTATCTCAACAGACATGAGCAAAGTTTACACTCATAAATTATATTGTAGAAGACTTTACCCTCTAATCTGATGGGGGGACCTGTAAGTGTACAGCTAGGTATAAATCTATACTTAGAAATAGTACGTAGAAAAAAAGAGTAGAGTTACACCTAGGTGTAGTTGTGAATATACACATGAACAGATATACACATCTGTATTTATCTTTATGAATGGGCACTAATGTAGTAAATGGCATTCCATTTTTACTAGCCTAATGTAAAGACGTTGAAGCTGGCTAAAGATGGTTTAGAGTGCAGAACTTAGTAACAGATCTATTTGTTAAAATATCATGGCAGAGCACACAGTAATCAGACTTTCAATAGTGCATTGTTCTAATTAGGATCTTTTCACTGTGTCCTTTTGGATTTAGAAGAGGGTGATGTGAGATTAAAGTGGATTATATATTTATCATCCAAATTGATCAGTCTGTTTTTCAGCACACATTAAGTGCAAGCAAAACAGCATAATGATAACTGACAGTGCACAGTCTGCCTGTTTGTCTCCAGTCTCTTCAGACACGAGAGGTGTGGGGCAATGCCATCCGCTGCCACTTGTCAGAACAGGCCAGCCAGACCTCCACTGACAGGAGAGTCCAGACCATGCTGATAGTTGTTCTCAAAGAGTCTGTCAGTGTAGAACCATCTCTCATCCCTCAGGTAGAGAGCTGAGCTGTAGCTTAGGATGGGGAGCAGGAGGGAAGCTGCATTGGGGTGTGTGAAAGATTAACAATAGGTCAACTATTAAGTATAAATTGGTGGAAGGTGAAGGGATGGGTACTACAGCATGGTGTGGGTGGGTGGCGTAGGCCAGGTCTTTTTTGTATCTTGGCGAAAGGTGAGGGAAGAAAGCAGTAAATTATGGTGGTAGATGTAGCAAGCCTTCAGGTATTCATTTGGGGTCGGGATGGAGATCCAAGGGAGGTGTAAGAGTATGCAGGATGCCACGTTGAGGCCATGTGGTGCATGGCCATTTGACTCCACTTCCAGTGCAAAGCTCACCCTGTAGACCATCTGTGCAGTAGAAGAGGATCTTTAGGGCCATACAGAAGATGGCCGGCTATTAATAAAGTGGGTGTTTTCCACCTTGGGGTTCCAAGTGACATCATAGACAACTCAAGCTTCACTCCTACCGTCTACTTAATGGCAATTGGAACATAGTATTAGTAAAATTTCAAATATATGGTCTTAGTCAAAGTTGTGACCTTACGTTTAGCAGTAGAATATAAGTTATTCAACAACAGTAAACATGTCACCCACTTGAAACATTTCAGAATATTAGCATCAAATGCACTTGCATGTTATCAAACCATGTCCATGGGCTTGGATGCACTCAGTAGCAAAACTGCACCAAACAGTGAACATTTCATTGAACTTGTCTCAATTTTTCAAAAAGATTACCTAGCAACAACAGAGGACCCAGAAACACAGATCCTGCCACCCTAGAGCCTTGGAATAAAAACCAAGCTCCACACATGCTTTAAATCCATAAAAAAACTCAAGGCATCCATGGCCCCAAGGCACATAGGGTGTTTCTTCCTTAATCACAAGTAAGTGTCTATTTAAACATTATCTTGATCCCTCTACAGAGGCATAATGGGCGGGTTTCCTTTGCCAGCATCTAAACATTTGGGCCTGCTGCCACTGGATAGCAAATATAGCTTTGTTTCCCTTTCTTTAAAAAGCCCGCAAATATTTATTTTTAAACATTGATGCACCTGCTCCTCCTGTAGGTTACCTATGCACTCTTCTTCTCCAGTATAGAGCTCAGGGACAGCGTAGCATGGGTCCTCTGTTCCTCACAATTCCCATATCTTACATGCCAGCAGGCACTCTCAGGTAATAGTATAGAGAGGAAAGATTGGTGGCGCTTTTGGGGGCTCTCTGGCACAGGCCTAAGAGAAAGAAGGCCAGGTGCTTCCCAGTGTGGGACACTTGTAGCTAGTGGCCCACCTCCAAAGGGACAAGATCAATTTTTGAGCACCAAGGTCAGTGATGCTGCTGGTCCACCAGGGAGAACCACAGCCACACTGACCACCAAGAGCTATATCATTTCTCAGTAGGAATTTCCTTCTCCGTTCATTGAGATTAAGGTTGACTGTTTCAGGATTCAGAAGTGCTGCACATGAGCGGCAGGTTCTAAGTGGGATAGCTGTAGCTTACTGGATCGAATCAGATGGGGTTCGTATTTTCTTGCACCTTTTGGGATGCTCTAGTGACCTTAAGTGTTTTTTTAGTACCTACTATACTTTAAATTTTGGTTGCTTTGCTAGTTGCTTTTTCTCAGCTACTGGATGCTGCTGCTTCTGCCTAGTAACAGTGGGCTGAAAAGGTTCTGAATAAACCCTACTGTCCAGTTCCATTCATAGTTCCTGGTTACAGCAAACTCTGCACTCTGTGGCACTGCTGTCAAGTGACCATTAAGTGTGGTCTGAGCCATAACGCATTGTAAATATTGGCTAACCAGCTGTTGGCACATTTAAATCTCCTATAAGACAATAGTATATGGTCTAGAAAACTGAAATAATGGCATTGAAAGTTAAATATCACCTGTAGAGTGCAGCATGTATTGTGCAATGCACTAGTGTGACATGGAAAACATCACTTTAGGCCTACCAGTGAAGCATAACTGCTGCATTCTAAACCTGCAGCGGGCAGGGTTATCCCTGGGAACTTTTAACACATTGGTTAGGAAGGAGAGTCACAGCCACAAACTAGCTAGTGCCAAACATCAATGTTGAACCCAAGACAACCTTCTCAGAACACTTCCTGGATCCCGTGGAAGAAGAGAAGAAGAGAAGAATGACTGCAACTGATTATTTAGAACTGTGAAGAGGCCTGAAGTGCTAGACCTGCTCCCAAGAGAAAGAAGTGGACTCCAGGGGTCAATTGGTAGACCTCCTGCATGAGTACAAGGATACAACAAGCTACAAGAGGCCTTTTTCCTAAAGTGCCCAACTGACCAGTTGCAACTGGACCTGGACTTAATCTGCTGGTGGCATCTGCTGGAGTGAGTTCGGAACACTAAGGCCCTGATTTCAAGTTTGGTGGTCTGAGGATCGCCATAGTCGCGGGGGCACGGTGGTGGTAGTACAGGCAGCGCTGCACTGTTGGTGCGACTGCCCTATTAGGACCTTGGCAGATGGACTGCCATTGCACCATTGCACCCACCTGTCTGAGGGCTTGGATATGCTTGGTGGTGCCCTGATGCACTGCCAAACAAACAACTTTTCTCACTGCCATTTGTTGCACGGGAAGGAATGCATGACATGCTGCATTCTTCCCATGCAGGAACGTGCACTGGCGGTCCCATGGCGGTGTTGTTTAAGGCTCATAATTAGTCTTTAAACAGCACAGCCACAGGACCGCCATGCCACCTGCCCACCAGACCACAAAATTATTTGTAATCTGGCATGCAGGCGGTGGTAAGTTTCAGCGGTCTTGGAGCGGAGGGGTTTCCCTGAGGTCCTGAAATAAATGAATAACTATAAAGTGCCCTGCTGACCAAAGGCATCTTGGTGCTGAAGCAGCCCTAAATGAACACAAAACAAACGCTACCTAACTTTTATATGTATAGGGCCAAGTTTTCAACTCTTTCCTAAAATACATATGATTGGCCAAACTTTTAATAGTCAAAAGAAGTCTGTTCTACAATTTTTCAGTGGCAGAAGTAAAACTTCTACTTTCCCAAGCTGCTCATGCCAATATAGGCATCACCACATATTCTTGCAGATGAAGAACAAGGTTTTCTACTAGGAACATGCCCCTGAAATCTGAAATTGATGTCTTTTGGTCCACAATTATGTAGGACCTAATGGGCTATGCATATGGCTTTAAAAGCAATGTGATATTTTACAGGAAGCCAGTGCACACAACCACTCCTAACTGCCACTTCCTAGGTGCAACCTTGAGGCATTCCCATCCACCTGCTCATCATTCTGGGAATTTTCAAGATGGCAATCTTAAAGAGGCTCGTGAAATAGCTTTATTTTGAGTCTAACTCATCCCAGGCAGAAATGGATTCTTCCTGCCAAGATTTTATTGGGAATCTCTGCCATGCCTAGTGCCTTCATTCCTCTTTACCAATGAGAACAGCATGCCCAGGCTTGTCAGAGCAGAAAGAGGCAGCTAATCATCTTATTCGCGAGTCTCCCTTACCCACTTCCTCTCTTAGGAAAAGGCTAAAGACTCCAAAGGTATTTTTTAAAGGTAGTGGATTTCAACTGGCAGCAGAACAATAAAAACTTGGACTAGTAGAGTAGTAAAACACCTGTATTTCATTAAAGCTGACAAAAAATGTGTAAAATTCAAAATACCTAACAGATGAATAGAGGGCAGAACGTTCACTGAATATACATTCAGGACCCAAGAAAGTATAGAAAAAGCCATTTCAATTGCTTTTCTATGCTAAAGAAAATAAAAAGAGTTAAACAATTACACATTACACACTTAAGTCAAAAATAAAGGAGGGATTTATTTTTGTATTCCCAATTGAATTTTTAGACCTGAAGAAACTATAACCAACTTATTCTGGGTCCCATCTGTAGTAGGTCTAGGTGAGCACAGATACCACACTGAGTCAGACAACAGTTCTACTAACTCAACCTGCACACATTTGCACATGTGTAAGCATACATGTTTGCACGTAAGCAGCACAGAGACTTGTAACCAGCTGCATAGCAGTGGACCTTATCTTAAAATATGTGTACTGTTGGTCAAAGCTCAAATAATTTCTAACAGAAACTTACTGTGACTGAGCATCAATTAGGGAGACATTTTCACATTCTCACACTGGGGTTCAAAAATCAAGAGGTAAGAAAACAAAACAATGAGGGGGGGTTTATGGATCAGATGAAGTGTATTATTCATTTTAAGCAGCTGTCTTAATAGTGCCTACAACCTAAGCAAATACTGCCTGTTATGTTTTATTCTTTTCATTTCCCTCATTACTATTAGGGTGGCCAACAAAGCACATCTCACTTAAATGGTAACAGGAGCTTTATTTGAAATTTGAAATTTGAACTTTATTGTTTAGTTAATTAAAACCATAACAATTTCGTTAACAGCGCACAACCAAATAAAAAAAAAAAATAAACTTTTAAAATATTCATTAAAACAGAAAACAGTCACATTAAAAATTTAGTAATTAAAACAAAAATGAGGTGTGAGGAATTAGCCATCAACAATTTGAGGACTTCCAGCAGTTTTAAGGCGATTCTCGAATCTCTGCAAGAACTTTACCAGCTTGCAGTGTATTAGAGGGGCGGTTGAGTCCAGACCTCCAAACAGGAGCTTTATATGCAAGGCTTTGTCTCTGAAAACAACTAGTACTGTTCTCCACATAATGTAAATGTGGGATACTTGTAAAGCGCACTGTTACTCTACCCAAGTGTCCTGGCGCTGTAGACCGCTGGGGAACCCGTCCTGGTTTTCCCTGTGAGATGGTCCCTTTCTGGGTATCTCCAGGGTGAAACCAGGCATCCGTGGGGGGCCGTTGTAGAGATGAGGCAAGCTTAATGCCCAGAGTTACCAAGTGTGTTCCCTGGTTAGAGTAGGCACTGAGGCGAGAATTATCGAGTCCGTTGACCCTGGTCCAAGACCCTGCCGCGTCGGGAATCAAACCCTGGTCCCGGGCCGTTCTCTGCTTACAGGTCTGCCGGCTCTAACCAGTGAGCCACACCTCTCCACATACCAGTGCCTTTTATATTTATGTTATTATTGTGTGTAGGGGTTGAATGCACACCAGTGAGGTAGTGACCTGTCACAAGGAATCAAATGCAGAAGCTAACAGGTAGATGTTACTAATTTATGGTCAGAGTTACTAGGAAAACATTCAAATCTAAGGGGAGTGTTTAGGTCTAAAAACCACTGACACGTCAATGTTTTCCTTGTACTGAGGAAGAACACTGCAGAGTAAAGTAACCCAAACAGTAAAAGCAGGGCCCCTTACTTTTCATATTTATGTTTTGGAACCATGAGTGTAATCTCACTTTCCTACTTTGCTTGTATGACCTAGTGAGCCCAGGGCCCATCCATATCATTATATTATTGAGTGTTAGCAGGGACAGAATATGTTCTGCGCAGATTTTTCTTGGCCAGGCAAACCGGCAAAAATAAGCAGAACATAGTTTCCATATTAGTTCAAGGCTGCCAAGCTTTATTTTTACGTTTAGTGGTGGGAATGTGTTGAGTCAAAACTCTGAGGATCCCTTATAGGTGATTCTCCACTTTATGTGTGTGATGTGGATGACCTAGGGTACTCCTGTACCATTCAACTACAATATTGCATCTTTCAATCCTGAGTCAGGTCTCTCTATTTTTACATTTGGACCATTTATCACAATCAATTGATGATCAGTCCATGCCACTCTTATTCGCAGAACATTCCCTTTCATGGGAGCAAATCGCAGGTTATTGAACCATGGATCTAGCCTCCTTTTTGGACCACATATCAATCATGCACAACATGTTCTGGCTTTAGTAAAGAAGGGCATATTTTGTGCACTAAAATTTTCACTTATGCTGGTTTTTTAGGAGAAACCCTACTGTTTGTGTGTAGTTCTTCAAGCAGTCACAATTTGACATTGAACCCATACCCCTAGTTAGGGCCCAGTAAAATTAAAACCTCTCCCCAGAGTTGAGTGAAAGTACTGAAAGTGGGCAAAGCTTCTCAACATTAATCAACTTTACCTGAGGATAAGTTTGGCCTCTCAACCTCTTATTGGTTATAGTCGGGTATCCCACCCAAAATGGGTGAACGTCGCGCAGCAGACAATGGACTCTAAATACCACGGGATGTCCGGCAGCAAGTGAGCCAATAAGCAGCTGCCACTCAGTAGTCGTCTGCTCATAACCCAAAACATCAGTAAGAACTTTTTCCCACTATCACATAGGGAACCCTTTTAACTGCCTCCTCCTCCCCTTTTAGTTTTGCATTTGCTAGATTCGCACTTCGCAAGGTTGGACAAGATTCAGAAAACAAATAGCACATTTAGGAAATGTTTGCGTTCACAACCCCCGTAATCTTAAGCCAAAGCGAGAATCTTGAATGAATTGAGTGTCAAAGAACGACTGTTGTACACCTTTCACACTAAAACTTCGGCTATATATACCAGTGGCGGCTCACACAGTTAACGCGTGGGATGGCGAGGCGGGACTGGGTGGGGGGTTAGTGGAGTGTGACATATGACGGGAAAGTTGAGAGTAAATAAATAAATAAAAGCATTGCCCTGTCACACTCCACTACCCCCACCCAGCCCCCACCCAGCCCATCCCACCTCGCCACCCCACAGCATTACCTGTGCGAGCCGCCACTGATATATACACTTACTCTATATATTTTTGGTGCGTAAATTATGCTTGTGTTTCTGAGGCCAGTACATTTTGAGCACCACTCTAATGGGGTGCAAAAATAGGGTTTGGAGAGACAATTAAAAACTGTGCACAAACAAAATGCTAAACTTGAAGGTGTTTTAGAATCAAAGCGTACTTTTGTTTATTTCCAGGATTACAACAGTACAATTCGGCCGATCAAAAATATTTTAAAAAATGTTCATTCGTTTTATCAATGGGTGAACAATTTGTGAAATAAGGTGTGCATCTTTTATCAATTAGTGATTGTGTGTGTGTTTCATCCATTAATGACGGATGAATTGTTGCATACAAATAAAAACCTATGGGGCAGATTTATTCTTTTTTCACGTAGCGCACTGCAGCAGCCACAAATGCTGCGCTGCGCTACATGAAAAGGAAGGAGGAGGAGAGCGCCCTATCCAGGGCCGGACTGGCTACCGGGCAGTTGTGTGTGCTGCCGAGCAGGGGGATCATTTCGTTGATGGGGACCTGTGTGTGCAAAACGAAATTCGTTTTGCTTTTTTTTATTTCAAAGCGCACGCAGGTCCCCATCAACGAAATGAGCTCACACCACGGAGAAATACTCCCCTTGCTCGGCAGCACACACAACTGCCCGGTAGCCAGTCCGGCCCTGGCCCTATTTACTAAAAAAAGGCACTCTCCTCTCACTAGCGCCAGTGCTGAAATCAGCTGCCGTGCGCTACGGAGACACCTTTGCGCCATGGTGCAATGGTATCTCTGTGATTCTAGCAGGGGTTTTGTACTGGAAGGAACCCTTCAAGTGCAAAATACTATGCACAGAATTACTTTAACCATTTTCACACCTTGTATGTGTGCTGTAAAGTGCAGCACACATGCAAAGTCGAAAAAGGAAGGAGAAATGAAAGCAATCTACTTTATTTAGAAAATTTGGTTTAGCTTGAGACACCTTGTGAACGCCCATGCACCACACTTGGTATGCCCCCACGACGCAAAGTAATGCAAAGCAGTGCATAGCTGCTTTGCATTACTTTTCCATTATTGCAAGCGCTAAACAAGTTTCCTGCTGGAAAGTAAATTGTGAAAAAAAGATTTTGCGCCGATTTGCGTTACTTTTGTGACGCAAACACGGTGCAAAATCTTAGTATATCTCCCTCTTTGATTGCAGGATCAGAAAAATTAGCTGAAACAATTCATTAAAATACCGTGTGCGTTCCTGACTACGGTCTGGGGTTCTGAATGTAGCGCATCCCATCAAATCACCCTTAAGGTGTTTACTCCCAGAAGACTCAGCCTTTATTCAGGCTTTAGCTAACAGCGCTGCACGCCCATGTCAGGCGTGATTTAAGCTATGCATGAAACTAACTGTTATAGATTTCCACAGCTTACATCTAAGATAGCAAACATTCAGGCTAATTGGACTCACTATCTCTTGTTTTCATTAGCTCATACCATAAGCTTCTCTTGCACTAATTTAATGGGGGAGATGACTGATAATGCCATGATAAATGGTTGGATACTGTGGGCCTGTCCCACCTGCTGATTCTACATTTTTTTCAGTTTATTGATTTGTCAGCAGAATACGTTGTGCATATATTTTAATCAATTTTTTTAAACGTGGCTACAGTGTTACCTTAGCATGCTGAACATAAGGATAAGCATGGCTATACAGATAATCAAAGCAGGGGCAAACACCTTGTCATATTTGAATGATTTCATTGCTTCAGGCGAGTTTTCCAAGCTAAACAATTGGGGAGAGTTGCTGAGGTTGCATCACAAGGATTTACACTGTATATAAAAAGTGCAAGAGAAAACGTAGAAGGATTACAAATAGTTGCACCAATTCAGATAGGAATGTCTTCGAACTATTGTATTCAAGCCAGTCGGAATGTAACACTTGATTTCAACATTCTTAATTCAAGAGTTGAGTATCATTGATCATCCTATTAACCCGTTTCATGCGCCCGCCATTTTGCGGAAGTGCGGCACTGGGCAGGTAGTGCTGCCGTCGGCCAATGGCCGACGGCAGCATGGAAGGGGTTAAGGCCTCCTCTTCTTAAACTTGCGGCAGTACAGAATAGCTCTTTCCATAGCGGGGTTAGCATGAGAAATTGGCAGTGTACCTTACCCTCTGTGCTGTTGACTTTCCCCCTCTTATGTGAAATAATTAAAGTCCACGCCTCTCTTTTCCCTTGTCTCAGTCCCTGTATTTACCTACACGTTTTCTTAAGTTTAAGAGTATGTGTGTATGTTTGTATGTATATATATATGTATATATGTGATATTCATATAGCTCAAATCTAGCCGAAGTACAACAGACCGCTGTAAATGGTCAAAGGCAAAATAACAGTTTACTTGTGAGAGGAGGGATAGCTGGTTTGTGGACTTTTACTGAGGTTCTATTGGTGGATATGGGTATATCGTTTCAAACCCTGGGTGCATAGTTTTCGTAGTTAACTGAAAATCTTTAAAGATTGGCACAGATTTTACATTTTTTTTAATACTCTTTATTCATTTTATGCACAAAACAACATACAGCTGGAAATACGACATAGTAAAGTACCTGTTGTAGTACATCTCCCTTTGCATTATTGTGCCCGCTAGGTGGAGGGGGACAAATTGCCGTACTCGACATTGCAACTAAACTATAAATGACATTATTTCACCACAAAGGTTGCCATCCAATGTTACTATACAAAGCTGCAACAAAACCTAATAAAAAAATTAAAACATATTACCACCAAACTAGTGTGCCTGTCCTATGATTGTCAAAAATATGTTCCTGCTGATTGTGCCGCATGTGCTGAGTGCGGACCATCAGAGTCCTGCTATGATGGATACTCCAGTGGGAGTAAAATGAGAGAGGAGTCTTACAGTGCAGGTGCCGCATTATGTGTAGGTGCGATCGGGACAGGCCGGGAGTGTGGGGTTACTGTATCTATCCACCGTGCCTGCATATGTGTAACCGAACACTCTGCTGGTGTGTGTGCCCTAGTGTAGATGTTCAGGATGTCCCGGTTGCATCACCCAGTTGCAACGTCAGTACCACTACCATATCAGCTGTGGTCATTAGAATCACAGAGGCTAGCTTCTATAGTAGTTACATAGTGCAGAAAGTCTACAGGTTGCGTCCGAGTCATTGGGCGTAGGGGATGAGATGTCAGTGTCACATGTGCAGCTACCAGGGCACGCAGGAGGGTGTTTTAACCAGTGTCTAGTGGAAGGCCTTGTCGGGGATTTCCAAGCCATGGCCAAAGAACGTTTGGCCAGAACCAGCGCCAGGTCAATACATTCGTTGATGTTCTTATGACTTGCATTCCGTTTTGTGATTCCTAGCAAGTAGTGTGCGCCCTGAGTTGGAACTATGATTCCTGTTGCCACCGTCAGTATATCAGATACTTTCTCCCAGTATGTTATAATGTGAGATCACGTCCAGACCATATGCATGAAGTCAGCGCTCGAGTCACGGCAGCTGTGACAAATGTCGGTGGAGGTCGGATACATTCACGCAAGCCTGTGTGGGATTAAGTGTGTATGATGCAAATAATTGAATTGCGTGAATTTCAGTCAGGAATTCATTGAGATGGTCTTGGGGTTTCCCACACACTGTTTCCATTGCTTGTCTGTAATTTCGATTTAGAGTGCTACTGTCCAGTAGTCGCATAATGGGGACAATGAGGGTGCTGTGTCAGTTCTGAGTGAATTATAGATATCTGTGATGGCTTTCCTGCCTGATGCGTGTGTCAGTAGAGTCTGCAAGGCTTCAGAAGTTGGTGGTACCATGCTAATGTCACCCCAGATTCATGTTGCCTGTTGTGTTAGTGTCGCGTACAGTAGGAATGTTCCTGGTGACACACCATAGTCGTCCGACAGAGTGTCAAAGTTGCATAGGGCGGAGTCTGTAAATAAGTCTCCCCATTGTGTCAGGCCAGCTGCCTGCCATTCAGCCAATTTTGGGCGTTTTAGGCGGGTATCAATGTGGTGACGTCTCAATGGGAAAGTCTGGGGCGTACTGTGGACGGTGACGTTTGGGCACGACGTAACGAAACCAGGCAGTATGAGCTTCCCGTAGCAGTGTGCAGCCCTCAGTCCTCTGGAGCTGAGTTTTAGTGCTGTATAGCCATTCAAGCAGGTCTGGTTGCGCTAACGCCATTGCCCAAGTATCTAATTCATCTAAATTCTGCTTTGCCAACCAGTGCATAGGCCATTGAAGCTGCGTGGCCGCATAGTATAGTTCGTAATCTGGTGCTCCTAAACCTCCCTCTGATATAGGGAGATGCAGCTTAGAGAGTGCTACCCTTGCCCTGGAGTTGCCCCATATCAAGGAGATTAGCAATGACTGTAGTTCGTGGAACAATTTCCGAGGCGGTCTATAGGGGAGGACGGTGAAGAAATATAGGAACCTAGGGAGGAGGAGCATCTTGGATATGGCTATCCGGCCCATGGAGGATAGCGGGAGGGTAGCCCAGAACGGGAGAGTCACCCTGGTGCTGGTGATCGCCTTCCCCAAGTTGCCATCCAACAAATCAGAGGGAGAATGGTAGACCTGTACTCCCAGGTATTTAAAGGAGTCATACGCCCTGGCAAGAGGGGCATGAGGTTGCCGCTGTCTCTGCTCGATTGGGATGGGGGACATCGGGAATAAGACAGACTTATCCCAGTTGACTTTCAAGCCCGACAGCGGTGCATGGGTGTCTAGTAATGTGACTAGGCCATCGAGCACCTCGTCCTGATTGCATAAATAAATCAGTGCGTCATCCGCATATAGTGACACTATATGCCACTGCGTATGCACTCGTATGCCCCAATCTAGAACATGACTTCGAAGCACGCAGGCCAGAGGCTCCATGGCCAGGGCGAAAAGAATTGGTGAAAGTGGACAGCCCTGCCTTGTGCTGTGCTTGATATCAAAGGGCGGCGAGATGACGTGACCCGTTTTCACCCTGGTGCATGGGCTAGCATATAATATTTTCACCCAGCGGAGGAATTTAGGGCCTATGCCAAAACGGGCGAGCACCGCCTGTAGGTATCCCATCCCAGGGTGTTGAATGCCTTTTCTATATCTAAGGCTGCTATCCACTGTTGCCCGGGAGCTGTTTGGGCCCACTCTAGGAGTTTGAACAAGCGTCGCATGTTCAGTCCCGTGCTCCTACCAGGGACAAACCCATTTTGGTCTGAGTGTACCATTAGAGGAACAGACCCCAGCAGCCTATTGGCCAGCAGTTTACTTAAGATTTTATTGTCCGATGTAAGCAATGACAACGGACGGTATGAGCCCATGAGGAGGGGGTCCCTGCCAGGGTTAGGAAGGACTACGAGGATCGCCTCTAGGAGAGAAGGAGGTAATATACCTCTGTCAAAGGATTCTGTAAAGATAGTGAGCAACCGGCACAGATTTCACTTCAGCTATGAAGAATGAACTCCAGTCCAGATACTTCTAACCATTTGTGGCTGCAGATAATTGAACAAACAACTGCAGAAGGTAGCCATGATTTATCATTATGAAGTGGGTACACCATATTCTTCCAGGTGTAAAATCAAAAGGTCAGAGGAGATACAGACAGATAGAAGTATGGCAATGGGGCACCAAAGGGACAATCTGCCAAGCAGCCGGATGTCAGTGATTCCCAAACATAATGGGGCATATGTACAGGGGGATTGCGTCACCGGAACATACCTTTTTTTAATGTTTCAGTGGCGCAGTGCACAGCACCATATTTACTAAGTGACGTTAAGCCACTTCTCTCCAAAGAGAATCAAAAAGGCAGCACATTTCCCTGGGATAGAGTTAGATGGTTGGATGGCACTTTAATCACTTTGTTGTGTTTTAGCTGGACTAGTTGGCTTGTTGTATTATTGGAAGTATATGAGCTCCCCATCATCATGGCTTCGGGCACTGATGACATTGGAGCTGATTAAGAAACAAATTCATTAACTATTCACAGACTTTTTTGCTTCTACACATTAACCATTTAAATTAGTGTATGGGTTCACAAAGCTTTCTCTAGTTGTGCTTGGAAAGCTGGACCAGTGATAGTGAAGAATTGTAAACATTGCACATTTAAATAATGTGGAAGTCACTACAATAGCAATTATTTAAAATAAAACAATTCTGTTCATGGATAAATATTTTTCCCAGTGGAGAAACCATTTATCATAGACTCGCACAAAGATTGGCGGTATTCCATTACCTTTTCTGCCCACAAAATAAATTTAGGTCCTGATTATGACTTAAGCTGTCTTACTGCCAGCCCGCCATGCCGACAGTCCAATAAACGTTGCCAAGCCAGCGCATCCCAACCGATTATGGCAGCAGTCCTGAGGCAGTATTCCCGCTCACTTCCTGAGAAGACGGAAGGACCGCTCAAAAATGAGGGCGGTCCCCATCTCTCCATCATCGTAATGAGGCTCTTAGTTGTGTCTACTCCTGTTCACAAATATCTTTGACACTTGCAAAGATTTTGAAGCCACTATGAACAGGATCTACATCATTCTTAAGTAAAAGTAGAAATGAAGTGTATGGGATCCTTTTCAGATTAGTATAGTGTCACACACACTATGGTGTGCTACATCCCAAGTAAGAATATCTGTCTGGCACATTGATGTGTCAGAACTTATTTGGAACACAGAAGATGGTTGTTAGCCAGCATATTAAAGTCTTTCTGCTGTCTGTTATCAGTAAATTAGAAGACCTTTTTCTACTAGCCTTCACGTAAATCTCTCTGGTCAAAATGTGTTCCAGCACTACATGGACATGTTCCCTAATTTGGTACAACAAATAGTGTTTACAGAGTTACTTGGACTTACTCCAGCTGGGAAGTACACTGAGTTAAAGTGCTTGGTAGCGGCTAAGATTATGCACCCAAAAATAGATGCTTATCACACAGGACTTTGACCCAAATTGTGCGGTTGCTAAAAATCCAGGGCCTTATTTATGAGGGACTTGCGCCGCCGGTGCGTCACTTTTAACATGGGAAAAAGTGACGCACCGGTGGCGCAAGGCCTTCATAAATAAGGCCCCCAGTCCTGAAGGCCTATAAGTTTGGATTTGAAGAGTCCTCTAAAGGAACGTGAAAAACAGCTCTATGTGAACATTTCTATTCTGACTTTTGAGGTATTTTGAAGGACAAAATTACTGAAATCAATGGATTAGACTGTCAGACATGAACCATTAGGCTGGCCTCCTACACTTACATTTTGAATACTTTCAACTTTAAAAATGTTGAATGTGATCCACCACTGCTCCTCATTGCTTCTAATTCAAAATACTAAGTGTGCTCCACTCAAAATAACACCAAGATGTTTGACATGTTAAATTGATATAACCTGTGTACAGCAGTGATACAGTGGAAGGCGAAAAGAAATACATTTATGTTGTATGTCATTGTCCTTGGTGTCGTTCAATTGTCAAGAGCATCTCTTTGCATGTGATTTACTAAGGTAGATTTGGTTGTAAATATAGTTTTATGAAAGAATTCACCTTTTTAAAGACTGCCAATAATCTACAAAGACAATCCTGGTGGGCGAACATGGGGCAAGTGCGGGCATCTCCTTCACAAGTACAGATAAGAAAAAAGTGTGCATTTGCACTGGGGCCTCTTTCCCCCTTTTTACATTTCTCATCTATAGAGAACTCGATGCAGGGGAACAAGACCTAATCGGAAGAATCATATGTCACACCCAATAATACACCTGCAAACTGGAGACTGATGCAGCTTTCAAGGGCTACTACTGGGAATGTTGGTGAATACCAAAAAGTAGTAAATCTGCACCTGCACAAAGACAAATACCTAACGGTTCAGATTTACTACTTTTTTAGTGAATTGGGCAATTAGTGTTTTGTAAAACTTTGAGTTGGCATGCACTTGAGATCTTCTATTGCTTTTAAAATAAATGCAATTATTTCTTGCTTGATGTATTCAATAAAAAAAGTGGACTTTATAGTTAATAATTCTAAGGTTTATTCAGATTTTGTAACTAATTTGAGTATGTATTAAACAATTTCAAATATTAAGGGGCCGAGTATGATGTCAGATGGAAGCTTTGGCCCAACACCATCTCGTAAATAGGACCAACCGAACTTTGGTCGGCGGTCCCCGACAGCCTGATTTGGATGCGACCGAATACTGTTAGGTCACATTCCATCATTTCCCTATGGGTGCATGTATTACGGCCGTAAATCGGCCGTAGTACATGCTTCCATAGGGAAATGGAGGTGGTGTTAATCCCTGCACACAGGGTGTTGGCATTAACAGGGGGGCACCATAGGTGCCCCTTGGCCCCAACTGGAGGCCGTGCACACAAGATGGCCCTACTAGGGCCCCCCAAACTTCCTTTCCAACAGGGTTTCCATGTCCGAAAGGTTGGCATGGCAAACCTGCTTGAAACCCTGCATCATAAACCCAAGGGTGGAATGATCCCCTTTGGGATTACGGGCCGGCCTCCGACTGGCTGATGGGCTTCTTGAGCCCGTCGGAAGCCAGCCAGAATGACCGGCCAGTGTCAATTCCGACCAGCTGATTCATAATCATCCGGTTGAAATTGAAACTGACGATGGCAGTTGGAAAGATTCCTACTGCCATTGGAATAAGCAACTAGGTGAATAATTAAAATAAGTTAAAACTACCAAATGTGACTGATTAAAGGTTCTTTAAAACTATAAGAGTTTTCTTCCATTAACCAATTATAACTTTCAGACTGCCTCATATGCTTGCTCTCTTCACACATTTCAAAATTAAACTTTAAAAAATTGTAAGCACATTTCTAGCCTTAAAAAAAATCATACCAATTAGTGTAGCTGTTAATGCACTAATTTCTTCTTTACCTTAACCAATGCAAACATTTAAAAATAAGGATCAAAACATATTTTCCAGAATTATAATTGGCTATATGCTTGAAAATGATTCCACAGCTTGGCAGTATAAAAGGACTGCAAAAGTTATTAAGCATTTTTAATATGTTTGGAGGTTTATCTAAAGGTTCAAGTTAAAAACAACATAAAAGATAATTGTGCCTATTTTAAAAATTACTCAAGCCTTTTCACACTAATGACCGGTATTTCAAAACCGATGAGCAATATCTGATCCCCATTTAAAAAAATATTTTAATACATATATTATTATTATTATTATTATTGTTGTTATTATTATTGTTGTTGTTGTTATTATTATTATTATTATTATTATTATTATTATTATTATTATTATTATTATTATGTGTAGTAGCAAAGGTAACAGTGGTACTAGTAGTATATATAGTTTTAGTAGTAGTCTCTGTAGGTAATGTGTGTTATATGTCTCACTTTCTGCAGAGATTGTCCTTAAAATACAATGGTAAACTCATTAGATCTAAAGTAATGGTCTGACAGCACCACTTAATCTTTTCACACAGACATTTGCTCTATCTATCTATCAAACCCGTCATCTCACTTCCTTCCCAGACATTGTAGCCAAACTGTAGATCAGAGATCACAGATCTAGGTTTCATTCTCTTGCCAGCTGCAACATTGCTTCTTGCTTCGGAGTGGAACCTGCATGAGGATCTGGTACAACGATATTATAGGATTAACATGCCCATTAGGTGCTCCCCTCACTGAAGCACAGTTAAAATTCCTTCCTTCAGCCAGACCGGCAACCAAGATGGTCGCCCGGGCTCCCGGCTCCGCCGGCTCTCCTCTCCCGCCGCCTGATTCCATCGCCCACCCCGCACAGCTCCGGTGCTCCCGTGTGTCGGATGGGGCGCTAAGCAGATGCGTCCGACTCCGAGGGATTTCCGTGCCCTGAAAGCGAAGCTGCGGACCTCCGTGATTTTGGCCTGCACGATCCTTGAAGCCGGGACCCCGCGTGATCTCGCAGCCGCCTGAGAGTGCACCAACAACGGCCGCACGGACCCAGAAGGTACCGGTGAACCGCTATGCAGCTCAGCCCGCCCCCGAGAACTTGGCTTTAGCGCTGCCCCGTGGAACGTGAGGGCAAGTCACATGCTGTCCTTCAGCGCTGGTTTGGTGTCCCCCCCCGATGGAGTTGGTCGTTTACCAACTGCTTTTGCTACTCTGCTGGGACTTTGCTTGGCCCGAAATGCGCTGCCTACACTCTGCATCACAGTTACTTGGAGCTGGTTGCGGAGCTTTACCGCTGTTGCACCATCCTGACTGCGGGGGCTCGTATGTGCTCACACGCCACGAAGTGGGGGCGATGCCTCTATAGTGTACCAACGTTGGGGAACTGTTGACACCATCCCCCCTTTCCTGACAATTTTTGCTTTCCTTTCTTTCTTCTTTTCTCTTTCTTGCGGGTCTGATTAGAGGTGACTCTCCGTGCGTTTCCTGGTTCAGATAAATGGTGTATGTTTTTTTTTTAATGCTTTATTACACGGCGGGCGGACATGGTTTAGGTGGGGACATGTAATGTTTATTGAATATCCTGTTTCTACGTCCTGACATGAATATCCTGCCTACGATGGTCCTGCTGTGAATATCCTATTTCATGTGTAACCCTGGCTTTGGAAAGGTCTAATTGTGCGGCATCAGATCCTGCTCTTCTTTAACTTTAATTTAAAAAAAAAAAAAAGAACTTCCCTAATCCTGTGGCCATATTGGTACTGAGTTCTCCTGAGTTACAGCATAGATTTGTGAGGTGTACCTTTGTATTGCTCCTGTTTTACATTGTTTGCATACTCTACCTCTATACCTATGTTCAACCGTGACGGTTGGTAGACTTTGAATGTACCTGCTTAATGCTAATAAAGGTTATAAAAAAAAAAAATAATAATAATTCCTTCCTTCCAGTAGGTAACCCACACAACAAGGACACCCTCAGGCGTGCTAGTGTTTTAAGGACTTTAAAAACAAATATGTGACAACCAAGTAAAGGTGGACCACTAAAGTGATACTATTTAACTCTATAGTTTGGGGAGGATCAGGAGCAATCATTGTTATCAAACATGGTAAATTTTCTAAACTGCAAGTCCATTCTATTTTGTTTTTCAACCATTGGGCACAGGATTTATGGCTGACCGCAAACCTGGTCCTACAAATATATTTAAATTAATACATGAGAGTGTAACTTGTATGCATATGTTTATTTCATTCTCATCTGTAAATTTTAATGGAAACTCTTGGCCACACACTGTCTTTTCCGTGATTCTGAACTTGCAGTGATATTTGGTTGTTTTGTGGATCAGCATAATTAGTCCATCTTGTGCAATAGTCCTCAGAGGACAAATATGGGAGGATTTTGGTAATTGATTGTGCATTGATCTGCCCCCTTCAGGGATCTCAACAGATTGCCGAGGTCCAGGTTTGTGTTTAACAATCTACTTCACATTAGAACATCTCATTATGCCCGGCCAAATTCTTGGCGAGGATGGCGGAGGTAGTCAACCCGTTGGTTAACCCTCTCCTGAATCGCTCCCTTAGCCTAGGTGAGGTTCCTGTGGCGTGGAAGCGGGCTATGGTCATTCCTTTGATTAAAAAGCCCGGTCTGGCTCCTGAGGTCTTGGCCAATTATAGGCCGATTTCTCTTCTTCCGGCCTTAGCCAAGACCCTGGAGAAGCATGTTCACAGCGTGCTTTCCAATTTTTTGGAAACCAACGACCTGCTTCACCCTACTCAGTCGGGCTTTCGCCCTAATCTGAGTACGGAGACGGCGCTGTTGGAGGTCTCTGAGGCCATCAAGGAGATGCTAGATCTGGGTGGTAGAGCGATGTTGATCATGCTCGATCTGTCGGCGGCCTTCGACACCGTCCCCCATGGGGGTCTCCTCTTAAGACTTCATGAGATCGGTCTGAGGGGGACGGTGTTGAGATGGTTTACATCTTTTCTAGCTGGCCGCCGACAGTCGGTCTGGGTTTCCTCGGCTTCCGCCGAGATGCCGCCATTGGGAGTCGGAGTCCCGCAGGGCTCGGTATTGAGCCCGACTCTGTTTAACATCTTCATGACCCCATTGGCGGCCCTGGCGGAGTCCTATGGAGCCCAGATCGTATCCTACGCGGATGACACCCAGCTGCTCTTCACCTGCCGGAAAGGGGAGGATTTTGACGGAGAGAGTATCTGTGAGTGCCTTGGGGCTGTTTTCAAATGGCTCCAACTAAACAGCCTCAAGTGCAACTCAGATAAATCGGAGGTACTCTTCTTCGGTTGCCAATCCGACCCGGACTGGCAGATGTGGTGGCCGACAGACATGTCTCCTCCGAGCCAGTCGTCGCAGGTAGCAAAGAATCTGGGGGTCAAAATTGACAACGGTCTGACCCTCAGATCTCAGATCCTCACTCTTACAGGCTCGTGTTTTGGACTTCTCCGCATGTTGCGGAAGTTCTTTCCGCTGCTCTCAGAAGATCACAGGAGGATTGCGGTCCAGGCCTTGATTGGTTCAAGATTGGACTATGCTAACATCTTATATCTTGGCCTGCCCGAATACCTCCTGCAGCGGATGCAGGTGGTCCAAAATGCGGCGGCTCGCGCCATTTTTGGCTTGCATAGGCGAGCGCATGCTTCTGGCCTGCTACAGGCACTCCATTGGCTGCCTATCCGACAGCGGATAGTTTTTAAAACTCTGACCCTTGCCCATAAGGCCTTTCACTCAACTGGGGCTAAATACCTGCAGAAGAGGCTCAAGCAATATTGCCCGTCGCGATCTTTGAGATCTGGATCACAGCTTCTTGCCGTTGTACCCCGTGTGAGGAAGGCTCGACTGGGAGGTCGTTCCTTTATGCTTCGGGCTCCTCAGCTTTGGAACTCTCTGCCTTTTTTGCTACGAAGCAACTCTAATTTGCTATCTTTTAGAAAGGCCCTCAAAACCTGGCTGTTTGCCTCTTTGATTTTACAAAACAATTAAAATTCTTTCTGTGCTTCCCTTTTTATTCTTTATGTGTTATGTTTGCTTTTAGGATGTCAATAAAGCGCCGGGACACTCACTGAGTAGCCGTGCGCTATAAAAATCACAAATAACATAACATAACATAACATAACATTATACAAATGCTGTAGGAGCTACCTTTCCAATTGGACGCATTTATATGTTATTGCAATATAAATGAGATTAGGCATATTCAAACACTTGCTTTATTCAGGATCCTCATCTGCTGTATATTTTGCACATTGCATTTTGCACATGAACGTTATATAACTAGTATTTGAACATTATGTACATAGTTACCCCTAAAAAAGGTTAATGTATAGAAGTGCAGGTTTAAAACGTCCTACACATGTCTCCAGTAAACTGGATATTATCCTATGCTTGCTATTTTTTCTCATTGCACTCTTTTCAAGAAAGATATGCATACATGTTACTTTTAGAGTGAATGTCTATCTTTTTTAAGTTGCCGGACAGTAAATTGTGGTCGACAATGTTGACCTAGTAAGTATATATTTACTATTCATAACTCCACACCTACCTACGTAGGCTTACCTTGTGATATCATGTGATACAGGGATGCTATTCCGTTTTTCCTCTCTTTGATTTTCTTAATGGTGATGAGCTAAATTTAGAAGAAAAGTAATTGAATAATCGAATATTTTGAACCCTCGCCCAGTGTTCATTCCTGGTATACGACCTAAAATCAAAAATCGATGAAGCTGTGTTAAACATCCTTAGCGAACTTCTCCAATAATACTTTGGATTTACTATGAGAGGATAATTCTGCCACAAAAATTCTCCTGCAAAAAATGTCTTTTTACAGCCAGTTTAGTCAGATAGGGGTATGCGCAAAAGCTTCAAAATTCTCAACTTCACAAAATCAGAGAGGTTGGACTTTTGCACAACGACGGCAGAATTGTAATTCATCACGACCTAATATTTAAACCTATTTTATACCTGTTGACTGAAACGCTCATTCTTCCAAAATCAGCAGAAAAGTGCTACTTTCATTCTGCCACAGTTGGTGATCTGAGATAAACTGATATTTATAAACAGAAACGGTGCTGAATGCAGACTTGTTGAAACAAGTGCAATTGTTTCACAAAGTGCACCAATGGGGAAGCCAAGGCCTTACATCTTTCTGGTTTCAACTAAATACTTTTGACATTTCCAGGGCACTGAGTCATAAAAAAGAAAACATGCAGCAGAGGAATCATATTCCGTACTTGAAAAAGCAATAAAGAAGCCGAATTTCTATTGTAACCTCGGTGACAAGGAGAATACATTAGAGCATATAATTTAACTGTGCATAGCTGAAATTGTAAATAATGAAATAGATTTTTATGGGTCATTACCTATGTGGTTAAATGATTATGAAAAAAGACACATGAAGCCAGAGGTAGCACTTACCCTTTCGGTATTGACTTTTCTGCAATTATTGAAATACAATGAAAAAGGGGTTGACTCAAAAAGCTTCCTGCACTGATATGGCAGGCATTTCAAGCAACACATTTCTTTTATACTTGCCACAGCCTCGACAAAGGAGTTCTGGTACCTGGTAGCAACATTTTAGAGAGGGAAGCTCTGCTTTTCTAATTTATCGTTTTATTTTTCTCATCACTCGCCTCTGAGTTTCAATCACTATTCTCATGAAAATGAGATATTAGAGCTGGTGGTAGCATCGCAGTGAAGGACAAAAGGGTCAAGTTGCTAATATCTGCACAGTACTGTGCCACGAAAAACTGAGCAGTACAAATGAGTGCATACAGCCATAGTTTGCAAGTGCCAGCAACACAGCACATTAGGCTCTGCAGCTGTACACATCATGAATATGCATGAGATAAGCGGACATCTGATTTCAGCAAAATAACAAGCCCTAGGAGGGGCATTGGCTTGCCGAGACAGCATGCTTGCACGCAGGCAGCCACTGGTGTGTTGTTATGATGGCGGTCCTTAACGAATCTAGCATATTATTTGGATAATACATAGAAAAAAATGAAATCAATTCAACCAAGATTATACTTCACTTCTGCTGGACCAATAGAAACAAGCATTTGTAATGCAATAGGTCTCGTATTTACGCGAGTTTAAGCTATTGGCATTGTTAATGACAATGCCTATTATTTTTGTTTTTTAAAACATAAATAAAAGGCATTGTCATGTACAATGCCAATAGGTTAAATTCGATACCTATTGCTTTGCAAATATTTGTTTTGGTAGGCACGGGAGATTAAGTGATTGTCCCCGAATCACAGGATATGGAGTCGACGCCGAGGTTCGAACATTGGCTCCCCAGTGCCAAAGTCGACAGCTCTGGCCATAAGACCACATCCTCTCCATAGGGGAACAGGGTGAAATGAGGTCATAGCAAGGCTGCTCTCAGATGCGGATTGGAGGCCCGAGGAGGGACGGCAGGGCAAGTGTTAAGTAAAGTTACAAAATATTTCATGTCAGTGAGGTATGAATTAATGTTCAATCTACAATAAGAGGTATTCTGTAGAGAAAAGAAGCGCTTCCGGTGGCAATGAGCCTGAAAACAGAATAAATCTGATGCGGAATAAGAGGGATGGGCAAAATAAAATTGGCGCACCTTTTGTTATTACAAGGTGCGTGTACATCATTCTGCTGACTGGAACACTGTCAGTTGTGCATAAACTATTTAACTCTGGGATAAATGTTAATTAGAGTAAGATATTACTTTTATGTAAGACATTGACTGCATTTGAATGACATTTTGGGTATGATGTGTTCAATGTTTAGGGCTTTCTCACGTGAAACACACGTCTAACTGAATATGCACTATAATGAGTAATAACTGAGTCGCATAACTGAATAATAAGTCACATACCTTGTTTCTCATTGCCCTATAATTTACTTTGCCACATAATTTAGTCACGCTCAGCAGCATAATTTCATCTAATATTGCTTCATAATTCCTGTGGGTCATGTCATCACAGACAGGCCAATAAGGAGGCGACGATAACAATGCACAATTGCGTCACAAAATACCGTGCAAGGTGAAACTTTCTACTTTGTCATCAAAAGACTTCAATGCACCAAGTGACGTCATAGACAAGTAGACCTTAGCGCTTAATTGTCAGTGTCAAGGAGCTCCAAGGAGAAAAGACAAACTTTAACATTTATTATTTTATGTGAGCTCTCCATAGCCCGCCCCTTCCATGGCCCCACCCTCTCTGAACTACGCCAAAGGTGTCACGGGGCAGCGCTAAAGCTGGCCCCAAGCGGTGTGTTGGGTCATTGAGGGGGCGTTGGTGGGAGTCGGCAGTGGGTTAGAGACACATGGGAGGACAAGGTAGCGGGCTGATGGGGTGTTCATATAAAGTTGATAAAATCCACTATTTAAAAAGTCTGGATGCAGAGACTACTACTTCCGGCCACCCTGCCCATCAATGATAACATCTGCATAATTATCGTCGTATTAAGATGATTGCCAAGACACTATACCTATTTGTGTCTTAGAACTTTTCTGTGTTACTAGAATACGAACATATAACGTGTTCATAATTTCGAGCCCTGAAGAATTCTCTTCTGAGATGAAACGCGTTGGCTAAATGAATTTTTGAATAGTGGGTTTTAGCAACTTTATATGTTTATCAATAAAGGAACTTTTGAGATCATATGAAAAATTTGGACCTGGCATTTTCTTCAGATTATCATGGACAACTGATGTTTAATGAACTCTAAATAGACATACAATTGATGGGTGCTGCTTCCATGTTTTTGTGACAGATCCAGAGAGTAATAAACAAGTGTATTCCACAGAAAGCAAGAAACCAATAAACTTTTAGTGCTTAGGTTGGTAAGCCTATGCCAGTTCCTGAGTTAGGCTTCTTAGGTTGGTTTGTATGTATGGTGTTGATGTTCCGACTCTGTATTAGATATTGGGTCTCATCAGTACAAGCGGATAAGTGAACATCCAAAAAACATATGGGATAGTATCAGAATCAAGGAGTTAATGACAACTTTATTGTATGAATACTTAAAATCCTTTACAAAAGCAGAACAAATAGATACAAATTATAAAGGGTAAAAATAGAATAGATAAAATCTAGAAAGGGGGGTTAAGATACAAAGATGCTGTCATGATCACTAGTACATAAGTATGGTTACTTTGTGCAAGAAAAGGTACATTTATTATTAAAACACATGTAGGATATAGCATGCAGAGGGTGTACAAAACTACGTCACCAAGGTGGGCTAAGAGGCGGGAGTGCATAGGCAGGCTAGTAGATGTCATAGCAACTTGCATTTGGATGTTGTATGTTTAACTGTGCCCCTGTCAGTCTATTAAATATCCTGTTACTAATAAAAGTTAGAGTAGACAGTAATAGTATTAAAAGTGCGATGCTGTGCGAGTGCTGGTAATCTGTGAGTCATAAATTATTTTACTATCAATTCTCAGGAAGATTGTAAAAGTCATTCCAGCAACCACATAAAACTTTCCAATTCGTGCGAGCTCCATCGGCACTATGGTGGTATAAATGTTCTTATGCCTTTTTGAATGAACATGGTTCTTAAGTACAAAAACCTTGGGGACAGCAAAGCTGGACACCAGCAAATGGCCTGCTCCGCAGATTCTGTGTGGTATTGGCACAAACAACATCCAGTCCCAATTGACGACCAATTATTCCAGTGAGCTCTATAATCTTGTATTGGCAAAGTTAAGAGCCTCATCATAACAGCATTTTGTAGAGCCTGCCTTCCCACTCCTGCTTTTAGGTAGGGTTGGCATGGAGTTGTTTCATATGAGTTAATAAGTCCCTCTGAACCCCGAACAGGTCTGATCCGTTCAAGGTCTTGTTGCCTCGAGATATTCTTGCCACACTTTTCAGCAGGTTCTTTAGACTAAGCTTTGTTAATGGTATGTCTGTTAAAAGATCAGCTGGTAATCCCAATTTTTTTTGGCCATCAAGAAATACCTCGCCCAGAGACTCTTATTGTCTGTGAAAACCACCTGTAACGCTGCCCTGATTGTGCCCGGACATGCTTTAGTTACATTATATTGAAATTTGACTATATCTTTTTTGCATTCAATGTCCATTGCTGTGATGTTAAACTCTAGTCAGATCAGTGAACACCTGGTCGAATATGGGAACTTGAAAGCTTTTCTATAAGCCATTATGTTTGGGCCCTCCAATTTTTCGGTCAACAAACCAGGGAAAGCAAGGTGGCCATAGCTAAGTGTAGATATTAGCTTGGCTTGCATTACTCGTTGGATCCCCTCCGTCGAGTGGCTTAGAAGCTTGTGGTGTAATTTACACAAACCATTTGTGAGCTTGGCTGCTTTTGCCTCCAGTGCTTTAACCTGCAGTACTGGTCTGCAGGTATCAGAATTGTACTCCCAGGTAGGTGTACTTGTTGGTCGTAGCTATCCTTAGAGGGCCCAGCTGCCATACCAATGATAGTTTTTTTAGCTTGAGGCCAAAGATCAACACTTTTGTTTTTGTTGCATTAGTTATGAGTTTATTTTCCATGTTATAAAGGTGTGGCGTCTCTAATGCCATTTTCATACCTGTTCTTCTTTGATCCAATAAAACAAGATCATCCGCACACTGCATGATCGGCAGTCTGAGGTGTTAGTTTTGAAAAGTGCCTCTCCCAGGTCTGCAGCGTATAAGTTGAACAGGGTGGGGGCGATCACACAGCCCTGTTTTAGCCCCCTGTTCGTGAAGATCTTGGCTGTTGCACATGCGCACGTGAGCTTAACACGCACCCAGGTGCCAGTGTAGAGTGATAACATGGCCGCAAGGAGTTTCCTCGGTATACCCCACTTAGCCAATTTTGCCCACAGTATGTTTCGATTAACCCCATCAAAGGCAGCACTGTAGTCCACAAAACATGCATATCATGGGGGAGTGGTGGCCCAGTTGCCTTGGTTGCCAGGTATGAAAGCGCGATGGCGTTATCCATGGTCGACGAGTTTGGCCGAAAGCCAGTCTGGTATTGCAGGATTATAAGGTTTTTTGTTATCCATGACTCTAGCTCTTTCAAGAGCACTTTAGCGAATTCCTTCCCTTCCACATCCAGTAGCACAATCTATCTATAATTCCCCGGTTCGGAGGCATCCCCCTTTTTATAGATGGGTTGTAGGATGGAACCTTTCCATGAGTCCGGTACTGCAGAAATATTATAACAATGATTGAATAAGCCCTGAAAGTGGGGAGTCCAGTAATCATGATCTTCCCTGAAAATATCCCCAGGCAACCCATTGGGCCCTGGCGCCCCATCCTTCCTAATTCCCTGGAGGATAGATAAAATTTATCTTCCTGTTTGAAATGGATCCGCCGCATCACTCTCTTCAAATTGGGAGTCTTCTACCTCCACAATGTTTGCCATAGGTGTTTTTTGATCAACATATAGGCTAGTTGCATGAGCAGCCCATGTATTAGCAGGTACAACATTATGGGTGTGGTGGCCGCCATTTAGGCCATTGACATGTCTCCAGAATTTTGAACTCTTGTTGGGTGCTAGTAGTGCATAAATATTTCTCAATTTTTCCTCCATACTAGTTTATTTCAACTGCCAAGCAATTTTTTTAGTATCAAGGAGTGATGGCCAAGGTTCTTCCAAGACAAATGACTCACGTTGACAACATAGCTTTTCATGTAGCAATGGCTACGTCTGTCCTAAATTTTCCACAATGCAAAACACACCATGTGTGTTACAACAAATCTTGTGTAAAATAATAAGGTACCTACTCAGGGAAACCTGTAGGGGTGGCATAAAAGGCAACAATTAGAAATCAAAAATCAGTTAATTTTGGTGCTTTCAGGGGTAAGCCCTGCTGTCATATTTCATATTATTTGCGTATACCCAATATTTTGCTCTTTAATTTTTAATTTTAGTCCTAGGCTTAGGCTTAGTAGGTGTTTTTCTAGAAATTCACTGACATTAGATTGAATATATTTTCCCAAAAAAGATTATGGTCGCCTTTTCTAAGAGTGCTTGGGTAGTAACCAACTCTCTGTTGGCAATCAGTGGTGACAAAGCGTTCACAGTACATAAAAGTTCCCCTATTATATTTTTTGCAAACTCATTTTTTTAATGTCTCAATCTAGCCTTTGCTTCCGTGATTACTTTGTGATGGGTGGCCAAGTGGAGTCTATACTTTGCCTTTGTCCCTTTATTTCCTCTACCACTTCTTCTTAGCTATTCAAGCCTTTTGTTTTAGGATTTTTGTTTAGCATGATACATGTTGTAACATGTACCTGAACTCTCCATTTGGCATGCAGGACAAAAACATCCAAAGCCTTTAACCGTCAAGTATTATATATATTGACCAATGAGTTTAATAAAGTATTGTCTAGGATTTCAAGCATGTGCATCCATTGATGAAGCAGTTCAGGGATACCCTGTTTCTGGTTTCATTTCCGACAATAAATCACAGATTTACCCGTTCTGTGAGTTACTTAGGAGTTATGATTCAGAGAGTTCAGGGCGTACACCAACAGATATTTAGGACTAGTGCTTCTTTGGGTAAGCCAACATTGGGACCCAGAAATAAATGTGTAATATTGCCTTTGTCAAGAGTGGGTTGTTGCATGTGTTATGTAGGCTTATATTTAACCTATATTCAAATAATTGCGCTGAAAACGAGGACATAGGGTGATCTGTTCGCAGTTTAAAATTGTCCACTACTAATGTAGCGTCAGATCGAGCTATTAGGTTTGTAAGTAATGTAGAAAATGTAGATGAAAACATAGATTAAGACCCAGACAGTTGGTACAAAGTAATAGTTACAATGCAATAGTTATTATAAAAACTAATATTGACGGCTAGAATGTTTACCTCATGCCCTAATGGGGGAAAGGGATGATAGCATGTACAGGTAGCTCCCATGGATTATTGCTACTTCTCAACCACATCTTTTTAGTGGATTGAGATTCTTTTTTACCAAGTAATGAGGTGGTGTAAATAGATATATAGCCAGAGGAAGCATTTAACTGTGATCAGTTAAAAATAACTAGTTGAGTAAAAGTTCAAATATTCTCTACATGTGCTGGTGAAGAGTGCACATTAATCAAGAAGCACATTAAATATTTCCTTTGAGTGAAAGTTATAATAAATAGGTATAGGGAATTTGTCTATCCCTAGTAAGGTGAGGTAATGAATCAACATTACTAAGGCTAACAAGGAGAAGTGCCCACCTGCATATTTGGTATAAAGAGCTCTGATAGGCCTTGAGCAGATAGTTTTAATTGTTGGTGAGATATATTGTTGCATATACAAACCTACCTATAAATATTAAGGGCGGTAGCAGGTAAGGTTATATATAAAGCAGACTTTAAACTGTCATTATTATCTCCACCTTTATCCAGTGAAGTTTGGAACAGACTTATCAAGAATATCTTGGTTTTATTAAGGGTATAAGAAGTCAAATCCCAGACTTTTGCTTCAACTGCAATCAATGACTGAGCTTCTTGGTGATCCCCAATAGAGGATGTTTACATAGTCACAGCAGGATTTAACTATTTAACCTACTACAGATGATATTTGTGACTGACTGATTGGCACATGGCTTGACCAAACTGAGGTGTGATGGTGGAAATAAAACGATGGATTGAGATGTGTCCCAAGCGATTTCCAGTGGCTGAGATTAATCCAAAGATTCCATTCATCACCTTGTTGTTTTTGCTTTTGCTGCCCTAAGTGGGCCGGGTATGCTATACCTGGTTGAAGAGCCCTAACTAGGGTGGAACCAGTCCTAGATTGCTTGTCTTCTTGTTCTGGGAGGGCCTGGCTTGGCAGTTTGGCCAGGACTGTTCCCATGGGGAGCAAAGTCCGGACTGATTTGCATATGTCTGGGTGCAAGCTGAGGTTTCAGGGTGGGAAAAAAATCGATGGATTGGGACGCAGCCTGAGCAATTGCCAATGACTGACATTAATTCAAGCATTCCATCCATCACCTTGTTGTTTTTACATGTGCCGCCCTAAGTGCACCGGGTATGCCCAGACATGGGTCTTGGGCTCACAGTGCCACTGGAATCAAGCTATACCTGGTTGAAGAGCCCTAAGTAGGGCAACACCAGTTCTAGGTTGCTTGTGTTCTAGTTCAGGGAGGACCTGACTTGCCAGTTCAGTCTGGACTGTTACCATGAGGAGCACGATCAAAACTGCCAGGCTAAGGTTACTTGGTGGGCAAAAACAGGGGATTGGGATGCGTCCCTGAGCGATTGCCAGTGGCTGAGATTAATTCAACTATTCCATCCATGACTTGTTGTTTTTGCCCACACATGTGTACCGCGTCAGTTACGTAGAATGAACTCCAAAAACGTTTTGGATTATAATGAAAAAATTATGCATCAAGTTCAGCAAAGTGAGTAGCAAATTCTTGGTAAGCAGCATGCATTGTAAAAGTATCTTACACCATGTGTGTTTTCATGCAAGTGTGCACCAGAGATGTGTACCCCTGCATGACATTTTTTCAAAAGTTAAGACAAGGAAATTACATTTTGTCAAATGAAAAACATTGACCCTAGTCATCTCCCACAATGCACCAACACTTTACTCCACCTACATGCACCATATTCAGTACGATGTGAGAATGCTCCCCCTCCTCCATTCTTGTAGACCAATGCTGGAGATTGCATGGGTTTGCAGGAAAAGAGTGTTATAATGTAGGTTTAACAATTAATCAAATGTAGATAATGAAATGGGGCCTTCAGCCGTCAGTCTTAATTTGACTGCATTCTTAGTGACAATATATGACTAATTAGGGCAGTCATATTCTCTTTTCAACTATGCACACAAGATGTGCCTTGTCAATAGTGAACCAAATACATTAATACCTTCATTCAATGACACACTGTTGTTTTTTTGAAACTTTCAGGCACAGGTGACAATATAACTTATGGAACCTTTACATTCAGCATTAATATATGTTTTGATAGTCTAAGCAATATATATTGGCCAGACAGGAAGCTACTCTGACTTTTGATACTGTTGAGATCAAATGGGGCATAACATTTTTTAAAACAAATCACATATTAATTAACTGTACTACCACCCACTTAAACTAGCTAAAATGTATTCTATTTATAATAAGTAACTTAGGGAAGACCCATGACCCTCATTAGTTAATTAGCTACTGTATATTTTTTAGGTCTTCGATTTTTAAAATGTTGTTAGTTTGGCTACTCTACAGAGTCTGTTCCCTTTCAACCATGGATTCTGGGTGACGGTGGGCAGCTGACACTTAAGGAACTAACACCTATGACATTTACACATTTATTTACCATGTATACAAAAGCCCTAATATGGGCAATTATGTAGAACCTCGAAAAACTCTAACTATAATTCATATGTTTTTTGGGAGAGTCATTTTTATCCATGAAGGCTGTCACATGAGCCCTGCACGCCTTTTGTTGTACAGATATAAACGTAAATAAAAATGTATGGTAACTGTACACAAAGAAGCAGTGAAGCACAGGTCAGAGTGTATGAATGGTTGTACAAGGGAAGCACACATGGCTGAAGCACAGGTGCCTCTACAACACGGTCACAACAACAAATGTGTCTCAATCACACATTCTTTTACCATACATGCTTTTACAACGAATGTTGTGGTAAAGGCTTGTTTGTTAAAGGGATATATGTGTTAAATTACCACTACCCAGAAACCCCCTCGCCCTGAGCCTAAAACTGACACTGCTCTGCCCTTGAAACTACCCCTTTCCCTCCCCGCCCTGAGGCCTAAAACACTGGCCCCTACCAAAAATGATCCTGACCCCGGCACCCCTACCCTGAGCCCTAAAACGTATCCCCACCCTGCCCTAAAAAATACCCTAACCCCTAAAAACTACCCTCTCCAAACCCGGCTCCAGCTCCCCTTACTTGTCTGAAAAAACTCCAGCGCATTCAAAACTGTGCTGCCCGTGCGCTACTGGGAGTTCCACGAAGAACTTCAATAAAAACTGGCCTAAGAACTCTACACTGGCTGCCTGTTAGGGATAGAGTGAAGTTCAAAGCTCTGTGCATTGCTCATCAGACCCTCTGGAAAACGGGTCCAGAAATCAATCGTCCCCTGATTTCCCCTTACCTGCCCAACAAGGTGCTTAGATCCTCGACTGCATCACTGGCCAAGATGCCTAGAATCTTCAGAGCCAGAACAGGAGGACGCTCGTTTTCGTATAATGTGTCAAGACTGTGGAACACCCTTCCTTTGCAGTTGAGAGGCAACCCCAACTTGACCAGTTTCCGGAAACAGCTCAAAACCTTTTTGTTTCAGTAACTACAAACCTCCTGTTCCTCTGAGGGTTTCTTGTTTAGTTCAGCGCCTGGACGCCTCAGGGCAACTGTAGCGCTTTATACATTTTATTTTCATTTCATTTCATTTCATTTTTCATTTCAGTTCATTTCATTTCATCCGGAGATTCCTGTTCTGATGCTTCCTGTTCCTCTCCCCGCCTATCCAGACACTAGTCCGCTATCAGCCTTAACCAGGCATATTTGTAGTTAAGGCAGATGCATGGTTTAATATTGTAAAGGCTGTTTCCACGTATGAACAGCTGGATTTTATTCCAAGCCCTGACTTCTAAGATCCGCAATGCCCTGCCACCTCATTTCTCATATTTGAAGTTGAGAATCCTTAAAGAGCAGTTGGTTTTGAGGCTGTGAAAGTCATCTAAGGATAATTTCTCCATTTTCTCATTAAACCTTTAGGCCAGTGCCATAGATACAAATATGTCCTATTCAGACTGTTCTGAAAATGCTTATTTTATGTACAGACTCAACTATTTAAAAAAAAAATTCTGCCTGTCGCATACTATATCTTTTGCAGTCTTTGGGTGTCTTTTTTAGTAAGACTAACATAGGCCTACTTACAAAGTCATAATGAGAATGGATAAATGTACTGTTCACCATAACACTGTGAGAGAACATGAAAGGAAAATCTTGCTGTAGAATTCAAAGATGGATCATTTGAGATTTTGTGGTGAGAGAGCTTTGATGATTAAGTTAAGATCAGTGTCCAGCTTGAAACCTAAATTCCTGACTACAGACAGGTTACATGGGACATATTCATTGTTTTACACCCCATCTGTTAATCTTGTTGCTTATCATCAAGAATTTCAATTTGCAAGGGTTTAGCTTGAGAGCGTTTTGCTCATTCATAAAGATGTGGCTTCCAATGCTCAGGGAGATCTGATATAGAATTTGGAGACATATCAGGCAATTAAAACATCATGTACCTATAATCTGCTTAGTAATATGTACTGACCCTAATATGGAAATACCAATAACTTCAGTTAAAGGTTAAAAAGGAGGCTAAGGGCAAAGTCCGGCAACACCCGCAGGGAAGTGCTTTACGATCGGAAGGAAGAGAACCAAATTGCATTCATTAAGTTCTATCCTTTAAGAATAATCTTACCCACATTAGAACTGTGCTGATCAAGGAACAATTAACAAGATGCCACTGAAACATACAGTAGTCTATGGTGTCAAAGGTCTTGGTGAAAGCCATTAGAATGAATCCTTCAGAGGCTCCATCATCGACCAACATTAAAAGATTGTCCAAGGATGAAGTTGCTACAGATTTGATGCCAAGTTATAGTCTTCACACAGTCTGTGTATAATTTTCCAGCTAGCTATCTTCCACAAATTGAATGAATTTGTGAAGTCATTGTTTCCTCCCACAGCTAAGATAAATAGGGTAAAGTTGTTGGAGACCTACGTGGTTGGGTCATTGGGATTCTAGAAATGCTTCATTTAAAATTGGTCTTAAGATAGCATGTTTAAAAAGTACTATCCCAGAGTTTAGAAATGTATTAATAATGTTGGTAAAGTACCAAGCTATTTTAGGCCAGGCCATTTTTGAAAGCCCGGCTGAAGATTTGTCTAATGCAGAGTCAGACACTGCTACTTTCCATTAGTGTTTTTACGTTTAAGAACACTAACATGATTAAATTCTTCCATAGGGTTATTAAGTAATTCCAGACCATTAAATAGTACTTTTGGGACATTTGAGCCAACAGATTTTTTTATTTTGAGTGTTTTAGTGAATAGACTCAAGTGATTATGTTTTCTTTTTTGCTTAAGATAAGTAATTTAATCTTGCAGGTCCTTTAGTTGCTTGCAGATGTTTTTCACTTGTGTTTTCGATTCAGAATGGAACCATTTGAAAGTACTATACTTTGGTCTCAAGCTTTCTTTGGAGTAATTAGGTCAAGGACTGATAGTACGGTGAAGTTGTGTGCGTTTATCTTTCCCTGAACATCAGAGATCATATTTATTAAGTTCACTGTCAAGTCTTTGCTCTCGAATTCTTCAATAACGTGTCTGAATATATAGATTTCGAGTTCCTAGAGGCAATGCTCTGCTTATTCTTACTTCTGCAGATTTCATTTTAAAAGGAAGTAGTCTGTCCAGGGAAGTTCCTCGGAACTCTTTATCTTAATGCAGGTATTCAGATTGAAAATCATATCAATGTGATGACCGGTTTTGTGGGTTGATAGGAACCTGACTGACCATTTAAAATGGGATCACATTCTCACCATATGTTTATGGCTTTCTGATAAAGTGCCAAGTGTCAAGTAAAGTGGCATAACATGAAGGATGACAGAGAGATACAAATAAATGCAAGCCACTTGTTTTTGCTCTCCAATCTTGCTAAACAAGGGCCCAGATTAACTAAGTGATATTTACTAGGCTACGCAAGGGGGAGATTTGTTCCACCTTGCATGACTTTGTAAAGAACATAATGCAGAGGCTTGTACTGCTTTGCATTACATTTCAGAGTGGCAGGCGTTCCATGGGCGGTGCATTGCAGTTACCATGCATTCATGTATTTTGACGCAATCCCATATTTACAAAAAGCAGTAAACATAGGTGCATCAAAATAGGTTACCTATCCAAGGCTGGCGTAATATCTTTCTTTCTTCTTCTTACTTTCTTTTTCATGTGTATTGCATTCTGTAGCACACAAACAAAGAGGAATACATTTCTAAGAATAGTTTTTAGGCACCAGGGTATATCATCTTGTACAAACACTATTTTGAACACAACGCAGAAGCCTGTGCATCATGGGGCAAGGGGGCCTGCATTGGCACTAAGCAACCAGAAGTGCACCAGCATTACGGGAAAGCAGAACTACATCATAACCTGGTAAATATGACACACTTCTGCTCTCTCCATTCAACTCAAATCAGCACAGCAACTTCCCTTGTTGTGTTGCATCAAATTTTAGTAACCCTGGGCCCAGATATTAAATCATTTTAATTGCTCACATGAATTAGCTATTATCTTGAGGGAAGCATACAATATAATGGCTAAGTCAATCCCTCTTTTTTACGAACAATCATAGCAAAAAATTCAAAAAATATCTGATAACTTGTACTCGCAATTATGGTTGCAGCTATTTGGTAACCATATTTGGGTTAGGGATATAGCTTGGAACAGTTCCATTTGTCATTAGTTTTTTGTAGTGCTCTGTTTGCCTCTGCAGAAAGTACATTATGTACATTTACAATATAAACTAAAGAAGAATGACAAAGAATGTACTACTTATTTCGGCTACACTAGCCCATTATGTCAGGTACTTTGTCTGTGGTTGTAACATAATAAAGGCAACCTTATCACACAATGTGTTTTTTTTTTGCCACTCAAATTCAATGGGCCTGATTATTGCTAGTGACACTATTGCAGAGGATGCTTCTCAGAAGATCAAACAAATCTATCTAGATCATTGATAACACCTTACTATGTATGTTATTGTATTCTCTCTAGGTAAATTTTTATTTATGCAGAGTAAGGGCCTGATTACGAGATATACGGTATGCCATTACCACATGAATCTCAATTGAACGAAGGGGTCAGAAACATCCCTCCAATTATAAGGACATCCAATGTGCTAAATAACTCATGAGTTATTTAACACATGGGTTATTCAGCACATGCCGTAAATACCTCATGAGTTATTTAGCGCTTGTGGTAAATAACCCAAGAGTTATTTACCTCATTCTCTAAATAATGCATGCCAACAGATAAAATCCAATTATAAGTTGCAACTGTGCTGAAAAGTATGTGGGTGCCTATGCATCAAAATAGGCAATTGCGATTCTTTAATTGCAATTTGTAAACAATCGCAATTAAAGAATCGCAATTGTCTATGCATGTAGTAATTGCAAAAAAATTTGCGATTCCTTAACATTCCTTATTTGCAACTCACAAATTGCGAGTCACAATTAAAGAATTGCTACCCATTCATTCCTATGGGGCTAGAGGCCCACAGGAATCAATGGAAATCGCTTGCGCAATTTGCGAGTACCAAATAGGTACTCGCAAATTGTGCATGCAATTTCAAGGGTTCCAAAAGGACACCCTGTTGCACCCCTGAAATTGCCATGTGACCACATGTTGCATGTGTGTGTGTGTGTAACATGTGACTTTGAAAAATGCACTTTAGTGAATTTTTCAAAGTTTTTGCAAATTACCGTCCAGTTTTATTTGACGGTAATTTCCGACCCCTAATAGCGAAATCGCTGTTTCAATTTGCATCATGCATTGCATTTAAGGAATCTCAATTCCTTAAATGCAATCACAATTTAAGTAATTGCAAATTCTGTGATTACTTAAATTGCGATTTTTGCATTTGGGATGATGCTTCCCAAATGCAAAAATACTGGTCGCAAAGGGGCAGATTCTGAGAATCTGCCCGTTTGCAACCGTTTTTTTTTTAATGCATGGGGCCCGTGGTATTTACCACCTATAAATAACATCTGCAGGAAGTAGGTGGTAAATGTGTGCACTGGTCATGGGAAGTAGTGAAAATTATTGAATGGGTATATGTAATGTATTAATGTATAAAAATGAAAAAGTAGTTGAAAGGAAATATGGACAGCATAAACACCTGCAAGATGACACATCTGCATGGATAAAGGCTATGGAGAATATATCCTTCTTAGTTTGAGCTTGTGGCACCCCACTGAAGGGCCCCTTTGATTCAGCTGTGCTGGGCCACTACATTTAGCAATGGCAAATCCCTGTTCAACTGCACCAAGCAGTGCAAGGACAAGTAATTGATTATTTTATCAATATTTGGCAGCAACACATTATTTTCCAACAGACAATCAAACAGCAATTTCTACTAAGGCCAATTGTTATGCATTGAACGTTTTCTCAAATGTGGTAGGTGCCATAGACTGCATCCAGGTAGCATTAGTGGCTCCTAGGAGTCATGAACAAGTGTACAGAAGATGCAGCACACAATACATTTTCAGATGGTGTGTGATGTAAATCTGTGTTTTATGCACAGCTGTGCATGCTATTCTGGTTCAACACATGACTCAATGATACGCCGGAGAAATAACTTACCACATACAATGGAAGCACATCATCCAGAGAACATGGCTATTTGGTAAGTGTGATCCTCCACTCCTACTATTAATAGATATGGTAAATGTAAGTGTAATACATGTCAATATCAATGCATTGTGGGTATTGTAGAAAACATTTATTGTTCTTATGAAGGTGACACTGTCAATCAATCAATCAATCATGGGCATTTATATAGCGCACTACTTACCCGGAGGGTCTCAAGGCGCTTGGGGGGGGGGGTGCTGCTACTGCTCGAACAGCCAGGTCTTGAGCTTCTTCCTGAAGGAGAGGTGGTCTTGGGTCAGGCGCAGGTCGGTCGGGAGGGAGTTCCAGGTCTTGGCGGCCAGGTGGGAGAAGGACCTTCCTCCTGTTGTCGATCTTCAGATGCGGGGGACGGCGGCGAGGGCGTGACTGGCTGATCGGAGGTGGCGTTTGGGAGCGTAGAAGTTGATGCGGTTGTTGAGGTACCTCGGGCCTTGGTCGTGTAGGGCTTTGTGTGCGTGGGTGAGGAGACGGAAGGTGATTCTCTTGTTGACGGGGAGCCAGTGCAGGTCTCTCAGATGTCCGGAGATGTGGCTGCGTCGGGGGATGTCGAGGATGAGTCTGGCTGAGGCGTTCTGGATCCGCTGGAGTCTCTTCTGGAGCTTGGCGGTGGTTCCGGCGTAGAGGGCGTTGCCGTAGTCCAGTCGGCTGGTGACGAGGGCCTGGGTGACCGTCTTCCTGGTCTCGGTGGGGATCCACCGGAAGATCTTTCGTAGCATGCGCAGGATGTTGAAGCATGACGAGGAGACGGTGTTGACTTGTCTGATCATGGAGTGATAGGAGTCCAGGATGAAGCCCAGGTTGCGTGCGTGGTCTGTCGGTATGGGTGCGGTGCCCAGGGCGGGGGGCCACCAGGAGTCGTCCCAGGCTGAGGGCGAGGAGCCCAGGATGAGGACTTCCGTCTTGTCTGAGTTCAGTTTCAGGCGGCTGGTCGTCATCCATTCGGCTACATCTTTCATCCCTTCATGAAGGTTGGCTCTGGAAGCGGCGGGGTCGTTGGTCAGTGAGAGGATCAGCTGGGTGTCATCGGCGTAGGAGATGATGTTCAGGTTGTGTTGGCGTGCGATGGGCGCGAGGGGGCTCATGTAGACGTTGAAGAGGGTGGGGCTCAGCGAGGATCCTTGAGGGACGCCGCAGATGACTTCGGTGGCCTCTGACTTGTACGGTGTTAGGCGGACTCTCTGTGTTCTTCCGTCGAGGAAGGAGACGATCCATTCCAGTGCCTTCTCCTGAATTCCGACATTGCTGAGGCGCTGCACTAGGGTGCGGTGGCAGACAGTGTCGAATGCCGCGGAGAGGTCTAGGAGGATGAGGGCCGCTGTTTCTCCGTTGTCCATCAGGGCTCGGATGTCATCGGTGGCAGCGATCAGGGCGGTCTCGGTGCTGTGGTTGGCTCGGAAGCCAGACTGTGAGGGGTCGAGGGATCCATTCGTCTCGAGGAAGGCGGCCAGCTGTTTGTTGACGGTCTTCTCGATGACTTTGGCTGGAAACGGGAGGAGCAAGATGGGGCGGTAGTTCTTGAGTTCGGTGGGGTCCGCTGTTGGTTTCTTAAGTAGAGCGCTGAGTTCGGCGTGCTTCCAGCTCTCCGGGAAGGTGGCGGTGTCGAAGGAGGTGTTGATGATGTCCCGCAGGTGGGGTGCGATGACAGCGTCGGCCTTGTTGAAGACGTGGTGAGGGCAGGGGTCGGTCGGAGATCCGGAGTGGATGGAGTTCATCATGCGGACGGTGTCATCGGTGCTGATCGGAGTCCAGGCGCGGAGGGTGGTGGTGGGTGGCATTGCTGCGGTCGTTGTGTGCGATGGTTGACTACTGAAGCTGTTGTGTATGTCCGCGATCTTGTTGTGGAAGTAGGAGGCGAGGGAGTTGCAGAGGTCTTGCGATGGGGTGATGTCGTTGTTACCGGCGTTGGGGTTGGAGAGCTCTTTCACAATGTTGAAGAGTTCCTTGCAGTTGTGTGCGTTGTTGTCCAGTCGGTCCTTGAATGCAGTTTTCTTCGTGGCGCGGATCAGTTGGTGGTGCTTCCGGGTGGCAAGCTTGAGGGTGGTCATGTTGTCCGGTGTAGGTTCCCTTCTACAGACTTTCTCGAGGGCTCGGCAGTTCTTCTTGGAGCTCTTGAGTTCGTCGGTGAACCATGGGGCTTTCTTGTTTATCCCTTGAAGCCTTGGATCATGATCCCACTGCGTAAACCAGGAACTTACCAGGAGTATGCATACAATAGGGCATTTGAACTACTGAAGGCCATATTTAGATGTCTGCATCCCAGTGGTGGAGCCTTTGAATGTCAGCCTGACAAAGTGTCTCTTATGATTATAGTTTGTTCCATGAGGCACAACATTGCAGTTAGATGATGTGTACCAAAGCCTGAGGATGTGGAGAATGTTATGAAATGATGAAGATGAGCCACCAGCACCAAACCAGAGAGTAGAAGAAGATGTGAATGGTAGTGCCATAAAACACTTTGTCATGACTAATTATTTTTTAAACATCCTAGTTTGCTACAATTACATACCATTGTAAGAAAACACAAATAAATAAACACTTTGTTACTTTTAAAATTATTGAAACCAAAAGTGAAACACAAAGCACTATTGGTACACATTAACTTCTGTTGCTCTAATAAATGAATAACTCAAAATATTTATGTTTTCTTCTTTTCTTCACATTCTGATTGAAAGTTAGCAGCTCTAGCTGATCTTCTAATTGGTCTTTTTGGTGATGATGTGCATCTAAAGACAGAGGTGAAGTTAAGGGGATAAAAGAGGATAGTGTGCTGTCTTGCGATGCATACTACATATTGCACCGTCTGGGGCATGCTCATTTCTTGATGCTCCAACAATTTCCCTAGAGTATCCAATGTATTGCCAATTGCTCTTTGGCAGCATTTTGTTGGCTGACAGTCAGAATAGAGGCTGTGAGCCTATTGAGATGTGATATTTGTCATTTTTTTATCTTCTTGTAATGCATGTACAGAATTTGCCTCCTTCTTAATATACTTCAGCTACTGTTGCATAATGCTATTGAAAGCAGGGAGAACTGATATTGCCTCTGCAGTTTCTGTGTATTTGGACAGGAGGGCCTGCTGGCCTGCCTCCATGGTGAATATTCAGTGGTCCAATATTTTCAGTACATCAATATTGTTACCCAATGCATTTACATTCGGCTCAGAGGTAACATGCCGTTCATCGACATCAGTTAAATGTGGCGGGCTACTTTCTCTTTGATCAGGTTCAGTGTCATGTCTCTCAATGTTGTCAACTTTAACAGGCTGTAGATCAGGGGTAATCAATGTGTGTGGCTGTATGTGTGATAGTAATTGTACACCCACATACACTACTACCATAGATGGTGACTGAACTCCTCCACTGATATACTTAATCTAGCTATGTCTTCAGAAGGGTTGAATACATTATCAGCAGCAACATCATGTTTTACTGTAGAACTGTATAACTATGCACCACAACTATAGGGTAGTGTGCCACAAACAATTTCTTCCCTGGTTTATGTTTGCCCTCCACATATGTACTTAATTAAGCTGTGTCTTTAGAAGTTTTGAATACATTATCAGCAGCAACACCATGTTTTATTGTAGAACTGTGTAACTATGCACCAAAACTACAGGGGTAGTGTGCCACAAATATTTTCTTCCCTTGTTTTTATTTGCCCTCCACATATGCTCAATTCCTGGTCAGTAAATTTGTATTTCCCGAGTCTACTGTTCGCCATGATGTTATGGATGCCTTTGTTTGGCACAACAGTGGCAGCAAGAGTAAGGATGGCAGTGGATTCATTTTGATTATCAACAGCGTGGAATGTGCAAAATTCAAAATGGCTGCTTCAATAGAAAAGTCAATGTTGACATTCCCTGTTTTCAGGAACACCTCAGAGGTGGCAACATGGATGTCCAATTCCTCAGAGGTGGCAACATGGATGTCCAATTATTTTTTTTGTATGGTGATGTGTGGAGTGAAATCTTTCACATTTACGTTTATTGATTAATTACTGTCCTTAGCTATACAACGATTTCGCGGGGTGCAATAAAAACTGTAACAAATGTTTTTCACCCAGCAGAATGGTCAAACAACAATTCTGATTATGGTGCGGTATTTTCCACCATACTCATAATCAGGGTCTGAGTGTTTATTACTATGAACTATGCAATTGTGAAACATACATCATTCCTGAATTTGTTTTCCTTCTTTATACTGTTATACTGACGCCTTGGTCTTTGGTTTTGTGTGTGTATTACATAAATGTGACTTTTTTTTGCCTCAAATATTCACTTTCTGCAATCAATTAGAAATTTCAGTTTAATTTAAATAAGTTAGATTTTAGTCCAGCAGGCTTTTTAGATTAAGCTGCTCAGAATCAGTATCAAATAACTTGACATTAATAATCCTGTTCTCCCCAGTAATGTACATTTGATGTGCACTATGTGTTGAGTGATTCATAAGGTGTATCTATATTATAAAATCACAAAAAGTTTTTCAATTTTAATTGTCGAGTCCAATGTCGAGAAATGCAACCATGTTCACAAACATGAAAAATATAAGACGAACACAATGTGAATTAAAGAAACATGACCACTAATAATAAATGAAGTGTTGTGTGCTGATGGTAGGAAGCTGGGTTTATTAAATAATTCAGTTCTCTGCCACTCTCAATTGATTGGAAGTATATATATGTCCATAAATTCGTTGTGACATGAAAGCATCAAACTGTTGCATTATGAATGTCATTTTAAATTGCTTCAAGACTCATGTAGGCCTATTAATGCTAATTGTATCACATTCAAGTTGCAAATATTTTGTGCAGCTTAATCTAGTTTCTAATTCCTTAAGAAAATTGCTATATCAGAAACAGCATGTTAAAACAAACTAAATATATGATGTTGTCAAATAAACATATATTAATTTCAGTCATATTAATCTTTCTATCAATATTTTATAGATTTGTCCTCAAATATTAAGTACACGTAGCAGCAAAAAGAGGTAGTTCCACTAAGAGCTAGGATTTATTTGTTGTTTTCTGTTGTCCACGCATCCCCCAATTATGACCAATTGTTTTCTTCCAAAGATTGGAAACTGGTATATACTGAATATTTAATCATGTTATAATCCAAGTGTTCTCCAGTGACCACAAGTATTTTTAATATGCTGCATATACTAATCAATTAAAATTATTAGGACACATGTACACACTCTATTGCAGATTTACTAATACTTCACACAACCACAGTTAATATGCATTGTTACCTGAGAGGGAGATGCAGAACAGCTTTATATCTAGAAATATATGCCACTACTGCTCTCTTCTGAACAGCTGGTACACATTTATGCTCCCTGACACCACACGCACTTTTTCACAATAGTGCAAAAGTACGCACATAATGTTAAGCATAGATTTTGAACTGGAAGGTTTACCTTCTAGTAAAAAATACCATGCTCAGACATACTTTTATGTATGTGTGCTGTCCAGTACAGCACACAAGAAAATTGTATAGAGAAACAACTTTTCTCCAACTTTGCACCTGTCTCAAGAAGGCATATTTTTGGTGCAGAACCCTGTCTACAAATATGAGTATTTAGAACTTTGCATAAAAAACCCCAGATAGGAGCATATCTACTACACAAGTACACAAATCCCGCAAACAATTTCTAGAAGAAAAAAAAACGGTGACACACAAATAATTAAAATCCAATTAGAGGAGCCAGATATGTGAAATTTTAGTTTGAAAAGCACCAAAAAACAGAACAGCATCTACATTTGCAGTACACTGAGAACTAGGCACATGCTAAGTCTGGCTAAGCCTAGTACGAGAACTCAGTTAAACAAGTTATCTTCTGAATTAGTCTTTTTTTCCGGGTTTTGTCGAAGTCTTCCTGCAGGGCAAGGCTAAAGTCTTTATCGGACACAATCTTTTTGAAGTAGGATACCTGTTGGCCGAGGTCCTGCTGAGTCCATGAGATCAGGAGGAACATTTATGAGCAAGTCAATCCTATTTTCACACCAGGAAATGTCCTCTCGTTGGTCAGATGCCTTTTGCACATTTGCTAGTCTATATTTCTTCATTAAATAGACCTGAAAGCTCTCCCTGAGCACACTGCATTGAAGCTGGATACCTTCACAGCAAGGGGCCACTGAAGCGCTTCTTTTCAGTGGCAAAAAGCTCAAAGCAGTACCAACCTGATTTCCTATGTGTTGAGGTCACACGTTAAGTGGATAGCCTTGGTTGGTTAGTCTTCTTCCTCCAATGCAGTTTCTCTGGGCTCTTTCTAAATCTCCCAGGGTCTCAGGGACAGCACTTAGGCCAGGCTTTTCTTTGATCCTGTAGCATGCAATTGGTGTGTGGCAATTTCACCTTCTATTATAAATTTATTGTGTGCCACATATGGGCATATGTTATATTTGTTTACATCCGGGACTGTGTGACTCTGGCGTACCAGTTTTTTCCCTTTTCTAGACCTTCTCCCCTATTTCTTATGGGTCAGATTCTCAGTGCTTGTGTACATTTAGGCTTTGTACCTTAAGGTCTAGGCAGTCATTGAGATAGTCTGCTGGCACATATTACAGCTCTTAGTGCCTGTTGTCACAGTCCAACCAGAAATAACCCATACTAAGAATATGGTATACATTTGGGAATGATTTTTCATTTTCTATTTGAAAGAATGTTTGCCAGCACAAGATTATCGGTCACATATTTAACGTTAGTGACATTTCTGCTTGGTTTATTTGTGACTATATCATCCTTTGATATATTCATGTCTACTTCCCAACAAACCTTACACAAAAGGAAAATAATTCAGCTCTAACATATCCGCAAAAATTCTGTGAGAATATTGTAATTCCCACCACCTTCCCTGTTGTTATAATATTTAGTGCTTTGAAGTAATAAGTAAGGCTATTGCCACCAAATGCAAGTTAGGTATTTGCAGCTTCATTTGAATAAGGTCTCTTTTTTTGTTTTCCACCACTGTTCAGAGTGATGTTACATCAATTGTAATACAACCTGAAAATTCCCCTATGATTAAATGCTTGGTTTCCCTTCTTGGTAATATCAATATGGTGCTGCTATTTGCATCAGATTTATATAAATATAAATATAGTAGTGTATATCACTGCTCACCTTTTTCATACCTTTTTTTGTCTAGGGCAGGAAAGGACGAATTAAGGTTTTCCGTCAAAAGATTCTTAAAATGCCTTCACTACATTCCTTAATATTTCAGATGCCAGCATGATAGAATAGTGGCTCAGGCTAACAAGGGCCTGATTTAGAGTTTGATGGACAGGCTACTCAGTCACAAATGTGATGCATACCCCATCAGCCCAATTAAAAGTGCCACTTGTAATAGGATGGGATAAAAGTCTTGTTTGGGATGTAGTAATCCATCTGCCAAGTTCTGAATCAGGCCTTACGTTTCTTAATGTAGTTCTCATTTTTTCTAACTTTCCTATTTTGAATTTTTCGTTACCTCTAAGGCAATTTGTAGAATTTCCCCGGCAAAAAGGCATTGTCCAGACCTAAAGCAAGTCTCTCAAATGAGCTCTATGATCCATCAATTGTGCCTTATGAAAAACTGGATTCTTAGGGCCATATTTATGAACCACTTTGCATCACTCTTGCACCATGCAATGTGATGCAAGAGCGATGCAAATCTTCAGTCATATTTATTTGACGCCACCCAAGGCACTTAGCATGGCTTTGAGTGGTTCATAAAATTTGGAACCACATCATGCAGCGCGTGCATTATGCTGCCCTAGGTAGGTGCTACATGGACATTACATGGTTGTTCCCATGTAACTTCCATGATTTTTGATGCATTTCTAGATTTACAAGACCTTGTAAACCTGAGAATGCACCAAAAAGATACACCTCTCTGCAACGAGGAGAAATATGTTAATTACTCCTTGTTTTCCCTCTTTCTATGTGTGCTGTATTCTGCAGCACACACTGTAAGAGGAAAACGCCTCAGAGGACTGTTTTTGTGGAGGAAGGTGTATCCTTCCTGCACATAAAAAACCCTGCCTACAACACAGGCACCCTTACACAATGGCACACGGGTGCATGAGTTGATGTTTGGCTGCCAAAACGGCGCCAGCACAAAGGAAAATGACAGGATTGTGCCATATTGGTTAAATACAGTGCATTCCTGCCCTTGCCCTGTGACACAGGGTAGCACAGCAAGGTGACTTGGTGTGCTGCCCTGTGCCACCAAAGTCATAAATATGGCCCTTGATGTATAGCAGGGAGAGTGTTGTGGTGTGACTTATTTAGGTGTGGCTATTGTTAGACTTGTCAGCTTTAGAGTGGTCTTCCTATAAACTTTATGTCTTTACCCTTCCTACTTTTGCAGATCTCATTTTTGTTGGGCTTAGGACTCTGTGCACAGTTATCATTGATAATCAGTGCTAAAGTGTTTTTGCTATCTCCCCAAAACATGGTACTCTGAACTGGGGTGGCAAAATAACGATGGATTAAACCCAGATCTGTGACTGGGGGTGGATGTTTGACAATGTTCAACATTCTGTCCATCATCTTTTTGTGTTGCAATTGGCTTATACCCAAGTGGCACATTTAATTTACATGTAAGTCCCTAGTAAAGTGGTACACCGTGTACTCAGGCCTGTAAATTCAATGCAACTAGTGCTCCCGCAGCACTAATTATGACGGCCACTTAAGTATCCCTGTAAAACGTGTCCCAGGCCTGCCATGGCAGCTTGTGTGCAGTTTTAAACTGTCATTGCGCCCTGGCAAAATAAACCTTTTTGCAGGCCCACATCCTTCCTTTTAATACATATAAGTCACCCCCTACATGGACCCTGAACAGCCCAGAGTGCAGGGTGCAGTGTATCTAAAACGTTGGGCATGTAACTTTAAATTTAACATGACCTGGTAGTGAACTACTGCAAGGCCTACCCCTCCAAAGGGATAAGTCTGGGTGTCCTTATTGCATTTAACAAGTGATAACTTTCAAATGGGAGTAGATAGACAGTTTCAGTTTGGTGTCTAAAGAATTGTAATGTAAAGCCCTCTTTAATGTTAAAGTAAGATTTTAGTTACAATTCTGAAAATGCCACTTTTCGAACATTGGCATGTTCTTGTCCTAACCATTTGGCACCTACAGCTTGTCCCTGGACTAGGTTTAGCTGGTAGTTGGTCAGAGTGAGACAAAGGGAAAAACATTGGGGTGGAGCTGTCACAAACCCCACTTGCACTTCACAAAGGCTATGCCTGAACACACTTGCAAAGTTGTTGTCACTAGTCTTTTTTGTCCTCCAACAAACTAGGGTCAGAGCGGGGAGGAAGGAGAAGCCTGACACCTCGGGGTGCTAGAAACCTCTAGAACCGTCTCCTACCTAGAGGGCCCTTGGTATAAATAATGGACCATCAGACCCAAAGTTTCAGTACACCACTGAACCAGTGTAAGCCTCAGAAAGACTGCTGTGCTGCTTTGCAAGTAGGGCTGCTACTCTGTTACCTGTTGCCCTGCTGCCCTATTGCCTGAGGGAAGAACTTGACCTGAATCTTGAACCCAAGACCATCAGAGAGACTCCAAGGGCCGGTTTTCAGGCATTTTGGTCAGAGCTCCTGATGAGAGCCTCAGGGACAAAACAGGTTACAACAAACTTGAACCCAGCGGTTGGAATCTGACCCCTGTGGCAAGTCTTGTCCCCGCGGGTGGTACCTCCTCTTTTCTGGACTCTTGGACGTAGGCCCGAAGGTGCTTTGTCAGACCATCTGTGGTCCTAGTAAAACAGATGCAGCGCATCACATCTCCTTGCAAAACTCTGCTTCAGAACCCCTGCATGATGCACCTCCAATGCAGGTCTTTACATCGCTGCCTGCAGCCCCTCAGAACTGCTGATGTGAGACACATCTCCACACAGGATATCTCCTCACCACTGCAGCTCCTCAGAACCTCTGCTGTGCAGCGCACTTCCATGCAAGGACTTTGAATCACCTCTGCTTCGCAAAGCATACTCACTGAGGGACTTTGCATCACTTGCAACCAGGATTTAAAGGTACTTTTGGTCAGTGGGCCCAACTTGGTCCATGTAGACGGACCATGCTCAATCGTGGTTGGCCTGAACTTGTGACTTTGTCTCTGTCCAGTGTAACCAGATAACCACTGTTGGTGCTTGTGCTTCTAAGCAATATTTTTAATGAACACTTGTATATCTCTGGTTCTACTGATGGATCTTTGTCATATGGGGTTCAAATTATTTATTAAATTTAACTCTATGTTATGGTATTTCCATAGTACAGACCTTTCTCAAAGGCCACAGAGAGCTGAACAGAGTCAGAGACAAGCATAAAATCAACGAATGATAAGACAGGTTGCTGTGTTGTGGATGGTTAATGCATTGTGATGAGGTGAGCCTTCAACTCTTTTCTGAACTAGAGCAGCATTGGAGCAGTCCTGATGGATACAGGCATGTTGTTACAGATCCCGGGTGCAAATATGGAAAAAGCCTGTTTCCTAGATTTTTTTTCTTTGCGCTTCATAGTCTGAAGTCTGATGGTGTCCTGGCTGTTGGTGTTCTGATACCCAGCAGAGATGGTGAGCTTCTCTGCTTTGTAAGCAGGGGTGCTTGTCATGTTGGCTTTGCAAATGATAGATATAATTTGATAGGGAATTATTACAACTCTCCTATGGGGATGGCCTCATGGCAATTATACAAGAACTTGTAATCACAGCGTGAGGTACTCTTTGATAGCTTCTGACTACCCAGAGGTTAGGACCATCTGCAATCATTTTCTATAAAAAGCTAAATTCTAAGCGTGCACACAAAAAAAGATGTATTTTCCTGCCTGATTTCTTAGGCTTGGAGTAGGCTGGTTTTCATTCTCTATATTACAAATCATGCAGTGAAGGAGAATGATCTGCAGTAGGGATTATTTGTGATGTTAAGATTTGGTGTAAGGAATCATGTTATGACCCAATAATTTAATCGGAATCATGCCCTGTGGATGTGTAATATAAACACGTATTCCATTTGATCTGAGAATATACATTTCTAGTTCCAATTATTTAAATATATACTTATAGATCTCACTGCTTCAGCATGATTTTCAATTCTTGATTCCCATATAGTTGTAGAACCAGATTTTCTATCAAATTTCGATCTCATTGTTTCTGCATGATTTTCAATTCCAGATTACCAGATAGTTGTAATACCAGATTTTCTGTCAAATTGTAATTGCCCCTATGACTTTAAATTGGTTCTAACTAGGTCCTATTAAGAACAGCAGATATAATTAATTAAAATGAATTTAGTTGCCAATTATTGTTTCTTTAGTTTTTAGTTTTACAGTAAGGTCTTCCTAACGTTAAATTATACTCGTTTATATTTTTTACTATTATGAATAATTTAATTTAATTCAACATGATTGCTAAAGGGTTTTATTTTAATTCACTACCTTAATTTTTTTACATGAGGGGTGTTGTAGTACCAGTGGTTGACCAACTACTACCGTGTTCTTGTAGTAACTCGGATTTTGTGAATAGGCACAGCTTGGAAACTTACTCAAAAGTGTAAATTATTCAAAAAGTGTATGCCAGTCCCAAAAATGTGAATAAAAGCTAGGCTTTTCCAGTGAATTTGTTCTTGAATTTTATTTCACTGTGAAATCACAATAACCTAAATATATATAGTGTGGCCTAACTTTATATATTAGCACCCTTCTTGGGGCACCACACAGAAAATATGTCAATTTTCAGCCCCCTTGCAGAGTTTCGTGCGCAATGCAGCTTCGCACCATGTGGCTGTTTTCCTTTTGGTTTCTTTTTTAAGGGTGTCCCAGTCCCACACGGGATGCACACAGTCTGATATTTAAGGGCAAGGTCTTTCAAATGTTCTGTTTGCATTTATATATGTGTGTGTGTGTATATCCTCTCTGGCCTCTATTTACAGCTTCTTACCAGTCAAGGTTAAGTATTCCATGCAAGTCTTGCTTGTTCTCTGGGAAGATTCAGGTTCCTAGGCTCGAGCAGGTTCACGCTCTCTACATTTGAGTACGTTTAGCATGTTCATTTCTATTTTTGTTTGTTTTACGTCTGGGTTGCATATTGTATGGTTTAGCTGTTTCTGAGTGACCATCTGCTTTCTATTGTTTTTCATTTAACCTCTGATTAAATTAGATTGTAATCAGCCCCAGTAGTTGTACTTGACCATCAGTGAAGGAGAGAAAAACTCAGGCAATCATCAGAGGTCATCAGAGGTCCCAAAACAAAGTAGTTGAACTCGACCATGATTATGATCAGGGAGAGGAGTTTACTTCCTCTCCTGCTTGCTCCCAGAGCCAGAACCCTATCTAGCTGCTTCGTCAAAATCTATCTGGCTGGGAGCCTCTTTCAGGGTTAGCATCAGATTGTTGGCTGCCTGTGATTGAATTTGGTTCTCACATTGGTGGTGGTAGAAGTACGACAATTTAATGTGTCTTCATTTTACTCATTTTGGGCATGACCCAGGAGATTCTCTGGATATTTCTATGGAGACGCATTTCTATCTTCGCATGTAATTTCTGATCCAAAATCAAATGCCCTGGAGTTACTAGCTTTTGTGTCTATGTGGTAGGTTGTCCAGAGTTTTAGAAGCTAGCTCTCTTCCTGACTGTCTCCTAGCCACCTTTCAATCATATTTACATTCACATCTTGTTTACTCCCATTATTCACTGTATAGTGTACTCCCTGCTATGAACCTGGAATCGAAAAAATGATCCCCAGCTGTAAATGCACAGTGTGTTTTGTGCGCTTAGTGTTACATCTTAGGGGAGAGGATGTGGTCTCATGGCTAGATTGCCGACTTTGGAGCTGAAAACCAAGGTTCAAGCCTCGGGGTCGACTCCACATCTTACGATTCTAGGCAAATCACTTAATCTCCCCGTGTCTACCCAAAAAATAATTTAAAAAAATGAATGTGTCCTTCTGTAATGTAACTGGTGCTCATTTAAAGCGCTTCAATACCTTCGGGTCGAATTTGCGCTATACAAAACTGCAAAAAAATTAAAACACCTCGGCCTTCTGTGGCTCTATCAAGTAAAATGATTTAGCAGGAAAGAGCGAGGGGCATGGAAAATATGTGTGGCCTCTTTTAGCCCACCTTTGATTACTCATCCTCCGCTCAATCTTTTGCCAAGATCAAGGTTTGGGTGAAATGACCACTCCCCAAGCCACCCTTGGAAATGCTGTCTTTGAACTGCTCACGGATAATCTCACCACTTCATATGTAGCCCAGTGGTGTAACATAGGCCCCCGCAGCCCGAGTAACACAGAGTGGCCCGAGCTGCATGGGCACCCCTCAGCATCCTGATTGAGTACATGTACCTTGCAGGGGGGCCCCCTCAAGTTCCCATCAACGGAAATGGAATCAGCAAATCTCTGTGACGTATTGAAGCTTCCATAGAGTAGCAACGAGGAAATCACATCCCATGGAGCAAATGAGCAGGTTTTAGGAGTGATGAGGCAGGCTGTGGTCCGTCTGCAGTCTCGAACTACTTTAACAGCAGAACGTCACTGCCAGATAGATTCACATTACGGTAGTTGGACAGTGTTTTTCAAGTTACTACCCGAAAAAAAAGGTCTTGCCGAATATGTAATGCACTGAAATAGTTGCCGGTGGTACACTTCTGAACGTCCTCCACCTTCAAATGTGTTGTCAATTTTAATTCAGACACTGCTGCATATATACATTGTGCAATAAATACTCTTAAAACATGAAACAAAGATGCATGTTTGTTGTTCAGACACTTAATATAAGAATGAATAATCATTGCTTTGTTATGAAATATTTTATCATTATTACTGAATGCATTTTCCTCAATTCACTGGTTCCCGTGGGTTTGAGGGGATCTTAATTTTAACACCCACAGTTGTAATCATAATTACAGAAAGTCTCACATGAAAAGGTTATTTTGCATTTTGAGTAGTGTTTTCTATGCTGATGATTTTTTGATAATTAAATGTGTGGGATGGTGATTACTTATGTATGGAATTACTTATTCAAGGATTTATTTAAATGAAAAAAATATATTTATCAAGAAATCTTAGAAAATGATTAACAGATCTGAAATGTGCAGATGCGAAATTAAAAATTAAAGGGGAAAATTATTGTAGGATTTTAGATTTTTAATGAACTATCAAACGTGAATCTATGTGATTTCATATTTTTGTGAACAGGTATGTAAGAAAAACTCAAACAAGTGTCCAGAAATCATTGTGTCAGTTTGGTATGGGTAGGTTGGCACTTGATTTTTTGCTGTGTTCTTAGGAAATATGTGGGAGATTTATCATTATTTCACTCAGTGCAGCAAGCCACCTTGTTGAGATTCGTGAAACAGCAGGATTGCGCTGTATTTAACATGATACTGTGCATTTATGTACTTTCCTTGCACTGGTGCACAATGTGCTTCCTAGGGCCAACGCAGGCACCCTTGCACTGTCGCGCATGGTGCTTGTACTGCAGGTAGGATTGATTTTGTGCAGAAAGGAGCGCGTAGCGCAAGGGCAATGCAAAACCATGACAAATTTGCCCCAGTGTTTATATTTATGTAAAATCATTACACATATACTGTAGAAATCGGAGAAAGAAATACATACTGCTTTTCATTAAAAATTAATGAAGGACAAAATGTCCCAGCAACCCTCTTGTGGCTAATAAGGCTAATGGGTATTGTGCACCCTAATACACAATGGTAATGGCATTTCCTGCTACATAGATATCTAAGCAACGGCAACAGACAGCAATCCGAATTAACAGATTGCCTCATTGCTGAGAGATGTTGCCACAGACATGTTATAAAACTTGTACGAACTTGTACGATATGCACGACACCTCTGTGATAGGTAGAATGCCTTCCAACATATTTAATTCTGCAGTATATGGTGTCAAAAATGTACACATGACCTTGAAGTTGAATGTCGGATGTGGACTGCAGCACCTATTAATCAATCCACTATAGTGGCAATAGAAACATGGTTTAAGGCCTACCCTGTGTTGTCTGACTGCTGCAGCATAAAACCTGCAGAGCAACCTTTTAAAATAACCCTTTTTGGCAATTAAAAAAATCTCCCTTTTATATATTAGTAAGTCAGCCCTATGTACGCCTTGTAGTGCACAATTAATATTAACACATCCTTACAGTAACAAGGCACAAAAAAATATTTTCACTGTGGCAGGTCTAGCTGTCCTATGTAGAAAATCTTAGTGCAGATAAAAATAATTTGATAATAATTTGCTAATTTGAAAAAGGGACCCGTTAGAAAGAAATTAAAGCACTATATTACTAGTTACTACAAATCCAATTAAATAGTAAAATCGTCATTTTAATACACATCATGGAAAAGTATATTTTAGAACGTTGCCCTTTACCTGCCAGAACTGGCAGAGGGCTAATTAGAATGAGCCTCTGCCAGCTCTGTGGTCGGCCTTGAATAGTTGGGAACATGAAATGTCTCCCAGGAGCAACCAATACACTGACCTAAATGGGCTGAGATCACTTCTCTGAACTCCAAAGAATATTCGGAGTGGGAGCTGTGGGCACCCTGTGACACCACACTTTCAAATCCTGCTTGTCTGGTTTGTTGAGCCACATGTAACACTTAGGGCACACTTCAAAGGGAGAGAACAGAATGACAAGACAATTTTTATGGATCCCTGGTCTGATTGCGTAAGGACCCTGGTAATGTCCTACTAGACTTTTGTGTCTTAGTTTGTTGTGTGTATAATGCCTGCTTCAAACTGCATAATAGTTTGAGATGCCAGAGGACACTAGGATTAACATAGCACCCTCCCCAAAACACACCCAAGCCCTCAGAGCCCAAGTTTAGTGTGGCCGAATGCTTTTGCCATCTTGAAAGTGCTGTGGCCTATGGCATTTTGGGCACTTTACAGTAAGGCAATCAGGAACTTTTACCACATTGATGAGAGAGTACTCAGAATTCACACCCACCTACTAGATTCTGCCAGGCATAAATGTGGCACACATGGGCACCCCCTGCAGAAGATGTTTAAAGCCTAAAGAAAATAATTAGAGACCTGAACCTGCTGTATGTGACCTGACAAGAGCTCTGAAGGACTACACCTGCTTCATCTTGTACCTGGGACAAAGAAGTGGACTTCAAATGGAAGGTGGCTGACCTCCTGTGTGGCTGTTGGAGACAGTAAGCCTCATGAGGCCTTTTCCTGGAAGTACCCAGATGACAATGACAACTGGTCCTGGACTGGACCATGCTGTTGGCATTTGTCTTACTCAAAGGACCAGAATTACACAGGGCTTGCTTTGTCCTTGTGTCATGCAAGGTGACGCAAGGCAACACAAGCCCTTCAGTGAGATGTACTAAGCCACAAACAGCCACCGTATGTGTGTCTGCATGGCTTAGTAAATCCAAACTAACACAAGGTAGGGAAAATCGCTGTCTTGCATTACTCTGCGGTGGGTATTTATTCCATGGCTAGAGCATGTGTATCCTCCTATGGATTTTGACGCAATCCCAAATTTTTTAAGGTTAGTAAACCTTGGATTGCATCAATATAGTACGGCTTCCCAATAGAGACTTAACACTAATAAATATATTTATTTCTCCTCATTATTTCCTCTTTTAACGTGTGATACATTCTGCAGCATTCTTCAAAAGAGATAAAGGCCTCAGATGATTGTTTTCTGCACTGTTTCTGAATTCCCTATAGGAACTTGCATGGAGAAAAGGTGTTTTGGAATCCTCCTTTTCTCTGCTCTCACCCGACAAATCAACCCAAACCTTTCCAGACAGCAGTTGAAGTGACTGCCACACTAGTTTTGAAAATTTCATGAAGATTCGTCAAACACGCCAAAGTTATCAGCAAAACAAAAAATGCTTTTCCCGTAGGAAACTAGGTCCTAATTATAACTACCTACTGGCGACAGCCATCAGATAATATGTGTTTGTGTGTGTGTATTATATATACAATGTATACTCTCTGAAAAAAGTTAAAGTATTGTTACAGTTAGATGAATATGTCAGTGATAATAATAATGATTTGAACAAAACAATTACAGATATCACCAGTTATAGTTAGCAGCGCTAACTATAACTTGTGACCCTGCTACACACTGCTTATGACCTCACATATCACATCACTCATGGCATGTTCTACTGCATCATTTATTGCTATTAGGGCACTTCAAAAGAGGGAAAATATGTAAACGAGCCCTTGAAGGGAATTATTGGGCGCTTCTGGCCATGAGTATTGAACAATAATTAAGTAGTTCCTGTTGCCCATTTGTTATTGATTTTTTAAAATACTTTTTGGGGTGTCCGTCTTCCACCCAGGATACCCACAGTTTATGCCGTACCCAAGGGAGCCAGACCTTGCTGGCTCCCTAGCCAGCACCCATTTTGGCTGCCGGTGGTAGACAGCCATTTTGTTTTTGCATGTGGTTCACTTTTTCAAATATTTGGGTTTGGGGGGGGAGTCCCAAGGCCCTGCAGCCCATGCAAGCTCCCCAGCCGGAACCTATACTGGGCACAGAAGGGAAATAATTCCCACTGGTGCTCCTGCAGTGGAGATCAATTACACTTTCCTGCCCCAATGGCAGGCTTGGAAGTAAAGTAATTGTTTGCTCCCACCCAGCAGGAGCATTTTTACTGCCACCTGAGATGGAAGCAGTACTTACCTTGAGCCCAGGGGGGTATGGGTCTGTGTGGCCAACAATCACTGAGGGAGTGGGGCCCCAATGAAACCCCTGTCCCCAATAAATAAAAAGATTTTGGCCCCAGGGTAAGGGGTCTCCAGGGTTTATACATGCTCAGGGAGAGGAGTCCCATGTACCTCTCCTTCCCTCCACGATATAATAAAAAATAATAAAGAGCCAATCCCTCCAGACCCTGGCTTACCTCATGGGGCTTTTAAATATAAAATCACTTTTTGGCCCCAGGGGTGTTCCTCTGTGACCCTTCCCTCAAGCCTTCATTGTCGGGGTATATCTGCCTGTATATGTTGTTTTACTTTATTTTCAAGACATGGGAATTGAGTTGCTGAGTCCTAAAATTACTTCAAAACATAATTTGTATTGTGTGGAAGCATATCAGATCTTATGTTTTGATTTTCCAGAGCCATGGTACTACCACACATATACATGAATTTTGAAACTTAGTTTCACAATGACCACTGAATGGATTCACACCAAATCACAAAAGGCACGCTTTCTAGATAAAGATCTAGTTTTCGACCAATTTAGCATTGGAAACATTTATTTTGCCTCCCCACCCTTTTCTCTCTGCCCCTTGCTTGACAGATCCCTCCAAAACATTTAAGGAAGGCGCTGGTGTGTGTGTGTGTATGTGTGCACGTGCGTGTGTTTGTGTTTAAGCTTCTTTCTTTGACTTAGCCTTATTATGTCTTATTGGAAGGTATGATGGACAGCCCTCAACTTTGTACACTACAAAAAACAAACTTGGAAAATGAATGAGGCCATTACTCCAACTTTTGTATTACTATCACTGATACATTTTAATGGGCATTCTGGTTGCAGGTTCCTACCCTGCCAGCACACCTATTTTTTGACTGAACACCAAGCTCCATAAGCACATATGCCACATGCAGACGTCCAGAGTTGTGTGTTTATTTACAGTATCACAAAAAGGCTCCCATATAGGTTGCATTAGCAGTCAATGTACCTCTCCATGAGAGCACACATTGCCTCCATCTCAGTGTAGGGTTGACAGAAACCTTCTGGTATGCTGTAGTCCTCTCTGACTTCACTGCCAGATGTAGAACTTCCCTCAGATGACCAGGATGGGGTAGCAAAAAGGGTATTAATGTGTTTACAATCACACTGACAGGAACTGTCGGGGGCAAATACAGCTGACGTTTGCAGAGGCACCCCCGGGGATGGAATGAAACCTAACGTTGCGGTGTCCCAATTGGGGACGAACTTTTTTAAAACCTTTAATGCCTCCTCAAAATAACATTAAGACGCATATCTCCCATTGTTACTTTATTTCGGATCACTCATAAAGAATGGGAGTATGTATAGATTGTGCACATATGAAGATGCCTCCTTTGTATGTGTTCGTACAAAACTCCAACATACAATAAAATGAATGAAAATCATTGCTCGTACGAATACTCCAACATACAATAAAATGAATGAAATTCATTGCACTTCAGTCAGGTTTTATCCACATTTCCCAGAATATACATGGATTCATGGGCCATGACGCGCAGGATGGTTATATATTTTGAAGTATAAAATATATGATATTCGGAAAGTCATGTTTTGTTATTGTACATAAAAGCAATATATGAATGTGTCTAGTATATGTGGTCCAGTTCATATGTTGATACATTTCTCATATTTGGGGTCAAACTCACTGGTATAATGCCTCTGAAACTGGAAAAGTTTCTATTCATACCTGCGCTTACTTTTACTGAGGAAGAACTATGTCAGCAGGCACTTATTTGCGGGACATGTTTGCTGTGCAACAAATATTCTCAAACTAGCATATAGAGACACTATGGCGAAAAAGCACATCTGAAACATTTGACTTTAAATGTCACCTCAGACTACTGCTTCATTAAAAAAAGAAGAAAAAACATTCATTCAGCTGGAGTACATTCAGCAGAATACTTACAGGCAATGCCCGGCGTTTTCAAATTAAAGCAATTTATTCAGGAGATGAGGAATTAGAGTTATTACTTATCTCATAAATAATTCTAGCTGAATTCATGGTTAGCATTCTCCTCGGTAACATCTCTTAAAAAAGTCAATAATCTTTTCACAGGGGATAATAACTTGCACAGGGAATTTATGAAGAGCCTTCAACTCTTGTGCATTTTAAATCCAATGGCATTTGTTTGATAGGGATAAACTGAAATGAGGGTAAATGGGAAGACAGCGGTTAAACACATATTAAAGTCTGGTGTGCATCGGCTGGCCTAATTAATTCTGCTATTTGTTTGTCAAAGACGTCCTTGGTTGTCATTATAAGGTTTGATGTAGTGGTTACTGATTGTGTATGAGCTGACAACAAAAGTAAATCATATTTTGCATTAAAGTACGAGGAACATCTAGAGACTGGATACATTAAGAATATGGGAGTGCCAAGAGGCAGCCTTTTATCTTGTACTGGTAGAGAAGTAAACCAATTATTTGTTTTTAGTGAGGGGCCTTTCTAATCATTGTTTTAACCCCTTGGCTGCGGCGATAATTCCGCCGCAGCGCTAGGGGAGAGGGGGCCGCACGGCGCCGCCATGCTTGTGATGGAACCACTCCGTCACGAGCCTCGGGTGCGCTGTGCTTGTGACGGAGTGGTTCCGTCACGGCCCCGCCCGCTCAATGGAATCCTCAGCGCAGGCGCCAAATCGCTCCGGAACCACTCCGTCATTAGCACAGCCCATCCGAGGCTGATGACGGAGTGGTTCTGTCACCAGCACCCAACGGGTTAAAGTTTTACACTGTAAACATGTCTAGGACCAGGTTTTTAACAAATGCACGCAAAGGAGGGAGCTGGAGAGCACCATATCTACAGAGATATGGCTCTCTCCTCCCCTTGCCCTAGCGCCGGAGCAAATTTCAACCGCCGAGGGCCACACACACACCTAGCGCCATTGCTCTAGGCTATGTGTGTGCGTCTAGCATAGTTTTTGTACAGGAAGGGTACCCTTCTTGTACAAAATACCATGCATACCATGCACAAGTTTAAAAGCTTTTCCCACTAAGTACACGCTGCACAGTGCAGCACACATGAAAAGTCGGTAAAGAAAGGAGAAATAAAAACATTTCTCTTGTTAGCGCCTCCTTTGTAGTGCGCATTAACTTTTGGCGATAAACCCTGTCTACAATTCTTTGTAGATAGGGATTTGCATCAAAAGGCATTGGTGGTTGCATGTGAACGCCCATGTACCACCCATGTAATGCCCCCTTGGCGCTAAGTAATTAAAGCAGAGCTTTGCGCTGCTTTGCAATACTTTTATACACTGGGAAGTAAATTCCCCCAAAAAATTTTATGCTGATTAGCTTCCACTTTTTTGACGCTAACCCAGTACAAAATGTTTGTAAATCAATCCCCTAGTGATCTCAGCACAGCGCTGTTTGATATGCAGGTCTTTCGGATCACAGTTTATGTACTTATGCGAGTGGTAAATATGAGCCAACATTTCGAAGATGAGATTCTTTTCGGAGGAGGAACCTTTGAAAATGACACTGCGTAATGTTAAGTAGACGTGAAATCACTAATAACCAGAGACTTGAGGGGAAGGGCACAGAACCTTCTCCCAACTTTTACAGCCACAGTAGTATTCATATACTGTTATCATTTTGCTCACAGCTTTCTGGAATACTTCTTTTTTTTGTCTATTTTATTCTCGTTGATTTGATGTAGCAAGAGGCACCTGCATTAATGTATGTTAGCCTGCAATACTCGTCTGGAAAATCCTCTGGATGTTTGCGATTTTTTTGTATCAGGTAGACTGGCTCTAATTAAGCATTAAACCCAGCTGTCGAGGGCAATACCAGTAGTTAAAGACCATGAACCAGAGTTATAGGCCGAGCCACAGGTCTGTGCCTACAACCAGAGTGAGGGCTTTTAAGAGCCCCTATAGCCTGAGGTAGAAGAGCTACAATGCTAGTAGAACATTACACCCAAAGGGGTAGAATATTCTAAACTAAAAAGGGAAAAATAGAAAAGCAAACATTGGAATGTTGGAGCAGAAGATCTACACCGTCCATTGTCAGTTCTGAGCCACTCCAATGGAGCTGTCAACATTCCAAGAGTCTCAAATGTGTCATTGCCTGTTTCATCATTATTCGATCATATTTTTCCAATTTAGTATGTGTTCTCATGGAAACTTAGACTCAGTAAAATCGATTCACACAAGAAGTATTAAGAAATGTACTCCGGCCAGCTCCTTCTTGTGATTGGCATACATTTTTAAACACTTTTGAAATTCACAAAAGATTCAAGTTGTACTCGTCGGTTTCGAAGAGATTGTATTTTTTACTTTCGGATCAACACTTTCTTCAACGCACAAGTTATAGATTTATTGATCTATTCGTCTGGCCTACTGACCAAAAGAAAAGCATGACAAAGCCCATATATGAAATTAACACTAACTTGATATATATACAACATGCACCAAAAGCAGTGTTTATGCAGTATATATATATATTTTTTTTATATATCTTTTTATTATTTCAAAACAAAGAAGGAAATAGACATACCAGGTACCATACATTCAGACATAATAATAAGGCGAACAGGCGTAGAAACAGAATAGATACTAAGCAACGAAAAAATGGTTGAGACGCCTACGCTAATGTTTGAGAAGCAGGATATGCAACAGTACAATATACGATCCACATTAAGCGCAAGCCCTCAGAGCCTGCCCACCCATAAATCAGGATAATAACAGAAGTATGAGCACCAGATACTAGAATACAATCAGAGTCAGGATGTTCCACCAACTACACTTAGTAAAGGAAAGTGAAAGAGAGTGCGAAGAAAAAGAACTGAGCAACCTATCTAGAGTGGTGAGACCACTCGGCTTTTGCGCACTGTTGCACCTGGTCAGTGGGTCAGACCAGAGTCACCTTCATGTTTTTATAATGTATTGTACATTCAAACTAAACACAAAATTTAACGCATGAATCTCAACACGTCAACATAAATATTTGCTTTTTAATTAGTATCATTCAACTGTATTGTTGACAATTTATAACTTTGTTATAAATTGTCAACAATACAGTTGAATGATACTAATTATTTTTGTCGATCTTTGCAAATTAAAAAGCAAATATTTATGTTGACGTGTTGAGATTCATGCGTTAAATTTTGTGTTTAGTTTGAATGTACAATACATTATAAAAACATGAAGGTGACTCTGGTCTGACCCACTGACCAGGTGCAACAGTGCGCAAAAGCCGAGTGGTCTCACCACTCTAGATAGGTTGCTCAGTTCAGAGGCATGGTGTTAGGACAAACGTGCCACTTTTGCTGCACGCATGGTTATTAAAACAACAAAAATTATATATTTCTCTAAATATTTCGTATCAAAAGAGGTGTGCTTCTCATTTGTAAATTTCATTGCGAAGAAAAAGAAACCATAAAAACAAAAATGAAGACAAAACAATAAACCCATCCCCCCACCCTGCACCTCTGCATGTGGCTGTCGCCTAACCCCAACTAGCAGTGTGCCTGTCACCCCAACTAACTAAATACTAAAAAGTAGAAAATGGAGGAGGGCATCTTCATACATGACCTCGGTCTCCCCTCCCCCCCAGCAGAACCAATAATCCCCAGACTAAGGTCAAGAAATCTATTAGGCTGCAAATACGTATCGCAACAAGGGAAACTTCAAACACCGCCCAGCCTCCCGAAAGCATAATGTTAGCAAACCCCATGTCCAGCAAGACTCGATGTCAAACCCAGTCACTCAGTCTCATCCTTTACCCTTCCGATCAGACATGTGAGCCCCTTCCGGACGAACTGTCGCTTCCGCAGGATAGTCAAAGCACGAAGAAGCTGTAGCAAAGTTCAAACCGAAACGTAGCAGAGAGATGAAAGTGCTGAGAACTCCGTCAGGTCCAAAGACTCCCCTCACCGTTATGAACTCCCAACATTGTTTCGTCCGCCAGGGGAGTGACGCAGTTTCAAACCAATAACAGTTCCCATCAAAAGTCTCTGGGAAAGGGAACATCAAGTAGTCCTTCCATAGTCGGCAACGATCGTAGGCCTGACAATCCATTTGCGGCATCGAGCTCGCTCTCATCACCCAAAACACTGGTCAGAGGCTCCGACACCTCCCATAGTACGGGGTCTGCTTCCTCCATCGAAGTGGCCATCTTGGGTATCTCGAGTCGTTTCATTTCTTGTAGTGGAGCAGGGTCCGGGCCAATCCGCCCAATTTCAGACAAACGCGCTATCATTTTATGAATGTGGGCTTCAACGCAAACATGAAGTGACCCTATGGCTGTCAGCACAGTTCGTAGTGACAAGTCACTCTCGGTCCGTTCCACCACTCCTCGCTCGGTTTCGGTCATATTCACGTCCCCAGAGAGCCCGGTCTCCCCGGGGGGAACAGGTGGATGTGGAACGGACGACTGCAGAGGGGGACTTATCATTGGTTCCAATAACAATCCGGACTCCGCCGCCGCAGGCAACCCAGCGAACACCGGCGGGGCCCTAACCGCTTCAATTGTGCATCATCACCCCTCCTTCGATATTCACCAAGTCAGCCAATCGTCGTCAACATCGATCCAAGAAATCCTCCACTTCGGTAGACCGGACCCTGTCAAACTACTACAGCCGATGTTGTTCAACTGAACCCCGGCTGGGCCAGTACTCGAGACCCCGGCTCCCAAGCTGGTCTAGGCCGCAAACTGCCACACGACGTATCTTTGTCTACCAAACTGGTAGAAATCTCGGGATCGCACCATTAATCTTTAGTCCGGTTCATACACACGGAGGCGGGGCGCAAAAAAAGGATAAATAACAGGATCTTCTGGCAGGAGTCGGAGGTCGGCGGAGCCGGGAGCCTACGCGGCCATCTTGTTTGCTAGTGTAGCTCCTCCCATGCAGTATATTTTAAATGAAGAATTTAAATATAGTGAAAGGTAAAATGCAATGCTTGTTAAAAAAATTAGTCTATTGCTGAAATGGCGAGCCATACCTGCCAAGCTGCTATAATAATTTGACAGGCATGGATACAGGTTCTCAGGGATACTCCTGGAGTTATTCTGAATTATGTCCTTTTGAAAGCATTTTCCACTATGTTAATATATATCATGTGCATGAACGCATCTAAATGTACAACATAAGTGCACTTATGATTCAAAACATACTGTCTTCACAAAAAACAATTGTTTTACATGTGGAGAAAGTCCTTCTATTTCCAACTAATTTTTAGAAGACCCTGTGATCAAGGCAATTTTCCTAATCACTAGATAAAATAGCAGTTACACACTGAGAGCAATAAATGTCATGCCCCTCCCCCAAAAAATAACACAACCTGATTACTGGCCCAAAACTGTAAAACTAATATAGTCTCCAATGTATTCTAAAATGAGCATGGGGACCATCAGAAAGCCCATCACTGTAAAAGACTTCACTGTTTAAAAACACCATGGGCCATTCTTATGTCTGTGAATGGGAAATGCACACTGCATTGTGTGAGCATGCAAGAACAGAAACTTGTCAATCCTTCTGGGAAGAGACCAGCTCAAAATGTCCACTTTCCCCACAATAAAGCTAGTGGAGTAAACACCAGCCTACCACCCTGAAAATTCTCCTAAGACTTTGACTGCACATCCGAATGTATAGCATGTTAGCAAATATCTAATGAACTGGAAGCAGTGCAATAAAATGTATTGTTCATGAGTGTAAATTCATATTAAGAATCCTAAGCTTGGATTTATAAATTAAGACAGACTTTAACATACTTGAGAAAATTGCTTTCACAATAAGGCTCAGTGTGTAGCAATTTCTAAAGTCAAGGTTAGACTATGAGTATGACTATTTTCATGTTGTATGAAAAACAGCCATCGTTTATTAGGAAACACTTTGTGCACTTTAAAATAACCATGTTTCATTGACTGTTATGCATTATTTGTTTTCCAAAAAAGAAAAATATGAGAATAAGATGTAGGTTCTTTGTATTTGTTAAGACAGGCAGATGGTAATTACCCGTCAATATATAAAAGTATCCCTAGACACAGCTCTAAAGCCACAAATAGTTCATTTACCAATAAAGGTAAAATTGTATACTTTCAACACTACGTCAGATTCAACATTTTCCTAATCTCAGGTACATGTTAACCATCTGTGGGATTTCATGTTTATCTAGCATAGTGTGGAGATGTAGGATGAAATAATATTAGCTGTCAGAAGTGGATTTCAGTATGACTTCAACTAAAATAGTGTAAGAAATCAGGTTATTGTTTGGAGGCACTACTAGAGCAACAACTACAATCCTTGTCAGGGTGAACCACAAAAGTCACTACATTAACCTTTGCTTAACCCTCTGGATGCTTGGCAGAAAAGCAGTCAGGCTTAACTTGTAGTGGCAGGGCTCAGACAAGTTTTAAAGTGCTACTTCAGTGGGTGACACAATGAGTGCTGCAAGCCCACTAATACCATTTAATATACCGACCCTGGGTACCACGTAGTTTCATATACTAGAGACTTATAAGTAAATGAAATATGCCAATCAGGTGTAGACCAATTTTCCCATATTCTAGGTAGCTAAAGCACAAGCACTTTTGCACTGATTAGCAGTCCTAATAGCATCAAAAACAAATTCAGAAGGCAGGCGGCAGGAGGCAGGAGGGGTGAAGGCAAAAGGTTTGGGGGTGCAGAGTGGGCCAAGTCCAACATGACCCCACTTCAGCCTAAAGACAGGGTAGACTAACCAATACCTTGATGGGGTTCATGCTCAGGAAATAAAATATCAACAATGGCCCTCTGCTGCAGAGGCACATGTCAGTTTTATGCCCTTCTGAACCCAATTGGCTCCCTCTGTCAACACTCTTCTGAGCCACTGGAGTGACGCATGTGGAACCCCCTCCTCATCTGTGATGCCCATCTGTGAAGCTCCTACCACTAATTTGCTCATAGATGCATCCAGTAGTCAGACAGTACCACCATAGCCAACAAAGTAATGTGGCCCATTCCGCCCCTTATATCAGACTTCTATCCCCAAAGCAAGGAAAACGCAATCCATAAGTACCAAATGTAACAGAGGCTACTGATATCTGGCAGTGTCAAGAGCCAGGCCTGAGCTATCCACTGCCAGGTGGAAACTTCAAGTGAGAAATTGGGCAGACCTATCTTCCAGCCTTTTGGCTGGCAGGGACTTCCCTATGGGCACTCGAGGGTTATATGACATCTGACATTTCTCAGAGTCAGGGGCAAGAGCCCCGTGTTTTAGGCACCCTACTTCCACCCTACCTCCCAGCAGTTATGGGGTGGTATTCTGAGTCAGGTCACTCAGTCTATGGTCGGTACTCTGGGGTCAAACAGGGGATGGGGTGAGTCCTCCATCACCCTGCCCCTCCATCTGGACTCCTGTACTCTCTGCTTGGGAGTGGTACCCCCAGAAAACTGAACTGTCAGGGCACCTTAGGTGGCCCCCCTCTCTATTCTCCCAGAGTCGGGGGCAACTAATTTCTAAGAATGCAGTAAATGGGCATCTGGGGACCCAATTCCAGGATACCATAGCCATTGGGTGAACACAGTCCTGCCCATGGTCCTGGGTTATCCTGCACACCTGTCTGGTGTATTGATCTGGGAAAATAGGTTCTCCACTACCATGGTCTGGGGGCCATTGGTATCTCTGAGAGCAGTGACAAGTAAGAAGGAACAACTCCCACCCTCAGGGATTACAAGTTTACCCTTCCGCCTTCTGGAGAATGGACACCAGGGTATGTTCTACTCTCTGCTTTAGGGGACTACTTCCCCCTAAGGCCAATTTACTGTGGAGTTCCCACCAGTGGGTGGTTTCTTGGGGCAGACAGAGTCCTCCCACCGGTGTCCTAACTGGGAACACTCAAAGCAACAGGGCAACTGCAAACCAGAACCTCCCTCCTGCTACTCAGAAGGGGCATGGGAACCCATTCCCCCACCTTACTTTGGGACTATCTGTGTCATCCTGAACCTTCTTCCCGCTCTGCTGGAGGGGATCTGAAACACACCTTCTTGGATTCCTTCTCAGGTACCTTCTTGTGGACCTTGGTGCTGAGCCAGCGCTCCACCTGCTTAGTGAACTCCCAAGGAACAGTTAGCTTGCTATCTACTAGGTTTTGGTGAATTTCTGCAAAACAATTACTGAACATGTACTCTCTTATTGTACACCCCCTTGTAATCACTCATGTATTTGATCTCTGCCCTTCATCCAACCATCCAGTGCCTTGCAAACACATCCACAAAATCCACCCAGGAGAGAATCTAGCTGTCCCTAAACTTCTCCCTATACTTCATAGGGGTGAAACCATACTTCCTGACAAGGACATGCTTCATGAGGGGATACCTCATCCTGCCCGTCTTTCCTTGATTCAGTAATACATCCCTTCCTTCACTGGGAATGTGCCTCCAGAGACTGGCTTGCCAATACTCCTCAGGGACCCTTTGCATTTCAAAGCAAACTCATATGTCTCAAACCACTTGTCCGTATCATCCCCCACAGCAAACGTAGGCAGCATGTCCTTGGAGATGTGGACATTCCTGTCTTCACTGGTCACAGGGGTAGCACTGCCACCATTGCTGTTGGGCTTAGGGAGCAGCTTGAATTTTAGGTCCAACTCTTGTTTCCTTATCCCATGAGCCATCAGAATTTTCTTCACCTTCAATGCCAATTTATTTTCTTAAGCAGCTGCCTCCTCAAGTTTCAGTATGGCCAACTGTAGCTTGAGCTCCCTTTTAGTCTTTCTGTCCTCCAGTTCCCCATGGGACAGGTTGTGGGCAGACACATTGCCCCTGCCCTGCCAGGGGATCTCACTCCTGTAGGGAATTTGTCTTCCTCTTCTTCAGGGTACTGAATCTCAAGGTCTGAGGCCAGGCCCTCATCTGCCTCATCTTCCTCCTCTAGGTCCACCTCTTCATCCTCAGGAACATCTATTGCCTGTTCCACTGGGCTGGTCTGCATCCTTCTGACTTCCTCAATGACTCTGAGTCCATTCTAGAAGTCCACCTTTGTGGTCTTCCATCCTACATTCAGCCCCATCTCTGTGCAAAGGATCCACAGCTCTGCCTTGCTAAGGTCATTAATGTTGATCAGCTTCATCTCTATTGTAGCAAAAAGGATGTGACATAAACTTAAATTTGGAACAAGCAAACCGTAGCCAAATCAAACACAAAGGAGAATTCAGAATTTTTTTTAAATTGTATGTGAGATAATTTTTAGGGATTTCAATGTTACACAAAAGCATTGTGTGGCGCTGCAGAAACGCAAGTACCTATCCCACCACTGAACACCAATGTAAGAAATTGGGTTAGTGGCTGAGAGGGAGTGAAAATCCTATTCAAACAACAACCACAATCCTTGTCAGGGTGAGTCACCAAAGTCAATAAATTAACCTCTGCCTAACCCTCCGGTAGCTTGGCACAAAAGCAGTCAGTCTTAAGTTAGAGTCAATGTGTAAAGTATTTAAGCAACACATAAAAAGTAATAAAGTGAAAACACAACAAAAGAAAAATCCCAAAACTAATTGAGAATTTCATAAATAAAATGACTAGAAAGTGAATTAAATCCAATTATTAGAACCAGAGTTAGGATTTTTTTAAATGTTAAGTACAAAATAGCACTGAAAAGATCCAAGTGCCAACTGCGGGTGTCTGGTCACGTGAGATCGGGACAAAGTCGATTTTTAAGGCCGACCACAATGGAGCACAGGTAAGAACCACAAAGTAGATGGGCCCGGTCTTGGTTTACATTCGGACTTCGAAGACATTTTGAAGAAAAGTCCAGAATGTGTTAGGGTTTAGTGGGGCAATAGCAGCAGGCTGTGTCTGAGGAGGAGTTGTTATTGCCGGGGATATCTGGACCAGGTCTCGTTGAAGTCACTGATAATGGCTGGAAAAAGCCCTGAGTAGGAGAAAACAGATTTCCAGGCTGAGGAGATAGCCTTCGTTGATGGGGAGCCCGTTCCATGGAGCCTAATGAAGATTTTTACCTTTGGACTTGGAAAACATTTTGGAAATCAAAAGCTTCTAGCGGAACAAAGCTTTAAGATGAAGCTGAAGAGGAATCAACAAGGTCATATACCATTGCTCGGATGTCTCATTGAACAGGATTTGCTGCTGAAGAGAAAAACGTAGTGGAAGCTATCACAAAGTCAGGCTGACCAGCGATGCACCCTGGGAAGACCACCTAATGGCCTTCAAGCCCAACTTAATGCAATGACTGAATACTGCAAACTCAATAGTGTGAAAATCAACATACCCTAAACAAAAATAAAGAATTTCCAGAACAGCAGAAATTAGACTATAGCTTTCTACAATGAGAATTCAAAACTGTAAGAAGTCAAGTTGTTTACATAAGGTGGCTTAACAATCTCAAACAACCTATTGTGGGATCAACATATCAAGAAGGCGATAGAGAAATCAGGAACCATCCTATAATGCAGTCTTAAGGATGGCCAAGGCTCATGGACATCACTTCTCCATAAACATAGACATGGTCATCATCGCAAAAGCAGAGAGTTAGAGCATATATGGATCTGAACTCTGAATCTTGGGCAAGAAAGTATCCAAAATATGGTGACAAGAAAAAAGATTCTGGAAAAAGCTTCTGTTTCTACCACTACTATGTAAAATGGGTATGTGGCTATGAAAAGGATCAAAGATTTAAAAATGGGATAAACCAAAAGTATCTAACCTATGCATGGAAAAATGCACAGGCATAGAAATTATCAGTGTTTTCCTTAACTTATTGAAGAGATCACCCATATGATTAATGCCTAAATCTCTAAGGGAGTTGCTCATGATTCCCTAAAACATTCCATCATTACCCTTCTCTTGAAAAAATCTACAACATGGTAAACTCACATCGAATCTTTAACCCGTAAAATCATGGAAAGGGAAGGGACTTTACAAGGCAACCCCAAGATTAAATGAAATAGAAACATCTATCATAACTAGTTAGGATTTCGACCCAATAGTGGTTCCAAACGTACTACATCACAGATACTCTTGTTGTCTCATGGATGAAAGCAGGAAAAAGTCTTAATATTCCTTGACGTCTCAGGTGCCTATAACACTGTTGAACACACAATTCTCCTAGAAAGATAAAATAAATGTAAAGTCATGACACACACATTTTTCAATTGGATCCAGCTCATCCTTTTCAGCAAATGTAAAATATACAGAATGCCTCATGGTAATCATTCACACAATCGGTACCATGCAGCACATCACACGGATGACCACTCTCCTTAAATTTGTCTTGATGATGCACAACTACACATTTGACTAAAAACAGCTCTAACATGCAGGCGAATATCACTTTCTGCTGTGGCCTTGTCTTCCATTGGATGAAGCAGAATTTTTCTCTGCATAAATGGGCCAAAAAAGACAACCTGACTCTCTGCCCTCCATTTGTCCTTCTGGCCTGAGAACAACCCCAAGAACATAGAGATAATATTTATCACTGCACTTTGTACATGGATGAGTGGTTAATATACAGGTTTCCTGCCTCCCAAAAATGATTTGTCTTCTACAAACTGACCAATGTATTGAGCTTGCAATTGAAATGTCATATATAAGATGCTCTCACAGAAACTCATTGGCAGGCTCCAAAGACTACTAAAGCAGGCAGGCACTGTTGCGTGAATCTTTGCACTGTCCCAAAAAGTTTCTAGGAAATTGGTTCTAATCATCTACAATCATTACCCCCCTTAATGCTCTAACTAGGAGTCTTCTCTGAGTTACCGACCACCTCATTACCCCAAAACCCTTCAATAGGCTTTAAAGGGAACCTGGGCTTTAGAATTCTATGAATGCAAAGTTGAGAATCAAATCAACATTTAGAAAACAGCTAAAAGAAATGTTTTGCATTTGCAAACACCTGAGCCTACGCAGTAAAGAGGTCACTAATAAAGAACTTCGGACATGCTCCTTCCTCATCAAGTAGTCTGAAAGAAAGAGAAACCGGAGATGACAAAAGACAAAGAGAAAGAGGAAGAGATGGTATGCAGCCACAAGAGATACATACACTGCACACAGAAGTTACATAGGAGTGAGTTCTTAAACAGAAAGAAAACCTCATCAAAGGATAATGGGTGGCAACAATATATTAGATAGCACACTAAAGCCTGGCACAAACCTACAAACCAACAATGCAGTAACAAAAAATCACAAAGAATATTATAACTCCCTGAGTACATTTTATATCCAAGGAGACATCACACTTTCTAAACCCCAGTCACTAATTACAATAAAGAACAAGTCTGCATTACTTAGGACCCAAAGAAAATGGGCAATTAATTTCCATAATGACACTGTGGTAACAGAGAACATTAAATTAAAGCATCTAGATTGACATTTAAAGCACACACATCCACATTTCATGTCACTACTACAGCTAAGTGCTGAACCTCAAATCCCAGATCACCAGAGTGGGAGCTGACACACAGGAGAACCAAGATAAGAATGCACAAGCTATGGGCTTCTATCACCCAGGGTGTGCGTCTGAAACTATTGCCAGACATAACCTAGACCCAATTTCCACACACACAATTGCTTCTGATAAAGAAAGACTACTCATTAAATTTACTTCAACTGACAACCACAGCACAGCCCTCCTACTCCAGAATCCACCATACCTCCCATTGATGTAAATGGGACACCTAGAAAGAGTCAGCTCAACACAATTTCAGGACCCAAATCACACTATCCAAAGTTGGGAATGTAGCACAAGTAATTCAGAGCAATGCTTCAACACCCTCTTCCATTGCATATCTAGAATTATTGATGAAAACAACGATCTTGTAATGAAAAAGAATTGAAGCAAGGGTGTAAGGTGGGCAACAAATGTTCATTGAGGAGCTCGTCATCATTAATAGAAAAGTAAATACATTTGAATGAAGGTGGCAATGTGTCGATAAAGACACTGTATAGTGTGTGAGGCTAACTGCGTTGATGAGGCAAAACAGCCATCAAGAAAAACTTCATCCATAAACTAACTAGAGCATCTGGCTTTATCATTGTCCTGATCTTTCTCTATGGTTAGCACTTAATGCCAAATGTGAACATTTTGCAGCACATATTATGGCAAGTGTAGTAAATTCATAACTATGCGGTAAACACACAGTGTGCCAATCTTGTAATCCTATTGGGGCCCACAATTGCTCATTTTTATATCAACAATCTGTTCATGAAAGGTAAATTAGATTAATCTAATCAGCGCCCTTTGTTAACTGCACTTTGAATACAACAACTTTAACAACATCTCCTTTCTACAAATGAAACATGTTTTTTAAGATGCAAAGGTTTGTTTGTAAAATTCTACGATTGTTTTTATATTCTTAACTACATAGTTAAGTATTACTCTTTTCTTAGTGCTACATTCATCCATTCAAACAGTAGAGCTCAGTACTTTGTTCAATAAACATTTCTCTCTTTGTAAATAAAATATATGTATATATATATACACATATATATATATATATATATATACATATATATATATATATATATATATGTGTGATTAAGGCCTCCAGGGGCTGAAACACGTCATGGCGGAAAGCACGAAGTAAAATTATTTGCACGGAGAAAAAACTGGTGTCCGTTCCATTTCTGGCTCTATGACACGGAGTGGTGAAGATACGGCTTACATGTATATACGATGTTAAAAAGTCATGAAAACACGAGAAAAAACATCAATCGTTGGTTTCGAAATGGCTTACTCACCAAAGAGGAAACTAAATTTCTCAATGTTGCACACCCCATCACTCCTTTGTTTTATCTTTTGCCCAAAATCCATAAATGCACCGTTCCTGTCCCAGGCCGTCCCATTATCTCAGCTCTAGGCAGTATGAATGAGAACATCTCTAAATATGTTGATTTTTTTCTGCAACCCCATATGTTTTCCCTCCCCTCATTTTTGAAAGACACCACAGATTTTTTGGTCAAAGTTAGTCACGTCATGTGGTGTCCTGATTATTGTTTTCTGGTGATGGATATAGAGGCACTTTATACCAGCATCAACCATGAGCAGGGACTCCATGCAGTTGAATATTTCTTGAACAGCAGAGAGGCAGACTTTAGAAATCACAACCTTATGCTCGTGGACATGATACGGTTGTGCATGGTTAATAACTATTTCCAATTTGGGAAGGAATTCTTTCACCAGGAGCGAGGGGTGGCCATGGGTTCATGCTTCTCCCCCAGCTACTCCTGCCTCCATGTTGGCTGGTGGGAGAGGCATGTTCTCGATGTCACTCACACACATTGGCTTCCTCATCTTGTGCATTACTGGCGCTTTATCGATGATATTTTTATCATCTGGCGAGGCACCAAAGATCAGGCAGCGGCATTTGTGAGAGATATCAACGTCAATGACAGGAATCTGAAGTTTACGGCTAGTATCACTTCTGATGCGGCTGAATTCTTGGATGTCCAGCTTTACATTAATCAGAACACCATTCATACTAAGCTCCATAGAAAAAGCACTGCGGGCAATTCCATCTTGCATGCCCGCAGTGCTCACCCAATCCATACTATCAACAGCATACCCTTGGGTGAATTCATCAGAATAAAAAGAATTTGCAGTAGCCCTGACAGCTTGGAACAGTGTTTAAGGGAATCTAGGATTAGATTTCTGAGGCGGGGTTATAGTGGAGCCATTCTCGATCAGGCATTGGCTAAAGTTGGTGTTCGGTCTCGAGAGGATCTCCTCACTCCTAGGAATAAGGAGAAGAGGGATACTACTGAACAGGGCTCTGTTCGGTTTATCACCACTTTTTGTTCTCAGATCTCTAAGATTAGCCAAATCATTCGATCTGAGTGGCCAATTGTATTAACCGACGTCATCTTAGCACCATTTTTGCCCAAATCACCGGCTATCACTTTTAGGAGGGCTCCGTCTATGAAAGACGCATTAGACAGAACACAGCCAGAACTGCCACCTAAAACCAATTGGTTAAACAAATTAGGTTTTTTTAGATGTACGTCGTGTCGTGCCTGTACATTTGCTGAGAATGGAACCCACTACACCTCGGCTTTCAATGATAAGTTGATCCCCATAAAAGAACATCTGACATGTCGCAGCGAATATGTAGTATACCAACTTACCTGCACATGCTCTTTATCCTATATTGGGAGCACTAAACTCCCTGCACATCAGCGTATCCTGCAACATATCCGAGCCATCGTTAACTCGGATATGACTTATCCGGTGGCTCGTCACTTCAAAGCAGTACATGATAAAAAATTAAAAGATCTAAAGTACACTTTGCTGTGTTCGGTGGCCAACCCAGGCAGAGGGGGGGATCGTGAAAAACTGTTGCGTCAAAAAGAGGCTTTTTTTATTTTATTACTTGACACCCGGGCCCCAAATGGGCTTAATGCCTTTGATGAATTACACCACTTTCTATGAGGTTTATTGACATATTGTCCATCTGACCTGAATCTAAACAGTTCTAAAAATGACTAAAGAAAATGAATCTGTTTGTTGTATTTTTTGCATAGTATTATGGGTGGGTTTTCATAATGGTTCTTCCGCTTACATTATCAAAGTTTTTCATTGTATTACGCAATGAATTTTAAGCATTGGCACTTTAGCACGAAGGCACTTTTTGTATTCACTCTTTTGAGGGGGCATGCATGATAAGAAAAATTATGAATTGGTTTGAGTGAGAATATTATTAATACCTTTGGACTGAGATTAAATAGACCATCATGATTGCACTGGCAATGAACTGTTTTCACATATTGATCTGTTTATCATTTTTGATTTTTTATCATTTTTGATGCTGGTCTTGTGTTATATATGTTTCGTTTGGCACTTTTATCGTCTAGGTCCCTAGGTTAAAGTATTGAGATCTAATTTGGTTTGAGGTTTTATTACTATTGTTATACTGATACACACCAACTCGAGTTATAATTTTCTGTGCACTATGCAGTGATTTTGTGCCCCCCAGCTCTCATTTATGTAAACAAACAATTTTGAGTGTAATAATGTTTTGAATGTTGATTTAACGTTCATTTGCTTTCATGCCACCCTTGTGTCCTGTTTCTTTAGGCGCTTGGGCTTTTAATGTCAATTTAATGCACGTCCTACTCCTGACGCGTCATGTGATCAAGCTCCGCTTGCGGAGCGAAACGCGTCAGGGAGGGCACTGGCTCTTACATTCTTTTGCAATTAAAATGGATTTTTGGAAAACACCTTTGTTTGCTGTGGCTTTGGTTCGTGTTTAAACACTGCTGCTTGTTGAAGAGGTCCACGCCTGCTGTTTCCGCCACGTTTGGCGGTCAGGATTCAGTTTTGAATATATATATATATATATATATATATATATATATATATATATATATATATATATACACACACACACACACACCACCTAATGCACATAATATAATTTGGTTCTTATAGTCCTTATATGTCAAATCGATTGTGAGGTAGGGGGCACTGTATTGCATCTTATATCTATGATTATAATTATAGCGTACGTACTACGTCGACCAATCACTACCTTCTAAGTAAGTGAAATTACAGTTCTTAATTTCACTCAAACATATCTCCAGTAAGCATGGGTGGAGTTAAGAATAACCATTACATACTCATTTTGCAGTGGTAGGGCGGAGTTGTCAATGCTGTGTTATATTAACAGCCTCAAAGGAGTATCTTATAACACATTGCAAAAATGGGCCAAGAGCGTGTCCACTAGCCACCAGGGTTACAAGCAAAAAGAATTCCTCCACTAGAAAAAAAAAATATTCAAATTCTTAATTAAAATGTAGAGCAATATCTTCCAACTCTGATTTGAACAATAACAGCGCGCGGTGTTTCTTATGGACTTATCAGAAATGAATGTCCGTGTTTCTCCCTATTGCCCTAATGTACGAAGATTTTCAAATAAACTACAGTGACATATTCATCGTAAAAATGTAACTATGGTTTGCACAGGCAATTTTCTCCTTTGTTAATGAAACACAGTTGATCATGTAATAAATGAGAAAGACATATCGCCAGTGTGAATAATGTCACATCTCATTATTGATTAAAATGATTTTACCATGACATTCCATTCATCAGATTCCATTTCTCATTACCAACAGCCCTTGAATATTTATCAAGCTCGCATGTGGCTTTTCTTCTCATCAACCCATTATATTTGCTATTTTCCCTTTAAAGTACAGTTGTCATTATGTTGACCAAGATGTATTGCATTTTCTGTTCTCAACACCACATTCGTCGTGGAACTGTTACCTTTCTCTCAAAATAATAGTTGCTGCGAAGCAATCATGTTTTCAAGGTGTTAATAGCAATTTGCAGCTAGTTTCTGAATGCAAGTTTTCATTTCCTTTGCTTTCTCGTGATCGCTACAAATTAACATTAAATCATCATGAAAATCCTTACAACTGATGGTGGGTGTTTTCATCAAAAGGCAGTTTAATGCGTCAGCCCCATCTGCAGTATTGAGATCCTTCTATGCTGATATTGTCATCTGGAATACAATCCAGCCTGTCCCAACATAAAAAATAAGACACACATTTAAAAAATATCTGCTGCCTTTTTTGTTGGATCATAGTTCGAAAGTACATATTTGAAAACATGTAGAGACTCAGATATTGGTGGGAGGCCCTACACCCATCCAGGTCAGTGGAGGCTATGACCTCTACTCTGCTGGTGGACAAATGTGTGAAAAATGTAGATATTCTGTTGCTTGACAGGCAGAGAATTCTGAGAATTCAGTGGTCAGGGTGGTGGCTTCACTGAAGACACTAAACTTGGTCAAGCTGGTGCCTTGCTTGGTTCTCCCGATCTAAAATCTTTATTTACCAACTCCCAAGGTTGGTCCTTTTTCCTTGAAAACAGAAAACAATGGCTCTGATGTGCAGTGAGTCTTTTTCCTGTGTGCAGGGAGTCATTATTTGATTAAAGTCCACATTTGTAAAGCGCACAGTCACCCGTAAGGGTCTCTAGGCGCTGGGGGCCGTCGGGAAGATTAAGCAAGCTATTGCCCAGAGTCACATGGTGCTGGGCTGACCTGCCGCCGGAGCCGGGGATCGAACCGTGGTCCCCAGATTTCAGCGTCAGTCGCCCTGGCCGCGGCGCCACACCTCTTCCCCTGCCCTGGTTTGGCAAGCCTTGCCATGCAGTCCTAGGCAGGGAAATCTAGTGATGGTGGCACCCCCCCCCCCGGCATAGAATGTGAAGACCCTCACTGCGCTCGGGCTGTCCATCGGTGAACTGGTCAGCAGGTGTGAGGTTTATAACAGCAAAGCAAGCTGGTGGATCTGTGGTGGAATCCAATGCTTCCCCCACCTTTAAATGAGATGGTGTTAACCACAAACTTGACACTTGTTGGTTTACTCTATGCCTCTTTTTTCGACAAACTCCATATTATGTCCATAGTTTCCTTATGCATAACCTGTTGCATATCTTTTTTTTTGAAAAAGTGAACAAATATTCAGCAATGAAAGCAATGAGTGATTTACAAACCATGAATTTAGGTATAATATTTATTGCTCGTTAGAGGTAAATGCACTTTTAGTAATTCACTGTAAAATGGTACATGTTTCTACATCTTATCTCCTTCCATTCTCTGAGGTTAGTTAGCCTACAATATATAGCAAAGAAAATGTACGTGTACTATTGTAATAGTTTCCTCCAATGGACCTAATATTCCTATTTTGATCTTGAATTGCAAATCACAAGATGATGTAGAAGTGGTTTCACATCCATTTCAATCTCCTTTGCTTTCTCAGGGTTCACACCTTAACCCACCTTTTATCCCTTATCAGTTTCAAGTGGATCTAAGTCTAACCCGTTCTGTGCTTGCGCCGGGCAACGACCGTTGCGAGCACTACCTCCCTGGTGCTGCGCACGTTCGTTGGCCGACGCGGCCCCTCCCACTGATTAAAACTCCCGCTCCGCGTTAAGGAGTTAAGGTTAGTAGTTTCAAGAATGGAAAGTACTAAAAAAAGGATCATGAAGCCCTGTGTGTGTATGTGTGTGTGTGTTGGACTTGGCCCTTTTTGCAGGGTCATCCCTGAACTTTTTGCCTTCCTCCTAGCCTTTTTTCTAACATGGTGTTGGTGGTTTTATGACTCTGGGCACTTTAGCGCTGTTTAGCAGTGCAAAGTGTGTGTGCTCTCTACCCTCCAAAGGCTAACATTGGGAACTCCCCCCTCTTATGGGATAACTCCTAAATGGAACAAAATAAGTATGTCATGTTTGGTATGTTTTGAATGGAAATGTTAAATGCTGCGCAATGGTGTGCCCAGATTTATTTTCACTTATTTAGGAATGCCACTTTTAGAGGTTGGCATTTCTGCGTGCTGTGTGCCTGCCTGCCTGATGTGTATTGCATGTCTGGTTCTAGAAGTGACCGGGGCTGGTGAGATGTGGGTGGCTCTAGGGAATGCAGCGTGAGTCTGTGTCAGGCTGAATAGGTGATCTGCAATTGGAGTAGTGGGAGGAGAAGTCCCCTGTCCCTGAATAGGTCTGTGCCTGCCCTGTACAATGGCGGCTCCGCCCCCCTGTGGTGTGTCTGATTACCAAGCCCCAGCTCACAAAGGGAGGAGAGAAGCCTGGTAAACAAAGTGCTCTACACTCCCCCAAAACCAGTTGGAACTGGATTCCCTAAAGACCCTTCCAGAAGCTTCTGCCCCCTTCTAGTAGCAGGGCAGAAGGGTGTATAAATACAGGGGTTGTGACCCCATGAGTTTGTTGTGATTTGTGCTTACTTGGAGGGGACACACTGCCAGGAGGAACTGCCACGGGACCCAGCTGCTGGCCCCTGAGGATCCCTGCATGCTGGCCCCTGTGCCCAACTTTGCCCCTAAGCCTTCGACAGGACACAGAAGAACTTTTGTTGGAGTGAAGACTGCTACACCAGGACGATTGCCACACTGCTGGATTTGACTGTTCCCAGGAACTGCTGTCCTGTTCTGCTGAGCTGCCCTACTGCCTGCTGATCAGGCCCAACATTGCCTGACTGCTCTCCTGGCTTCTAGCACCTCGTGAGCGCTATATTCTAATTACCCGAGGGAAGCTCGACGTGTGGGATTTCCCCTTGACTGCCTCTGTGGAAGAGCGGGAGCCCACCCCGCATGTGGACACCTTTTAAAACTGGAGCCGATGTCCACCCTGCGTTTGTGCCGCATTTATGTTTATTTAATCGAGTGGGAGCCCACCCCGCGTTCTGTGCCTTCGAGCGGGTACCCACACCGCGTTTTCTGCATATTGTATTCGCGGGAGCCCACCCCGTGCTCTGTGGCTTCAAGCAGGGGCCCAACCCGCAGTCACCTTTACTGTGAGCGGGAGCCTACCCCGTATTTCAGCCAAGACCTCAAGGGAATCACCGCCGTGGCCCAGGAGCTCCAAAAGCGGAAGACAGGTGCCCGTGCCTGACTGTGGGCGGGGCCTGCTACGGCAGCTGGACAGAGCATTGCGGGCTCTATTTCTGCCTCCCCCTGCCTTGAGGAAGCCATCCAGAGCCTCGCGGGCTTTCCATCCAAGGGATGCAAGTAGAATTGCACCTGAGAGGAGGTGGGGCTCCCGTGTGGTGAGGGGAGTCCTGCGTGCCGGCTGCAGCGAGAGGCCCTAGACTTCCAGTGAGTGGGGCTGGCCTGGGGGAGTGAGAGCAAGGCACATTGCCGGTGCCTGTTTTCCCGAACACCCCCGCAGGAAAGCGAGCCGCTCTAACATTGGGGGCAATTCCATTTCCAAACGCATTGAGTGGGGCTTCACTGGCAGCGTGGGGGACTCAGGCAGCACAGTTGGTGTCGAGGGAAGTGCACCGGGAGGAGGCCCATGAACAGGGCTCCCGGTGCTGATTGGGGATATGATTCGAACCCTAGAGTCCCAGAGTGGGGCTCCAGTGTGACCTTTTGGCTGCACAGTGGCACCACAGTTGCGGGCCGCTACAACGGTTTGGGCAAAACTGTTTCAGAGTCCCAGAGTGGGGCTGCAAAGGCACAAGGGAGCCCAGGCTACTTTGCTTCAGCTGCACCACAAGAGCGCGGGCAGCTCCAACGAGGGGCATGTACCAGGTTGTGCCTCTGTCATATGGGCATTACAGCATCCTCAGGGGTGCCCCGCTAATGTTATGGGCAGGGTATTTATACTGAGGTATGCATAACGTGTTTTCTAGACCTAACGTCAGGTTATTAGGTTCATGCCTGGTCTAATGTGTCTATGTCCCATTCTAATAGGTGTATGCATAATGTATTTTTATGCCTAACGATGTTGCATTTATGCTTATGAGGTTGCCTAATGTCATGCTATGATGCTTGCATTTCATGCCTGATCTAATGTGTTTATGCCGCATGTGAATGTGAATGTGTTTCTGATGGTTCTAGGAGCGACCCGATTGGCGCTGCCTTGTACATAGTCCCCTGTAAATTATGACCTGGTCCCAGTTGGCACAGTGTATGTATCTGTGATGGTGATTCTAATATATTTTACATAATACAAAGGTTAGTTTTATATAACCTTGTGGAGAGTCTCTTTTGTAGTGTTCCTAGGGTGTTGCAGCTGTGTGTGTGTTACGCAAACGCTTTACACATTGCCTCTGGGATAAGTCTGACTGCTTGTACCAAGCTACCAAGAGGGTGAGCAGGGGTTATCTTCAGTGTGTAACTTCCTCGCCCTGATTAGAACGGGGGTTTCTGTCTGGCTTTGGCCATGCCCCAGCCTACCGGGAATCCCTGTTTCTAACAGTATGTGTGTATGTATATATAAATATATAGATATTTATAAATATGTATGCATATATATATATTTATATATGCATATATGCACACACAGAGGGCTTCATGATCGTTTTTGATATATATTTCCTACTGCCGGTCACCAGTAGGTATAATTAGGACCAGGTTTCCATAGGAATTTTTTTTTTTTGACTTGCCTACAACTTTGGTGCCGTTTGACACATTTTCACACAATGTTCCACAAAAAAAGTGCCTCTGTGATTGTAGTTGTGCATGGAAAGTATCAGGGCGATTCATCAAGCGGGGGCCAAGAAATACGTGGGGGGGATAAAAAAAGGGCTTTTCCCATATTCATTTCTCTGTTTAAAGATATTTTATTGAAGTTTGAAGATCAAATACAGAGGATACACAGAAAAAGTAATAATTGAACAAATAAGTAATACATTGAACAAATAAGTAATTAAATACATAACTTAAGGAGGTAAAAAGGTTATACAGTCAGTGTATAAGTAAGTATAAGTATAAACCATTTTATAGCGCGCTCCGTTACTGGAGAGTATCCTGGCGCGGGGGAAAAAAGCAGACAGCAGAGCATGGGAAAGAATCTTAGATTACACTATTAAACAGATGTGTTTTCAAATGTTTTTTGAAGGCAGCTACTGTAGGTGTGGAGCGCAGATGAAAAGGAAGAGCGTTCCAGGCGCGGGCCACCACCACCGAGATCGACTGGCCGCCAAGTCTGGCACGTTTAAAGCGGGGAAAGGACAGTTTAAACAAAGTGGAGGATCTCAGGGTGCGTGCAGGGGCATAGCTAATAAATCTTTTTCTCAAATACTGGGGACCGAGATTGTGGGTAGCACGAAACGCCAGAACCAGAGATTTAAACAAGATGCGCTGTGCAACAGGGAGCCAGTGGAGTGTGCGCATCTCAACACGAACGCTCTTCCATCTAGGGATATTAAATAATAGATGGACAGCCGCGTTCTGGATAATTTGCAGGCGTTTTACCAGGTAAGAAGGGATACCACTGAACAATGCGTTTGCATAGTCTAGCCTGGCCAGTATGAGCGCTCGAGCAACAGACTCCCTGGCCTCTCTTGGAAGCAGGGGAAAGAATTTGCGGAGCATTTTTAAAGTAGCAAAACAGGTGCCAGTAAGTTTTTTATTGTGATGTTCAAATTTTAAATCCTCTGCGAACCAGATGCCCAAATTTTTGGCAGGTCTACCCATCTCTTTCGGGCTGGGAAAATCAGGAGGCCATAAGGAGCTCATGAACGAGGGGGGAAAGGAACCATAAAAAAGCACTTCAGATTTGTCCTCATTGCACTTCAACTGTGCCTTAGCCAGCCAGCGAAATACGGAGGACAAACACAAATGGACCGTTGATGTTTCAAGATTATCATCTGGCCAGGTGAACAGCAGTTGGGTATCATCTGCATACCCTATGATCTTAGCCCCGAACTGTTCCGCTAGATAAACCAGGGGGGTGATGTAAACATTGAACAGTAAGGGGCTAAGAGTTGATCCCTGCGGGACACCTGTAAGCAGAGGTTTGGGCTCGGAGGCATGGGGAGGCAACCAGACCTGCTGAGTCCTGTCAGAGAGGAAGGAAGACAGCCAGTCTAGCACGATCCCCCCAATGCCTATGTCAGCCAGCCGGCCAAGGAGAAGCTCATGAGGGACGGTATCGAACGCGGCAGAGAGGTCCAATAGGATTAGGACCGCTCTGCCACCTCCGTCTAAACAGTCCCGGATGGCCTCGCTCATCTCCAGCAGGGCAGTCTCAGTGCTGTAAGTAGCCCTAAAGCCCGATTGGGCAGGGTGGAGGGCGTTGGAGGTTTCAACAAAGCTCTCTAATTGTTGAAATGCCACCTTTTCACAAATTTTCGTGAGTGCCGGTAAAAGGGAAATGGGTCGATAATTCCCAGGGGCCGTCCAGTCCAGTCCGGGTTTCTTCAGGAGCGGCAGAAGCTTAGCCTGCTTCCAGACAGGAGGAACCTCGCCCGTAACCAGAGAGAGGTTCACTATCTGCGTGATTTCAGTGCAGACTATTTCTGCTACCTCCGAAAGCACCCGGGCTGGGCACGGATCGGCTGGAGAGCCAGATTTCAGGGACTGGAGTAGAGGAAGAGTAATATCCTCCGCAATTTGCTCAAAGTTCGTGAACTGCTGTGCGGGACTAGGGCATAAGGAGGAACACGGGTCAGCTGTTAAGCAGTCGGCGGGAAGAGCTGCTGAGAGGTCTTGTTGGATCCTCGTTATTTTGGTAACAAAAAAGGAAGACAGCTCCTCGCACCATTGCATCGAGGATGGGTGGGAGACGGCCTCAGCGACGGGTGCCACAAAGCTTTTAACAATGGCAAAGATCTCTCTGCTGTTATTGTCTGCCTTGGCGATACGCCCAGCATAGTAGTTCCCCTTAGCAACCTTAATGGCTGTGTAGTAATCTTTTTGGGCAAGCCGTAAAGTGGATTTAGCCTCAGGGCTATAACCACGTCTCCACGCACGTTCAAGCTTTTTACACCCCAGTTTCAATTCCCTCAGTTCTGGGGAAAACCAAGGTTGGGAAGGGGAGCGTCTGGATCTGGTCAGCGTGGTCTGCTTAGTGGAGGCGGTAGCCGCCTGCTGTACCCACACATTAAATTCGCAGACCGCATCGACCAGAGGCAGCTTAGGTTTTGGGCGAGTTTTAGCCAAAGCCTGTCTAAACGCTGGCAAATTGATCTTTTGGGAGTGACAAATAGGAGGCGGGGGACAGAGCTCCGCAATCTCCCACTTAAATCTGACCAAATCATGGTCGGACCAGGTCGTTTTTTCAACAGCCACGGACTGCATGAGGAAATTAGAGCATACCAGATCAAGCAGATGGCCACCCGTATGCGTCGGGGCAGTCACCCATTGCTTGAGCTGAGCAAGCTCCAGAATTTCACCAAGCCTGTGGGCTTCAGGGGAGTCAGGAACATCCATGTGAATATTTAGGTCCCCGACCAATAGAAACCTAGGAAAACTAAGGGCCCTCGGGACTAAATATTCTTCTAGGGAGTCCAAAAAGTGGGTAGCCAGACCCGGGGGTCTGTAAATCAGAGAACCTCCTAAGGTAAAATGGGGAGAAATTTTGATAGAAAAGTGGAGAACCTCACCCCCTACATCCGCAATCGGAGGCTCAGAAGCAAAGCTCCACTCTTCCTTGAAAACAACTGCTAATCCGCCCCCTCTACCCAGGGCTCGGTCCACTCTGACGATCTTAAATCCCCTGGGGACAGCGAGTTCTACGCTAGGTGCGGAGGTGCTGGTCATCCATGTCTCTGTGAGGAACAGCACCTCCAGCTGGCCGTCCACCAGTAGTTCAAAGATCTCAGCGGCATGCCTAACCGCAGATCTAGCGTTGATCAGTCCCGCCCGAATGTTAGTAACCGAGGCGTTGGTAACAGAGCGGGGGAGGGGGAAGGGTTGGGGGAAAAAATCACAGGTGGGGCATTTGAGCATATCACAGTTCAAATCCGCACGTGTGCAAAGCACACTATTGGCTGGGGGAGCAAGTCTCCAGAGGTCATGGCGCGAGTACCTGAGTGTCCCTGATATGGCCATCCCCAGAGATCGCCGAGCGGAGAGGCAGTCAGTGGGGACATTGAATCACAAGTTGTGCAGAGTCTAATATGTGCAGTGAAATGATACAAAGCTTGTCTTATACAAATAGAGGTATGTTTAGGTTATACACAGAGCAATCTACAGTGCGCAGATATGTCCAACATACAGTGCTAAGTTTCTAGGGCACAGATATGGAAGAGCACAAATTATAAATTTTACATTACACATTGCAGAAACGTAGTGTAAGTATGTGTCAGGTATAAGATGGACAAGCTTTCATAATATATTGCACTATACAGCGCAGCAGCCCTATTTTCTAAATTAGGAATGGTATATGTTTGCGAATGTCAAATCATCAGAAATATGTTATATTGATAAAGGTGCTCCAGGCATCAGGGCTTGCAAAATGAATAATAATAAGTTTGCTAGGTTGGTATGCCAACTTCGAGTTGAGTAAAATGCCTGTGTTTGGCAAAGCCTAATGGGAGGGTGTGGTACAATTCCAGCAAGTGGGGTTTTCCAAGATTTTTAAGGAATGTAGCCGAGATGCGGTCCATTAGGCTTTGCGCAGTAGCCAGAATTTAGTTTGTGAAAGAACTGGGGAGTTCTTTTGGGATGTGACTGATTTATAGATGATTTTCCAGTCTGAATCTGTTATAGGATTAGAGTGGTGGTTTTCCCAGTATGTTGTTATGTTTTTGTTTATTTTTGTGGTCTTAGGGCATAGTAGGTGATAGAGGTTGGACCCTTGATGGACAGATTTGTTAATGAGGGAGACAAATTCAGGTAGAGAAACCACATTCTGGTTGCGTTTAGATTTGGAGATGGCCGTTTTAATTTTGAGAAAGTTGTAAAAGGCAAAACAAAAAATCAAGACTAGCACTGAGGAAACATAGACTACACAATACATTAGGTGGTGTCAATCTGGCCAACTTTAGAGATTACCAAACTGCCTTTCTTGCCAACCAAGGCACATACTGGATTCAAGCCCTAGATAACTACACACCAGTCTGGGTGGAGATTGAAAAGGCAATATTAGATAACCTCTACCCAATAACTTTACTTACAGCCAACACTAAACATCTCTCTGTTTCTAAGTACACAATCCAAAACACTAAAAATACCCTTTTTCAGCAAAAAGATACCTTCTCGTATAAAACTATTGACTCTAGCTTCCCTCTGGAACAACCCGAACATCAAATACGATGGCAAAACCCTGTATTGGCAATTGTGGATAAACAAAGGCATCTACTTCCCTCACCGTCTGGGGCCAGTGAAATTGCCATTATCTTTCTCCGACTTCAAACCACTATTCCCATGTTAATTTACATACAGATTTTAGACACAACTATAGCCTGAACCACTGGACGGAATTATACCAAATTTGACAGAAAGGTAGCTCTTGGTCCTGAAAGAGCCTTTTTTGTTATTTGGTGTAAATTCGTTCAGTTGTTTTGTAGAAATAAAATGAAATTCAAATGTGTATATCTTGAGGCTCGAACATTCCTGGTCTTGTGCAGAGATCTAATTATTTGCAAACATTTCAACCAGGAAGCATTGGGATCCATTTGGGGACTCAGCTTCAGCCGAGTCCCCCAGAAAATGTTTAGAAAAAGAAAAGGGGCATGGCAGGAATATCCTGACCCCCCAGCTCTGGTTCTCAGGTCCCCCTGGAGCCCCTACAGTGCTAAAAAACATTTTATTAAACAAATCACTGAAAAACGCTGCAGATCTGTGGATTCGTTGAAAAAAAAAAACAAGTGCTGGCTCCTGCGCTTGTTTTGGCAAGAGCCCCCAGGTGGGACAGGTCCCGGGGGTATTGTTTCTAGAAAGGAGGCGCACGCAGGGTACTACCCTCCTAAAGCTCTTAGAGCCCCGTGGACCACCACCTCCCCTGCTTTATTTACATATGAAGGAGGGAGGTGCATGGACCCCCCGCAGGGTCTATAAACGCCGGGGACCACCACCTCCCTAGGGGGAATCAAACAGTGTTCGGGGGCTACACAGACCCTGTCGAGTCCCGGGGACCACCACCGGCTAAAAAACTAAAAATTGGGGGTCCACAGAGCCCCCAGCCTGGGGACCACCACCTCCCGAGGTCATTTGAGATGTTATCAGTGATGTCATTAGTGATGTCACTGACCATGTCATGAGTGATATAATATGTGAGGTCATAAGCAGTGCATTCCGGGGGCACAAGTTATAGTTAGCTCATCAAACTATAAGTGCTTAATTTCGTTGGTTTTGTACGAGTGAAATCTGAGCCTGTAACCTTTGCTTTTTTCAGTGAATTTCTAAGGTTTTTTAAATTCTATTTCCTTACTATAAAGTCCCTCTAACGTTAGTTTTTTTTCAGTGAATGTCTAAGGTTTTTTTCATTTTATTTCCTAAACATAATGTCCCTGTAACCTTTTGTTTTTTTCAGTAAAATTCTAAGGTTTTTTAAATGCTAATTCCTAACTAAAACACCCCTGTGACCTTTGTTTTTTCCGTTGGATTTCAATTTTTTGTAATGCAGCAGAATAATTTCTCTGTTGAACTATGCTCCCTTTCCTCCTTCTCCTGATCCTTCTTTCCGGTTCTTCCGTTACCTACTTTCTCAGCCCCTATTGCTCCCCTCCCAATCACCTGCTGTTTTGTGTTATTGACTTTGGTTGCCATAAGTTCTTCTCCTTCATTCTTTTTCTATCTGGCCCACTCCTCAGCCTTGCATGCCTCCTGGGAACAGATAAACACAGAAAAGAATGGCCATGGTTAGGGCGACCTTTCTCAAACAGTGACATATGGCCCCATTGGCTGCTGTCGGGATCGTAAAATGCAGGATTGTCAGGCCCTTCCTTGTGCCACTGCTGCTACCGCAGCACTGGTGGCTAGCTTGCCCCTATTCTCGCTGGTGAAGTAGTTTTTTTGCTCTCATAACGGTATTTCTTTCTTTAAGAATAGCAGCGTAATTAAATAAACATAAAATCAGAGCATACTCCGATTAACGTTTTGCCTGGCATAATTTAGTTTAAAAAAATAAAAACTATTTGAATGATTTGCAAAAAAAGTAAATACATTAACTGAATTGTCTTGTCAGAAATCAGAACTTAAGGAAGGAAATGGTGATTGTCAGTTTTTGTGACATTGCTGGTTGTTTTGAATGAATGACCTTCCACCACTGGGTGTGGTTGTTGTGTTCCGTTGGCATTTTTATAATTCGCCGGAACGCTATTTCACATGCTACACGACCATGTTGTGTACTTTATGTGCTTGTTGTTTTTCCTTAAAAATGAAATAATTAGAATAGCTTGTCTGCTAATCTTTTTGCAAAATATAACTGTATTGTTTGTGGCAGATCTTTTTGTCACATGGCTGATCTCAGAAGAAGCTCTGCAGTCCTGTGAAAAAGGCGTATATGGCATTAGCTCCAAAGTCCAAACTTTTAAGCCTTTGTTGTTTGCTGGGTGTCGGAGTTCAAAAGAACGTCACTACGATCAGATGCATGTTGTTATTGTTGTACTTGTATCATGGCTTCTCGTATAGTGTTACTCCACCCTCTCCTAGAGTTACTCCGAGTTTTTTGGTCACTCCGTGGAATTCCGTGGAGTCGAACTCCGCGAGCTCCGCAACGTCCTGTTTTAGGTATGTAAGAAAGATACCAATATCTCTGAAATTGCAGGAATGGGCCACTGCATTCCCCTCACAGTGTGCCTACCACTACCACTATTCTATCATAATATGATTCAATTTCATAAGAGAATTATTCACTTCAGCAATTTTTAATTAAAATGTTGCAGAAGAGCACAGAATCCCACCAATGCAGATGATAAAAGAGCATATTTTGCCTAAGGTATTTGCAAACTTCTGCATACCTAAAATGTGTTATAAGTTTACAATTTCCATTTTCAACAAGCATATGCCCCTGAAGCTATGTGGAACCGGTAAATATCTGGCCACATACTCTATTTACCAAAAGACACACCAGAGCTGCCCCAGTTCCACAACCTGTTTCACTGTGTTATTTCTGCTTGGCAAAAGGCAGGCACTAGAACATGGACCAGCCACAAAGTTGACACGACAGCAGTGCTCCTTGCCAGTATTTCATACCCCTAGTACTCTACAAATCAAGATAACAATGAAACTGAGTAGATACATGTATTTGCATCCTAAGCTAAAGTGTTGACATGCACTTAAAAGCATTCTCATGAAAAGGCCAACATTTCCCCAAGGTGTGACGTGGGTAAAGGGGTTAGAGCATGTGTCCATAAGTACGTGATACTCCTCCACCCACATGGCTCATGGGAAGCAAATATACATGAGAGAAGTGGAATCTGACTATTCACCTAAACAGCATAGCTGGCCACTATAGTTCTCTGACCACAATATCATTGCTCACAGCCTTGTCCTCTCCTAGCCTACAAGTCCCAATTGTAAATGTGTACAATTGAGCTCTGAAAGTGGCGCCAAACTTTTCTGGGGCATATTACACAAATTGCGCATTTTCATTGTTTGCGGCGGGTGCACCGTTTAAAAGGGGCGCCTGGTGCAAACAATAAAAATGCACCGTATTATGATGAATATGATGCCCCAAGGGCAGCCCCACGCAGGGGAAAAATGGATAGGCTGCTTTAAAGCCACTCTCTGTTTTCACAGTGCAGGTGGCAACCCGCCTGCGCTTTGAAGGGGGATTTGAGATCCCCTTCCAGGAGGATGCAGTAAGTGACTGCGTTGCCTGCAAGGGGATGTCTGGGGGGATCCATAGGACCCCCTTTTCCCCCTGTAGAGGGCTGCCATCAGGGACGCACTGACAGTGTGCCACCTTTTTAGATGGCTCACTGTCACGGAGCCTCCTTAGAGCTTATTTTTTTAAGTCTTTTTATTACAAACAATTCACATCTGAACATACAGAATAACATAGCACCAACATTACAACTGACAGTGACAAACCTTGCCTAGCAGTAAAGTAATCAACACTACAAGTGCTCTTATATAGCCCATGGACAAAACCCGAACCTTGGACCCACCCTCCTCATCAACATCAAAACCCCCTGTACGCTTGCCATGCTACCCCGATCTTTTCCCACTTCTTCGGGCAGTCCCTATTTTGATAGACTATATTTTCAGCCTGCAGGCACTAGTCCACTTCAGCTTTCCAGCCACCGAGTTGGGGCAGTTTCACTGAGCCCCAGACCCTTTCTACATTTCTGTCTGGCACCCCTGCTGCCAACGTCAACCACATTTTTTGATACTTGGACCATACTGTCTTCCCTGAGATCATCAACAAAAGCCATTTCACGTCCTGGGCCAGCACCTCTGCCATTGTCTGCATCACCAAACTCCAAAACAGTTGTATTACTGGGCACTCTCAAAGAATACGGAAGAATGTACCCTCCCCGCAGAAACCCCACAGGCATAACTAAGGTGATGATCTCCCAATTATCACACAACTGGTCCTGGAGTAATAGGAGAGTTGAAGAACTCGGAGGTGAACCAGGGGAAATCTCATCGGATGGCCACCTCCCGCGAACTCTGCAGGGACTGCTGACAATCCTCATCATCTAGGTCACTGAGTTCCTCTGTCCAGGCCTCCATTAGTGTCCCCAAAGGATCTGACAAATTAATGACCTATTTACGATATATTATGGATATTGACTTCTCAGGAATATGGTCAGTCAACAATCAATCTGGCAACTGTTCTCGCTATCGCATATACCACACCATGCCATGCCCCAGCTGGAGATATCTATACCTATGAGTCACACAGCTCATAATCTCAAACTAGGACGTTACATGTGATATAGGTCTGATCACATCAAATATCCCCCAAATGTTCTATCTTCAAAAGCTCCCACCTGCAGAAGCCCCACAGCCCACTCACCTCCCCAAGCAAGTCACTGCACCACAAAGGGGGTCATAGTCTTTGATCTCCCCACCACCCCATAAAGCCCCTAGCCTCTCGCCGTCCCCTGACTACCGCCTGCGTATGTTGTGGTAACCGACTTTGTCATCTTCCCCTGATAGATCAGTGTCTCATAGCCCCTTTGCCCGATAGCAGCATGACGATATTCCAGCTCCTGCCGATCCACAAATACCCATTCGTTTGCCACAAGGAGTTGGGTCGGCCAATAATATTTTATTATGTCTGGAATCTCCACGCCGCCCTCATAGACCACCCACTGCAGCTTGGCTAGTGCTATGCGTACTGTTCCACCCTGATACAACAAGGTGCGAACCTCACTCTCAATTTTCTGGAAAAAGTCCTTAGGGACTTGGTGAGGTGTATTTTGGAGCACATAAAGCAATTGCGGCAAAGTCATCATTTTATATAATGCTACCCGCCCCACCAGAGTTAATGGAAGCGTACCCCAATGTTTCACATCTCCCTCCAGTCTTTCCAACTGTGGCACAAGATTTTTGGCTAAAAAGTCCCAGGTTTTTCTAGTAATATACATCCCGAGGTATTGGAAGCCATCCACACAGAGTGGCACTTGGCAGGATCAGGGGTGCCTCACCTTGTCTCCTGCCAGTGAAACAATCAGTGACTTTGACCAATTAAATCAATATCCTGAGTAGCTACCAAAAAGATCAAATATGTTTAGCACCCTGTGAATGGAGGAGATCGGGTTGCACAGGTAGAGCACTATGTCATCAGCATATAGTGATATACGATTTTCCCAGCCTACATCACAGTACATCCCTCTCACCAAATGACCTTGCCATATCCAGACCACTAGTGGCTCAAGGACTAGGGCAAAGAGCATTGGGAGAGAGGGCACCTCTGCCTAGTGCCCCTCCGCAGTAGGGAAATCTGAGACACCGATCTGTTAACCTGCACCCTTGCCAACGGCTAATGGTATCGAAGTCAAACCCAATTACAGAACCTCAGCCCAATGCCAAACCTCAACAAGGCAGCAAACAGGTAGTTCCATTCAAAACCTTCGAAGGCCATCTTTGCTTCCACCGACATTGCCACCACTGCATTCAACTTCCTAGTTCCCGTCTTGTGCAGCACCCCAAGCAGACGGTGCAGATTCCATCAGGTACTCCTGATAGGCATCAAACTGGTCTGCATGTACAAGTTTTGTAATTACTGATTGCATCCTGGATCCCAGAATCTTTGCCAAAACATTAACATCAACATTGAGTAGGTTGGTGAGGCTCACTCTCCGTAGGGGGCTAACCCTTTTTGTGGATGACCACTATCATGGCAGTCCTCTGGTCCGGTGAAAGACTCCCCTCCTTCCTCACCCCATTGACATAGCTATCATGTGTGGTGCCACCTTGCTCAACATTCTTTTTAACATTCTACCAGCAGGCCATAAGGTCTGGGCAACTTACCCGACTGACTGTCCTGCACCGTTGTCACAAGCTCACTGTTGGAGAACGAGGCAGCATCTGTGAGGCCTGCACAAATAACATGACTACATTTGTCCTTCACTGGGAACAAAACACCCAATTGTAGCGCCTGACTCTCAGAGAGTAGCATTGCAGAGTAGTCTGAGGCTTACTCAAGGGAGGTGGTGTGGGCTAGTAATCGCCATTTGCAGGTGCGCATAGATAACACTCAATAATTGTTTGTCCAGTCTGTACTTTGCTTTATAAAAGAGCACATTTATTAAACACACACACACTACTCAATACCATGCACCAATTTACAAATATACATAAGCTGTTGCAATTACTTCATGACATTACAGAACATCTCCACCCCTCCCACAGGAGGGTGGGGTCTGGTACCACCACTCCTAAGTATGCACATCATCTTGCCCCTAATGCAGTTAGTTGAACATAACCTGGAGCAAGGAACCTGCGCACTAGCACCCTCCCAGTGGTCACCCCTCCCCATTATCCCAACAAGCATTTAAAATAGGTAACCCTGCCTTGGTGACACACAACCCTGACTGAGCATTTCCTACTGACCTTGAAGTATACACCTCTACATTTTAAGGGCTAGCAGTCTGGGTTCTTCACCTAAGCGCAGCAGCAAAAATACATGTTTAAGCATCACTTTAGAATGACAGTACTCATCTCATTTGTGTATCATTAGAATGCATTGCAATTACAGCCCCTAAAGACATCACAGATGAAATCACAGGATTCTGCATTGACAGCCAGACACCCTAGCACGAATGTCTGACAACATAACCCTATTTTGCTTATGACATCACCTTACCCAGGTACTTCACATTACACATGTGAACTTCAGTCCCTCTAAAATAAATAACCGTTAGTAAATGCATTTCTGGTGCAATTACACCTCTTCACCTCTAGGGGATGCCCTTCTCCAATCATCTCCCTCACAGCCCCTCACTCTCTGAGGCACTTCTTCGTTACACCCTCAGCTGTAGAACCAAAGTTCCAGCCCAGAAGGTGTTGAAATGCTGGCTGAGCACTTGAGGGATTGTTTCTTTTAGATGACCAGTGTTACATTCTCCTACATTATTACTGTTCCTTTAATTCTTGTAGAATGTTAGTGACCACTGTGTGTACATAGGAATGTAAGAGTCAGTTGCTGCTGAGCTCCTGTACTGGTGACATCTGAGGGTCCTATCTACAAATAAACTACAAGCTGCATCAACTTCTTCTCTTTATTGCTTGTAAAAGTGGCGACGAGCGAGGAAAACGACCCATTTGACCCTTGGATGTTCTTTTCATTTTAAAATTTCTTGTATTTTTTTTTCCTACAAGCAAAAAAAAAAAGGAATCAAAGAAATCGCCTTCAACTGAGGAATCAATAACCAAAACCCATCTGCAAAACAACTTTCAACAAGAACAGCTTCGCATGCAGTGAGTTGTCATAATATTATCATTTTTTTTATTATTTCCAAACTCTGGAAGCGCTCGTTAATGCCAAGAAACTCTGTTTCCAAAACTATTATTGTGTTTTACTAAGCGCTGATAAATTGTTAAAACGCCTCGTTAAACAACCTTTTTCGTTTATTTGAGTAAGCGCACAACAGGCATGTAAGCGCACAACAGGCGTGTAATTTCATTTTTGCATCCTTTAAAAGACAAAGCATCTGTTGGAACGCTCGAGCGCATCGGCATGCAACTTCCAGCTGACTCTGCACCAGCATCATAAGCGTCATACGTCAGGCGCACGAACTGCAGACAGTGTCAGGCATCACGTTGCGTAGCGGCCATCTTATATCTCCAGTTGCATAGCAACGCGTCTTTTACCGATTTCAACAACATTAACCCAGCGTTAACCCAGCGTTTATCTTCCAAATAAAAAAAAAACGCAAACAACGATCAACTCGTACCAAACAGAGCACTCGCCAAGCTTTCCTTTTCAACTATATTTTTACAACTAACTATTGCTTTAACTTTGACTACTGCTTCAACATTGATATGACACTCACCTGCTGCCTTTCTTCGTTTCCTCTGCATTGTATTCTGGGAAATTGATTACAAAGCATTCTGGGACATTTAAAAAAAAAAAAAAAAAAAAAAAAAACATACTTTATTCGTTTTACAAACAACAGTATTCAGCATCAAATTTACTGGAAAACAGTTTTTTTTTCTCAGCATTCTTCTAGGAATCGACGCAGACAACGGTGACTACTTTTGTGGTTAATTTTATTTTGTTCAAAATACCAACTTTGATTATAATATTATTCCTGTGATGTTATTGTGTATCTTATATTAATTTGTCATAATTCGACATGGAAACTAATAATATTTTAGCTCCACCCAAATTCTTACAAGACCCTGGTATACCTCCTATGAATTGGGAGGATTGGCGTGAATCCTTCGAAACTTATATGGAGGCAATAGGAGGAGAGGTATTTCTTGCATCACGAAAATTAGCTTTACTCAAGCACAGTCTTGGCGTAGAAGGTAGAAAAGTACTAAAAACATTACCTATTGTATCTTCTGTTAATTCAAAGGTATGTGCAGGAGGAGATGAAGATCTCAGTGAAGAGGAAATTGTGTTTGATTGTTCCAAACTTGAACCACCTCTGTCTGATGAATATCTAGATGCACTTAATGCACTAGAGGAAAATTTCGGTAAAAAAACTAGTATTGTTGTAGAAAGACATAAATTTTTCTCAAGAGCACAGATGGTTGGGGAAACTGTAGAACAATATGTTACTGCCTTAAGAAGGTTAGCTGTCACTTGCAGGTTTAAAGAGTTACATGAGGAAATCATAAGGGATCAGTTCATCAATAGAACTAACAATGTTAAAATACAGGAGAAATTACTTGACTTAAAAGATCCATCTCTCCACAAAACTATTTCTATTGCCAGGAGGGTGGAAAATAATTCACGTTATGTCAAAGAGTTAAACATTACGCATACTACAGATCGAAAGCTAACTGACAGTAAAGATTCTGGCGAAGTATGTGCGGTATCCAGTAAGCCAAAAACTTTTGACACCAAGCATAATGTCAGATATGATAGTAGAATTAGACCTCGCAATTTTTCTGGTGCCAACAAAAACACTGTATCTTATAACAAGATGTCTTCTAATAAGACTATGCTTCCTAACAATAAGCAGTTTTGTTTTAGATGTGGGAATGCCAAGCATACCACTGAAAATTCTTGGTGTCCGGCGTCTAATGTCACTTGTTTCAAGTGTAACAAATCTGGCCATTTTTCCAAAATGTGCAGGTCTGGGAATCCCAATGCTTGGAAAAGCTCTGTGAATTTTATTGATGAATCTGATGACGATAGTGATATTGAAGTTATGACCATTTGGAATGAGGATGAGGTTAATCATATTTCTGAAGAAATTCAACCACCAAAATGTGAAGTCACTATCAACAACCACAAGTTATTCCTTTGGGCTGATTCTTGCTCCCTGTATACCATTATCGATAAAACTATGTGGGAAACGTGTGGTAAACCCACCTTAGTTCATTCACAAAGATCTCCTGTGGGGTACCTATGCATTAGACTACCTGTGATCGGATGTTTTTCATCTGAGATCATTTTTAAAGATAGGAGTACTCCTGGAACTGTCTATGTGGTAGAAAAGGGAAGAGCCTTATTAGGATGGAAAGAAGTATGGAATTTAGGTTTGACCCTTGATCCAAATCATCCTGACCAAGTTTTACTATCTCCCAATTGGCGTAAAATAAATTCTGAAGAAGTACTAGTAACTCAGGATGATAACAGTGTGTCAGAATTACATAAAAAGTTCCCTGATTTATTTAATCCCAAATTAGGGTGTCTTAAAAAATTTGAACACAGAATTGTTCTTAAATCTGATTGTACCCCCATTGTTCATAAAGTACGTAATGTACCGTTAGTGTTAAGGTCTCAACTCAAAGTGGAGTTAGATCGCCTTTGTCACTTGAACATCATTGAACCAATCGAAGCTTCTGAATGGCTTAGTCCAGTAGTTTTGGCACGCAAATCCAATGGAAAATTGCGCATGTGTGTTGATCTGAGAGATTTAAACAAAAATATTTGGGTAGATCGCTTTCCTTTACCCAAGATTAATGAAATGGTTGCCTCTGTTAAAGATGCAAAATTTTTCTCGTCTATTGATCTATCAAATGCATATCATCAGATAAAGTTACACCCAGAATCCCGTCATCTAACTTCTTTTATCACTCCTGAGGGTGCATTTCAATTTTTGAGAATGCCTTTTGGATTATCTTCTACTTCAGCCGTTTTTCAAAGAGTCATGTGCAAAGTCCTAGAAGGCATACCTAACATGTTAGTGTTTCAAGATGATGTACTTGTATGGGGTGCGGACAAGTGTGACCACGACATGATTTTGCATGATGTATTAAGTAAACTTCAAAAGGCTGGTTTGACTGTAGCTGCTGAGAAATGCAAATTTGCTACCAATGAAATAGAATATCTTGGGCACACTTTATCTGCAGATGGTGTTAAACCTAAAAAGAATTTATTGGATGCGATCAAGAATGCTCCGGCACCATCTGATAAAGACCAGCTCCGATCCTTTTTAAGTCTTGCCGAGTATTACTCGAAATTTGTACCGAATTTTGCCTCTAAAGTTTTCTGTTTAAGATTGTTGATGAAAAAAGATGCAAAATTTTTGTGGTCCACGGAGTGTCAAACAGTGTTTGATGATGTAAAAAGAGAGATTGCTAATGCTGTTGCTCTCAAACCCTACGATCCCAGCAAGAGGTCGATCATCGTGGTGGATGCTAGTGCATATGGGCTTGGAGCTGTCTTGATGCAAGGGAAAGACAAATTTGAGTGGGTGGTAGCTTTTGCCTCACGAACATTGAAGGGTGCTGAATCTTCTTACTCTGTCATCGAGAAGGAGGCTTTAGCATGTTTTTGGGGTGTTAATTATTTCAGGAACTATGTCTGGGGCACTAATTTCGAGTTGAGAACGGATCATAAGCCCCTTGTTGATATTTTTTCCACTAAGGGTGCAGGGAAAGCCACGCCTAGAATTGCCAAGTGGATATATAAGTTACAAGAGTATGATTTTACAATGGAATATGTACCTGGAATCAAAAATGTCAATGCTGATTGCCTTTCTCGACTTCCTATTGGGGGTGAGGATATTCCGGTTGAACAAGATGAAGACTGGTCAATTGCTTCTGTGGATGAAGCTTGTAGTGGTGCTATAAGTTTAGAGGTATGGAAACAAGCTGTTCAGGATGATGTGGTATTGAAGGAGGTAATTACACGTTTAGCATCACCATTCAATAATTTTTCTTGGAGTGATTCTGACTTATCCGAATATAAAACTGTTTGGCCTGAACTCTCTTATGACCTTGTGATGGGTGTGGTTAGAAGAGCTGACAAACTTGTTGTACCGTCTTCCTTACGGAATAGGTTACTGGATCTTATGCACGAAGGGCACTCAGGCATGTCTGGGATGAAAAGAAGGTGTAGGTGTGATTTCTGGTGGCCAGGTATGGACAAAGATATTGACAGATGTGTAAGGAATTGCGCTGCTTGCACGTGCAGTGACAAATCTCATGTTTCTCAAGAAACCACAATTTCTGCTGTAGCATTTCCGGATGGGCCTTGGCAGAAACTAGCTATAGACATTTGTGGCCCGTTCAGTGTAGGTAGTATTACTGGCAAATTTGCCATTGTATTGATGGATTACTATAGCAAATGGCCTGAAGTTGCTTTTGTTAAAGAAGTTAAAGCTTCCAGCATAATTAACTTTTGTGAGGAGGTTTTTCATAGGGAAGGTTTTCCTGAGAGCATCACTACTGATAATGGTCCACAATTTGTTGCTTCAGAGTTCCAAAGTTACTTACATTCTTGCGGAATTAGACACATCACTACGGCTGTTTATTGCCCAAGAGAGAACGGCATGGTAGAAAGGTTCAACCGTGTTTTAAAGGATTGTATACAATTAGCTGTCTCTGGTGGTGATGATTGCAAAGTTGCTGTCAAAAACTTGGTTTGGAGTTATAGGAATACTCCACATTCTGCTACCATGGTGTCTCCATTTCATCTTCTGAAGGGGCGTTCTGCTGGTAACAAGGTGACTCCTGCTTGGATGCTCAAGGTTTCTGCTGGCCGTAATTATAAAGAAAATCTCGACAGTAGAATGAGTCTTTACCAAAAGAAGTATGTGGACAGGCATAACGACAAAATTATAAAACATGCATGTAGTTTCCAAATTGGTGATTGGGTCAAGTCTTCTCGTTTTGGGTTGTCCAAGGATGGTTCTTCCAGGTGGTCTCGTCCCAAGAAGGTGTTGAAAGTATTGGGTAATTGCGTTCTGCTGGATGATGGACAGAAGTGGAATATTTGTAATGTTGTTAAGTGCAATGATTTAGAGCTTGACCTCTGGTTAAAAAAGGAGTCTGGTTCCAGATCTGTTCCTTGTTCCGTTCATTCTCCGCGTGTTCAACCCACGTCATCTGATCTTCCAAGGTTAGATGTTTCCAATTCCAGAAGGTTATCTGGACGAATCATTGTGAAACCTGTCAGGCTTAAAGATTATGTTATGTGACTCTATATATATATATAATGCGTCATTGCAATGTACATAGTTTTTTTTATTTGTTTTTTTTATTTTAAGAAGAGGGATGTGTTACATTCTCCTACATTATTACTGTTCCTTTAATTCTTGTAGAATGTTAGTGACCACTGTGTGTACATAGGAATGTAAGAGTCAGTTGCTGCTGAGCTCCTGTACTGGTGACATCTGAGGGTCCTATCTACAAATAAACTACAAGCTGCATCAACTTCTTCTCTTTATTGCTTGTAAAAACCAGGAGACTTAGGAAGGGACTTTTCTTCATTGTGCTGGGGAGACTGTGTCACTCCTGCTGCTCCCCCTGCACCGGTTCAGCAAATGGTGGTGGCCCTTGTAGGAGAGTAGGATCTGCCTACTATGGTTACCCCCACTTTTTGCTTGTGTTTCACAGTTTTTTGACTTTAGTCTGGCTGGCGCCCTGCTATTCATGACCCCAGCCTAGCTGCTTCCTCACTAAATTGATTGCCTGTACTTTAGGTACACTCCAGATTGGTTACTGGGTTACCCTTGTGAGTCCCTAGTATATGGTACCTTAGGTACTAAGGACATAGGTACCCCAGAGGCCTACCAGGGGCTGAAGCATGTATTATGCCACCCCTGGGAAGCCTTCCAAAATGGCACCACAGGTCTGCTACTGCAGCCTGGGTAAGGTGGTGCATGCACCCCTTACTAAGATATAGGTTACCTATATCTACCTTTAATCATTGACACATATAAACCTATAATTCACTCCCATGGCAGGCCTTATCAATCCTGAAGGCAGAGTGCTTGGTTTTGTGTGAGAGGGTGTCCATGCATGAACAGGACCCCTCTGCAGCTTTCGGAATATATTAGTTGATGCTGATCTGTGATGCAGCCAGAGCATATACCCTTAAGTGCATTATAACCTTGTGGTAAATGCTAACTTTGGAATGGCTGCATGGAAACATGTCGTTTTTGGTGTCAAACACTTTGGAATCCTATCCCTCACCAGTCCTGGCGGCGGGGGTAGAATTCCACCCTTCTAGAGGGAGAAGACATGTACACACTTACCTGACCGGTAATAGTTTAAAAGAGCCCCAGCATCACAAAATGGATGCTGCAGCCACAGACACGAGTCTGCCCTCCTGCTGCTGGATAAAACTCCGGCAGGGGAGGCCTGGCCAATAGGTTTCCTATCACAGGGAGGTGTAACCACCTCCCAGATAGGCTTTAGTGTATTGGGGCTGGGTGGGTGCATTCATAGAATGCTTTTCAGACAGTGCTGGGGGTACACTTTGTGACCCTGTGCATACCTCAGTACGAACCGGTTGCAGGGGCACTCAGCCCCTGCTCTGGCGCGAAACTAGACAAAGGGAAAGGGGTGTAACCACCCCCTCCCTGGGTCCTCCCATAGGTGGGACTCTACAGTAAACCCAACCCCTAAACTTAGTATAAGTATAGGCACCCAGTCCTTAGGACTTTAGATTATACCTGGATGAAACTCTGCAACATATATCCTGGAACTTCGACATTCTATTTCGACTAGAAGACGGAAGAATCTCCCTTGGGGTCAAGGAGTGACTCCCCTGTTCAAACAGGCACCAAAGAAGCATCTTGTCAGTCTGCAATTCCAAGGATCCTGATAGATTTGCAACTCAGGATATAGACTTCCAGACTTCTCATAGGCCGACATGAGATCACAGCAAAGCTGAGACTTGCAGCTCTCACAAGAGACGTGGGACCGGAACTCTTGGACACAGTGCACATTTGCAAGTGCATCAACTTCCCAAGCTGTCCTGAAGTTGTGCATTGGGCTACTTGTAGGCAAAGCCCCGAGCATCCTTTGCACCGAAGATTATGGGCCTACACTCCACGAGTGTTCCGTGGGTTCGTTTCTAGCATTTCCACTTGAGGCTCCTTTGCGATCCATGGTCCATCGACTAGTGGGTCCTCACAAATGTAACTCTTTTGTTTAGTGGGCTTTTCTGGTTGCTCCAGAGGTGCTCTGACTCCCCTCCAAAGGGTGAGTCCCTCAGACCTTGCTGGTCTGCACCAAAGCCAATCTTTACTTTCTGCATGGGTTGCTGTTGCCAAGGCTTGTTGGATCCAATCTGGATACCAACACCACAGCACTTGACATTCTTTGGGGGACAGCTGAAATCCTGCTCCTGGTTGTCATCGACGCCTCCTGGTCCTCGTGGCTGAAGAGTCACTCTATACCTTCTGCACCTGAAATCACCCGACATCGGTGGGCATCTGCTCATCGCCTTCCTGATCAATGGCTAGTGACCCAGACTCTGTCACCTCTGCTTTCAGGTTCTTCAGATCTCCGATCCACCCTTGGATCCATCCGGACACTTTCCACTTGGACGCCTGCAGCACTTTTCAGCAGCTCGCCATAGAAAACGACGACGAAACCCGACACGAAAAGACACCTATGCACCCGGCTTCCCTGGGTGCGGTAACTCGAGTACTCTGGTGCTCCCAGGGGTATTGACTCTAGAACTGCCTAGTTCTAAAGGGTTTGCTCCAAGTCCACTTCTAAGTGTCCCTAATCTTTCAAATTCTAATCGCAACTTTCTCCATAGAAGTCAATGGTGACTTACGGCTGTGTTTAGACACTGCACGCGTCGCCGTCGGTCCCTTGTGTCACTACCTTGGGTGGTTCCTGGTGGACCCAGTGGTTCTACAGGCCCTAGGCCTTGGCTCTCTGGCTATCATGGTTCTTATACCACTTTCTTAGTATATGGTTTGGTACGCCCCTAGGGCTAACCATATATTGTGCTAATTTACTGTGTACTAAATAAGTTTACTGTATGTACTTTTGCTTCTAGCCTCATAAAGAGACTAGAGGGATGTGTTTAGAATAAATACATGTATTTGATATATATATATATATATATATATATACACCTGGTGTGGTTCTCCTTTCATTTGGTCATTCGTGAGATTATAGACTGGTAAAACAAGCTGCCTTACATTCCTTCAAGACTTAGCCTGTAGGCTGCTCTCCACAGCTATCACTAGGATAGCTTTCTATATAGGTTGTCTTTAAACCTACCATCAATAAGGGTCATTTGGACTGGTGCAAGGTGCCCAGTAGAATAGTGGACAGCATAAGCCAGGCCAACTTCTCACAGCCCATCTCCTCTGGGGGCCACCAAAACGCCCAAAACATAGACTTCACCATGCCTTGAAAGGCATTATGGGGTGCTCCGTGTTCTTGGCCGTGCCTATTAGATGAGAGGCTATCCCGCCGTGCTGGGGAGAGCCGCGCTGGTGATGCCCTCGGTCTTCTGCTGCATTCTAGCCTCATTGGGGGGCCACGTCACACCCGGACCCCCGGGCTTTGGGAGCCCACCCCGGCTACTCTTGCTGATTTTCGGGGACCCGGTCCCACGTGGGCCCCTGTCACCTCTCGCACTCCTCTTGGTGGGTCCTGGTCCCACCCGGGACTCCCGCCTGCTGAATGGTTGGAGGGCAGCCTGGGGAGCCCACCCCCGACTGCCCCCACCGGCTCCCCGCCCGGCCAGCACTCTTCCATGCTGATGCAGGAGCCAGCACCCCTCTTCAAGTCTGCCAGCTCCGGTGGGCAGATGCAGGAAATTCTGCTGGTCCTCCTGGACCGCGGGGGAGTACGATGGAACTCTCCGACCTTCTCCCTCTCATCGGGGCCCGGGGATGGGGTCCTGGGCCTTTACATCGCATGTGGGTCCAGAGTTGGGGATCCCGGCCCTCTGTGGCCCCTGGGGGCCATCTTTACGGGGAGCAGGATGGTGCTCCCTGACTTGGCATCAGGCCCGGGGTTGGGGCCCCAGGGCATCTTCTTTGGGGGCCAGGGTGGGCTCCTGGCTCCCCGTGCTTGGCTTCACAGGGAGTACACTCGTGACGTCCCGGTGGCTTGGGACAAGTCCGAGATCACTCTCGGAATCTCCCCGCAACTCGTCCATCGCAGCCGCGCATCACCAATCCCAGAATTTCAATTACGGAATCCAATTTTATTATGCGACCCCGGCGCCATCCAAACCTACACCCCTCCCTGCTCCCATCGAGGATACGAAGAAAACCCTGTTCACCGCATTAGCGTGATTATCGCGTACTGCCGTCCACATCAGCCGTTCACTGCACCTATTGTTGAAAGTGCACAGCGCTTAACTAGTGTATTGAGCCATATGTACACAGGCATGTAAATATAAGTCCTGAAGATGATCCCCTTTACCTCTCTCCCAGGGATCGAAACGTCGTTGACAGTCTATACACCATATGCATGTAATATATTGTAAAGTTTCCTATGCAATGGTGTTTGTGCGTTACCTAAGTCTACAATAACTTTATATTACGCAGACAAGTTTTCCTTTGCCTGAAACCTGCCTTTATTGTTTTTCCCCCCTGTGCTTCCCATGTGACAGTAGGGCGCTGGATGTGTCCCACTTGAATTTGTGTGTCAATTTGATGTTATTTGTTTATTTGCTATTAAATCCTGTCTGGCTGGACAAAGAATCTAGCACCTATTTAGTCTATATTTATTGTATTACAATATTTCCTTTTCTATTAGGGACCACTGTCCTTAGAAAACATATACACCCAAGGTCCCTGACCAATTACCTATGGGTTCCCTTGTCTTTTGAAATTGCAGAGATAGTCCAGCCGAGAGAAACTATAGTGGACTGGGGAGAAATATGTGTATTGTCGGAGTTGCGGATATAATAGGCGCCAGAGGTCCACCATAACCAATGCTTCTAGGAAAAGCCTAAGGTTACTCTGGTTGGAAGGCACATTCACACCCATCTGCCTATCTCAGCATGGGTCCATCACTGCATTCATATCACCTCCCAGAACTCAAATCCCCTCCGGCGCCTGCAGCAGCAGAGCACTCACCTCTGGGAACATAGCTGCATGGTGTCGCGGCGGGACATACAACGAACATACAATAAGGGTGAGTCCCTCCCATACACCTGATATGACCACAAAGTGGCCCCATGGATCCTGCCACATCTGACGGACTATCAAGGGTATTGACTGTTTAAGTAAGATCCCATTCTGCCTAGAGGTACTGGTGTATCCAGCATGGGTGACAAGTTTATAGACAAATCTGTGCAAAACCCTCTATTGAGTGCCCCTAAGGTGTTTTTCCTGGAGTAGTACTAGGTCCGGGGAGTGCCTGCAGATATACTGGAGTACTAGTGCCCTCTTTATCTTATTCACCAGGCCATTGACATTCCAGGTCCAAATGTTTAACCTGTTTCAGTCAACACCTCCCATGAAAAGGAATTATGTCCCTCCCAGACCTCCCTCTCTGCACTGCTTCTCCCTCATTGGCATACCCCCCCACGCACTACGTCAGTCCCGACTGCAGTCGTATTCTCTGTGCATAAGCAAACAAGATTACATTCTACTACAAACATAGACAAAGTAGATAAATAAAATCGAGCATGCTCTCCCCAACCTGGATATATGCTTGTGGTAAAACCCCCTATGACATCAGAATGCCAATTTAACAACCCTCAACACCCCCCTTCCTGCATCCCTGAATCGTGAGCTCAGAACCGCTCACCACCCCAACTCGCAGAGTGCCTGTTTCCACATAGTGAACATTTGAAAATTTGGGTGGGCCATTCCTTCATCACATGCCCAGATGACCAATTGTCCTTCCATAAAAGTCGATAATATTGACATGGCTTACATGTCGCATCTCAGCATCCAGAAAGGGTTGCACCCCAAGTCCAACCAGGCCAGGCCTATCACAATCTTGGTCACCCAACCAGTTCAGCTTTGCCATAACCATAACCAGGACTTGGCGTGTAATCCAACCGGGGCTTCCCGCCCAAGTATACAGTATAAACCTGCCAGGAATATGCTCACTTGTCTGATTCTGATTCTTGATGCCTCCGCGGTCCTGGGAGGCCCTACCCTCGGTGTGCCAATCAGTCTCCTGGCTTCAAATCTTTGTTTCTTTCCACCTCACTACTCGCCAACCCTCCAACCAGTTCCAGGACTCTTCTGGAGAATCAAAATGCCACATCTTGCCTTCAGAGAAGACCTGAAATTTGGCCAGGTACAGCATCATGGGCCAGATGTAGGTCGCCAAATACCGGTTGGTAACGGGCGATTTCGGCCGTTACCGACCGGTATTTGGCTTTTGAGATGTAGGTGGGTCTGAATTTACAGAATCGGTATATTTACCGATTCGGTAAATTTACCACTTCGGTATTTTACCGAATTGGTAAATATACAGATTCTGTAAATCCATATGTAGGTGACACTCTTAAGAGTGCCACAGGCCCTTAAGAGTCGGTATTTTACCACCCAATCCCATTGGGTGGTAAAATACCGAATTCAGGTGTGCATGCACATCTGTGCATGCACACCTGTGCCATGTGACACACAGACATGCCCTTAGGGCATGTCTGTGTGTCACATGGCACACATGCCTGTACTTGGGGTGCTAGAGGGTGTCAAAGTGACACCCCCTGCACCCTTGCAGGATTCGGTATTTACCGAATCTGTAAATACCGATTCGGTATTTCACATTGATTCCTATGGGCTTCAAGGCCCATAGGAATCAATGTGAAATACCGAATCGGTATTTACAGATTCGGTAAATACCGACTCTTACAGATTCGGTAATATTTTACCCACATCTGCCTCCTTCCTATTTACCGACTCTTAAATACATATTCGGTATGAGTCGGTATTTAAGAGTCGGTAAATAGGAATTACCTACATCTGGCCCTAAGTCTTTTATTTCCTTGTCCCATCCCCTTCTGCAATACCAAAGTGCCCCAGGGGCACGCAAAGCAGGCAGAAACATACTTGTATAATATGGCCCCTGATGAGCAATCTTCAGTGCACAAATGTGCAGCCGTATTTTAATGAATTAGCCTCAGGTTGTATATGATATATATGAAAACGGGTTTGTAGTCAGTAATCATAAAATCCAGTTTGCTTTATGCAATATAAGTATTGTTGGCGTTGTGTTTCAACTGTCAATTCAGGTAATTATGAATGCAAATATCATGTTTGACAGCGTTTCATTTCACAATGCGTAAACATTCCTAAATTATGTTTTATTTATTCAAAAATAGCTTAAACCACCATCTGACTGCATATTTCCTTCAATCAATAAATGTAATGAAGAGCGCGCTGCAGAATAAATTAGAAAGGCAATACAAATATGTGAAAACAAGGACAAACCGGCAATTAATTCAATTCACTGACATTTTCTGCTTCCCTTTTCTTGAAAGTCATATCTTTTATTCAAATTTTCTGCATGAGATTTAAAAATAGGCGAAGTCTGCTGTTTTCTAGTTTCCGGGACACTGCCAGCAAAGAGTAGCTAGTTCTTATAAGAGCTGCTTTTGAAGTCATCGATTTGAAGGGGATTATCAACATTTACAATGTTGCATCGAAATGGTTTGCAGGAAAGGAGATTTGCTTTTTTCCTAATGTCGTTAAAAAGTGATATGCAAAGCTGTATAGTGCCCACCACTAAAACCTGTCAAACCTATTTTAGAGCTTTTTAACTGTTATGAAATGATATTATATCTGGATTATTTAATGTCTTGACTATTGTCGTTGATGGTTTAATAACTTTTTAAACTTTAGACCCAAGTTTGATGTACATTGTTGTTTTTATATATATGTATGCTTTGCAAAGCTGTCTTTTATGATTTTATCTATCGAAATAAAGACATTAAAACCTGATATGCAAAGTAGCTTTAATTCTAGTTTACAATTCATTTTCTTTCAGCATCTCCTTGTTAGCATATCAAACTGTACATATTAAAACCGATGACATCAACATTTGGTATACTAAACAACAGCATAATCATGACATAATATTCGGGAACTCAGAGATAAATGAGCTCCTATTAAAACCAGCGTGGAGGAAAATCTCTATATGATTTTTCGTTACAATTCCACTCTGCACAATTATAAGTGTTACCGGCTGTGGTATATCCAGTTAGTATTACCACACCAGGTAATACTGCATCTAGTATTACTATTTGATTTTTAGGTCACATATTTCACCTACCTGTACCAAGAGGGCTAATGTAAGCAGAAAGAGTAAAGGAATCCAGGAAAAGAATTTGGCAAATGTGCTATGAATACCAGATCTCCATATTGTTATACGGTCCTGGCATCATACTGGTAATGGCCTATCAATGGGGTTTCAATGCCACAGGGTAAAGTTAATACTGGATCACTTGTACCACCTGATTTTACCATTGCTTGCCAGTATTTCAAACTCATAGAACTCCACAGGTCTGTAAATATATTTCTATCCCATACTTAGGGGTAGAAATTCAGTTCCATGCATTGACATGTAAACATCCTAAAATACCCCTGGAAAAGGTTATAGCGTGACATGTATGAAGAGGTGCGAACACGCTGATATCCACAAGCTATGTCCCTGCACCCATGTATGATTATGGAAGCAAATTCATTGGGCTATATCGGTTGCTCTAATGCGCATGGAGGGCCATAGTGGTTCTATGAAAGCCGCGCTCTTAGCATGCTGGGATGGTGGCTACTCCAGAGATCTATGTTTCTTCTCGTGATCACAGGTTCAAATCTGGGTGGGTCCTCTCAGCCTTTCATCCTTCTGAGGTCAATAAAATGAGCACCATTGAGTTGGGTATTAATAAACATCTGTTATTTAAGTGCCAAGGAACCCAAGACTTGGGTGACAATGCCCTTTACAAATGCACCTTATGTTATATAGTATAGGGGTGAGCATAAATTGCTTTCATGTAATTATGTAACATTTGTGAAAAACCAAACATAAATGTGGGAAATGCAAAACCAGCGTTTGGTGCTATATTTTAATGTAAAATACATTTTTACATCCTTTTTCTTGACATGAGGATGCATTTTGCACTAAGAAATCAACAAAAAAAAAACACCTCCTACAAAAACAACAGCCTCACATGTTCTGGTCGTTCACATGTCTGCATGCTATTTTTTTGCAGTGAAAGGTGCATAATGACACAACTGCCATAATAGTGTTATTTTGGGAATTTCACAGTAGCAGAAAGCATTTATGAAATTTACTGAAATTATGCATGCTGTAAGGAGCGGTCATAGCAGTGGTGTGCCAATGAGTTTTGAGGGGGAACTACTATTATACAGGTCTTCTTATCAATTTGCACCACTGCTGTCATACTGCAAAGAATCATTCCTGCCCCAGCACACCAAGATCCTCCCTGAACTCTTCTTATGAGGCATATCTTTCTTGAATTCACTTTGCCATCCCACCAATTACCATCTCGTGCCTCCTGATATATCAGCCCTGATGATGACCCTGCAATCTCTCGCCGATTCGGGTAGAAACGTTACTGACTACGCCCAGTGGTGTAGGTCTCCACAGGCCCTGCCTTGCGGGGGGCCCGAGCACCAGGGGCCCCCTCCAGCATGTTGCACAGGCGGAAGCTAAGAGCTCTTGACTGGGTCCAAAGGGTGGGGGAGGGGCCCTACAACTACTTTGCAGGGGGGCCCCCTTTCAAGTTTCATTACACCACTGACTACACCCATGTAAACCTTTCCTTTTTTAGTTGATGTCTTTGCTGACAATGAGTCTACCTCCTTTATACAGTCTAATAACTCGTAATTACTCTATTCATGTGTTGTTTCGTAAATAGCCACTTCTTTGCACTTTTTATTGATTCAAGCTATATTACTCAATGTGTTCTCTTGGTCCACCATGTTCTGAATGCTTCATTTAGATAACACTGTTTTGTATTCCAAGTACTTATGTCATTCCAATGTAAAGTGCTCTGATACCCCCAGGTGGAGCCAATGCTATATAAAACCTTTTAAATAAATAAATAAAATAAATAAATAAATAAATAAATAAAGATCCCTGGGTGTACAATGTGCATGTGTGCCTCCTTGCTACGGCATGAGGCTCGTTAGTATAACAGAAGGGACTGTAGATGCTTGTGTGGTCCCCTCTGTTATAAAGATGGCACAAGGGCACAGATAACCATGGCACTACACTTAAGTTAAGGGGCATTCCTTCATTTGCATGGAGCATGGCCCGTGAACATGAGGTGACACTTTACTGATGTGGGCATGCTGTATTATGGATATGGGAGCAGAGTCAAAGAGGGCATCAGGATATTCCCTGAATGTGAGCAAAAAAGAGGTAGTGAACAATCCTTGTGCCCCACTAGGATAATCCCTGCATGGAGGGAAACATTGCCCATTAGCCCCCTGCAAGTGGGTGTAATCATGCAATGCAATCACCTGCATGGGAATCTCTGTTCCCATTTATAGTGCAGACCGGGTGCCACCTGCACTGTGAAAGATTAAGCAGCTGCTTTAAACAGCCACTATGCCTTTTACTAATTTGCTGCACCCAGAGCAGTCACAAGATTGTGACTGCCTTGGGTATTATCTGTAATATGATGCACTGTCCCTGTCTAAACCTGAAGCACCCTGTTAATCCCATATATAATGCTGCCTTAGGTGCTCAGATTAAACTCTAAGCATCCAGAGCCTCCCTTGCTGCTCTCCCTGTCACTTCCATTGCAGCTTTTGCTGGGTCTCCAGAAAAAGAAAACCCACATAGAGAAATGGGAGGATGTGACATGCATTCAGCATAGCACCATGGGCCTTCTGTTTACTGTGGATAACAGTGTGATAAGTAAGAATGGTAGCAGAGTGTGCTCTGCCCACTGTTTTGTTGGCTAGTGTCACTAGATATGACATCTAACTCAAGAAGGAATGAGGAAAGTGAGGTTAAACCCAGGTACTTTGAAGCGGTGGAAAAGGGGCAAAGGTGCCTGGCAGAGGTAGCTGCCAGATCCTTGTAATATTCGCAGTCTTTGCCCAATACTCATAAACCATGATCCTGTACTCCACTCACAGTCCCATTTTTTAACGGTGGGACAACGGTGTCCCAAATGGGAAAATCATTGATAAATGTGTGCAGGAGTAAAATGAGTAGGATGTTATTTTGTTCGGGTGCAAATCAGAATAAACGTTTGGATCCATTGGACTACTTTCTTGCTGAACGTTTGACCCTATTTTTTTGCTTCCTAATTGCATCTGTTGGTCCTGGCTACTTAGTACAGTGCAAATTGCGAGCATTCGACATTTGTGACAAAGTCATAATGCAAGTTGTAGTGGGACAAAGTGGATCCCTGAAGGGTCTGCTATTTGGTGGTTGCTCAAGCAAAATATAAGACACTAAACTCTCTTTGTACATACCTGCACCCCCAAATCACCAACTATAACTATATTGTATGAATAATCCACCTGGTTGATTACCTGGTTGTTCTTCCTCTTTGCTCGACTTTTACCATTAAAAGTTGTACCTATTTGAAATGGTGTATTTAGAGCACAACCTGCTAATGCCCATTAGTGCTGAAAGCAGCAAACAATGAAGAAAATGTCAGTTAAAACATGGCAGTGGTTCAAGCACCTGCATAAATCATTCCCCAACATCATCCTTCAAGAATTCTGACCATTGACAATGGGACCCAAAAGCCAGGTATAAAGAAGAATCAGTGCTTATTTTGAAAAAGAATACGTTTCATTGCTCCTACCAGCGCTGCCAATAACAGTATCAACACAACTACCACACACATAGCAGTGTGACAATTCAGACTATTCTTGGCCCGATAGCTATAAGAATGGCTTGCACCACAGGTTTTAGACATTTTTGATGTATATTGAATTAATCAACATCTCTAAACTAGCTCAGTTGCCACATGGTGGGGCTGTTTGTCTAAGTGTCAGTGTTGACAATTAAGTGCTGGTGCTGAGCACCAGAAACCACTGGTTCAAATTAAGCACTAAAATAGATATGATACTAATTAGCAATGCAGGCCAGCATATACCAAGTGAGTCAAAGTCGTTATTTGAAGTAAATGGGAACCAGTCAAAACAGTACACCCATCCTCTATGAGAAAAATGAAGGCAAAAACTAGGCACTTGGCTAGAATATGATACAATCTAGAAGAATTGATAGTGGTTGGAAATGAGGATATGAAAGATTTACAAGTGACTTATAGGTGGAGAGTAGATGAGGGGGTAAAACTTTGAAAGTTATAACGAAAACAAAATGTCCATGGAAATAATCTTTGTTTCATTCATTTACATCTGGAGAGCAGAAGAGATGCCATCAGATGGATACAAGCATGAGCCACAGTGAGAGTAACGAATAGTCTTAATATTCAAACAATCCGGTCCACTAGAGCGTTTCTAAGACTGGTTTTGATTAGGCATAACTTATTAAGAGTATATTCCATAAGAATTGCACACCAATTTCAACTGGTGGGAAGTGAAGTATTCCACAAAATTGCAGCCCAATGGATTAAGCTATTGAATTGCACCATGGGTATGACCTTGAACCCTCATAAACCCTAATTCTAGAGAAATTAAGATTAGCGCCCCGAATTACTCTATCCACTATGGCCTAATCAGATTGTATAACATTATTGAAGGGCTAAGAATAGGGATTTAGGTACTCAAAATGGAAGTGGGGAGATAGTGCAGCACTAGAACTATATTTTTAAGTAAACCAACATTTGAAATGATGCTGTTAAAATTCATAAACTATATTGACCTATTTGGTACTGCAAAAGAAAGGAAACCAATTTGATGCTAATTGAAAATGCTCATTGAAAATGCCAAATTAGTATTGTATGGGGTGGTTGTGTGAAGTGTTATAGTGATGTTAGGCAAAACAGAGAAACCTCACCATTAATGAAGGAGGGTAAAACCCCCAAAGCCCTTTGTCTTTTTTCCCTTCATCTGGTTGTCCTCTTTGAAGACCATGGGATGTTGGCTAAATGGAATTAGCTTCTCATTTTCAATTGTACTATTCAATGCTACCAGAAGCCCTAAGGGGTAGTGAGAACATTCTCAAACACTGTAGTTTCCCTTCGTACCACAAGTCATGCCCTTTATGAGTGGGTCCTCTGGTGGGCACAGTACACTCCTGACCAGTCATGCATCAATGGAAGAAAAGGTGAATAGTGGCAGGGCTGAGGCAGTTAAGTTAGTGGGTTAGCTGCAGTGGAAACCTGCTACTGCTGTTGCACAGTACTCCTTATCACTCCGCCTGCGAAAAAATAATAATAAATATGTCAGCTTTGCACTTTGTAAAGCTGATAAATTTAGGAAACATTTACTGGAGGTTGCTAAGAATTGAGATTTGCAACTTCACTCACCTTAATGAATGAACTATCCAGCAGAAAGCTCTGAATACAACCACAGGCCTGGAAGCAGGCAATGGTTATCCCTCTGCTTAAGAAACCAGGTCTGGATCCGAAGGCCCCAGTCAACTATAGGCCTATCTCTCTGCTGCCGGCGCTCACGAAAATTGTGGAAAAGCATGTTCAGACGGTGCTCTCCAATTTTCTAGAGACAAATGAGATTCTGCACGCCACCCAGTCGGGCTTTCGTCCAAATCTCAGCACAGAGACTGCGCTCCTTGAGGTTTCAGAGACCATTAAAGGGGTTCTGGACACGGGGGGCAAAGCCATGCTGGTGATGCTGGATTTGTCTGCGGCTTTCGACACCGTCCCCCACGATGCCCTTCTCGTAAGACTCTTTGAGATAGGACTGCGGGGGACGGTGCTCAGCTGGTTTTCCTCCTTTCTAGCTGGCCGCCGGCAAACGGTCTGGGCCTCGCCAGATTCCGCCGTGATGCCGCCTCTGGGAGTCGGGGTCCCTCAGGGCTCTATTCTGAGCCCGACCCTTTTTAACATCTTTATGACCCCTTTGGCGGCGCTGGCGGAGTCGTTTAGGGCCCAGATCGTATCCTATGCAGACGACACCCAGCTCCTCTTCTCGTGTAAGAGAGGAGGGGATTTTGATGGGGAGAGTATCCGGGATTGCCTTGGGGCTGTTTTTCAAAGGTTCCAACTGAACAGCCTCAAGTGTAATTCCGATAAGTCCGAGGTACTCTTCTTTGGGTGCGATTCGGAGCCAGACTGGCAGGCTTGGTGGCCCATCAATATGTTCCCTCCGTCTTGTTCATCCCAAATTGCTAAGAACTTGGGGGTCAAGAATGGACAAGGGGCTAACGCTGAAATCCCAGATCCTTGGTGTGTCGGGCACCTGCTTCGGCCTCCTCAGGACGCTGCGGAGGTTTCTCCCCCTTTTGTCTGAGGAGCATAGGAAGCTGACTGTGCAGGCCCTGATCGGCTCTAGGTTAGATTACTCGAACGTTCTTTACCTGGGCCTGCCAGAGTATCTGCTACAGCGGCTTCAAGTTGTGCAGAACGCTGCCGCGAGGGCCATTTTTGGTTTGAACAGACGTGCCAGTGCAGCGGGCTTGTTGCAGACGCTGCATTGGCTTCCAATCCGCAAACGGATTGCCTTTAAGGCTTTGACTTTGGCCTATAAGGCTCTCCATGCGGTGGGAGCAAAATACCTCCAAAAGAGACTTGCCTTTTACCATCCGGCTCGTTCTCTGAGGTCAGAATCCCTGTTTCTGGCGGTTGTCCCGCGTGTGAAGAGAGCTCGCCTGGGAGGTCGCTCTTTTGGACTATTGGCGCCACAGTTGTGGAACTCTCTGCCGCTCACACTTCGTGGAGCCACTAGCTTACTTGCTTTTAGAAAAGGTCTCAAAACCTGGTTGTTTATTCAGTAGGCCGCTTTGTTGTCTGCCCCTTCTGTTTTTTGTCCTCTTTTAACTGTGTTATGTTAATGTGTTGTAGCTCTCCTTACTCAAAGCGCCGGGACACTCTTTTTGAGTAGCCGTGCGCTATACAAAAGTAAATATAACATAACAAATATAACATAACATAACAACTTAAAATTTCGGACATAAAGCCAATTATATCATCAAAACTTATTTAATGGTCATTTTCATAGAGCATAATACCTGACTACAGGGAAGCAGCTTCATATAGTAAACAAATGAATGACACTGCCCTTTCCTTTCATCCAAATCCAATCTAACCCTGCAGGCATGATCAGGATACCCATGGTTGAGATGCCTCCAGGCATCAGAAACACAGGTAAAGCATTACCATTTTTACGTTACCCGAAGTGAGAAGGGATGAACGGTGGGTAACAGTGGTGGCCCATGTAGATAAGCTTGGTGAGTCGGAGGTAAGTGACAAAAGACAGAATAGAGTAAATAAAATAAATAAATGTATAAAATCACTTATTTATTTATTTATTTATAAAGTTCTATATAACTCGAACTTGATCTTGCGCCAACCGCATAGCCGACTCGGCGATGCGACAAGCGCATGGTAAGTGGTTTTATTTATTTATTCTATTTTCCCTATTCCGTCCTTTGTCACTCCCCCCATTATCTCAGACCCAACCCGCCCCACCACGCTTACCTGCACGGCCCGTGACTGGTGGGTAACCAGGTGTAATATAATACTGACCCAACTGAAAGAAAAGTTCTACAAGAAATGTTTGAGGCTGATATACATCCCTCAATGAGACAGGCTTGTCAGCCATGAGAAGAGTATTCTGCTGCAGGGAAGAAAACAGCTGACGATAACAATCATTCCCAGTGCCTCTATCCTGATTCTTTTAGAGCAGAAATACCAGCGAGAAGAGACATGAGAACATAATCCTGACATTCCCTCTTTCCTTAACTAAACTCGGCTGCAGTGCTTCTTTCCCTGCTTTCATGATCTCTGGACCCTCCAGAAAGTTTCCCCTGGGTAAATCCCTAAATGTTATTCTGTCTTCTTGCTTTAAAACATTTATTTTATAATAACAGTGTTTTGTTATTTATCTCATTTTTTCTATATTTCGTGTTTTTTTCTGATGCCCCAGAGGCCATGTTGTCGACGGCTGCTTTATAAAACAGAATTGACTGTAATTTCCCAAGAAGGAAATAAACAATACACCACTGATCAAACGCGGACCTTCCTTACACTGCAAATATTCTTTGCTGGAACAAAAGAATCGTTTCAATCTGATGATCAATGAATTATGTACAACATTACAACAAAATGCAATCTACTTAATTGTTCTAGAAATTGCATTTTTGATTGTGTTTGTTATCAGTTAAATAATTAATTATCCAATGTTTTATTTCCAGACTTTTATTAACTCCCCGGATTAGCGTCTCTGCTGCCAATCCTTTCCTTTTCCTATTGCTACCAAATAGGGCAAAGGATATATTTGTCCATGCACAGGTCTGAACATTTCTTAAATTGCCAACATTAATGTTTCTAGCAGAACTTCCACATTAAACAAAATGTATTCCTCATCACTCTTTTACAGATTACTTTGGAATATTTAGTTTTTAGTAAAAATTATGTTCTCTATAATGACATATTTTGAACTGTGATATGGATTGTACGAGTCTGCAATCCATATAAACCAGTACATTGGATACAATATTTTAGCTGAGATCATTGTGTCAATTGTTGAACTGAAATATATTATGCACTAATTAGAATCTTGGATCTGCAATGTAAACATAACTAAAATAAGGTAGACTCACTGAGGCCAAACACCTAGTAGGCGGTAGACAGAGGCAAGTCTATGGAACATCACAAAAATTATACTGACCTAACTAGGATTGGTCTCATATTATTGGTGGCTAATTCAGTCATCCATGATTAAACTTTAGAATTCAAGTTATGGATTGAGACTTGATTGTGCACCACAGTATAACAATACGCATGGGTACAGCATCTGGGGTAGTCCTTGCTTTGTCTTTGTGTTTTTGCGAAGATACAATGCTGAGCTCTTACATCCCATGAATTTTCACCTTTTAAGTTATTGTCGGGAAGACTGTGTGAAAGAATCATTTTGCCTGAATGTGATTTGCTTGCTTGAAGTATGTCTTTTATATGTACCATGACAAAAACTAGCATTATGCCATGGTCACTGCAAACTGTTTTTAAGTACCAGTTCAAGTGGCATAAGGGTTATGATTTGAAATAAAAAAAATACTAGAATCCCCCAGTTATGGTTCTATAAGCAGCACTCACCCAAGCAGTGGCGGCTCCTCCGCTAAGGTGGAGGAACGTAGCCCCACGAGCAGGTCCAAAAGGGAAAATTTAAATTATAATAACTTATTGTTTTTCCCCTTGCTCGGTAGGGGCAGGGCTGCTCTGCTCAGAGAGCAGGACAGGGGAGTAGTGGTGTGCCCACTCCAAATGCGCAGGATGCTTTGACCTGCCATCTCAGGCTGGTCAAACTATCATGCACACTTTACATGTTCTCCATATAGGTTGCATAACAGCCTGCTTGAAAAACATGCCCAGTCTCCCATTGTCTGGCTGAGCGCCGATCCACTATGCTCAGATTGCCTATTTGGAGGCTGGGAGCCAGGTTCTTCCTGCTTCCTGCCCTGGAAGCAGGCAGAAGAGGACCTAGAGTAGGCGGCGGCGATGGCAGGCGGCTGCCACAGACAGTCAAGTGAGCATTTAAATTTGTAATTAATTTCCTCCTCCCCCGTGACCTGCCCTCTACCGCCCAGCCACCACTGCACCCAAGTACGCTACTTATGACCTAACACAGGATACTAAGAAATGCCATCAGACATGATATATTCAGGAACCTCACTGGGGACATAAAATATAATATGATCTTGAGACGTCTATGACAGGTTTTGACTTATCAGGGGGCACTTTTGGGGATTTGGGATTGTTAAAGTGTTTCTATTATATGGAAAAAAGGCCTCATTTAGATGAGGTTTAGTAGGCATGACCAGACCTTAAGCAGCTTGCATTGACATTTAATCATGTTTGCAGAAAGAAATGGACACTTTATTTTACATAAATAAAGGTTTCCAAAATCTGTGAAATGAAAGACAATGCTATGGTCAATGTTTTATTAAATTCTGTGTTCTCACAAACAATGCATGTTCAGGATGTTCCTGTCTTTGTAACTTTGGAGATTGTTTACTTTAGTTTTTCCTAGGTACCATTGATTAGTTGAACTTTCTATTGCATTTCTGTGTTATAGAAACATCATGTATATTTGGTAATTTATGGTGTGCACCTCATTCATTAACATGCAGTCAAGTAGGTGTTTCTCAGATTTATCTTAGTGAATGTATTTTATGTACTAGAATATCCATTGATCTGTGTCTTCAAACATGGCTAGGACACCCCTCTCAAGCCATTACAGGTAACTAAATGTGAGTGGCTTTTCTGTCCACAATCCTATAAAAGAGGCAGTTTTGAGAGATGTGCCAGATGTGTTTCTGACTTCTAACTGTGCAGACTCTGCAAAACTCTGTCATTTGATTTATACTTGGATGTTTCCGTTCTTGCTTAGAAAACAGACTCTATGTCAGTCCTCTTGCTTAACTATATTTGCATCTGGCTGCTTACTTGCTTTGAACGTAGACCTTATGTGGATACACTCAAAGTATGTTGTTTTCCAATGAGAGATGTTTTGATAATTCCCTAACTACTTTTAGCCTTCAGTAAAAATCTTAATTTGGAATGAAACTCAGTTTTTTTACTTTAAATATTGTCTTGCGATCGGCTCCTTACAGAGACCAGATAGTCCTGATCCTACATTTAGAGCATCACCATGTGTATAGCTTTTAAGGATATGATAGAGTTTCTTGGGCATGATTGAAGCAATTCTTGGGCTGATATTGCTGCTTTTGGGGATAGTGCTTTGGAGCATGTGATGCCATGGTTGAGGTATTTGAAGATTTGCATTTCAATGTAACAATTGTGATATCTTCTCATGAAGTGCAGGATTTTGTTGCTTTGTAGTCTCAGTTTGCAGTCAGTGGAACTGCATTCTTTCATATCCTTGGGAAGTCAGATATGATGCCACATTAGGGGAGGCACCAATAATGTCACTAGAGATGTCATCTGTGATGTTATGTTTGAAAGGTTATAGCAATGTGGCTGAACCTAATGTATTACTATCAGTGTTTTTAGGTTTTGAATTGAAATCATTTCATTTTTCCAAATGAGATTTTCATGGAAAATAAAGTAAATTTTGCTGACATATTTTCTATGAAGATTACTTGATTATATAATAAATATATGTATTGTGCCTCTAAACAGAAATATTACATACGAGGGGTAGTCTTCGGCATCAGAGGTATTCCTTATTGTCATTAAAATATTTATATAAATACTAATATGCACTGTAAAAATGTCAAAGGGAAATTATGAAATGTACTAAAATGGGAAGCCCATTGTCACCAGAGCCTAGAGGGCATGGCCTTTGTCCACCAGACTCTGTACCATTGGCCACACCTTGTGCCCTGTGAAGTTGTGTTCCCTTTGTGCCTTCGGCCACACCCTGTGCCCAGTGCAGTTGTGTTCAGTGCCTGACTCCAATACACTAGCAACCATTATCTACTATGAATGGCCTATGGCCAGACCTACCAAGTAAAAGGCACAGAATGTTACCTTTCACAAAGCCTACTACATAAGTCCCTTTCACCAGTTATTATTAAGCATGAGTGGCAGATGTCCCCAGCATGGGCAATTGTATTCTGTATAGAATTTATACATTTTGTATACCTCAGACACGTCCTTCTCTCAAGGCACATGAAGTAAGTATGTGCTTAACGCACAATGCTGCTGTTATCACTGATTATTGAGCACACGTTGTCACTTTTGGGAACACTGTTACGCAGAAACCACTCCCCAGTGCTTGCTGGTAGCAGGATTTGGTCATGGGCCATTCCCTGTGACCCAACAATCTAATTCCGCTGAACATGTTGTGCAGGCAGATTTTTTGTAATCTCAATTTTCAAGAATTCCATATGGAAATTGCATATTATCAAGCTGAACTGCACCTGTGTTGGAGGACTGAGACGGCGCTCTGTGCTACTGCTGAAGCGCTTTTTTAAGTGCTACTTTCCGCCGGACCCGCTCCGCGGGTCCCGCTTCACCGGAGGCGCTTTCTGCTGTGACTGCCAGCTGAGGACTGGGGGCTCGAGGCAAGTAGGGCTGCGAGCGGGCAGACTGCTGGACTCCAACTCCCAAGAGTCCCAGCAGCTGCCTCACCGATCTCACCTGGTGACGCTCTCCCTCAAGGCCACGCCCCCTTCTCTCCAGTAAAAGGCGCCGGATTACCATCAATAGCGGATTCCTTTTTGCATCTTATCAAGCTGAACTGCACCTGTGTTGGAGGACTGAGACGGCGCTCTGTGCTACTGCTGAAGCGCTTTTTTAAGTGCTACTTTCCGCCGGACCCGCTCCGCGGGTCCCGCTTCACCGGAGGCGCTTTCTGCTGTGACTGCCAGCTGAGGACTGGGGGCTCGAGGCAAGTAGGGCTGCGAGCGGGCAGACTGCTGGACTCCAACTCCCAAGAGTCCCAGCAGCTGCCTCACCGATCTCACCTGGTGACGCTCTCCCTCAAGGCCACGCCCCCTCCTAAGGTCAGTCAATAATTAGAGTACTTCTACTCCGCTGCGCGGGAGCGCGCGGGTAGCGCCCGGGAGAAGCCCGGGCAAAGGGCGGGCCGTCTGTGGCCGTCCGGGGACGACCGAGGACGGGACGGGCCACCCTACTAACACCGGCCGACGAAAAGTAAGGTCTTTTTATACTCGACCATATCCTCATAGTTCCTTCTGTCTAATATTTACACGAGAAATAAAGCTTGCAAACAATACCACTCGCGTGAAAGGAAATGGGGCTTAAAAAATTACGTTCACGGACCATCTTCATGAAACGTATGGGCACAGAGGATGCCGTACGGAAAACAAAAGATACTTCGGTCAAACAAGGTCGCATACTGCGGACCCCTGCCATCAGTGAATATTTCTCTGGTCTCTCTACTAAGGAAGTCACTGACAAAATTAACACAGATCCAGAAATTACAGATATCTCCGTAGTACCTACAGGGCCTAAAACGCTTTTTGAAATAACATCTGGACCCAACTTGAAGTTTCATCTCAGTAATGTGGCCCTTGACAATAAGCAAAAATCTATCAATTCCTTCAATAAATCAGATATCCAGGATCAAGAAGAGTTTCATCTTGTATCGTCTACTCCAAAAAATAATACTGGAAATAAATGTCAATTACAAGAACTCTGGGCAAATAAATCAAAGATAACAGAAAAACTATCAGAGCCCAAAATATCTAACAGTTTTCCTCAGTTACTAAACCCATCGCAACCTATCCCACTTGAATCATCTGTTGACCCTTTTAATATAAAAACTAACTATTCAGCCAACATTGCTACTCCTATGTCAAAAGCCCTCTTTACACTGCAAGAGATACTTGAGTCAGTGCTCTCCTTTTTGAGAAATATACTAGAAAACTCGGACCAAACCTTGGACGTTCAAATTGGGATCCTTAAGCATCTAGTGGAGGAAAAAAAGAGAAAAAAATCATCTGAAATGAAAAACAAACATCCGGAATATAACAACGACTTGCAAAAGAATAATAGTATAAGGAATTGCAACATTGAAAAGGAGACACAAAAACATGATCGTGGTACCCAGACATCAAATGCTACAAAACGAAAGAAAGGAAAGCCGGAAAATCAATCTGAAACCTCCATAATCTCTTTAAAAAAACTATTTATGGAAAAACCTCCAAGCGATAAGGAATATCCAATTTTCAAAAAAACTATCAAATCCAATAGACTAAACAATGATCTTTCGACTGAAAATATCCAAGTAATTAATTCCAATAGTACGTCTGAGGAAAAAAAGGGCGGGAAATCCTGTAGTAAGATAGAACCTGAGCAAGCAGAAGGAAAAAAAAAGAGGAAAAAGCCATTAAGACGTTTCCATAAAAGAAAAAATCGCAAGTTGAGATTTCAAAAGCCCACATTTGTTAATGAAACCAAAGAAGTACAAGAAGCTGAACCTGTCAAATCAGAATTGATTGAGAATATGGAAACTAGTAATAAAAAAAAGGAAGAGAACTTACAACTACTAGACCCGGTTGCAAAAGAATTTTATCCATACAAGCTTTTTGAAAAATCAGTACACCACGACATTTGCGAAAGAAACTATGAAGGAAAACCCTTTTATGGAGCAGAAAAACGATACTCCAAAGTATTACAACTTGAAGAACTTTTCCCTACGGATTCGGTACTGCTCAACAGAAGTAGGGTCGTCAATCTCCTTCACTACATAAAGTCACTAGAAAGTTTAACTAGCAGTGAAATCGATTTAGTAACCTTCCCGCAAAGAGACAATACAAAAAAAGTTATAGTATCGTTTTGGTCATATGTTATCCCTGAAATCATACTCGAAGAAAAAGAGACATTGCATAAACACGGGTATGATGTTATCCCAGTAATAAACCCTGAGGAAGACAGAAACTATGCAGGGTACGATGAGCAAATACGATCAATTGCAAATTCCCAATATAAAAATCAGTTTCGACATACTGACTTGGCTGGAGAGTCGACTTCAGGATTTAATTTCACTGGGAAAGACTTTCTACAAATAAAAATAAAAGTGGAAAATGGAGGAAGGGCAGTATGGCACCATGACTCCAACGGAAGAGACTTTAGCGAAAGTATAAAGTCTTGGTCACGGGCTTCAGGGAATTGTAACAGTAAGAGATTCTCTGCATGCCTTGGGCAACCTGTTTAACAACGGCCTAAAAATAACATCGTGGAATATGGCGGGGGAAGATACGATCAAACTAAAGGAGGCTATAAGTAATCATCCAGATATCTTGCTGCTACAAGAGACTTGGGCAACTGACTCTTTTTCTTTGAAAAACTATTATGTCTATGTCACCCCTGCCATACCCACAAATCGGGGCCACGCAAAAGGTGGTTTGGCCACTCTACTGTCAGAGGAATATCTGTGGGGCCAAGAAGTTATTCAAACTAAATCTTACCACCTGCAATGTATAAAGGTCTCATTAAAAATACATAATACGGCAACCGAAAAGGCAATTTTGCTCTTCAACATATATGCCCCTCCTGGCCAGAATGAAGATCAAACGTTTGTGGAGATAATGGAAATTATTGCGCAGATAGTAGAGGACCAATTACATATTCCTTATATAATAGCTGGTGACTTGAATGGCAAAATTTCTAACCTTGAAATTAGAAAATGGGCTGAATTGTATAAAGAGGAATCAGTTGAATTTTCAGCCCCGCAATTCCCTAAAGGTGCGAAATCCGATAAAAGAGGAAAACTACTATTATCAATATTGCCAACTTTAAATGGTGCAATCTTGAATGGCAACCTGGAAGGCGATATCCCGGCGTCTTTCACTAGACGGGGTAATGGAAGTCCATCCACTATAGACTACATCATCTGTAGTATGAATCTACTGGAGACTGTTACCCACCTACAAGTAAAATTAAGCCAAGAGAGTGACCATGCGCTGATGAATTTAACTACGGAATGGAACCCTCAAACTGCATTAGATGCACCATTAATTTTTCATAAAAATTCTGTCCTGATAAATGGAGATCAGAGAAGAATTTTTTGGAGCTCTAAAATTATGGACAGAATATCAATCTTGATTGAGTACACTGACCTCCTAACAACAATTTTCTCGGAGAACCCAATAGAGAATTTTGAATACGTGATTAATGAGCTTAGGAATTTTTTATGGGATAAATTACATCAGGCTCCTTTTGGAGTTAATAGGTGGAAAAATCAAAACTTCAATAAAAACAACCAAAACTCCATTACGAAGAAAAAACTGAACAAACTCATTCGTGGTCATTACATGAATGCCTCTATATCTACTGAGAAAGAAATTAACCGACTAAAAAATAAACTCAGGAGAGAGAAGTTAAGAAATAAAAAAGATATTCAAGACCGTAATTGGATTGACATTCAGGTAGCAGCAAAAGACTCTAATCAACGCAAATATTGGTCCCTCATAGCAAAATTAACAGGGACAAAAAAGAAATTACAATCAATACCTGTCCCCCCAAAGGAGTGGGAAACTTATCTCACTGATTTGTACAAAGCAAATCTGACTATATCAGATGGGAAAAGCCTGGAAAAAGGAAATAGCAAAGCTAAAGTGGACTTACAATTTCTTTCTGCTACTTCAGTGGAAAGGACAATCAAAAAAGCAAGAAAAACAGGTGCCTCTGGTCCAGATCAGATCCCTATAAAGATTTATCAAACAAATCCAAAGGAATGGGGTAAATCATTATCGGATCTATTCAATTTTATCCTCAAAATCGGACAAATACCTAAATCCTGGCAGGGGAGTACGATTATCCCAATATATAAAAAGGGGAGCAGGACAGTTGCCGGAAATTATAGGCAAATTGCGTTAATGGACGCTGCGGGTAAAATCTTTGCAGCAGAAGTTCTACAAAGACTAAAGGACTGGGCTTTTTCACTGGATAAAATTCCGATGTTTCAAGCTGGCTTTAGGCCAAAACATTCGGTCACAGATAACATTGCTGTTATTCAAACGATACTAGACAAATATGTAATAGGAAAATCACAGCCGGTATATGCAGTGTTCGTTGATTACACGACTGCGTTCGACCGTGTCGATCGACCAACTCTATGGCATAAACTCAGGGAACTTGGAATTCCAGAACAACTTCTACAAACCATCGTGAATCTCCACACCAATACCTGGTGTCAGGTGCAAATGGGAGGAGAAAAGGGCCTAACAAAAAGGATACAAACAGCCAATGGTCTGAAGCAAGGGTGCTTACTGGCACCATTATTATTTTCCCTGTATCTCAGCGACCTGCCTAAACAGTTACAGCAGGGTTTATGTTTATCACCTAAAATTGCCAAACAAAACATACAAGTACTAATGTACGCTGATGACATAGTAATGCTTGACCTAACCCCTTTTGGGTTACAAAACTCCCTGGATATACTTCACGCATATTCAAAAGCAAACTTTTTAACCCCGAATTTAAATAAAACACAGATTGTGTTTTTTTCAAGGAAGAAACGTAGAAATAATTACAGTTGGAACTTAGGTGGAAGAAAAGTAGAAATAGTGAACGAGTATCCCTATCTTGGCAGGATACTATCAAAGAACATCTCCAATGTAAAACACATTGAAAATCTAATTAGGAAATCTGATGTACACACTGAGGCTCTTTTAAGACTCTATCGCTCCACCGGAAGTCGGCACTTCTCTTCCTTAATCAAAATTTATAAAGTAAAAATTCCACCTGTATTATCATATGCAACAGAGTACATCCCGATAAAACAGTGGACCTACATGGACCGTAAAGAGGGGAAAATTTTAAGAAAATTAATGAAGGTCTCTGACTCCGTACCTGTTCAGGCTTTACGTTTGGAGTTCTCGATTACAAGTTCTTTTGCCACAGCAGTAGCCAATGTAATCAGGTGGAGCTACAATCTACTTAAAGCTAAGGAGGGCACATTAAGACACCTATTGAAAAATGAACTTCTTTATAGTGAAACAAAAAACCAGACCTTCTCAAACAATATGAAAATTATATTCCAAATGGCAGAAATCACCTCGGATATTCTATGCAGTTGGTCAGCAGCTCAACTGAAATTGTTTCTAAGATGTTACACCCCGAAACTAAGCTACGAATTAGACTATGAACACTGCAAAAAACTGAAAACATATAAATCCTTCGTGGACTCATTGGAATATAAGCAAATTCAACCATATATCAGGTATTCCCTGACTCATGGTGTAAGGAGGACAATCACCATGCTAAGACTGGGTATCCTACCAGTATTAACTTACACAGCAAGGTGGTCGACTGGAAGATCACTCCTATGCCCCCTGTGTGAAGGGGGAGACCAAGATATTGAGCATTTGCTGTTTGTGTGTCCCAATATAAATGTAACTACTGCACGCACCAGATACCTTGCCCCGATCTATCAAACTTGTAGAATTGTCAAAGTGAGTGAACTTTTGCAGCTATGTAAATATCCGTCAAATGAATTTGTTTGTTATAATTTTTTTAAGTTTTTAAAATCTTTTTTACCATTGTATTGATTATATGTAAAAATTATTTTTCCTTTATATCTGTAAATTGTATATTTGTGGTCCTCTATATGAGTACCAATACAAATAAAATCTTTTTGACTTTTGACTTTTTTTTGGCAATTGGAAATTCAATATTTTATCCCTCCCTATGCAACTTTCCAGAGCCATTTTGAGGTGGGCATGTTTTGTTCGTTCAGGTTTTTGTGTAGAGCAGGGATTTTTTTTGTTACACTTGCATAATCTCATGCAATTACTGGCAAACATGCATTTTGTGTGTAATTTTTGTTTTTCACCCACTGAAACTTTACAAATAATTTTTGCTCACAAGACAGTCCATTGATCAGAAGATATTTCAGTGGCACGTGTGAATCTGGATGTGCGTCATGGCTGTATGCACAGATAATTGGCAAGCAAAAGTAACATATACAAAAACATCCATAGTTTGCATGGTAAATATGCAATTTCACCTTGTCTGGTTATGTGCACCCACATCACAATGGAACAGAGTTATAAATTAGCCAATACATACTGTAATTCAGCTGCAAACAGTACTAGCAGATAGCAGTTTTAACTGGGAGGGGAGCAGTGAGTGTTTGAGGGCCATAACAGGGTTGCAATAAAACCAGCACCAAGGTTAGTATTAAAGTAAGGGTTATGGATTTCACGAAAATGAACACAATACTATGTGCAGCACATAATGTAAAATGCTGCAACCAGAGAACAAGACTTAGAGGAGAAAATGTATTTGCCTTTTTAGGTGTGACAGGTAGAGACATCCCCTACAAGCCAAATGTGTGGAGCATACCCAGTCATTGCTCCATGCAACTTGTTTGCTCTGAGCACAGTTTTTGAATGATTTACACTTCATTTATAATTGTATTACTTCATCATTCAACCTATTTTGTGGTCTTTTGATTGACTTCACAATTATTTGACCTATGCTTTGGCCTTTGAGATCAAAAACAGTGCGAAACCTATTTTGGAGTCCTACTAGCTGGTCAAAACTTTAGATGTCTACTAATTCAATTTTTTTGTTAGTTAAACTCGGCTGGATTTGCATCAAATTACAAATAACATACTGTGAATAGTGATCTCAGGTACCAAGACATGTTATAGTCTTTCCATCCAGAGGAATATGGGCTATCATGCTGGACAAATTGTCAGTTGTAAGTTAACATAAACACATGTTTTAGAAAGGATAATACCTTCTTGTCTTAATAGAAACACACACATAACAAAAATCAAGAAGAGATTAAAAAGGTTTAGCTCAGAGGGAGACATTGTACTAAATAAAGAAAAACTAGGTAGATTGATCCAGTAGTCTGCATGGTAAGGAGTACCTATTGCAGAGACTGGACAAAAGGCCAAGCTGTGTATCCTGGTTTTTCTGAGCACAGGCGTAGGTCAAACATAGTTTCACTTGATGGTGGCAAGTTGAGTGACTTCAGTGTTCCGTCACAATGGGAAGACAGCTTGAGCTCCTACTCCCAAATTCCATGTTTTTTAGGGCCCCATGCTCCTGTTTCAAAATATATTTAATACTTTTTAAAAAAATCAGACCTGGACTGTTTCGCCACAATGCAAGTATCATGGCCAAACCGGTAATTGGACAGTAGGTGGTGCCCAATTCAGTGTTTTGTCTTCCCCCTTTATTTAATTACCAGGTGCTCCTTCAATTACAAACCAGAACACTAGAACATTTATTTTTGCTTCAGACCCCATAAAAGCTTCTGACAAGCTAGAACTTTAGGGATTTCCTTGATGAAGGTTTATAATGAAATGATGAATGAAATGAATAGTGATATTATTAATTATATCATTTGTGATGTCATATATGTAAGTGGCACATCATAATAAGTGAATGGGGAGGTGAGTACAGAGTTACATGCTGATCACTCATCAGTGCTAACATCTTTATGGTGCAATTAAAGTTGGCACTTCAAGGTATCAAAAGAATCATTGCATTAAACCTGACTTGGTGCACAAGTCAAATTTAATGTAGCCCTTGAGCATATGACAACTTTAGAAAGTTGCTACTCTCTTGCCCAAAGTTTTCTAGTGACTGGTTTCAGTTGCTTGCCACAAGACAGTCTTCTGCCCTCCTGAGGGGAGATTTGAGCGACTCTCAGGAAGAAACACAAAGAGCCTGTAATTGGAACAGGTGTTATTTTTCCATGACAGGAAGGACAAACAGGTTGTGAGCCCAAAATGCAAGCTATAAAGGGGAAGCTGCCTAAGAAGGGCAAAAGGAAGACACACATGAGGACACACACAAGAGAGGCTGCTCTATTTTTCTTGATCAGTGACGGAGAGGGGAAAACAATTGGTGAACCAGTTTTCCATTGAGTGTCTAGCTGTTAGGTAGCCACACCTCTGGGGACAGATAGGGAACTCCACACACCAAGACAGTGATCCTGGCATCTTGGAGGTGGGCACAATGGTATATTCTGTGCTAGCTAGATGCCACACTTCACAGGAAATCATCACTAGGATGGCAGGGACCTGATAGCCTAACGGGTAGTAGCCTCCCCAATGGCACAAACTGGGTATTAAAGTGGAACCCAGTCCTCACGTCACATCTGTATTGAAGAGTGGACTGAAGAAGGACAGCCCTGCTGTTCCTTAGATCCAGCAAAGAGAGGCTGCACCAAGACTGGGCTGATCTTCTTCTCCATGGGCTAGCAAAGAAAGAGAGGACTGTGTAGTGATGCTCTGCTTAAGGAAAAGCCATCCCCGAGGCTCAGACAGAAGAAGTGATTCCAAGAGTCAGTTAGCTGAATTCTTAGTACAGATACAGGGCTACAAGAACTGAAGAAGCCTGCTTGGTGAGCTGGTAGCCAAGATTGCCTGACTGCCGCTGACCACTGAAGTACAGCATGGGAGACCGAGTACTAACCTCCAAAAGTTGCACCTAAGTCTGCTGGACCTTGGAGAGTCACTTAAGCGAATAATGGCCGCCCAAGGGGGAAGTTAACCCCAGTTATAGCGAACCACTGGATTTGCTGTAACTGAAAACCAGAAGACCACTGGCAACTGTTTTTTAACTGGGCTTCAATTGGACTTCAAGGTACATCAACCCCGGTGGCGAAAGTAGCCCTACTGTGACCGCAGACGGAATATTATTACCAGGAAGATCCCCAACACTGGATAAGCATCTTCAGTATCCATAAGCATCCTAGATCCCTTGCATCAGGACCACTCCATTGAGTCTATGGTGGTTCACTAATAGAATCTAGAACTGGGCTGAGGAGTGCTGTGACTGCAAGGTAGTTGTCCAACTAAGGCTCTTTGTCCTCTGGAACTCACTCCCTCACAGAGGTAGTCACTTAGTAATTTAAAACTTTATAAATGTTTTCCAAAGTTTCAAAGTGAACCGCTATCCTCGGTAGTTGCCAATGCTTGTTTGTGTTTCAAGTGAAAAACTGTGATTGGAACAACTTTCCAACTTTGTTGAGACTTACAGTGCTCTCCACCCAGCCCAGTCGGGATTAAGGGCCACATTACTGAGACGGCATTTGCGGGGATGTCGGAGGCTATTAGAGAATGCTTGGATGCAGGAGGAAGAGCAGCCTCGATTCTATTAGATCTCTCTGCCGCCTTCGACACGGTACCTCATCATCAACTTCTGGCCCGCCTCTCTAACATCGGAATCTCAGGTCTTGCCTGGGACTGAATTAAATCTTTTTTTAGAGGATAGAACACAGCAGGTATGGCTGCCCCCTTTTCCTCATCCCCAAGGAAGGTGATTATGGGAGTTCCGCAAGGTCCACTCTGAGCCCCCTCCTCTTCAACGTTTACATCACACCTTTAATCTATCTGGTGGTGGAGCTGGGAGCTAAGATCATAGCTTACGCAGATGATATTCCGCTCCTCTTTTACATGGAAGGAAAAAGACTTGTCCCCAGACTTAGCCAAAAACTGTCTCAGACATTTTTGGCTGGCTTGCAAGGGCTCAGCTCAAATGCAATGAGGACAAGTCTGAGGTCCTTCTTTATGGGTCTTTTCTTCTCCATTTTAGAAAAGAACTTTGGCCTGCAGACTACCATAGACAGAACTCAACTGGCAGTCCGGTGAAGAATCTTCAGGTCTGGTCTAGTGAGGACCTCAAATTTTCACCGCAGATAAAAAAACAGCCTGGAGTGTGCTTAGGCACACTGAAATCACTGAGAAAATGTCTGATATTGCTGCCTAGATCGGCTAAGGAAATGGTGAGCCGTGCCCTCATTTTGTCGCGGATTGATTACACCAATGCATTATATATTGGCTTTCCCAGCCAGCTAAAAAAGCTGCAACTATTCAAAATGCAGCAGCAAGAATGCTGCTGGGCATCCTGGGCAGATCAATTACAAGACAACACCTCCGGGATTTGCATTGGCTCCTTGTTGCGCAAAGTGTTATGTTCAATTCCCTTACTATTGCTCACGGTGACTTATACAAATCTGGGCTGCCATATCTGAGGTGACGCTTTGACTTCTATGAGCCCCAAAAACATCTGAGATCAACCACACAATACCTTGCTCGAAGGAGGGGCAGCTTCTCTTTCCTTCAAGGCGGCTAAGGCTTGGAATGCCCTCCCATACGAACTGCGGCACACTCAGGATCTCAGGCTGTTTTCAAAGCAGTTAAAGACCTTGCTATAAAAGCTCTGCTCCTCCTATAACAGTCTCCTGTAGTTGGCTCTCGCGCCAACACACTCTTGAGTATCCGTGCACGTTACAAGTGCTGAATAACAACATTATTTGGTTAATAATGTATTTCTTCTGAGTCCTCTGGTGGTATTTGTTTATTTTAGTGTCTACAAGTTGATAAAATTATGACCTATTTTGATAGATTTGTATTGGATTATCTATCTGACATGACTTCTGAGTGGCACAGTTATGCAGGGTTGAGCTATGATTTTTAAACTAATCTGATTGGACCGAGTACAGGTAATGGGTTTAATACACAGTGAGGTCTCCCAAGCACTCCATATAATAAACTGCTTTCTTCACAGCAGGTCAATAATGGAAACTGGAAATTGCTTACAATAAAGAAGTTTACTTTTAACTTCTACCAAAATCTAAAATAATTTTCAACTCTACAAGTCCATATAATACATTCTGACAATATAGATTGGATAATTATTTATATGTACTGACCCAAACAAGAAACCAAGAAAAAAGTATGAAGTGTAAGAAAGGAAGTGGTCTCCAGAAATTAGTTTTCTCAAGAGAGGAAGCTAAAAAAATAAAATCAGATCGTTTTTTTTTAATTTCAGCTGTTCCTCAGGCAGAGGGTAGATTCTCATCACCTCTTAATCCTAGTACTGACATTTGTTAAATTTCAACTACAGTATCTGTATTTAAAGTCTGAACAAATGTGAAACGCAGTGCCTAACTGACATATCTTCAATGCAGATACAAATTCACATTATTTCCTCTAAGGAAAAGCCCTGGTGTCCATTGTCTTTTTTCATATTAAGCCATAGGAAATTCAAGGAAGACATTTTTTCTAGCAAAATATAGTCAATTTAAGACTGAATTAGTGCAAGTTACTTATGTATACAGAACATACTTTTTACGTACTCTAAATTGGAACCACTTCTCTCTGGTAACAATTGGAGACAAAACAAAACTAAGCAAGGACCACAGATGACATGCAAAACAGATTATCAAGAGAGTCAGTTCAAATAGGGCCAAAAACCACCAAATAATCAAAAATGTTGATCACAAGAGACAAGAAAGGCCCACGTTAAAACCTCCCAATGGCTCTAATTCAGTGGCGTAACATAAAATAATGGGGCCCCTTTCAAAATATGAAGAGGGGCACTCGAGACTCCCATATATCACATGCATTTATTGGACTTTGGGCCGAAGGGGGCCTTACAGAGGGATCTATGGGCCCCTGAACGGGTTGGGAACCTCACAGGACCGGCTTTAGCGCTGGAGTCGCCCGGTGCCAAAATCCTTTTTGGCGTTCCTACACCCCATGAGTGCCTCCTCGTAAGTTCCCCTTATCTCCCTAATTATAAGTTATTGCTAAGCACAGCGCCCCCATCCTAAGTCAGTGCCCCCTCTACAGGTGAGAGCCCAGTGCAGCCGCACCGGTCGCACTGCCCTAAAGCCGGCCCTGGAACCTCATGTGTCACACAGGCTTCAGACGCTTGCTTTACGCAAAGGCAAAGCTGCAATTTAGAAATTAAGCCAGTATAATTCTGTCAGTTACTCCCTTTATCATTTACCAAAGTATCTGTTTTGTATGAGTAGTTTACGTGCAGTACTGGAAATGGAAAAATAAAAGTGCAGAGAAGTGCAGGTGCTCTCCCTCCCAAATTAATGAGGCGCAGGTACTCATCACCTGTCAGTACCTGCTCATTTAAAGCAATGCTTACGTATCACCTGGGATCAACTCTATAGAAGCTTTGTCAGAATTCAGCAATATTTAAAACCAACATATATTTTCCTGAAGGACCGTCTGGATTCTCTCATCCCAGCAGTTATCATAACTCTGTGATGCTACTTTGCACACAGCATTAGATCAATTGCTCACAGGGAAGAAACTGTTAAATTAATCAGTATAGAATAATTTGCAATTTTCCACACATCCCCTGATGATTTTGTTCATCAGAAACAGGTGTTCTTTTTTAATGTAAAGGCAAGTATTTTGAAAATAGCCTGCTATATATAGATACCTTTCTTGATTTCACTCCCATTTTGGAAACGAATAAATGTGCGTTCAAGAAAACCGAATTTCTGGCACCTATGGCTTGACAGTGCAATCAATCAACTAAAACAAAACATAAGTTATTTATTTCAAGAATCTTCTGGTATTTTTTCATCCAATATTTGCATTTTAGCCGTGCATGTCTCTGTATTCACTTTCCATTGTGATACATCTGAATGAAACATTTTATGTCAGAATATAATTTCCTATATTTTCATTTTAAAATCAACAAGGTTATTGAGGACAACAATCTGCAGATTTTGAACAGATTTTGCCATTGATCATTAGTTGACAGTTTTTATTTTCAGCACTACTGTGTACATGATACAGAAATGTAATGCAGTATGCGTTTGGGACTTGATAAATAATTCGAAATAAGTGTTTTTTCAACATCAAATATTGTCATTGTACCAATTATAGTAAAATAAAACGCCTATACTTATATATAAAACATAAATGAAATCAAATAAAGAGTTAAAAACAGAAATATTTGAATAAATGAAGATACTGTGACACTTTCAGGTGTCTTACTATTATGCATTTTTGTCACCTTTTAATGGTTTTAACATCTTTCCATATTGGCTTGTATTTTTTGATCAAGATGTTTTTTTCTGATCTGAAGTCTCATCCATGGCCTGAAGAAATATATATGAAATACTGTTTTCTTTGTTTGCCCTACGTTGGCAGGGTATGCCCAGACGTGGGTCCCTTGATCACTTTGCTACTGGATGTGAGAAGTTGGCCTGGTATATGCTGTCCACTAATTAAAGTGGGCACTCTGTACCAGTCCAAACAGCCCTTATTGATGATTAGGTTAAAGACAACCTTTATAGAAAGCTATCCTAGGGGTAGCTGTGGAAAGCAGCCTTCAGGCTAAGTCTCGAAGAAATGTAAAGCAGCTTGTTTTACCAGATCAGAACCTCCTGAATAACTAAATGAAAGGAGAACCACACAAGAGATATATAAAATATATGCATTTATTACTAAACACTCTACTAACCTCTATACGAGATTAGAGCATAAGGCACACAATACTTAATCAATAGAACAACAGTAAATAGCACAATACACAGGGGGCTACAGGGGCAGACCGAAGCATATACTAAAAAAATGGTATAACAACTACAACTTCACTAGACACAGTGCCCAAAGCACGTAGAATGACTGGGACCCCAAGGAACCACCCAAAGGAGTGACACAGGGAGCCCACGGAGGACGGGTCTAGTGTGTGAACACAGATGCGAGTTCCGTACACTCTATGAGAAAGTCGCGGTTGGAAAATTACAGTTTAAGGACACTTCGGAGAGGACTTCAAGCAAACCCTTCGAAACATAGAAGGTTCTAAGGCCAGCACCCTTGTGAGTACTGAGGTACCAGTGTTACCTATCCCAGGGGAGGCCGGGGCATAGGGGTCAATTGGTTTTGGAAACCTATATCGTTTTCATTGGCGTGACTCAAAGAAGTGCTGCTGCCGGGAAGATGACAAGTGTCCGGTGGAATCCAAGTCTGGATCCGAGGTGAGAAGATTCTGAAAGCAGAGGGGACATAGTCTGGGTCACTTCAGGGTGACCAGGGCCTCGGTAGACAAATGCCCACCGATGTCGGATGCTTCAGATGTAAAGATTGGATGCTTGACTCTCAGCCACGAGGACCAGGAAACGTCGATGACAACCAAAGTCTGGAGGTGAGCCGTCCCATGAACTATGTCGAGTGCTGAGGGGTCAATGTCCGTATTGAACACAAACAAGCATTGGCAAATGCAACCCACACGGGCAGAGGAAACAAGTTACGGTGAGGACCAGCAAGGTCCTGGAGACTCTCCAAGCTATGGGGAGTCAGGCCTACACATAGCCCAAAGCACAGCCTCAGGGATTGCCAAAAAGCATATGCTGCAGTAAAAGTACATGGTGCACAGGCGTTTGGGTTGCACGGTCTCCACGAGGGATACTGGTCTCAGAATTGATGAGAGAGCAGATCAACCTCAGAGATGCTTGGGAATCCACCTCTTGTGTTCGGAATCCTCAGGAGCTCAGGAGATGCTAACTGGTCAGATACGTTAAGGTGCCTGCTTCAGCAGGGGAGTAACTCCTTTACTCCAAGGGAGATTCTTCTGTAGTACAGCGAAGTGTAGATTGTCGAAGTACTTGGTTTCTGCTGGCAGAGTTTAGTCCAGGTAAAATCTAAAGTCATGTAGTCAGCTTTCCTACTTTATACCCAAGGAAGGGGTTGGACAAACTCTGGGGACCCTCCAAGGGGAGGGACAGGACAGAGGGGTGGTTACACCCATGTCCTTTGTCCAGTTTCGTGCCAGAGCAGGAGCAAATGGCTCCTGCAACCGGTTTGAGCTGGTCTATCCACAGGGACACCAAATGTGCCCCCAATGCAGACTTTCAGGCACTCTCGGAGTGCACCCACCCAGCCCCAATACACTAAAGTCTGTCTGGGAGGTAGTCACACCTCCCTGTGACAGGAAACCTATTGTCAGGCCTTTCCCTGCTCGAGCTCAGCTCAGCAGCAGGAGGGCAGACTTGTTTTTGTGGCTGGCAGCATCCCTTTTGTGCTGCCCAGGTCAAGAAAGCTGGTACGGGGTAGACTGGTGACCCACAGTACTGGTTCTACAAGGGAGGAATCATTCCTCCCACATCAGTTACTGGTGTGGAGGTATGATACCAAGGTTCTTGACACCAAACATGTTTCTAAGCAGTCTTTTTAATGTTCGCATTTACCGTGAGGTTATAATGCACTTAGATATATGTGGTTTGGCTACATCACAAACAACCCCGGGGAATAGATTCCAAAGGCTGCAGAGGGGCTCTGCTCATGCAAGGGCACCCTTTCACACAAAACCCAGAACCCTGCCTTCAGGGTTGAAAAGGACTGCCATGGGGGTGACTGATAAGTTTTTATGTGCAGTGATTTAGAATAGATAGAGGTAACCTATATCTAAGTAAGGGATGCATGCAACACCTTACACAGGCTGCAGTAGCAGACCTGTGGTGTCAGTTTGAATGGTCTCTCAGGGGTGGCATAATACACGCTGCAGTCCCTGGGAGGCCTCTGGGGTACCTATGCCCTGGGTACATGGTGTACCATATACTAGGGACTGATAAGGGTACCCCAATATCCAATCTGGAATGTACCTAAAGTACATGCAATCAATTTAGAGGAGAAAGCAGGTAGACTGGGGTCCTGGATCGCAGGATCCCAGTCTAAGTCGAAAACAGTGATACATCAGCAAAAAAGTGGGGGTAACTATAAGAAGCAGATCCTACTCTCCTACACTGGATTCAAGCTAGCCTGGCTGATGAGGGTTGTTACCAAGAAACCGGTCCCAGGATGCTTGTTTCTGGTACAGGGAAAACCTGGCTTGGCAGTTTGGCCGGGACTGTTCCCTGGAGGAACAGGGTCAAGACTGATTTGCAAATGACTGCGTCTGAACTGGGGGGTCGTAGCAAGCTAAAGAACAATGATGGGTTGTGTTTGCCCTGAAGAAATATAATCACATCATCCTAAGCAGATGGAAGTCCAGTGGCTCCACTTGGAAGCCTACACCATATTCCAAACCAGCTGCATCATTTACAAAGCCACCACAACTGGGCAAGCCCACCTATCTGGCTGACAAGCTCAGCATCTCTGTTGGCTCTAAGCACAACAACAGCCAGGACGCCATCAGACTGGAGACAAAAAAGAGTAAAAAAGAAGAAAAAAGCACAGCCCGGAACAGAATCCATGCATCCATCAGGACTACCCAAACTTTGGTCCAATTCAGAAAAGAGTTGAAGACACACCTTTTTAAAGACACTATATCATTATGAAGACCACCAACCAGCCACATCTCCATTCACTTATTAACTATATCTTTACCTTTGAAATTGTAGAGCTCTCGGTTTCCTTTTGGTTACGTTTGCACTATGCTTATATCACATACATACATGCTTACATCTCACTGTGATGACAAACCATGACCACTTTCTGTGAGATTTAAATACCATTGGTCCATACTATTCAGGGTCTCCTGGCAGTAGATTAATATGGACAAAGACAAACTGCACCTTGAACAGGCCGCAGTCACGCACCACATTACACAAGGTATGGTCTTTCCTTGGCATTATTACCCCTAATAGAAGGATAGTTTTAACAGTATTAATGTCACTAAGTGACAAATGGTCTCTCTAACCACTCTAGAGCCTCAGATTCCCCTGGGAGAGAGACCCCTCCAATATATAAAATATATGTATATATATATACATATATCATATATATTTTGTGGTCACTGATGTAAATATATACTCCTCATGGGGCCCCTATGGCCCTTATAAGCATCATGGAATGGTGTGCACATGCACATACATGTATTTTGTTGTTGAGGGTGTGCACGGGTACATAAATGTATTGTGTCCACTTCCACAGCTGTTTGCCCTTTTAGGAGGATGCTTGGGTACCTGCAAGGAACAGGGTGTGCAAAGACGCATACATATATACATTGTGGGCTTGGCCACAGCTTTGTTTCTTATGGAGCCCCAATCCACTTGTAAGCTTCGCAGGGAGGACAGGGGGTCTGCTGTCTGTGTATATCCCTTCAGCGGTTCCATGCACGCTAATGATCAGTGGTGGGATAGACAATGTATGTCTCTGTACTTTGGACACTCCAAGCTGTCGAATGTCTAGCCGCGACTTGTACAAGTAAGAGTGGTGGGGCCGGCTTGGGGGGATTTCAATGGACAATGACTAGGGGAAATTAAAAAGATAATTCCTTTTCCCTCGTCATCATCTGTCGAATTCTCCTCTTCACCCTGCCCTACCACTCTTACCTGCATGGGCAGCGGCTACGAATGTCGCCTGCTAGCACCTTAGGTCTGCTTCACAACAAGCATTGGTAGACAACTTCCAGGGTGGTCTACACTCTTCATAGCCCAAGGGTTGAGCGCTGCCTGCTGTGTAAATTCTGTAATGGGACATGGGCCACAGTGATCAGTGATTTCCCCATGAGAAATGCATCTATGCAAATGAGAAGACATCTTATCTTAAAATGCAGTTATTGTCCTGGAGATTTCTCGGTTTTGTGCTCCAAGCATACAACAAGCAATAGAACTCATTATACAATGACATTAAACGGCGCCATAAAGTTCGTAGGTAGTAACACCCACAAAAATCCATGCATTTAGCTGTTAGAGGAAAATAAAATCAATTCAGTACTAAATTATAGTTTTTGAAAAATACATGAAATATAACTTGTAAAAAAATGCTAATTTTTTAAACTTTCAGCAAACAAAACATCCCTGGTTTTCTTAAATCATATTTTTTAAGATAATGGTGCAGTATTAGTACATACCAAGCCGGCATGGAAAGCCTATTCTCCTGGAAAACATAATCACCTCTGCAGCAGAGAACACTTAAGCTCCATTTGCATAAACATCAGCCACTATCACGTATCATGCTTTCGTTATGATTCATTGTATTTAGAGGAGCAGCCGCATTAATTCCGTGATACCGGAGGCACTGTTTCCTAATATAAAGCAATGTTATCATCAGTTGCATTTTTCACCATCAGCACATTTTTTCCAGGTCATTGAATATTTTTGACTAGGTTGGCCTTTCTGAATATCAATTTTTATTTCTTTTTAGGATTTGCTGCACCGAGACTTTTGGTACAATATTCGCAAATATCATATGTTTGTCAATATTCGCTTGTTTTTAATCAAATACAGTAAAGTACACGGCGGAAAACAAAGTATAGCTCCAAGGTCGGGGAGTGTAGTATACCTAACCCAGACCACGGAATATGATTTCTAAACAATTTTTAGGAAGAAGGTTCTAACACATATCGCATGACTTTAACACGGTTAAAAAAGATACTGATATGTGTGCGAATTATACAAAAAAGCTACGCGTGCGCATTCATTTGGTAAGTGAAACACAGGGGCGTACTTACGCTAGAAGTGGCGGAGCGTGGCGTTAGACTCTTTGGCTTAACGCCATGCGGCACCAGTTCTGACACACAGAGCTCCACCATATTTACAAGAATACGGTGCAACCCTGCGTTTCCCCCTGCGCTGGCGCTAATTTAGCTGCCTAGCACGAATGCAGACACCCTTGCATCATAGTGCAAGGGTGTCTGCGTTGCAGGGGAATGATTGTTTATGTGCAGGAAGGGACACATTCCTGCACATAAACAATCAATGGTGTTTTGCTGTATCTATGTGTGCTGCACAATGAAGCACACATAGAACAGCAAAACGAGGAGACATAAAGCATTTCTCCTCGTTTAGCCTGTTTAAGACCAGGTTTTCCTTGACCTTAATTTTGGCACTGTCTCCTATTTACGCCACCCTTGTAAATAGGAGGCAGCGCCAAAATCAATAAGTGTTGCGGTGGCATGCCCACTACAACACCCTTTGCCCTCCCCTTTCAGCGCTAAATGTAACATGAAAGGGTGCCTTATTTACAAGGCAGCGTTAAGCCACTTTAAGTGGCTTAACGCTGCCTTGTAAATAAGGCGAAGCCCCTATCGCCACCACAACGTCTGCAAAAGTGACGCTGTGGTGGCGATAGGGGCTTGTAAATATGCCCCTCAGTGTCATATTTACTGACATAACTCCAGCATAATTATCAAATGATTAAAAGTACGTATAAGCGGTAGCAGAGTGATGTGCGAAGAACAAGAGGCATCAATTTTGTGTGCAGATCACATTTCATGTTAGAAAGCACTATATGTAATCATTATTATTCATTTCATAAATACATCACTGGCTCTCACGTGCCTGGTATGTATATTTATTAGCCATGCTTCTTGTTTAATATGCCTAAACATTTTCCAAACGTGCCTGTTAATTGTTCAGGTGTTGCCAGAAATCTGTGCTTATCATAACAATTTCTTGGGGAACTAAGGCTCCTGAGTCCTTTTGCTCTCTAAAACTTTGAACTTTTCTAAGCTTTTAAAAACAGTGCAGGTGGCATAATGCTTTTGAAGGACACTGAAGTATGTCTTTATTTTCCAAATATTAGTGCCAAGTGACTATAGGCAAGGCCCTTATAGCGCTTTTTATTCTTAAACCTGCCTTCTCTCCCAAATCTCACTAAACATAATCAAAAGACTATACTATACTTATAGAAGATTTTGGAAGTCTGAAAACACAAACATGGCCTTATTCTAAAGATTGTTTTAATTATAGCAGCAGTCGTAAAACAAAGCTCACATGCACTGAGTTTGGAATTCAAAGTTATATGGTAACTTCCTGAGTCCCAGGTTTTCATGATGTTAGGAGGAGTACACATTGACCCGACCACGGGCCCCAGGACCTCAGTAACAGCACTTGGGATCAAGACGCAATAAATCAATCAATCAATCAATCAACTAATTTGTATAGCGCGCCACTCACCCGCTAGGGTCTCAAGGCGCTGGGAGGGGGGTCGCTACTGCTCGAACAGCCAGGTCTTGAGTTGTTTCCTGAAGGAGAGATGGTCCTGGGTCAGCCGTAGGTGAGTGGGGAGGGAGTTCCATGTCTTGGCCGCCAGGTAGGATAAGGATCTTCCTCCGGCGGTGGCTTTGCGAATTCGTGGGACGGTGGCGAGGGCGAGGCTGGCGGATCGGAGCTGGCGGGTGGGTGTGTAGAATGTGAGGCGGCTGTTGAGGTATATGGGGCCCATGTCGTGGAGAGCCTTGTGTGCGTGGGTGAGGAGTCTGAACGTGATCCTCTTGCTGACGGGGAGACAGTGCAGGCCTTTCAGATGGGCAGAAATGTGGCTGTGATGGGGGATGTCCAGGATGAGTCGTGCCGAGGCGTTCTGTATGCGCTGGAGTCTTTTCTGGAGTTTGTCTGTGGTTCCAGCGCACTCCAGCAGAAGCCACCTGTAGGGTCCAGGGCAGGTCTAGTTGGAACTGGTCAGCTGGGTTGTTCAGGAAAAGAGGCTTCTTGAACCTTGTGTGTCCCAGTAAGTTAAATGGAGCTCCACCAACTCTTCTTTGGAGTCCATTTTTTTCCTGGGTACAAGTTGGAGTAGGTCCATTCTCTCAGGTTTCCTAACAGGTCACAACAGCAGGTGCAGACCTTCTTCTGTCTTTCTTAGGTCCAGTAGCATTCTGAAGACGGTCCCCAGTGATGCCACATTAATGCCTTGGCCCTAGCTTGTGGCCCCTCCCTGACCAATAGAGAAAAGGTTCCCAGGGGTAACCCTACTCACTTTTGCAGCAGGTACTGTGTGCCCTACCTCAAGCAATTCCTTAGTGATCCTTTTTCCTTAGATCCAACATGTCAGAACCTTTCCTTTCTTGTACAGACACCCTGTGGCCACCATAGAGGTGTGGTCAGGGAAATTAGCATACCCTCCCCTGTGTTCGCTCAAAACCAGTTCTGAGGGCAGCTCCTCTCCCCTGGAATTGGTGCTCTGCAGGCTAGAATCACAATAAAGCGGGCAGGCCCAGATGAGACCTACATCTGCCTGTGACAGGCTAGGCATCATTTGAAGATATGGAAGAGCCTAGGCACCTCCCCAAGGCATCCAGTCAATGGAAGGTTGACCTCACCTAACATCCAAGGCCTTTGTCTTAGCTTTGGGAGCCAATTCACACCTCATTAAGGAGGTATTCAGCTCCTGGGTGACAGTTTGAACTTCATGAAAAAGTGCTTCTAGAAGCTTTAATCATGTTAAATGTGACTTTTTAAAAGTACCTTTTGTGAAATGTTGATTACCAATCAACATTTATAGCTACTCACCCCCAGCTTCTAACCAACTGGGTCCCCCTTAACCTGCTTTCATTACACGAAATTATAACAACTATCAAGTCTGGCTCTCCCCTTGACCCCTTCCCCCCCCAAATCCTTCCTTCACTTGACACTCCTTCCCTCACGCTCATTTTAGAGCTTCTGAACAGTTCTCTGAGAGAGGCTGAAGTCCCGAAAGCATGGAAACATGCCATGGTCTCACCTCTTCCAAAGAAATCCACTGCAGATCCAAACGACCCCTCTAATTTTCGTCCAATTTCATTGCTGCCCCTTTTCTCCAAAATTTTGGAGAAACATATTGTTTCCCAACTCACTCACTTTACAGAATCCAATCACCTTCTTCACACATCCCAATCCGGTTTTAGGACAGGATTTTCAACGGAATCCACCATACTTGGGGTCTCTGAAACCATACGCCGGCAAGTGGATGATGGGGAGACCGTGGCACTTATATTACTTGACCTAAGTGCCGCATTTGACACGGTCTCCCACACCATCCTCCTTAACACCTTGCAAACCTATGGTATCACAGGACCAGCACTGGCTTGGCTTAGAAGTTTTCTCTCTGAGAGAACTTTTCAAGTATTTTCTGCCACATCCTCTTCTCAACCCCATAATCAACCTTATGGGGTTTCCCAGGGCTCGATACTCAGCCCTTTATTATTTAATTTATACATCAGTCCCCTTGCCCGCTTAGCCGAACAATCTGGGTTGACAATCTACTCATATGCTGACGACACCCAGATTGTTTATTCACTCTCGGCAAATGCACATTCCAACCCATCTTCCCTCCATTTGGGCTTTACCAACATTGCCAATTGGATGTTTGAGAATAAGCTAAAACTCAATGGAGGAAAGACGGAACTACTGTTGTTTGGAAAACAAACCTCCTTGTGGGGCCCACAACATTGGCCCTCTCAGATGGGGCCAACACCCACCCCCTCTAACACTGCTCGCAACCTGGGCATAATATTTGATGAAAACCTATCCATGAAACAACAAACGGTTAGAGTGGCAGCCACGTGTTTTACCATACTCAAGTGGCTAAGGAAAATCAGGTGGATGCTCCCCCAGAATACACTAAAAACTGTAGTCCAAGCTCTAATTACATCTAGGCTGGACTACGGCAACATCCTATACCTGGGAGTATGCAAGGATGTTACCAAGAAACTCCAAACAGTGCAAAATGAAGCTGTGAGACTGATATGCATGCTACCAAAAAGATCCTCTACGTCATCTGATCTCCGGAGTCTCCATTGGCTTCGGATTGAACAACGAGCAAAATTTAAAGCTCTATGTTTCATGCATAGAATTAAGGCTGGTAAGGCCCCTGCATATCTGAGCTCCTTGGTTACACAATACGTCCCTACTAGAACTCTACGCTCCTCGACTCAACATAAGTTCCAGGTACCCAGGATCAATCGAGTTAGACAGGGAGGTCGCTCTTTTTCCTATCTGGCCCCCTCGTTATGGAATTCCCTTCCAATTCAACTCCACACAAATGAATGCTATTTGCAATTCCGTAAGAACCTGAAAACATGGTTGTTTAACCAATAACTAAACTTCATCTGCTCAATTTTCTCTTTCCCCTTGTTACCTGTTTCAGTTTCTTTCTTAGCGCCGGGAAACCTTAGGGTAGCTGTAGCGCTCTATAAAAAATAAATATAATAATAATAATAATAATAATAATCTGATTTTACCAGTGGATTGGGCTTGTAATAAATATTTTAAAAAATCCAAATTAACTTTTCAGTTGGTTCCTAAGCAGAGATAACATGATTTAATTGTAATATCAACTACCAATACTACAGAACAACTTACCCTGCTATAGTGAAAATAGATGTAGGGGTTTTGCCTCTGTAATTAAATGTTTTACATTAAACCTTTGCATTTCCTATATTTAAATAGCATGCACACTGCCTTACTGAGCATTAAGGATTAACTAGAGGTGACATTAATATTTTAAAGGTGGGTTTAGGCCTGTTAAGAGAGGTCATTTTGGCAGGTCGAATGTGTAGTTTTTAACACTGCACAGACTTTCTGCATATTTTTGACCTACAGTCATGTTTTGTACTGTCACTCTAGTGGTGGCACAATGTGTACTGCAGCCTTCTAATTACATTTAAAATACAGGCCCTGGGTACACTTTGTACCATATACTAGAGACTCATAGGTAAGTTAAGCATGCCATTAGGATTATTGCCAATTTGACATGTTTTTAAGAGTCAGAGTATGTACACCGGGTAATTGACAGCAGTGTCCCATTGTGCAGAGTCAAAAACCAGCTAAAAGAAACTAAATGGGGGTGACCACACAAAAAGTCTAATTTCCTACGGTAAGGAACAACTAAACATATCTAATGCTTCTCAGGCTATGAAAATACATAGGAAATGAATGGGGAGCCCTAAAACAGGGGAGTCATAAACCCCTTGCTTTAGCAGTTACATCGGAGGTGGGGTTCTTAATGCGCCACTTCTATCTGCAACAGTGCAGACAAATGCTCACAATTAACAGCGCAATACTGGCTTCAGTGCAGGGAAAGAGAAATATAAATTTAACAACATGAGGAAAATGAACGCCGATGATGAAGTACGGGAGAAAGTGGAAGTGAGAAAGAAAGAAAGATGGGTATAAAAGTGAAATAAGGAAGAAAGGCTAAATTAAAGGGAGGAATGGTGATAAGGTGAAACGAGGAATGGCTGAAAGGATGAATGGATTGCAAAGAGTTATGAAGGATAGCTAAGTCAGATATATGCATAGAAGCTAGGTGTGTGTTATGGTTCTATAGAATATCGCATGGTTGGATGGAATTGTGATAGATTTATTAATGGATGCAAGAATAAATCGATGACACAATAGAAGGGTGAAATGAAGAATATCAGCTGGTGGATAAAAGGGTGAAAGGGTGAATGGATAGATACCTGGATAAAAGAGTCAAGGAAGCTCTTTTAGGGAGGGTCAGGCTCACTTGCTTTGATTGCATGGTACCATCAGTGCTTTGGTTCAAAGTGGGGGGTATTTTTCTTATCTGGCAACTCTGTGCCCTGAAGAATGAATCATTCTAGTGGACTATTTTAAATATTACCTTTTCACAATTAATGTAATTAAGGAACAAAACAGCAGTAAAAATATGTCACAATAAAGGCACTCACTTTCTTCTTTTCAATAAGACTTGTATGTTTGAAGAGTAATTCCTTGGAACAAAATTGTATTTTCCCAGCTTCATCATCATGTGTACCAAACCACTTCTTGTTCTATATAAAGTCACAAATTTGAACATAACCCATGCACAAATCAAAATTTGGATACTTGATTTGTACAAAACAGGAGTGAGAAATTGTGGAAGAGAAACACAAACATAGTCCACATATTTATGCACCCCATTTCATAACCACTAGAATAAAGTGACAACCACATCCACCAGTGCTAGCAGACCGGTTAAATGCAGAGAGTCAGAGTCCTAAAGTTGATGGAGGACGTTGAAGAGGTATATGAATGGTCAGGGATAATAGCATGTTTGTTTGACATTGACAATGAGCGCAGCTGTACTGAAGTCCCATGTGACATGATACTAGACGGCAGACAGATGGGAATGCCCTGATCTCACAATCTAATATTAGTGAGGCTGGTATTAATTTTGGCAGTACAGCAAGGAGTCACCAAAGAAGCTTCCTGGTAGTCAATATGCAGAAAAGAGTCTGCTATGTAAGAGTTGTATGTCAGAATATCATTAGTAAAAATCTAATTATACAAACAATCGTAGTCTAACTATTAATTACTGAATTCTTATTTGACTGGGTGTATTAATTCTACTAGGGTTATAATTTTATAAAGGATATTTATGATGATGATGATAATGCTGAATGGGATTTGTAGAGCACGCAGATACTCCTAGGAGTGTCCCGGCGCTAGCCTTCCACTAATGCAGTTACGATTAAATAAAAAGCAAAGTTTTTGATATTTGTTTGAAGATCTGATCCGAGCTCACCAGGCGAAGGTCCACAGGAAGTTTATTCCACTCAGAGGAACCAAGAAAGAAGGAAGACCATACACCAGATCTTTGTATGGCGGATTTTTGGAATCTTAGCCACTGCCCTATTAGAGGACCGGAGATTCCTAACAGAGAAGTAGAAGTGAATTCTGGTGGACAGGTATCTCAGGCTTATCTGATGCACAGCATGATAAACCAGAACCAGTGTCAAAGACAGTATACAGTCAATAAGTGATTGGAAAGTTAGCTGATTTATTGGAGCAGAAGTGTATTAGTTCTGCATCATGTTTGCATCATGTTTGCATCATGTTTTATAGTCTTTCAGATAGGTGCATCATTTTCTCTTTTCTCTTTCCTTTTTTCACACTTCTATCTCTCCAGTCAGATAGTGTTCAGGCTGCGGGTGTGCAGTGCTGCCAAAAATGGCGATTCTGTCAACCACATAAGCAGGGATGCAGGTAGTGATAGCTTTGTAAATGATGCAGCTGCTGTTAAAGATGGTATGAGCCAGAAAAAGGAGCTCTCGGTGAGGCATATACAGAGTTTGAGGCATTGAAGATTTTGGAGACGAGGAGACATTTATGAAGAGTTGTGTATTGTCAATATAATGCTGAAAGTTAATGTTGCTATAGGTAATTAGAACCCAACGTGGCTCCATGTAGAGGATGGAGATGATGAGGGACAGATGGGAAATCTGGAGGTGTCCACAAGTGATAGGGATCATCTGGGGCTGGAGGTGCACATATGAATGAAGTGCTGTTGATTGGAAATGTAGGAGGAGAACCAATAAAGGATGCTGCCAGTGACTTCCATCCCAAGACTTTTGGGAGTTGATGGTTAGCAGTGTTGAAAGCAGCTAAGAGGTCTACCAATATCTGGACACAATATTTTTGTCAACACAACTTTCTCTCTTTCAAATAAAAACATTTAAACATCCCTATTCAGGATTTAGAAAGTTTTATCCAGACTGGTTTACTATACCATTGGCTTCAAATAAAGACCCCTGTTGCCCATGTGGCTAGGTCAATGATACACCACAAATTTTAATAAATAGTACATTCATTATTCTTTCCCAACATATGTTGGAACATATCCCATAGGCCGAGCATTATCAGTTTGTCAGTTCTATATTTTTGCATGACCTGTGCACAGACTTCTCACCAATGTCTATATGTATGCATGTACTGACCCAATTGTGCGGGGTAATACAAGGGATAGCATTACATGTGTTCAAAGATTCTCAAGGACATGGGGGGCTCTATCACCTTTCTTAGCACAGTACAACCATAGAGTTCCACCATGTCACCCTTTACGGCCACCTAGCAGAATAGGATATCAGTATGGGACCATCACTGCTGTCATGCTTTTGTTTGCACCCTGCCAAGCACGACCCATCAATCCTAATATGGAGGGCAGGTCTACTCATGACTGTGGTGGCCCAGGGAAGGTCTCCTACTTTATTGGAGGTTACTGGAGGCTCCAACTTTACTGGAGACAGTCCAAGTGTAATGTGGAACATGTGTTGGTTGTGTAGGGATGCTTATCCAAAAGTCTGATTAAGTGTGTCTCTGAGATAGTGTAGAGTATTTTTTACAACATAGTATGCTATGTGATACTTCGAAGAGGGTTAATGTGGGTGAAGCAGTTTTAAGTGCAAGTTGCGGAGAATTTATTTGGTAAGTTTTTAGTGAAGGTAACTCGTTAATCTTCCATCTTTTTGAAGAAAATATTACATCTGAGATATTTGTTACACAACCATATGTCCTTCCCCTGGTTATTAAAATGTGCCAGATTTATGAACAAAAGGTTCATCTTTTGCTTTATAGTATGTCATTTCATGTTCTGCTGTAATGCATCGTTGGTTACTACACATTTTATGGGTGTGATAGAGAGCACCCTATCACCCAGGCTACTGGGAACTTCAAGATGGTGTCCAGTGGTCCACCTCCACCAGAGGCATCAAGCTGTCTAGTCTACGGAGCACGAGAGGAACAGAAGCCCGGACAGGAGTTAAAAGGGAGCCGGTGGCTCAGCTGTTGGCCGTCTGGTGGTTGGAGACCCGGAGGAGGCGCAGCTGCGACGGACAGCGGCAGGAGAGGAGAGGAAACTACGCAGGACGGAGCATCGGACGACGAAGTACGTGGAGACGGAGTGAAGAGTCTAGACAGTGGAAGCACGGAGTCGACGAATCGACGGAGCGGCGGAGCTGACCTACAGGAGGTTTCCCCAACACACACCGCGCTCATATCCGGCTGTCCCTCCGAGCAACAGGACACCGCGATACCCACTGCTACAGTCACCGGGGACCGTAGCCCCAGGCAAGTGACGTGGGGAGAACGGTGGAGGAGGAGGTTGGAGGGCACAGGACTGTTGGGCTTGTGGCATAAATAAAGTTGTGCACGCTGCATGCGAACACTCTTTTCTTCACTTCCCATTTCCTCGTTACCCCGACCCTTCCTCCTACTTAGGAAATATCCCTAACCTCGGTGACCCCAAAGTATTGGTGACGGGTGCATGCATAGAGCTTTAAGATTCTATACAGTTCGTGACGGTAGTGTTTTTCTGTTTGCCTTTTGGGAAACGCCGGTACGAGTGACTTGCGAGGAAGAGTGACCAAGGAGGAGAGAGTCCGAGAACTGCTTCCCTGAACTCCAAAGACTGCGCCCGATATGCTTTGTTATTTGCTACCAAGTTTTCTGAACGATTTATCCTTTTGACGCGTGAATAAAATGCTTATGTTGCTACTGTCAATGACTGTGTGAAAGAGTTAATTAAAGACAAGGTATCGAAACGCTTACAGTGGTGTCAGAAGTGGGATACTGTCATTTGATACAAAATGACGCAACCAGTGACTGTGCAAGATATGATAACACAGCTAGCGGAAGGTCAGAGACATTTGCAATTAGTGTTTGAGCAACAGAACGAGAATGCCCAAAAGGAAAGAGAGGCGTTTCATGCGGCTTTGAGAGAGCAAGCAACGTTGTTAACAAGTAACCAGAAAGTTTAAGATACAGCTATTCTCCATCTTACAGATGTAATTTCTAATGCCCGGGTCCACCCTAATATTCCCGGTAGTGTGTTACAAAAGTTCCAAGAAGGAGAAGATCCTGACTTCTTCTTCACCAATTTTGAAAGAGTTGCTACCACCGCTACTTGGCCTGCAGAAAGGTCGGGACAATATGTAGCACCGTTATTACCTGGGGAGCTACAGGCGGCATACCAAGCGGCTAACCCAGCTGCAGTAACTCCCTACCCCGAGATAAAGAAAGCAATCCTCGAAAGATTAGGATGTGACCAAGAGTATTATAGGGCACGTTTTCGTAAGGAGAAGTGGGTTACAGGTGACAATCCCCGAGCATTATTTTACAGAGTCAGAGACTTGGAAACTGGTGGCTGCAGCCTAGTACTGCCACCATGGAAGAGGTTACAGAACAAGTTTTTCTAGAACAGTATCTAGAGGCGTTACCTGCCAATACTAGCGCCTGGCTGAAGCAACATCCTGGATTAACGTCCCAATCTGCTATCGAGCTAGCTTGTGCTTATCACAGGTCTCCAGACTTCAAAGCCTCTACTGGGAGAGCCCCCATTGTATTTCCTAAACCTGCACCCCGAGCTCCCAATGACAGTGTAGAGAAACGCTCCTTTCCTACCACTAGACCCACACCAAAACCTTTTCCAAAGCCCAACTCCCCTGTTCAGGTAGGACCGCAATGCTTTAGATGTGCCAAGTGGGGGCATATATCACGAAACTGTCCCTTAAACAATGATGGCTCCGAACCAATGGAAGTGGGTTGGTCCCGAGGGCGAGTTTTGGTCACGGGTCTATGTAGAAAGACGTACAAGAAAACCATCCGATTAAATGGGAAACCTATTGATGCTTTACTAGACACAGGATGCCACCACACGGTAGTAGTACAAGACTTGGTACCCCTGAATTCTCTATGTGAGGGAGAAACCGTTCTAGTGTCATGTGTTCATGGAGACGTTAAGGAATACCCTTTAGCCGAAGTCTTGCTTGAAATAGACGGTTATCCACAAGTCTGGAGAGTGGGAGTAGTTCCCCGACTTCCTGAGAATATTTTGTTAGGACAGACCTGCCCAAATTTCATGACTATTTAATGGAAGCCTCGGAACAAGAAGCAAGAGCGGAATGGCTACAGGAGGCTCAGTTTTGTAGTGAAAACCTAGTTCAGCCCAGAGACCGAGGGCAAAAATCGAAAAATGAAAAGAGAAGAGACAAAGAGCGGTATAACAGTGCCTGTCAGTCTTTTGCTTCATGTTTACTTTCTTCCCCAGAGCATGGAGATACTCCTGCACGAAGCTTCCGTACAGCTCAGAAAGATGACAGCACCCTCACGAATGCCTGGAATCAAGTACATGAGAATGACTCAGAGAAGGTAGGACCCTATGTTTGTATAAAACAAGGGTTACTGTATCGAGTAAGTGAAGGGGCAACTGGAAAGGTAGAACAGTTATTGGTACCAGTAGCCTTTCGAGAACAAGCTTAGCAATTAGCACACAACCAGACGGGTGGGGGTCACTACGGACAGGAATTAACTTTGAAGTATTTACTGGATCGATGCTACTGGCCAGGGGTGTATCGAGAAACTGCTAGGTTTTGTGCCACATGCCCAAAATGTCAGTTGATAAATCCCTCTAAAGACAAGAAAGTACCCCTTTGTCCTTTACCCATTATCGATGTGCCATTTCAGCGTGTAGGGATGGACTTGGTAGGTCCGTTAATTCCTTCAGCCAGAGGGCATCAATATATCTTAGTGCTAGTGGACTATGCAACAAGATATCCGGAGGCTATACCTCTGACCAGCATGACTACGCTAACTGTGGCTCAGGCTATGATATCTTTCTTCTCCCGAGTAGGATTTCCGTTGGAATTGTTGACAGATCAGGGAACCCCTTTTATGGCAAAACTCATGAAGGAAGTATGTTCCCTTTTGGGAGTCCAACAGATTAGAACGGCAGTCTATCACCCCCAAACCGACGGTTTGGTGGAAAGGTACAACCGAACGATTAAGACCATCCTGAAGAAGCTGATAAGCGAGACAGGGAAGGATTGGGACAGAAAGTTACCTCTAGTACTCTTTGCTATTAGAACACATGAACAGAAATCCACGGGATTCTCCCCATTCGAGTTGTTATTTGGGAGGAAACCCCGTACTTTATTCGACATGGCGGCTGAGCAGTGGACTGAGGATGAGGGGAAACTACTGTTACGATATATGCAGACTCTTAAAGAAACCTTAGCCACACTATGGGATACTGTCCACCGAAACATGGACAAAGCACAAAATAGACAAAAAGAGCAGTATGATAAAACAAGCCAGTTGAGGGAACTGAGGGTGGCAGACAAAGTACTGATTCTACTCCCTTCTACGGATAAGAAATTATTGGCTACCTGGCAAGGACCATATACCATTACCCAGAAAGTTACACCCGTTTCATACAGAGTAGCAGTACCACACACTAACAAGGTGGGACAAACATACCACATTAACTTACTGAAGAAATGGGAGGAACCAAGTACAGGATCCCCAGAGACCGAGGTGGTCCAATCCATAAATCATGTGACCATCACTCCGCTAGAGTTACCTCAGGAGATGGGGAGGGGTGAACAGGAGGAACGACCAGCCATGGGTCCCCGATTATCTGTAGAAGAAAATCGACAATTAGAACGGTTACTTGACCAGTACCCCGAACTTACTTCAGGAACACCGGGGAAAACGTCCCTGGTAGCCCATGATATTGTTACCGCCCAGGAAGAGTGGTGAATGTGAGACCCTACCGAATACCTGAGGCTAAGAGAGAGGCAGTAGAACAAGAAATAGAAAAGATGCTACAGGCAGGTATCATTGAACCTTCCAAGAGTAATTGGCGCTCCCCCATAGTTTTAGTACAGAAACCGGATGGCAGCATCTGTTTCTGCATTGACTTCCGCCAAGTAAATGCTCATTCAAAATTTGACAATTATCCAATGCCTCGAGTAGACGAGCTAATTGAGAAACTGGGGGAGGCTAGGGTGATGTCCACCACTGATTTAACCAAAGGTTATTGGCAAATACCCCTGACGGAGACAGCTCAAGAGAAGACAGCCTTTTCTACACCCTCAGGGTTATATCAATTCAAAGTGATGCCACTTGGGCTACATGGAGCCCCGGCTACCTTTCAGAGACTTATGGACATATTACTAAAAACCCATCACAATTATGCCGTTGCTTATCTGGATGACATTGTTGTATATTGCCCGGATTGGAAAACACATCTAGAACACTTAAAAAACGTATTTAAGACCTTGGCCCAGGCAGGATTAACTATGAATCCAAAGAAGACCCCTCTGGGTACCCATCAAATAAACTATTTAGGTTACACCATAAGTGAAGGAACCTTAAAACCCCAAGTTGACAAACTGGAAGCTATCAGAAATATTCCCCGACCCCCCACCAGAAAAGAAGTACGAGCTTTCCTAGGGTTAGTCGGATATTATCGAAGATTCATTCCCCAGTTATCTGACGTGGCCAGCCCTCTCACAGACTTATTGAGAGGAAAACCTTCAAGAGCTAAAATCGGGTGGGGCCCAACACAAGAGAAAAGCTTTGAAACCCTAAAGACTATACTGTGCCAAGCCCCAATTTTGACTTGTCCCGACTACAAAAAGACATTTGTTTTGCAAACAGACGCCTCAGATAAAGGACTGGGAGCTGTATTATCTCAACCAGATAATCAAGGATTGCTTACACCAGTGCTGTTTCTGAGTCACAAACTATTCCCGAGGGAGACACGCTATGCCACCATGGAGAAAGAATGCTTGGCCATCAAGTGGGACATGGAATCTTTACAGTACTATTTGTTGGGAAGAACTTTCTTTTTAGTTACCGACCATGCTCCCTTAACTTGGTTAGCAACCAATAAGGAAACCAATGCTAAAGTGTTAAGATGGTTTTTAGCCTTACAGCCTTTTTCATTTCAGACTCTGCATATGCCGGGAAAGTTCCAAGGGAATGTAGATTATCTCTCCAGATTTCCGACAGCTGAATGGCCCGATCGTCCATCTCCAGAAGAGAGGCAATGTGATAGAGAGCACCATGTTACCCAGGCTACTGGGAACTTCAAGATGGTGTCCAGTGGTCCACCTCCACCAGAGGCATCAAGCGGTCTAGTCTACGGAGCACAAGAGGAACAGAAGCCCGGACAGAAGTTAAAAGGGAGCCGTTGGCTCAGCTGTGGGCCGTCTGGTGATTGGAGACCCGGAGGAGGCGCAGCTGCGACGGACAGCGGCAGGAGAGGAGACGAAACTACGCAGGATAGAGCATCGGACGACGAAGTTCGTGGAGACGGAGTGAAGAGTCCAGACAGTGGAAGCACGGAGTCGACGAATCGACGGAGCGGCGGAGCTGACCTACGGGAGGTTTCCCCAACACACATCGCGCTGGTATCCGGCTGTCCCTCCGAACAACAGGACACCGCGATACCCACTGCTACGGTCACCGGGGACCGTAGCCCCAGGCAAGTGACGTGGGGAGAACGGTGGAGGAGGAGGTTGGAGGGCACAGGACTGTTGGGCTTGTGGCATAAATAAAGTTGTGCGCGCTGCATGCGAACACTCTTTTCTTCACTTCCCATTTCCTCGTTACCCCGACCCTTCCTCCTACTTAGGAAATATCCCTAACCTCGGTGACCCCAAAGTATTGGTGACGGGTGCATGCATAGAGCTTTAAGATTCTATACAGTTCGTGACGGTAGTGTTTTTCTGTTTGCCTTTTAGGAAACGCCGGTACGAGTGACTTGCGAGGAAGAGTGACCAAGGAGGAGAGAGTCCGAGAACTGCTTCCCTGAACTCCAAAGACCGCGCCCGATATGCGTTGTTATTTGCTACCAAGTTTTCTGAACGATTAATCCTTTTGACGCGTGAATAAAATGCTTATGTTGCTACTGTCAATGACTGTGTGAAAGAGTTAATTAAAGACAAGGTATCGAAATGCTTACAATGGGGTTCATCATTAAAATTTGCAAACACTACACAATCAAATACGTGTGTATTCCAAGTTGAAATTTAAATATATACTGTTGGACTTGGCCCATTTTCCCAAACTTTTTCGCCTTTCACCCCAATATTTTAGGATGTCTCCCCCATCGTAGAACGTTGTATAGGCCATGGGTGGTGTGAGATGACCTAGTAAATGTAATGCAATGGTGTGTGTACTTGTTAACCCCCTCCTGAAAAAATGCACCTGACTGAAATGCTGCATTTAAAATGGATGCCATGGCTGTGTGTTGGGCCACCTGACTGTGGTAGGTTAGCAGTCTAGTGTTCGGTTCACAGCCATCCCAGCTTTTGGAGGGAAAGCCTGGTAACCAGGGTGCTCAACTCCTCCGCCTGAGCCAGTTAGAACCAGTTTCCCCAGAGGTTTCTAGAAGCTTCTGGCACTGCCTGGTAGGTGGGGTGAGGGGCGTATAAGTAGGGGGGCTGTCCGACCATGTGCTCAGTCAGAGCAGGGACCTGAACGTGAGGGGACCTGCTACCAGGGGGTACCGCCACTTGGGCCTGTGTGCTGGACCCTGCACCCAACTGAAACCCCTCCGCTGTCCACAGGGCTAGTGGAAGCCCCACAGCAGGAGTACAGGCTGCTGTACAGGAGGAGTGCCACACTACAGTGGAGGATGGTGTGTAAAGCCTACCGCCCTGTCTTGATGAGTGCCCACTGACTGCTGACCTTGCCCAGTAGTGCCTGCTGCTCTGCTACCTGCCACCTGAAGAAGGAAGGAGCGCTACCCCTGGGCCCTGACTGCTGGCAAGCGCCTGGAGAAGAAGAGCGCTTTCTTGGATTGCCACGGAGCACCTTTGTTTGTGCCCAGAAGGAGGTGAGGAGCGCTACCTGCCGCCCCCAAAGCACTGGTGGGACTGAGCCCATCGCAAGTGCTGGATTGAGGGAACTGGGCCACCCCCCCTGCGCTGTGTACTGTGTGCCCAGGACTGGGAAGAATCACTGCCTGCTGCCCCTGAAGTTGGTGAGGCTGATAAGCGCCTGTTAAGCGCTATACTGCAGGATCTAGAAACGCTGTGTGGCCAGGAGGAACTGGTTAGTTGAAAGCACCGAGGGTGCCCACCCCGAGTAGTGGCAGCGCTTTGCATGCCCTGGAAGCAAACGGGTGCCCACCCTGTGTATGGCCAGTCTGTGCCTATCGAAGACTCAGCGGGAGCCTACCTCGCATGCGTGCTGCCCAGAGGAGGGAGTGCCGAGAAACAGAAGGCGGGAGGCCACCCCGCACTTCTATAATGCCCGCGTGTAAGAACGTGTGAAGCGCTGCTGAAGTACTCACCACCGACCCTGGGGCGCGAAAGGTATGGCCGCTGCTGTGTCCCCGCATCACCGCTGCCGCCCAAGTGCTACGTGGAAAGAAGCCTCAGCTGCTGCTCGCCTCCCCGCTGTGGCCCCCAAAGCCAGGAGAGGGCCGCCGCGGCATAGCAGAGGCCCGCGTTGGGCCTGTGAGGCCTGAATAGCTGTCATCAGGTGATGGGGGCGCCGGCCGCGTCACCGGCCGCGCCCCCGCCCTGCCGCGCAGCTATTGGCTGTGGTGACCTTGCCCCCCCTGGATGCCGCACTGGGATTGGTGCAGCCGGGCGGCGCATACAGACCCGCCTGAGGGGAGTCCTGGCCCCTAGCAGGAAGTGCGGGAGCCAACCCCGCCTCTTCCACCGACAAGATCCGAAGCCCCGGGCCCCCGAGGGGTGGCCCAGGTGAAGGCTGGCGGCGAAGTGGGGACCGTCACCAGGAAGCCCGCCGGGGTGAAGAAGACAACCGACTGAGGCCGGAAGGAGGCGGAGCTCCCATGACAATGAGGGAGCTCCGCCTGGTAGAGAACGACCGGAGCAGGAGCCCTCCCCGCCGGTCAGGGCCCCGCTAGTCAAGCGCAGAACCGGAAGAAGTCAACATCGGCCCAGCCCCCAAGGAGTGGTGAGTGAGGCCGGGCTATGGTTGAAGGGAGGTGGGGGCCGCCTTCCACGAATGGTACCGACTGTTGTGAATGCATCGTGCCGGGGATGAGTATGCTGTAGAACCCAGGGAGTGGGGGTTCGGCTAAGCGGTGGGTGGCATCGCCAGTGTCCCGTCATTCTTGTTAAGTTGGCATTCTGCATTTCCATGCCACAGAGGAGGGGGCGCCAATGTGCCTAGTGCTTGGTTCCTTCCCCAGCTGCCCCACGGGGACATTTCTTTGGACGCTGAGCCCCAGAAGAGGGACTCCCATATTCTTCATGCTGGCCTTAGTTACCCTACCCAGCTGCCCTGCAGGACAGTGGGCAGCTGCAATGGCCCTGGGCACATTGAGGTGGTATGCCGTGATGTTTTGGGGTTATGCCCTATGCCGAGGTGGTTCATGCCCGGGATGTATGTTAATGTGCTGAAATGATTTATGCTCGCAAGTCTCTGCCTACTCCTAATAAGGTTCTGAGGCCAGCAATGCTGCCTAATGTTGTGCTTTTGCGCCCCTGGTAATGGTTCCCCCCTGATGCGGGTACTGGTTGCTAATGTCATGCTAATGGTTTAGGTGCCCCATGTTATTGCACATACACCAGGGAGGCTTGTGCGCTTAAGGTGATGTCTCATGGTTTAGGTATATTGAGACGTCTCCGGCAAGTTGCCTCATGTCGTGTGAGTAGGACCAATGCTAATGGGCTTGCTTAAGGTGATGGAGCTTTATTTGTAGGCCTAAGGTTTTTCTCCTCTTAAAGGGGACGCTGCTGAGATGTGTGGAGGCTGATTCCATTCCTCAGATCCTGTGCATTGCCGATGTTCCTGCCTAATGTTTATGCCTGATGTTAATGCTGAACACCTAATGTTCTATTTGCAGGGGATGCTGATGCCACGCATAATGTGCTTTTACGTCTAAGGTTAATGCTTTATGATTTTATTACCGCCTTGGAACTGATGGACTTACCTTTTTCTTCCTTTCCCTTTGTCATGGTTCTGGCAGCGGCCCGATTGGCCCTGCTGTGTACATAATCCCCCCTTGTATATATTGTCCTGGCGCCAGTTGGCGCAGTATAGTGATAATTGTGATTACCTGTGTAGGTTTGGTACAATACAAAAGTTATTCTTTACATCTAATCTGGTGTGGTCTCTTTTTGTGGTGTGCCTTGTGTGTCGTCTGTGTGTACTGCGTAGATGCTTCACACATGTCCTCAGGAGTTTGGCCCGCCCGCTCTGCACCATGCTACCCCATTTCTAACATATACAGAACAGTTTATTAGTTTAAATTCACCATAATTTCAAAACGTAAATGTATTTTCTCATCCTTTCTCCTTGGTTTCTAAGCAAGCAAATATTTTCAAAAGTCTCCCTGCAATAATGTAATATTCACCCACAGGCAATTCGATCAGAATTATCTGCTCAGATATTAACTCAAATATGATAATTTCCTGTCACATAAATATTTGATTGGTAGCAAGTGGAGCCTAATAAATGAAAAATGTAGTTTCATTTATTTTCTATAACTGAACATATTTCAGCTTTTAGAAAATGACAGGGGGTGAATAAATAACACATGAGCATGCCGGCATTTTCCTTAAAATAATATTAAAATATGTGCCTGTGCCACATTTCAAATAATTATTCACCTATATCACCATAATCGGAAAAAATTATGGAAACAACATGACACTGACTTCCCATCTTTCCTCGGATTCTGATTCAGAAATGTGTTACCTGTGCTATGTTTATCATAAAAAAAATAAGCAGAAAAGTAGCTTGTTAAGGATTATGAGGACGTTATAGATTTTTCACAGTGTTAGTATTACTTTACCACCTAGAGCACGTCTTATAGGAATCAGTTTAACATGCTAGACTTCACAATTAGGCAGAGTTTGGTATTATTTCGGGGACTTGTTTAAAAAAAGTGGGGAGGGAGCAAAGGATAGAAGAGCAGTCTGTGTAACACGTGCATTGTATAATTTAGGGTGACTCGTATAGGTACGAGTTCTCACGTTTGAACGAAATTCTAAACCAATTTACAAATTCTTATTTCATAAAAGGACACAACATGGTGCTTCCAGGAGTTTTCTATTGAATCGTGGAAAATTACATTCACAATACGATGAAGAGAATGCGGCGTTCTGGCCTGAGCAGCCGACTTTGGAACTGGGGGAACCAGGTACTATTCTTAGGGGCAGCTCAGCAAAAAGTTTGAGAAACGAACCTCCCTTATTTCCCCTTCTAGCACCTTAATGGCATATCCTAAGGGTGTGGAGAAAGCAAGGTCTAGTCATCGAGGTTGTGGTCTAAATGCCCTGAATAATGCAGCTCTAAAGCCTAGAGACACTCTTGGTACTCGCTCCTTCCCACAACTCCCTCTAATATGTACTCCCTATGTTCTGGTTTTGAAAAATTTCCTGATTATCTCGGACCAGAGCCATGAGGATTTCCACACTCTAAAGAATAATGTAACGTTTTGGCTCCAGTTGTTGTCAAGATATTTCTTTGGAAATATTGATGGTTAGAAGAACCCCTTGGTAAGCATGGGCGCAAAATCCGTTCCGCTCACGGATTTTTCGGATTTTCGGTAAATCTGCTATCCGCGAACTCTCGCGGATGTGGCGAAAATACGCAAATCCGTGCGCTGTGGATTTTTTGCTTGTGTTCGCACTGCTCGCGGGCCGCGGCGCGGGCAGCAACAATCTCGCACTCGCGAAATTACAAAAATTACAATTGGGGAGGGGTGAAGGAAGTGACCCAGTCTCCAACTTCCTCTTCCTGTCCAGCAAGCTCCTCCCATTGCTTAGTCCATTTCCTGGCCACTTTGAATTCGATCTTGACTGGGAAGGATTACTTTTTGTGGATGCTGCTGGAGATTTGGCTTTGAGGCCTTTTGGATTACTTTTTGATTCGAAATTTGATTTACAAGTAAGTTGATAAGTTGATGTTTGTTTGTGGTGATTTTTGTGTGCGTTTTTCGACTTTTTGGAGTGGGTTTGGGGGCTGGCTATGTTGGTGGGAGGCCATTTTGAGGCATGGTCCTGCAGGTCCTGGCCATGTGGATGGGGTCAATCGGCCATTTTGAAGTCAGGCAGTGTGCTTTGTGCCCTAGGTCCACCCAGTCTCCTCTGATTACTTTCATTATGCCCAGGGGGCCTCGAACTCCCGCGGATTACCCGAAAATCGGATTTAAAAAAAAAAAATGTGCCTGTGTTCGCACTGCTCGCGTCCCGCGCAGCAACAATCTCGCACTCGCGAAATTGTAAAAATTACAATTCTGCACATGAATTGAAAACTACCAGGCTTAGTTATGGGTGCATGCATGATACAACTGTTTTCTTTAATTTTAACATTATTCTGGCCAGGGCATGGATGGCATTGGATTGTTGTGATTTTTGTGTGTTTTACGACTTTTTTGGGTGGTGTTGGGGGCTTGCTATGTGGGTGGGGGCCAGTTTATTGCCTGGTCCCGTGTGGGTGGGGGTCTAGGGGCCATTTTTAAGCCAGTTTGTGTGCTTTGTGCCATAGGCCTGCACCCAGTGTGCTGTAATTTTATCATGCCCAGGGGGCCCAGAATCCGTCTGTTCGCGGATTTTGCTGGTTTTTCGCCACGTTCGCGTCGTGAAGCAACAATCTCGCACTCGCGAAATTGCAAAAATTGCAATTCTGCACCAGAAAACCACCAGCAGGCAGCCTAAACCTTCTGAAACTTGATGGATGGCATTGGATTGTGGTGATTTGATTGGTGTTGTGTTTTTTGACTTTTTGGAGTAGGGGTTGGGGTCTGGCTATGTTGGTGGGGGCCATTTTGAGGCATGGTCCTGGCCATGTGGATGGGGGTCAAGCGGCCATTTTGAAGGCAGGCAGTGAGCTTTGTGCCATAGGCCTGCACCCATTTTGCCTTGCTTTCACCCATTGTGCCCAGGGGGAGTCAGTGGTACATGAAACTATAACCCTCTCTGTGTGTGCTCTCTTGGATCAATGTTAAATTCCTGTTTCCCAAAAATTTAGCAATTCCTAATTTTGAAATTTCCATATTGTGTGGTGTGCACGTGTGTATTCATAAATGCCTACTTGCAAACTATTTATTGAAGCGCTACATATGCAACATATATTTACTGATGTTCCTCTGTCTTTGTTTGCTTTTAGGTGCACAAAGTCAATAACTCCGCATCATCGTTGAGCATCAGTGCCAGGAAGAAGTCCTGCTGCGGCCTGTTGTTCCGACATCTGAAGAAGATGGCTCCAAAAAGAGGTGCCCGTAGCTCCTCTTGCAAGAAAGATGTCTCTACTAAGGAGAAGAAGAAGCAAGTGGCACCACTTACCAAGGAGACTGGTGGCTCGACCACTAAATTTTTGTGGAAAAAACAAAGGCCCACCATGAGTGCTGCACAGGTAGCCTGTTTAGTGGTTCAATCACCAACGACCAGTGATGTTGGCTCATCGCAAGAAAGTAGCAGCACACCATCAACACAGGTTGTAACTCATCTCACAAGTACTATTCAACAACCAAAGCCGCAACAACAACTGCATGGGCTACTAGTACAAGCACAAGTACATGCGCAAGGAGCTGGCCGAGAAGGAGCTGGACGAGAAGGAGCTGGCCGAGAAGGAGCTGGCCGAGAAGGAGCTGGCCGAGAAGGAGAAGGCCGAGAAGGAGAAGGCCGAGAAGGAGAAGGCCGAGAAGGAGAAGGCCGAGAAGGAGCGGTCCATGGAGAGTTGCAAGTAGAGGTCAGTGAAGAGGCCCATGTAGCGGCGCATGGAGCAGTGCAAGTGCCCACAATGGTTGTTCTTCCAGAAGTAGGGGCACAGGAGGAAATTGACTTTGGAGCCGGGGTATCATGTCAGGAAGACGAAGGCATTCCTCCTGATGATTCATTTTCTCCCAGCTCCCCACCAAGGAAAAGATCAAGGAGTGTGTGTAGAAGTTCCTCTTCAAGCCCCGCTCCATCAGATGATGATCTGGATCTAGATTGGCAACCATCTCCGACGTCTGAGAGGGAGGCACACCATGAGCTGCGAAAGGTATCAAATGTTAAAAGGAAGGGCCCCGGAAAGCTCATACTTATGGATCCGAACGTCGGGCTTGATGAAGTGGTGCATTCTGATGTTGTTGAACAGGATGACAGCAATGACCTAGTCATCACACACGTCATTCCAGCCACACCGGCCATGCAGCAGACAGACATTTATACCCTATCCCGACGTCATGCTGAGCGTGACCCTGGCGACGTGGCACTGGTAGCACCACCAACGCAGTCAAGTAGTACAACAAGTTCACCAAAACCTACAGCTCCCATATTTTCTCCCCAGAGGGGGACTCCATCCAGCTCGACTCCCTCAAGTAGGGTTGCTGCAGTAATTGCACAACCCAGTAGATGTCTGCAAGGCTCATCCACCACTGCTTCATCTGGCATTGGCAGTATCATCTCGTGCGGCAAAACCAGAAGTTTCCAGTCCCCAGTTTGGAACTTTTTTAGTGTCCATGCAAAGTATGATAACATAGCCGTTTGTTGCATTTGTAAGACTAGACTTAGCCGTGGTAAGCCTGGTACCAACTATGGTACCGGAGGCCAGATAGGTCATCTTCAAAGAAGGCACGCTGTCGAATGGTTTGCGCACCTAGCAAACATCAAGGGAAAGCAATCCCAAAGGGAAAGTGGCCAAAATATACCCATACTAGGTGTTTCATCTGAAGATGACTGGGAGGTAGAAGAAGCGTCAGACATTTGTCCGGTTGCACCCAGTACCCCTGGCAGCACCACACCCTCCGGAACACATAGGAGGCACACTGAGAGTCTGGGAGACACACCAATGCGGAAAATGTCAACACTGAGCAGAAGTGGGTCGAAGAAGGCATCAGCATCATCCAGTAAATTTGTCCAGCGCACCATTTCAGCCATGTTCTCCTCAGATGCGCAATTTCAACGCAACCACCCAGTTGTACGCCTGTATAACACTAAGCTGGCTAAAATGCTAGCGGTGGACCTTCTCCCTTTTTCGTTTGTCGAAGGTGTGGGTTTTCGTGAACTTGTGGCAACACTGGCCCCTAAATGGAAGGTTCCTAGCCGGTTCTATTTTGCCAGGGTTGCTGTTCCAGCACTACATAAAGAGGTGCTTGAGTTGGTTGGGGCAGCTTTGCAGAAGAGTGCTGTTCACACTATACACCTGACAACAGACATGTGGACCAGTTGCCAAGCCCTTGATTACATGTGCATCACTGCACACTGGGTCTCTTTTTCAGGGGTTGCAAAACAGATAAATGCAGGTGGTGACTTGGTCGAGATTTTTAAGGGTGCTCGTAAACATGCAACATTAGCCATATTTGGCATCGAGAAAAGTCATACTGCAGCCAACATTTTGGATGACTTTAACAAAAAGGTCTCGCAATGGCTGCCCCCAAGAAATTGCAAGGTTGGTTATGTTTCTACTGATAATGGCAGCAATGTAGTTAAGGCCATGGAGAACGGTTACTATTTCAGAGTGCCGTGTTTGGCGCACTGTATGAACCTTGTCGTGCAAAAGTTCTTGAAAAAAGAACTTGCAGTCGACAAAATACTGACCATCTGCAGAAGAATATGCACACATTTCAGCCATTCTTTTAAGGCCCGGAAGGAGCTGAGGCGCCAGCAAAATGTACGTAGAATGCCAGTGAAAGCACTTATCCAGGAGGTGGCAACACGTTGGAACTCAACCTTCTACATGCTTGAGCGTCTGCATGAGCTGTTTCCAGTAGTCAATGAGTATTTCTACAACCTGGGTGGTGATACGACAGAAATGATGCTAGCGGTTGAGCAATGGCAGCTAGTTAAAAGCCTGACAGACATGCTTCGTCCTTTTGAGGTCTTCACGCGTGACGTCAGCAGGGAGGACTGTTCTTTGAGCAAAGCTATCCCATTGTTGCTGAAGCTCGAGCACCAAGTCAAGGTGGTGTCTTCAGAATTAAAAGATGCTGGAAAGAATGAAGCATATGAGTTGGCGCAGAGATTATTACAACGCCTAGTTAGCAATAAACGGCTTGTAAATATCAAGAAACAACAGCACTACATTTGTGCTACTATTCTGGATCCACGTTACAAAAAGCCATTGTTTGGCAAAGTAATAATTCCTTTTGAAACATCCGATGTTACAGAGTATAAAGGTTGGCTAGCTCAGTCAGCCATTCGTTTTGAAAGAGAGCGGAAGGAAACTGTAGAAGACAGTACTACTAGTGAATCAGCAGGCCATCAGGCGTCCCAAAAAAACACTTCTGCATCTGTGCCTGTGGCAGAAGTGAGTGACTTTTCCTCTGAGCCGTTATCCACACCAGCAACCGTATCATCTGCACCAGGCCCAGGCGATATGTCTGAAGCGGATTGGCTAAGTGAGCTAGGGTTTCCTTGTCCCAGAAAGGACACAGAAGTGCAAAGTACAGGAATCCGGGAGGACATTCTTTCAATGGTGCAGGCCTATCTGGATGACTCAACAGCGGTCAATATTACTGAGGACCCATTGGCGTATTGGCATGGGAAAAGAAACATATGGCAAGAGCTCACCAACCTGGCTATCAATTACTTGTCTTGCCCACTCGCAAGCGTGTCTTCAGAACGTGTTTTTAGTTCTGCTGGTGGCATTGTGACTTGCAAAAGGTCCCGCCTCTTGCCCGCAAATGTGGAGCGGTTCACCATGATAAAGATGAACCAGCACTTCATACCACCAGATTACAAAGTACGAGAATGCACGCAGGAAGAAGAGGACACCGACCTACCTGAGGAAAGTTCTCCTCAGTTACCAGAAGTACTACCGACTCAATTTGCAGAGTTTGAGGACGAGCTCTGCTTCCCTGACAGCGAGTTCTGAAAATGAGTCAATGATTCATTAACTTTAATATTAGTCCTTATTCACTTTTATTCCTGTGTGTCTGTCTTTCTTTTTTTAGCAAGTGCTTCATCACATTCACAACAAAACTGTAATCACCCAATCAAACAACAAGCCCATCAACAGAACTGTCTTGATTTTGATGCCGCAGCATTCCTCAGGTTCACAACAGTTAGTTGACAAGAACTCAGTCCTGGTCGTCTATCCTCCTCCTCCAGACTCACCCTATCCATTTCCCGTAATGCTGATGCCTGGATTCTGCACAATGAAGAAACTTACGTTGACGAGTCCCCTAAAGAGGGACTGTCTGGAAGTAGTGAGTCCTCATTTAAATACATTTTGCTAAGTGTGACTTTTTTGCGTTTGGGTTTACGGGTCTTGGCTGGGCCATTGCTGGCAAGGTCTATTAAGGGATGAAATTGGTTAGGCATTTACTTTGGAAAACATTTGGCCTATTACACGTGAACGTTTAGGCGTTATTATTGCTCGCTTGCCTGTCTTAGGGGTGCTGTCTGTGGGGCTTCTAGGATTTTGGGGTCTGTGAGCACCGCTGCCATATTTCTAATGTTGATTGCTTTTGTTTTTCAGAAAATCCACGCCGGGAAACTCCAGTTGGGGCCTTGCTGCAGAACGCTTTAGGACACTGTGAATTCCAGGTGGAGCCAGCCCTCAAACACAAATTACAGGTAAGATAAGCGTTTGGATGGGAGGTAGTATAATGGAGTATTAGGAGAGGCGAGAGAGTGACAGTGGTACTAGTAGTAAAGTCCTAGGACTCTTCAATTAACAAACTCTGTGACAGGCATTTACTTTGGAAAACATTTGGCCAATTACACGTGAACCAACACGATGACAGTGTTCAGTAAAACGAACTTACTGCAAAACCACCACCCACCAGGCTCAAAAGTAGTTAAAAAAAAGATACGCTCAGATAAAGTTTGAAAAAGTATATTTTTATATCCCTAACAAAATAATCTCCCGCAAGACCCTCCCTAACCCCAACAAATAAATAGTCCCTCAGAAGTCCCCAAAAAACCCAACTCCCAATTCCCACCCCCCAAAAGTCTCTAAAAAAGGGGCAAGGGACACTCTAAGGATGCATGGTGTTGTTGACTTTGGCCTCCAGGGCATCATGCCTTAGGGCCAGGGCATCATACTGCTCCCGGAGGGTGGCGTGATCTAAACGGAGGCCCTCCAACAAATTCTGATATTCTTTCCATTTCCGGACCTCCGCCTCCAGGTCCGACACTCTGCGGATTGCACGGCGCAAGCGAGCCTATACAGTACTGTGAGGTGCAGCCTTAGCTGCTCGGCGGTGGCGTCTGCCAGCACGGCTCCGTTTGGCTGGAGCACTGCGCTGACCGGCAGAACGTGGGGTCACGGAGGAGGATGCAGATGTCACATTCGAAGTACTGGACTGCGTGTCGTCCCCCTCCAGTTCCACCAGCCGCCGATATTGGGCAACAGTTGCATCCAGCCTCCGTTGCCGGGCCAGTACAGCCTGCATACTCCTTGTTGGTTTTGTTTTAGTATGACCAACTATATGAAGAAAGAAAGACATAATCTGTAACCAATGCTCTTTAAGAATATGATTAACACAAAATGATTCAGCAGGAAGTTGTGTCACAGTACAACTAGCAACTAGCCAGCGCAGTACAAAAGAAACTATTCAGGCCAATATCATGGGCGTCCGCAGGGATGGGCAAGAGAGGGCGCGATTGCCCCCCCCTGGACCGCTGGTCCATCCAGTGCTGGCCCAGTGACAAATTACAATATGGTAATTACAGCAGGCTGGGACCGACAGACAGATAGAGGCAGAGACAGAGAGAGAGGAAGACAGAAGGAGAGAGAGAGAGAGGGAGGGAGCCAGAGGGTGACAGAGGGAGGATGAGGGAGGGAGACAGAGAGAGAGGGAGGGGGAGAGAGAAAGAAAGATGTGTGTAATGTGTATGCCAGGTGTGGTGGCTCAGTGGACGAAGGCATCCGCTGCAGGGGCATGAGTTCAATTTCATGGTCATATTTTTTTGTTGTTGCTCTAGATCCACCCCCCTCCCCCACTGACCCTGCCCCCTTCGGTGCGGCCCTTGGCCACAAACCACACTATCAATCATGTCAGGAGTAGGACTCAGGAGATGGTGATGATGTTGCACCCCCCCCTGGAAACATTTCATAGTATGTTCGTAGTTCATCCAGTGACCGTCTACTCTCTGTAGATACACATCATATGCTATCTAAGAGTCAGATAGTACCATGATCCAGCTTACCTGTACCCGCCACCACCACTGTCTGCTTCCTCACAGTCTGTTCTTGCGCCGCCTCCTCCCCAGAGCTGTCCTCGGAGTCTATCACCACCACCACATCCGAGCTGGCCCCGCCACCAGATGTTCCACCTACAAAGTAGATTGAAGAATGTTAGATTACACCACTCACTAGTATTTGGTCTAGGAATGAAGAAATGTGAAAACAACAGAAAAAGTAATTGACTGTCTACTCTAGTCTAAAGTAAAAATGTCCCTCCTTCCAGGGAAGGCTGTTGTCTTGCTGCACTTTTTTGTCACAATTGATGAATGCTTGCTTAATTTTAACACACACCATTTTTCTCTGAACAGACAGAAGCTGGACTTCTAAGGACAAGAGCAACATCAACTTCAAACCAGGTGAAAGCTCGGCTCGACCACAAGAAATGTGTTCCATTACTCATCAACTCAGCACCAAGCACTTTTCCATTTCCAGCTAACTTTATTTTAATATATGTGTTTACTTTTACTTTTAATAAAGCTTTTAAACTTGAATAGACTCTGTGGTTTTTGGTCCTCCAGACGCGAGTGACTGAGCGAAAGGTTTTGCAATTTTTGCAAGGAGGAGTCCGTGCCGCTGACACTACCAGGTTTATACAGTGTGCCAAACACGCCACTCTGAAATATTATTACTCTGGTTTTTGGTGTCCATAGTTCGGTTTGTGGAGAATTGTCCCTGCAACAGTAGTATTATGGATTTTGCTCCTATCTAAACACTATTTCCCAAAAATTAAATTAGGAACGCTTGGACAACAATAGGTCCTCTATATTTAAATGAAAACTTACTGGGGCTAGCAAAGGAGCACTCGCCGCCCTGGCCTGCATCCTCCTCCTTTGGAGCCACAGCATCCTCCTTTTCCGTCCGCTTGCCCCTGGGCGGACCTGACGTACAACATGAAAAAAAGAACAGAAAACATTGATGATTGCTGCTTGTCGATGTCCTTGTCAACCAAATCAAACATTTAGAAAGAACAAGAACCAACTATTTCAGCCAAAAAGAGGGCTACAAAGGAAGAACTGCACCTGAGCCTCTACTCAGAGGTGCACCAGAACAAATGCGTAACGCAAAACTAACCTTGCGTCACGGCAGTTGCGCCGCAATTACAATGCGGCAAACCCTGGCGCAAGGGTAGGCAGATGCGTGACGCATCTCGTGACGAAAGAGGGGCGCATCTCTAGAGTCGCGTCGCAGGTGCGATGCAACTCTAGCAATGCTCAGGGCTGCCCAATACTCAACATACCGCATCAGTCCTTACGCCTGCTTCAAGCAAGCAGGCATAAAGAATTGACGTAGCAGCGTCGCGGAAGTGCCTGCGTTAAATCTTGTAGATTTCACGCAGGCACTTTTGCGAGGCGCACAGCTGCCTGACCGCCACCCACCCCCCCCACCCCCCTGCGTGGGAACGCACCCATTGTGGCGCAGGCACAGGCCTTAACGTGGCGCATCTCCTTAGATGCATCACGTTGTAAATGACTCGCAGGGATGCGCCACGTAAGGCAGCGTAAACGTGGCGCAAGGGGCTTGTAAATCTGCCCCTTTGTGTCTAGCATTACGCAGTTCTGTAAAGTACACTCATACATTACTCAGCCCAATTAAATGAACACAAAATAGAAAACAAATAAGCAGTGGCACCGCCACAGAGAAGGAGAGCAGTTCACCTGAAATGCACAGAAGATTTTGAAATATTAATTTACCTCTCCTATCAATGTAATCGGTAGCATTATTGCTCTTTGTAAAAAAGTTAAAGCAAACATTTGCAATATAACACACAGAGCAGGAGAAAAAACAGAGTAGTGAGTGATGAAAAAATTGCTAATACTACTCACCAAGCCCGGGGACCTCCACTCCCAGCAGGTCGAGCAGGTCGCGCTCCCGGTCCAGGATATCGGTCCAGCGGTGGGTCACCTGGTTGTAGGTGCGCTGGACCCCCGAGATGTGAAACAGGGCCCGGCACACCTGCTCCCACCGCTTCCGTCGCTCCTGGCGGTTGGTGTAGCCACCAGCGATCCTGCCGCCTGCCGCGATGGTCCTGGGGAGGGGGCGCTGTACATAGAAAACGAGTGCGCCCACCTCCTCAGGGCTGAAGATCTCCCTGGGCACCACCATTTCCGCCCTCAAACTGCCACACTGGAGCCGGGCACGGGCTGCGGGGGCCGTCTTGGGCAGCTTCACAGCTGTCTTCACCATGGTCTGGGCAGGTGTTAGCAGCAAGGAGACAAAATGAAAAAGAATAAGATTAGGGAAGAAGAAAATAAAAGTTTAAAAAAGTAGTTGAAAAGTAAACAAAAGTAGCCTAAAACACAAAAATATAGACCTAGAAAACTAGAGGGATAGAAAATAAGTTAAATAGATCAAAAAAATATTAAAACAAGCAAAGGATGGCAGAGATATAAAGAGGATAGAAACACCATGCCCAGACACATAGGAATGAATGAAAAACAAGATGGCGGCCCGATCACGTGCGCGTAAGTAAGTTCGCACGCGATTTCTCTCGCGAACTCGTGCGAACTTGCATTCGCTAGGCGCTCATTCCGCGAGATTAAACATAGCGGGCGGAAACGGAAATACGTCACGCAAGCAAAATGGCGGCGCCCGTGCTCAACCTTGGGGTAACTCGCACGAGTTCGCGGCTTCCACGGTCGATTTCGCACGACGCCACGCCTCGCGAATAGGGCGAAATTACCGAAAAACGAGTTTTGCAAAAGCAAAACCAACGAGCAGGTGCAAAAGTTCGAGCTCATCATTTGTAACCATTTCCCTGTAGTGCTTCCTGAAGGGGCCCTCCAGAATCCGGTTGCCTACTTGCAACTATTGTGTGACCCTGCTCTGACAGTCACAGAATAGTTAAAAGTATGCCATTGCATCCTGTTAAAAAAAATTTACATTGCAACAAAAAGGAAAGGGAGCAGACAAGCAGGTGCCAGCCTTCATTAATGTCAGTTGGGGCAGGGCAGGTGTTGTTGTTTGCAAAACTTAAAGCACTTAGCAGGTGTGCTTTGCCACAATAATGTACACTCACTGGTCAATCAGAGGGTGCTGTGATGACACCGAGGGTGGCATGGGTGTGCCAGCCAGAGGGTGGCATGGGTGTACCAGAGTGCCAGTGTTGACAGAGGATGGCAGTGCTTTGCTTTGCCCCAATAATGTACACTGGTGAACCAGAGGGTGCTGTGATGATGACACAGAGGGTGACATGGGTGAGCCAGTGGGTGGCATGGGTGAACAAAGAGAGTGCTAGTGGTGACAGAGGGTGGCAGTGATGAAGAAAGCCTTGCAAACAGGCTGGGCACGTAGAAACAACAAGTTCGCAAAACTGGCGACCCGACAAGTAAGTTCGCAATTTGCGTAATTGTACAAAACCCTCGCGAACTTGCAGAAACCCGTGCGAACACAAACCCCCCAAAAAATCCGCAAAATTCGCGGATTTTGCGGATTTCCGCAATCCGCAAATTCGCAAATCCGCAAATTCGCGGATTGCGAATCCGCAAAATCCGCCCATGCTTACCCCTTGGTTGGGCCCAGGTATTAAGGAAACTAAAGGCGCTTGCCTGATAGTAAACGTTATATCACCTGGGGTGGTAAAGTCACTTCTACACCTAAACAATAACTGTTTTCTGCCCCCACGCTGCATCCAGGTGGTACCCTTAGGCTACTTCTATAGACCAACGGAAATGATGGACGGAGCGTTGACAATGCAAGCACTCACCCCCAGTCAACTGATCTGGGTTTAATCCATCACCAATCTTTAGCCCACTCTGCCACCCCAGTTCAGACATGGCCATATGCAAATCAGTCTGACCCTGTGCCTCATGGGAACAGTCCAGCCCGAACTGCCAAGCCATGTCTTCCCTGGACCGGAAACAAGCTACAGAGGACCGGTTTCTGGCATTTCAGCCTTCTTCAGCCCGGCTTGCTTGAATCCAGTGGCAAAGTGAGCAAGGGACTCACGTCCGAGCATACCCTGCCAACGTATGGCGAACAAAGAAAAACCAAAGGAAATGATGGACGGAGCGTTGACAATGCAAGCACTCACCCCCAGTCAACTTGGTTTTACTTCTATAGACCGGCATACATTCTCAGGTCAATGGCAATGAACCTGCCCCTCACTCTGCTACAAGGTTCAATTTTCCCACATTTGAACCCTTAGAACCACCTAAAAATGACAGCCATAGCAAAGGCAATGGAGCCATCATACCAGACCTTGGCATTTCCCCATATCCCATTTAATAGGGAGCCTTATGTGTCAGTATCCCAGAGATCTGATCCTAACCCTGAAATCCGTGCTTCTGACCTTACCCAGTCTGATGCAGACCCCCGGGTAAATCTTTCACAGATGCCTCGGGGAAATACACTTAGCATTGTTTCCTATACCACGTACTGCTTAACACTTGTTAACCAATTCAGAAAAGGGGGTGGTGATGAACAGAGTGCCTGAATTAAGCAGACCACTCTTACCCAGTCCAAAGATCAGGGCTTGATCCATCACCGTTTTTTAGCTCACTGCACCATCCCAGCTCAGAACTTGGCTATATGCAAATTAGTCTGTTCCTGTCCCAGTGCATGATGGGAACAGGGCAAACCAAACTACCAAGCCAATTCTTATACTGGGAAGGAAACAAGCTACCGGGGACCGGTTTCTGGCATTTCAGCCTCGTCGGACCGGCTTGCTTGAATCCTGATGGTGCAATGAGCAAGGGACTCACATCTGAGTATACCCTTCCACGCTTATGGTGGACAAAATGATTCAGAAAAGGGGGTAGTGATGAACAGAGTGCCTGAATTAAGCAGACCACTCTTACCCAGTCCAAAGATCAGGGCTTGATCCATCACCGTTTTTTAGCTCACTGCACCATCCCAGCTCAGAACTTGGCTATATGCAAATTAGTCTGTTCCTGTCCCAGTGCATGATGGGAACAGGGCAAACCAAACTACCAAGCCAATTCTTATACTGGGAAGGAAACAAGCTACCGGGGACCGGTTTCTGGCATTTCAGCCTCGTCGGCCCGGCTTGCTTGAATCCTGATGGTGCAATGAGCAAGGGACTCACATCTGAGTATACCCTTCCACGCTTGTGGTGGACAAAATGATTCAGAAAAAAGGGGTGGTGATGAACAGAGTGCCTGAATTAAGCAGACCACTCTTACCCAGTCCAAAGATCAGGGCTTGATCCATCACCGTTTTTTAGCTCACTGCACCATCCCAGCTCAGAACTTGGCTATATGCAAATTAGTCTGTTCCTGTCCCAGTGCATGATGGGAACAGGGCAAACCAAACTACCAAGCCAATTCTTATACTGGGAAGGAAACAAGCTACCGGGGACCGGTTTCTGGCATTTCAGCCTCGTCGGCCCGGCTTGCTTGAATCCTGATGGTGCAATGAGCAAGGGACTCACATCTGAGTATACCCTTCCACGCATATGGTGGACAAAATGATTCAGAAAAGGGGGTGGTGATGAACAGAGTGCCTGAATTAAGCAGACCACTCTTACCCAGTCCAAAGATCAGGGCTTGATCCATCACCGTTTTTTAGCTCACTGCACCATCCCAGCTCAGAACTTGGCTATATGCAAATTAGTCTGTTCCTGTCCCAGTGCCTGATGGGAACAGGGCAAACCAAACTACCAAGCCAATTCTTATACTGGGAAGGAAACAAGCTACCGGGGACCGTTTTCTGGCATTTCAGCCTCGTCGGCCCGGCTTGCTTGAATCTTGATGGTGCAATGAGCAAGGGACTCACATCTGAGTATACCCTTCTACGCTTATGGTGGACAAAATGATTCAGAAGAGGGGGTGGTGATGAACAGAGTGCCTGAATTAAGCAGACCACTCTTACCCAGTCCAAAGATCAGGGCTTGATCCATCACCGTTTTTTAGCTCACTACACCATCCCAGCTCAGAACTTGGCTATATGTGGAAGGGTATGCTCAGACATGAGTCCCTTGCTCACTGCACCATCAGGATTCAAGCAAGCCGGGCCGAAGACGGCTGTAATGCCAGAAACCGGTCCCCGGAAGCTTGTTTCCTTTCCAGTGAAGAATTGGCTTGGTAGTTCGGTCTGCCCTGTTCCCATGATGCACTGGGCCAGGGACAGACTAATTTGCATATAGCCAGGTTCTGAACTGGGATGGTGCAGTGAGCTAAAAAACGGTGATGGATCAACCCCTGATCTGTTGACTGGGTAGGAGTGTTCTGATTAACTCAGATACTCTGTCCATCACCACCCCCTTTTTGAAATTATTTTGGCCACTACAAGTGTGGAAGGGTATGCTCAGACATGAGTCCCTTGCTCACTGCACCATCAGGATTCAAGCAAGCCGGTCCGAAGACGGCTGTAATGCCAGAAACCGGTCCCCGGAAGCTTGTTTCCTTTCCAGTGAAGAATTGGCTTGGTAGTTTGGTCTGCCCTGTTCCCATGATGCACTGGGCCAGGGACAGACTAATTTGCATATAGCCAGGTTCTGAACTGGGATGGTGCAGTGAGCTAAAAAACGGTGATGGATCAAGCCCTGATCTGTTGACTGGGTAGGAGTGTTCTGATTAACTCAGATACTCTGTCCATCACCACCCCCTTTTTGAAATTAACACTTGTTAACCAACATGAAATTAAACCTGGTCGTTATCAGATTTTGACATAGGTGGCTTTCATACCTCCATTGAACCTGCATTTCCTTCCAAAACGGGCAGAACGCATGGAAGACTTGCCAGCTTCTTCTCTGTGAAAGCCACAGACTTAAAATAAAGCCAATAATGTGTTTTCCCATATTTTTCAGTCTCCATGTTATCACCCCCGGTGGATTCTGATATCTTCTTGAATAATTTTTATCGTAACACATTTAAGCAATTGAAAAGGGATACCATAGACCGATTGATGAATTATTATTTTTTTTTTTTGTAAAACCAAACACAATGTGCATATCATTTTGGTAGGTGATTTTAAGATTGGTATATGTAAATTACCTTTGCATGGGTTTGTGTTCTGGGCCATGAACGAAATGATAATGTAACTCATTTTTCTCACTCTTTGTATGAGGAAGCCCATAATTAAGTCCTAATGAAGCACAGTTTAATCTTTGCAAGTGATGTCCGAAACTATTGCAATGTTTCAGTCCCCACCTTTACAGGGAATGGGGCTGGCAGTACAACAGACCGTATCTTGCTATCTTCTGACCTAATTTCTCACCTGATTGGCCATGAGGTTGTTATTTGCTGTAGATGTCACCACAATGTACTGCAGTTCCCTCATTCAAAAAAACAAATCTAAAAAAGCAGACAATCTGGCAATAACACAGAATAAAGGGCTTAAAACTTAAGTTGAATAAAGTTGACCCATACCTATTCAATCGAAATGTAGTTAATAAATCCTCAGTGGCCATTATGACATGTTTAACTGATGGTCAGGGGCTAGAGGAGATACTAACCACTTTTGAAAACGTGTGTAGATTTATTCAAATAAGCTTACGGTCCCAATAGCACCTAGAGAGTCATGATCCTGCCGTTGGTTTTTCGCAGCATGCTCGGAGGCCCACAAGCATTTGATGGGTGCACTGAAGAACCGTCTGTGCGTAATATTCAATGGTAAACAGGCTAGAGCCGATTATAAAATGGTCCTCGAGGAAAGGAAAAGGGAATTTAGGTCAAAAGCTTGGGTAGATCCTAAAAAGGTTGGGAAAACGAAGGACAGCGCTAAATTTTGAGAAGTGATCAACAGGCATTTCTTTAAAGAATCAGGTGCCCCAAATATAGTCACTATTATCGAGGTAGATGACTGGGTGGCCATTACTGTAAAGTTTTTTCGCAGTAAGAAGCACTATACACATAAGGCCCAGATTGCTCCTAGTTCATTTCACATGCTAGTAATTTAAAAAATCCTATCACTGTTGATGAAGTTATCATTGCCATAAATAAGTCTATCTCTGGCAAGATGCCCGGGTCCAGACTGTGTCCCTGAAGACATCTTCAAGTACAATATTCCCCTTTGGGTCCCACTACTAACCAACACATTTAGATCAATAGCCCAGGGTCCCATCCCTGAATCATGGAAGATGGCACTTCTGGTCCAAATTTTTTAAAAAGGGGATAGGTCCAACTGTCATGTTACGGCCTGATTTCGCTAATCGACCCCGGTGTAAAAATCTTGGGACGGGTTTTATTGGCCTGTATAGAGGAATGGACCTTGGCAAATAATGTTGTATCTGAGGCACAATTCAATTTTAGATCTGGTGTTAGGTACAATTTAACAAAGTTTAAATCTTTATTTAATCCTGGGGAAATACACGAAGGCCAAAAATGAATCAGTGCACCTGGACTTCATTGATCTATCTCGCCTGTTCGATCTCATGAATCATGATAAGTTATGGGGCCTAATGTATATATATAGTATATTTAGTAAGGGTGTGTTATGGACCCTCTGGCAAATGCACCTCACATATTAGGTCTACCTGGGTCACTAGGCACGGATGTATCTTGGACCCCTTTCCCTTCTTGTTATACATAAATGAGATACATTTCTTTTTGAGGGAGAACAGGAAGGGTGTCCCACAAATGGGGAATAAACCGATTCCCATTTTGCTGTACTCAGGCGATGCGCTATTGGTTGTGAGCACAGCTAATGGGCTCCACATCCTCTTATATTTATTCTTGGTATTTATAAAGGAGATGGTTCTCCAAGTTAACTTTTCAAATTCCTTTATCAGGACATGTGGGCATCCGAGCACTAAGTCTAAAACTTTTTGAATGGGTGACCACATTTTAGCGAAAGTAACAATTTGTAATTACTTGGGAATTATTTTTAACCAAACACGGAGTTGGGCACACCTTTTAAGAATAAGACTCAAGTCCCTCTGTAAGAACATGGAAGCTATCCTTGGATTTGCTAACAAACTGCATCAGAAACTACTAAACAAAATGTGGAGCCTTAACAAGATTAAATGCATCTTATGGTGCTGGACTGTGGGGCTGCAACAAAACTGGGACCCTCCAAAGAGCAGAAAATCATTTTACCTGTAGACTGCTGTCAGTCCAGGTTAGTACTGCCACTTTGGTATGCCAGGAAGAATTGGGGTTAACATAGCTGGAAGATCTGGTTTGTTTGGCTTCGCTATTGCTGTGGGTAAAAAATTGGGGCACATCTGAGACTGCAGTAACTAGATTCTGCATTGTCGACTTCCTGTCTTTAGACAAAGCAAATCAGATTCCATGTTTATCCTACATAAAAAATACATTTAATGCACTAGGTCTCACAGACCTGTACGATAACCCTTTTATGATTAGGTGTGGCCTCAAATTGTGTGTAAAACAGCGTTATTTGGACTATTGTACAAATTTAAATCCACGTAGGCCAAAACCTCCATTGTCAGATATCTTTCCATATGCACAATATATAGTATGGAGCTATACCTTGGCTGGTTAGGGAATTCAACCCACCGACATTGACTAACAATACTCAGGCTGGAAACATTGTATTTAAAATCTGCTTTCCCCATACTGGGATCTGGAGTAGGGACCTCCCACCTTGTCTGTGCAATGGCATTTCAACACAGAGAACTAGTTACATTATCCTATTTTGTACATTATGCATGAAGCTTAGATGCTCCTTTTCGAGTTCCCTTCTCCACAAATCAAACCCGAGATCCATAATGAAGGGTTAACATATTTGCAATCTTTAGGTTTGTGGGAGTTGTGCTGGCTGTATTAAATTACATTAAAAAAAGTTTGTATTCGGAAGAGATATGTAATCGAATGTATTGTTTTTTAGATTGGCTCTTGGTCTTTTTATGTATCCTTTATAACATGTGTAAAACACTTTTAAAGTCACCTGTTGCCTGATCTTTTTGCAAAAGGAAATGTATTGTATGTTTTTATTCCTAGGCTATACTTTTATGGCCTTCGGCCGAATAAACATTAATTTCATTTGACTTGACTTGACATCCATTGTGTTTTACTACAGGGCAGGTGAAAATTATGGAGCAGCATGATTGATTTGGTAGTTTAACCGGAACATTTGGCTTCTGATGATTTGGAAAGCGAAGGACTTAACAAAAGATAAACGAAGATAACGGAAGCCCTGTGTAGTAAAACAGTATTTAGTAGAACAGACAAAGGGATGTATTGGAGGCATTGGTTTTCCACACCATGTGACTGAGACATGACCACTCCTGTGTCACCCCTACTCATGTCTATGTACTTGTTGTACTGTATTTCAGGGCCTCTGTCTTCATTTAGTGGATCAGATGCATCAAAATTGACTCCTTGCAGGTAAGCCAATCCCATCATCTGTTTTTGGTTCCACATCATAGTAGCAACTCTGTACAGCAGTTGATCACTAAACCACTAACTGTGTATGACAGCCAACATTTAGGTCATAGGTTCTATGTAATGGAACCTTGACCACATTTGGTTAATGCATTGGATTTAAGGCAGATTACATTGCAGCAGAGATGGCCAATTTACATCTGTAATGCAATTCTTGGCCCTCCATCTTTGGGTAAATCACATGAAACACCATGCAATGCATTCTGCATCCACAAGCCAGTTTTCCCAGATGTAAAATATGTCAACTGTATCAGCAGTGAACAATTTCTATATATTCATGACTATATTAATATCTCTGCTTTGTTACTTTCTATTAAACCATTTCTGGAGATAATCAATTTGTCCAACATCTTCCTGACTAGATCGAGACATGATTGAGGAACTGCATTTGTGGAAGAATGTTTTTGAGATCATCTGCTTTGGAGGGTAGACACAGGCAATACAATCTATTAAATTCTACTGGTTTGTGATATTTTTAAACAGTTGATTGGAATATTCTATTACAATAACTTTCTACCTTTGGAGATGATAGCATAGTGCTGCAACATTGTCAGCCATTTTTGATTTGTTGTTTTTCCAAAGTCAATCTTCCACCATTCACAACAGCATTTGTGCAAATCCATATCAAGCTGGAAAGAATATATGAAATTAAATGTACATACATGTGAGTGACACACAGAATGCAGTTTTATGCAAGCAATACTGCTGTGTACAAATGTGTTTAGGAAGCAATAGTCCTCTATGGCCTTCATTACAAGTGGCCAATCAAATACTCAGGTTCCAATTTGTAATGGGGTGATTTACCCTGTTCCCAAAGTTTACTGTTCTAATGGCATCTATAAATCTAGGGGTGGGAAAATATCAGTTCATTTTCCAGGCTATTCATAATGAGAGTTGTACCAGAGTTTAATTTTACACGTTGTCCACCCAGATTTTATACCATTTTCTAGACACGATTTTAACTGTTATTATCATGATGTGCACTGCAACAGTGCTGTTCACTGTGGATACTCAGCTAGATTTTCCATGAATAGGCCTACATAAAATTCACACTCATGATTTCTATTTTCACCTGTGAAAATGTTAGCAAAATGATTCAAAGTTAATTAGAATTCGTTTTCAAAATCTAATTTCATGTTGAAGGTATTTTTTGTACAATTTAATGGAAAAGTAACTTTATAGAAATGTACGTTGTGCTGCTTGTGCCAAAATTGACTCAATACTAGGGCTGTGAGAAATTCACAAAACTTGCTTATGTGTAACTTTCTGAAATTTTGGAAAAAGTAGGGAAATTACACAAAATGCAAAACTGGTATTTATCACTGTATTTTAGTGCAAAATGTGTTATCATGCCCACTTTGGACACGAGGATATTTTTCACTAAAGTGTTAAAAAAAAACAATCTAACATGAACGATTATTGATTGTGTTCTGTTGTTTGTGTTGTTCCTGTACAGACACAGTACATTTTTTACAGTGAATGGCATGTTATTACTCAATGTGGCATAATAGCATAATTTCGAGAATTTAGCTGAACAAGATTAACATGAAACTACCAGAAAAATGTTACATTACACCAGTCTAACAACATATTTAACAGCACCTACTTACAACCAATTTTGCCATTTATCACACCACCGGTAGCTCCAATATACATTGCCTTGTGACGTTAACCAGCATGCTCTCCAGAGAACCATAGACTGGCCTCTATGTCCTGAAAGGCAGGGGTGGTGTCAACAAATTGCAACTAAACAGGGATTATTCATCTGTGAGGGAGGAAGGGGCAGGAGTAGCTGTCACAATAAAGGACAGACTTAACATTACCTCTTTTGACTTAGAAGTGGCAAATGGGGGTGAACAATCTTTACAACGAAACCTTTACAACGCACTACCATTACAACGCGGTCATTACAACGCAAACCATTACAACGCATTGCGCTGGGAGGCGCTCTAGGATAGGGAATACGTTTAATTTACTATCCAACACCTTCCCTAGTGTCCACGGGGACTGGAGTTGGAATAGTAAATTAAACTATTCACTATCCAGCACCCCAAAGCGCTATGCGTTGTAATGGATTGCGATGTAAAAACCGCATAGTAAAGGCAGGCGTTGTAATAGCCTGCGTTGTAACGTCATACATCCTAAATGGGGCTGACATAGTCTGCTCCCTTTCACTCCCAAGCCTCTCTAGAATCCCTGCAGGGGAAAATCCATTCATGCGACTGACAGATAAGGAGAGTACATAAAATTAAAGAAGTTGTTTAGGTACGATGGAGAGTGTTACATTTAACTGAATGAATGTATATTTATATATTAATATATTTATTATGGAGTGCTGGCTGCTTGTGACTGCTTAAGAACTGAATAAAAATGTCAAGAAGAGAAGTGGGGAACTAGAGTGCACTTGAAGAAGTGGCTATACCAATCTGGCATTCTTTGATACAGCTTGCAAAAGACAGCTGAGTTCAAAGCTTTATTAGCTGAAAAGTTCAATTTTCAAACCCTCCCCGAAGCACAATAAGTTTGAATTAATTCTTTCTTAAATTTTGAATAATAGTTTTTTCTGTGGTGATACACATACTCAATTTCAGAGGGTGGACAAATTAGAACATGTATAACCTCTACACATTCAGTCACTTAGGAGAAATGTTCTATTTCATCAAATGAGATTTGAGTAGTTTCGATCTGAGCAGAGGTACTTTGAAATGCAATGTGTAAATTAAGTCTATCCAACATCAAGCAAATAAAAATCAGGGTGCATGGCATTTAAAAGGTAGGACATGTGTAATTAAGTGTTACATGTCCTGACAGTGTAAAACTCCTTAAGTCATTTTTCAATTTAGCAAGACTATTGGTAAGATCCCAGGATTGTCATTTGATAGCATATTGTGCCTCACAAAGGCTAGGTCTGATGGCTCAGTTGACAAATTAATCAGTTGAAAAAGATATGTTTGGCCTATTGGTCAAAGGTTTGAATATTGACATGTTTCCATCATCAACAAAAATGTCCTGACAGTGAAAAACTCCTATAGTCATTTATCAGTGTAGCAAGGCTAGATCTCCCATAGACTAACACTAGGTTACATTATTACCCATAATATGTGCTAACTTCAGTTTGCAAATGGATAGAGAAGCACGTCTTGCACTTATTTGAATTGCAATGTAAAATCCTCTTTGCTGGTAAAATCTGATTTTAAGTTGCTATTCTGAAAATGCCACTTTTAGAAAGTTGGCCTTTTTTCTGCATAAACCAAATGTGCCTGTCTGCCTGTGTCCAAGATCACTTAAATGTGAAAGGCAGATCTGATTTTTTTCTGCAGCATGCTAACGTCTCAAGTTGCAACAAAACCTGTTTCAATACTAGATTTAGGAAGTTTAAGATGTTGGAGCTGAAGAAACTGTCCAACAAGTAGTATCTGTCAGTCCAAACTACAACAGGGCTGGAACCTTATCTGGAGTGGGTTCCAAAATTGCAGGGCAGAACCCTATGGACTAGATTTAGGCTGTATCTAATAAGGAGTCAGCTCTCATTTCCCCAGGGTCAGTATGATTCCAATTTTATCTAGGTATGTCCTTGTGATAAACACTCTTTGCAAACTTTGGCGCATTTCATATTTTTCTGAAGATTTTATCTCTGCTTTACCAAGAGATTTATAATTCACTTTTAAAAGTGCCTTGATTAATAAGTATTTCGACAAAGGCTTCCTTCTTTGGACGTCTGTCTAGGTATGGCCACATTCCTGAAGTGTGCCCTCTGGCATCGATTATCTTTGTTGCCAAAGTTGATTGGATCTACAATATTCTATCATCTAGGCTGTATTTAGCAACTTGCACATTGTTTGATCACCTCAGCTCTTAGGCTTTGTACTGGAGTAGCAGGAAGTTATTGGATGTTAAGTAAAGTCTGACTGCTTTTGCGTCAAGCTGTCAGAAGGCTAAGCACAGGTTTATTGTGTGACATGTGGTTTTCCCTGACAACAATTCTGTTTATTTGTTGAACTGGGCTCATACTCCCTGAACTGATAACCCAATCCCTTAAAATATACAAGGAATCATCTACATATGATGGATGTGTCAAAGAATTGACGCAATGCGGCACCGCAAGCTAGCTTGCTGCACCAATAAGTGCAGGGTGTGTTGTATTTACAGCAATACAACACATCCCTGTCCTTTGTTCTGGTGCAAAATTGGCTGCCTAGTGCCAACGCAGGCAGCCTTGCACCATGGCGTAGGCTTTTGATGCATTTCCAAGTTTACAGGTCCTTGTAATTCTGGAAATTAATCGAAATCCATGGGTATTATGTGGGAACACTCACCTCAATGCCCATGGAATGCCTCTTTGATGAAGATTAAGGCAAGGCAGCGTCTAGCACTGCTATGCCTTATTTCATATTTATGAGGCCATAAAAATGGCTTTGCCTGGCTTCAGAGATATTTGTCAGCACTCTGCGCTGCCGCTGTGTCAAAAGAAGTGACGCAGCGGCGGCGTAGCCTGCTTGTAATATATACCACCTAGTGTCCACCGTGTGTTTTAAAATCACAATTCTCCTTTAAGCAAGACAGCATTTTATGACGCAATAATTAACTTTGGTGGGCAGTGAAGGCAGGGACTTGATCTGATCTTAATTATGAAAAGATAACATATAGATGTTGTAGTATTAATGCAGACAGCATACATTATCAACACAATGACTGTAATTGTACCCAGAGCGAAAAGAAATACTGGATGGCTTTGCTAGGGAGATGTATTAATTTCTTGATTGCATTGACAAATTGATGAGCTGAACGGACAAGTAAGAAAAATAAAGGTCATATTTTCCAAAGTTTTAAAAGGAAATGCAATAAGAAGGTGTTTCAAAATGTTGTATTTAACATTTTTGCAACAATTATATGATATTGCATGAAATGTAACCCGAAACGTGTCAAAGTGAAATAATAAAGAACTATCCTGGCAATATCTTTCCGTTGCCAAATATCTTGTGTGTAATGATGCAGGTGTGGTTTTTGCTGCCCATAGATTGTACATGAAATACTATTTGGATTGCAGCAAAGCCCAGCTGGAAACGAGAAATAGCCACATTTTGGATACAACACAACATAATTTTTCAGATATTGTCTCTAACTGGCAGCAACATGAGTCACTTCCGCGGTAATAGGATTAGAGAAAACAGCCTAGGGAAGCGTGTTCCAAACAGTGGCAGCTACTGAGTATTATATAAAAAATGCTGCATCATAAAAACTGTTCAGATGGTCACTCTAGGTGGTAAGAACCATTTTCATATTGAAAGGAACAGTGTTTTATTAAAACGCATACGTTCATATATTGTGGTAATTTTTTAATTATTGATTAGCTGCAATTCAAAACACTAAACTTGCTGCACAAAGAAAACTTCTTGAGAAATTAACAGAGTTCAGTGAGGGTCTTAACGATGCTGGTAAATAAACACCCGATAAAGTAATAATAATGGCCTTGGCCAGGATGCCAAGTGCTGCAGATGCAGTCCACATCGATGAAATGAAGTATTGAAATGAGAACATTTGATGTGGACTGGCTGGTCTCCCACCAGATTAGTGAATGCTTCTCTTCATCCTAAATGTAATTTGAATTAATTGCTTTTTCTTCCCCGCCCTGTTTGTGCTTAGTAAGCTGGCAGTTCTCTTCTTCATTGGCAATTCTACTAAAATATTATGACGCTATAAAATAATAAACTCTCCCCAGCCATTGGTGTGTTTGTCAAATCTTACAAATGAAACTATGATTTGCCTGAATAATTCATGTGACCAAAAACCACCATCCTATAGCAATCGTCATCAGTCATAATTCATATAGCGGTGGAAATCCGGAGGCACTCTAAAGTTGTATTGAAAAATAGTTCTAGCTTCGTCTTGAGCAAATCAATTTCCTTGAAGAGGAGCTACTGGCCAGTGTCACTTGGTTGGGCAGCGCATTGGAACAGCGCATTGCATAGTGCGCGCCTAAATTGTGAAATTATTTTACATTTGTGACTGGACAGGAATCAAAACAGCTAGGAGGTGTTCTAGACTGCTAAATATTTAGGGCCTCATTTATGAGGAATGACGCAGATTGATGCGTCATATTTATAATATGACGCATCATGTCGCAAGGAGTTACAGATACGTCAGTATTTCTGACGTATCTGTAGGCGCAAAAGTGACGCATTGCTGGAGTGTGTCATAAAAGTGACGCAACACCAGCAATGTGTACTTTCACATGGGCAAGTCCCATGTTGTTAGTGCCTGCGTCAGTCTTACGCCTGCCATGAAGCAGGCGTAAGATTTTGACACATTAGCGGCCAAGAAATGGCATAGTGAAATCTTATATATTTCACTGGGTCGCTTCCATGACCCTTTCGTGCGTCAAAACGGCCCCCTTGCATACATTATACCTGCTGCAGGTATAATGTGGCACAGGGGTTTACAAAGTGACGCATCTACCTAGACGCGTCACTTTGTAAATATGGCGCAACATGGTGCATTTTTTACGCCACTGGTGCGTCACAAAAAGTGACGCACCGCCGGCGTAAAAGTGGCGCTAAGCCTCATAAATGAGGCCCTTAATGTTTTTAGAGTGTTTGTGCAGTGACAAAATAGTGATCTCATTTCTAAATCCATGTCTTTGCTCTGAACAGCCAAAGAACCTATGGTAAACACTGTTTAAATCTTAGTGAATTTGAAATTATTTTATTGAAGTGCAGTGGCCAGTTCAATCTGTTGGAAATCATAATTTTGAACTCTAACCTCATTTTGACTAAACCATAGATATTCAGTTATTTGTGTTGGTTGATGGCTTTTTAAATCACAATATTGGTAAGAAATATTGTGTGTCATGAATATCAGCGTATTTATATGAATATGCTTTGTGTATAAACTGGACTAAAGCAAGTAACATACACTCAAATAAAATCAAAAGGCTGTCCCAAGTACTTTGTTAACAGCCCCTGTCATGCATGGAGATCAATTGCAGGAGCGGTTAGAACCTTGTTTAGCACATCTTACTTACAACCTTTTCCTTAAGCCTGCCATTTATGTTATCCAATGTCTGCTATGAATGAACATTGACAGTGTTAAACTGATGACATTCCAAATGATTGTTAATTGTATGCTTCATACTCAGCTTTCCTTATGCTGCTTCAATGAAGTTGGAATCATTTTAATGAGTTCTGCATTATCAGACACATGTATGCTATATTGTTTTAGGTTTCTGAGTGATCATCTTCCTACCATAAACAAAACAAGTATTACCAAATCCAATTGGTCTGAGGATGGCTACCAAAGTTTCTTTTGTTTTGTCTTGATTTTGTAAAGTTTTATTGTTAGGAGATCTGATGGGCTCTAGCCAATAAAAACAAAACATTGGCTAAAAGCAAGTATTAGTTTTTTGGGCTAAAAAAGCACACACTTCCATAGTAGTACCTGTCACTGAAGGGAATTCCTTTGTGTGTTTGTGTTACTTTTGCAAGAGCAGAATGTTTTCACTCTAGTGAAGTTTCACAATGGCTGAAGTGAGCTCCCCCATTGTCCCATGCTATATGTTGTAGCTATATGTCGTAGTGAGAGGAAGAAATATATAAATAACGCAACAACAAACCATTGGATAATGAGGGCTGGCTGAAAGCCTTCATAAGGAAGTATATTATATTTAGGATTTTTTAAAAATCAAAAGATCCTGGCTAACACCAGTCCTAAAAACATTATATACTGGAAGACAATGTCAATTTGTTGATTAGTGAGAAGTTGCATTCATGTGGTTAGTATTAAATAGGTAACTAAATTTCAATTTGTTTATGATAAATACTATAATGATGGAACTGAGAGAACTGAGAGGAAGAAAACCACAAATCGTGCAGGAAAAAAAACAGCTGTGGACTCTAGAAAGGAGCAGAAAAGCCAAGGCAACCACTTAACTCATAGCCAGGCATAGAGTGATGGTCTACATCTCTCTTCCGGGTAATGGCTGACACCAAGGAAATAAAAATGTGTGCATGTAAGATGATGGGTTCTGCCGATCTAATCTACCCTGTTTGGTCACCTGGTTTTCAACCTTTTACTGTGTGAGATACTTATAACCTGTGACTCACCCAAGGTAGACTCAGGGTAAATGGACTGCGCATATTCACTGTCAGTGTCCACCTTTTAACATAAGGCAGCCATGATTAAGCAAGGGTAAGAGGCATTTGGCTGGTTACAAGTAAACATGTGTACACACATATGCACATGTGTTAGGGCTGTGCATAGTGAGACTCCTGTCAAGTGCAGCTCAGTAACTGTGCACATGTGGCCTAGTGCAGAGGAAACTCTGCAGGATTGGATAATGACCTGTGGTAGGCCTCATAAAGTAAGTGTACACTCATAGAACTTTGCTGCCCAGGTAAACATTCTCACCTCCTCCTGCTTTTTTCTGCTAAAAACCCTGAGAAAAATCTTTCCATTCATCTCACACGAGTTACAAAAGTCGGTCATGGTTGCACTCTTCCTGTCTAAGTTAGACTACTGCAATGCCCTAATTTTGGGAATCTACAAGGCCCAAATCAGATTGCAATCCTTTACAGAACGCAGCAGCGAAGCTACTTCTGGGTATACCCAGAGGGCAGACAACTTCAACAGGAATTAATTCACTACACTGGCTTCCTGTTAAACAGCATGTGGAATTTAAGTCTCTATGCCTTGTGCATAAGGCAATATAAGGTGGGGTTGCTGAGGACATTCGAAGACTGTTCCCACCTTATATTCCTCCGCGCGCTCTTAGATCTGCTAATCTAGGTCTTATTAGGATCATAAAGACCAAACGGTCAAGATAGGGTGGAAGGGCAGATCACAATGTGCAAAGCTTTGGAATAAAATGCCTTTGGCCTTGAAGCTTCAACCTAATCTGCAGCTTTTTAGGAAGGGTCTGAAAACATGGTTGTTCACTTCCACATAGGTTCCCGAAATAATACAGTGTGTTTCTGCTCACACACCACAGCGCCAAGATGCCACGGCAATCGAGCGCTATATAAAAATATAAACATAAATATAGAGAAAGTCAGTGTGGTTTCCTGTCTTGTCTGCAGTGACACTCCATTATACACCTTTGGGAAGGGGTGCCTTAGACTGCAGCTCCACTTCCCTTTGGCCTACAGAGACCAGTAACACCTCGAATTATGGTGTAACCTTTGTGGGAAAATCAATTCTGAAAGTTCCAAAAAGATATCTGTATAGCTTATGGGTCATCCAGGAATGTTATATTTCTCTGTCTCAACTCAAGATCAGAACCCAGGCCTTTTGTCTCCCTGCTGTGCTAAGTTAAGAACAGTTCTCTCCATTGGTAGGAACAAAGGCCTCCCTGAACAAAGGGAACCATTAACAGTATAAGACTCAGCTCGTGAGGAGGAAAGGGGTGGGTATAAAGGGGTTGCATTAATCAATCAGTTGGCACACTGTGCCAGGGATGGGTCTGCCCAAGCCCACTGAACAAAGAAGGGAGATCAGAACTCTGCAGTTAGCACAGGAGAGTGCTCCCTTTAAAGATTTGGTGGGAAAGATCCTGGTAATGATGTAAGTGAGGTGCGGAGCTGAGACCCCCAGAGCAGATGTGGCAAATGACTCCTGGGTGACACCATTTTGAAATGTCCCAGCAGGCTGTGCAGAAGGGTAGCGACAGTGGTGGAGAGGTAATGTGGCACCCCATGATAAGCTAGAGGTGCCTCATTGCTGGAACCTCCTTGTGCAAGGGGGAAAGTGCTCTTGGTTGTGACTTTCTGCTTTATACTGGAACTGGAGGTAGCAGCCATGGACAATTGGAAGGAAGGACCCTCTGATGCCCCTCTGGACTAAGGACTCTGACTTCAGTTGACCCAAGGACCAGTCGGGCTCTTCCCAGGACCAGGGAAGCTGATCTCCTACAGTCTCTGAGGACCAGTTGGGGGAATGTCTGGGCTTCTGCTCGAAGCAAGAGAGAGGACCTTTGACACTCTGTGAACCCGGAGCATGTAGAGCTTATCTGTCTGTTTTCAGCCCCCTCCCGCAGTAGGCTAGGGCCCGGGGTGTGCAGAGGAGAAATCCTCCAGTTTTTTTGCTGGGAGGAGGCATGCATGGAGCCCCCTCCCAAGTGTTCCATGGGCCTGGACAGTTTCATGATTGGGGTCCTGGAACCCTAACTCCAGGTTCTCATTGCAGCGAAGTTGGTTAAGCTCCAGCTCACTTCCCACAAGAGAGGAGAGTGACGGAGGAGCCCATGACCCCACCCCTGGGCTCCGGGACAAAAAAAATGTATGGGCAGCACAAGCGCACTCCCTGCAGTAGTGGATGGCCCTCCCCTCTACCTGTGCCCGTGTCCGGGAGGGAGCGTGAGGTGACCACAAGCATGAGTGCCTTGGCCGCAAAAGCGGGCTGGGCAGAAGAAACTTGCTGGCTCCCACAGCAGTATGAAAGAGTGCTGCTCATGAGGGAAGTTGACATGGGCAGCCTGATGTGATCTCCTTGGCTGCCCCACAAGATGACAGTGCATGGGGTGCCAGGTGGGACCGGTCACCCTCAAAATAAAAAGGAAATGCCACCGTAGCAGGAAAACAAAAAAGGAAAGTGTAGTTGCTCTCCCCAACCAGTGGGAGAGTTGCTCATCAAATATTCACTGCTGCCGGGGGAGCGCCCCAAAATGCCCTACCGGGCCTGAAATGTCAAAGTAATTTCTGCCACTTGTGGTGGCCCCAGGACAATGGGGCCACCACCACAAAATAATGATGTTGGCAACCACTTGTGATCAAATTACATATGCTTTATTACCAATAATAAGTGCATTCATTCATGCTTTTATTTGTTTATTTCATTTTCTCCTAAGATGGTGATTTTTGACATGTGGTTTGGTGAACTTCATCAAAAGGTATTACATCCAGTTGTAAAATACTGCATAGTATTTCGAAGTGTGTGTGTAATAAATGTACTTTTCTTTTTACAAAAGAAAAAGCACAGACTGGACAATCATTTATTGAGCGTTGTTATTGTGTGCCTGCGAAAGGTGATTACTAGCTCACACCACCTCCCTTGAGTAGGCTTTGGATTGCTCTGCTCCGCTACCCTGAGAAAGTCAAGCACTATAATGGGGTGTTGAGTTTCCACTTCATCGAAAGGTATTACATCCAGTTGTAAAATACTGCATAGTATTTCGAAGTATGTGTGTAATAAATGTACTTTTCTTTTTACAAAAGAAAAAGCACAGACTGGACAATCATTTATTGGGCGTTGTTATTGTGTGCCTGCGAAAGGTGATTACTAGCTCACACCACCTCCCTTGAGTAGGCTTTGGATTGCTCTGCTCCACTACCCTGAGAGAGTCAAGCACTGTAATGGGGTGTTGAGTTTCCACGCAGGACAAATGTGACCCATTACTTGTGTAGTCCACACAGCTAATGACCCGTTTACTTTCATATGAGAATGCATGTATTGCAGGGAAGTGAGGAGTCTAGTGCCACCGCCCATCTCAGCTTCCACTGACGCATAACTTGATTCTTGATAATGAAGGAGAACTACTTAAATGATTATGAAAGGAAATCTAAAGTATGGCTAAAGCTCATATTATTTAGATCCACTTAAATATACTGATTATTTCATACAATACAAAGGCACATGGGTGAGTGGAGAAATCAGTCATTTTATACCCAACTTTTGGACTTTGACAACTGTGGCTATTTCAAATTTCAATCCACCACCAAAACAAAATGCTTTGAGGCATTTTCATTTGTTACATTCTCAGAGGGAAAACCGTAAAGACAAAATGTTAGTGTGTGAGGTTAAAAAGGTGACTCAGATATTGAAGGTCACCTGCTTATGGGTAAGCCCTAAGGAACATGATACTGTTTTGAACAATTTATATGTATTGATTTGTCAAGAGCATACAAAGTGAGATACAATACACTGTTACAGCTTTTCCTCTGAAATGAAATGTGGTAAAGGAACTAGCTATATCGAATTAGATAGAAAGGATGCATTTTAGTGAGAGCCAGATCTATCCGCTCTCAGTTCCAAAATATAGACCTGCAGAACAGGGCGGTCAATGCTATCAGAAGACAATGCTGCTATAAGCCACCGGTCGTATTATATCTTCCAGGGCAGCAACTGACTTGGTCCTACATCTTGACTGTATCCTGGCCTAGTAAAAATCCACAAGAGAGGGTGCATCTAGAAATTATTTTATAAGTGCATTTTCACAGAACAAATATTACAGATTTGAAATAGAGGGATAGTTGCTAGGCTCAGAAGAGCCAATGAAGGCTCCTTTACTAGTAAGTTGCCACTGTTTTATTTATTCGAAGTGCTAGGTGGGAATAATCATGGACTGAAGTTTCAGCATCAGTCTATAAAGTATCTGTTTAAATACTTGTCCTGAGAACATATATTACTATGAACCTCAGCAGCTTCTTTGTCTAAACAAATAAATGACACTTGTGAGTGGAAAGTTAAAACAGTCAGGACACGTAAAGTTTCACAAATTTTTATTGTTTACATTTTCCATGTTTAAATAAATGTGGCCTATGCCACATGGCAAATGATTTGTAGTAAAAAAGAAGGCACTCTCCGCTCTTATGTATTTATTTTCCTAGTTTTGATGATTAGATGGTTGTAGGAAACTGGGTATTAGCTATGTGGCCTGCACAAGCATTAGGTGCATATTTCTCCTCACTGGGAGTCCAGCACCCCATTGCAGTGGTTGACTCTCTCAGATTAGCGGCACAGAGCAGTCCAAGGCCAACTCAGGGGAGGTGGTGTGTGCTTGTAATCACTGTTCACTGGCATGCAATAACACTCAATAAGTGATTGTCCAGCCAGTGTTTTTTCTTTAGAAAAAAGAAAAGTATAATTTATTACACACACACAACTGAATACTATGCAGTTGTTTACAAATATGTACATAAGTATATGGAAATACCATAGATGACATTACATAATACATTTAACCCCCAAAGGGGTCATGTACATGTAAACATATAGGGTAAGTCTATGGTTTGTTAAAAGGCTCAAGATGAACAAACAGCATGTTAAAGACATAATTGTGTACGCCAATGCAATCATCAATAATAATAATTATGTGTAAATACACATTTCTCTGTTATTAAAGCATATTCACTGTGGCCAGGATTGATTGTCAGCATTAACATAACAATAAAGCATTTAAAATTAGCAAAACATGTGTCTGTGTACTCTTTATAAACTTCCCAGTCATGAAAATACAATTTTGAAGGTAACCCCTAGAGGGCATCACATTTTAATTGCATTACCTGCAACCATAGGCATAGCGCCTAGAGGGTACTTCAGTACATGTATCTCTTTTATACACCTTCAGACCACAAAAATGTAAACCATATAGTAAGAGAGCGCAGCACTCCCAGCTATAGTCTGGGGAGTACTGTGAAAACATTGAGAAAAATCAAGGAGTGGTGCTGGATTCTGTGACCCCACAAACCAAGGGTCATTATGTTTTAAAAATCATGACATGGGAGTTGCTTTGTTCCTGCAGCTCCCCCGCCCCCATTCTTCCCTTCTATCGTTGGTGGCCACCATGAGCAGGAAAATGTAAGCAAATGAAAAAGTCTCACAGGGCACTATGGAGTGGTGAATATTTTATGAGCGGTTCTCCTGCTGTGCTGTATAGAGTCACTGCTTTGTTTTTGCTGCACAGCCTCATGCTGTGCATCTCCTCCTTTTGTTTTCCTTTGGGGTGCCCTGTCTCACCCAGGTATCTCCATGCCTCAGAGGCTTTGGGGCAGTCGAGGGGGCCAACCCCTCACTGCCCCTCCGGTTTCCAAGTGACCCTCACCTCCATGTGCGGCCACAGTAGCCGGCAGCTTCTCTGTCCCTGCCTGCTCCTATGTGGTTGACGCCCACTCACCCTAGAAATGGGTATGGGGTGTGGGTCTGGTACACCACTCCTGGGGGGCGCAACAAAGGTCTCCCATCCTCCTGCTCTTTGGGCATCAGGGATGAAGTCCCAGTCCCCCATATTGTGCATATGACCTATGGGAAGGGGTCCCTGGGCCAAGGGAGAGTCTTGGGCCCTGTGCACACCTTATCCCCAGAAACAATAAAAGTGTCAGCACCCCGGGGCAAGAATGATCCTAGGGAGGGGGCCCCCTTCCATGCCCCATCCCTGGGTGTAAATACGGAAATGATCCTTGCACTGATGCCCAGGCCCTTACCTACCCCCGGGGTATTTTGCGCAGCAGAGCCCCATATGCCCTTTCATTGGAAAATCAAGTTCGCGCTATATAAAACTTGATACAATAAATAAATAAATAAATAAATAAAGGTACAAATATTTAAAATGCCATAACTTGGCCATCACTGGGCTGATGTTGACCATTTTGGGCTCATTTAGCTCCTAGTGGTTAGATAGAGCCACCAGGGGTAGTTGCAGCAGACCTCCTCACCTACAAGGTGGCATAATACATAGATATCTGGTTCTCCTGGCTCCCTGTGCCAGCCTTCATCCTGGTCTGTGTCTCAGGGTGCAGAGGTATAGGGCTTTCCCCGAGCTGGTCCCTAGGGTGGTGTAAGAGGGCCAGCCACACTGGCACTTGGGGAGAGTCTTTAGTCCTTTGTGGGTGTCAGGGGGTACTTCCTTCCAGTTGTTCATGGTGGCACCCGCGTACAGCAGTGCAGCACAGAGAAATCACCAAGCAAGAGAAAGCCTCTCCCTTGTGCAAGAGTTTTTGAAGGGGAGTGGAAGGTTCCAGAAACCAGGCACCCCTGGCTAATTCTAGGGTGCATGTCACCTCTCCACTCCTTTTTAAACCCTACTGAGGGCATGCTGGGACAGTTCAAAATAGCATCATCCAGGAGTCACTAATCACATCTCCGTGGTGGCCTAAGCTCTGCCCCTTGCTGACATCACTACTAGGGCCTTCATGACATGGGAGTTGCTTTGTTCCTGCAGCTCCCCCGCCCCCATTCTTCCCTTCTATCGTTGGTGGCCACCATGAGCAGGAAAATGTAAGCAAATGAAAAAGTCTCACAGGGCACTATGGAGTGGTGAATATTTTATGAGCGGTTCTCCTGCTGTGCTGTATAGAGTCACTGCTTTGTTTTTGCTGCACAGCCTCATGCTGTGCATCTCCTCCTTTTGTTTTCCTTTGGGGTGCCCTGTCTCACCCAGGTATCTCCATGCCTCAGAGGCTTTGGGGCAGTCGAGGGGGCCAACCCCTCACTGCCCCTCCGGTTTCCAAGTGACCCTCACCTCCATGTGCGGCCACAGTAGCCGGCAGCTTCTCTGTCCCTGCCTGCTCCTATGTGGTTGACGCCCACTCACCCTAGAAATGGGTATGGGGTGTGGGTCTGGTACACCACTCCTGGGGGGCGCAACAAAGGTCTCCCATCCTCCTGCTCTTTGGGCATCAGGGATGAAGTCCCAGTCCCCCATATTGTGCATATGACCTATGGGAAGGGGTCCCTGGGCCAAGGGAGAGTCTTGGGCCCTGTGCACACCTTATCCCCAGAAACAATAAAAGTGTCAGCACCCCGGGGCAAGAATGATCCTAGGGAGGGGGCCCCCTTCCATGCCCCATCCCTGGGTGTAAATACGGAAATGATCCTTGCACTGATGCCCAGGCCCTTACCTACCCCCGGGGTATTTTGCGCAGCAGAGCCCCATATGCCCTTTCATTGGAAAATCAAGTTCGCGCTATATAAAACTTGATACAATAAATAAATAAATAAATAAATAAAGGTACACATATTTAAAATGCCATAACTTGGCCATCACTGGGCTGATGTTGACCATTTTGGGCTCATTTAGCTCCTAGTGGTTAGATAGAGCCACCAGGGGTAGTTGCAGCAGACCTCCTCACCTACAAGGTGGCATAATACATAGATATCTGGTTCTCCTGGCTCCCTGTGCCAGCCTTCATCCTGGTCTGTGTCTCAGGGTGCAGAGGTATAGGGCTTTCCCCGAGCTGGTCCCTAGGGTGGTGTAAGAGGGCCAGCCACACTGGCACTTGGGGAGAGTCTTTAGTCCTTTGTGGGTGTCAGGGGGTACTTCCTTCCAGTTGTTCATGGTGGCACCCGCGTACAGCAGTGCAGCACAGAGAAATCACCAAGCAAGAGAAAGCCTCTCCCTTGTGCAAGAGTTTTTGAAGGGGAGTGGAAGGTTCCAGAAACCAGGCACCCCTGGCTAATTCTAGGGTGCATGTCACCTCTCCACTCCTTTTTAAACCCTACTGAGGGCATGCTGGGACAGTTCAAAATAGCATCATCCAGGAGTCACTAATCACATCTCCGTGGTGGCCTAAGCTCTGCCCCTTGCTGACATCACTACTAGGGCTTTTCTCACCAGATTTTCAAAGGGAAGCCCCTTTTGTGTTGGCTCCAGGAGCATTGTCTCCCTCCTTGGTTCCGTGGGCTTGGGCAAGCCCATTCCTGGTACAGTGTGACAGGTGATTGATTGATGCAGATCCTTTATCCCCAACCCTTTCTTCATCAAGAGCTGAGTAAAGCACTGTGAATTGCTCCCTTTGCGTGGTGTGGGGGGGGGGGGGGCATTTGTTCCTGCTGCTGGAGAAAAATGTTATTAACCTGGCACAGCAAGGTGGCAAAAGGCTTTGGCTCTGATCCTGAGCTGAGCCAGAGAACTATGAAAATTCTGGGTGACTCATAATTTGTACAGATATCTTTTTGGAACACGCAGATTTGATTTTCTCGCACAGATTACACCTAATTTTGATTCGTCAATGGTCTCTGTAGGCCAAACGGAAGTGAAACTGAACTCCAAGGCAGTTTGTCCCATGTGTATAATAAGGTGTCACTACAGACAAAACATTAAATTACACAGGCTTTCCCTATTAATGTATACTACCATTATAAGGCCTACCGCATAACCATATCTAACCCTGTAGAGTCCACCCTTGTGCCAGGCTATCCATTTCTTTGAAGTATAAATTATTAAGCTTGATAGGGAGATTAGAAAAAAGGAATAAGAATAAAGGCAATACAGACATCTTGATTAGATCCACCCTGCCAATCAATGTCAAGGGGAGAAGAGCCCATATTGCTAATAGAGCTTTGTCTTTACTAAGCTTGGCATTATAATTACAATGGAATAATTGTGAATAATTATTCGTAACAGATACCCTCAAATAGTGATTTGGACACTGAGGATGAGACTGACACTACACATTTTAAGGAAGATCAATGGGTAAGGCATTGAATGAAAGAAGTTTGGTTTAGCTCCTATTTATCTTATAACGGCCAATATTTGGGAACTCTTGAATTACATTTATTGCCCTTTGAATATTTGTCCTCTCGGCCTTCAGATAAAGTATAATATTTTCTGTGAAGAGTTTGATTTTTGGCATCCCTTCTAGAAGACGAGCAATAGATTCAGGTGTATGAATTCTCACTGCCAGGGGTTCAATTCAAAATGTAAAAGAAATGGGTGGCATTGGGCATCCCTGATGGATACCTCTATTGATTTTCAATGAGCCTCCTATCTTTGAGTTTATGCTAATTTGTGCCTCTGCAATTTTGTGAATTGATCAGGGAACCCAAATCTGCCTAAGATAAAAAATGGAGCATCCCAATTAACTAAGTCAGAAGCCTTCTCAGCATCCACCATGATCTCTGCTCTCTCTTGATAACTGGAGAAATAATCTATTGATTGGATGAATACATTTGTGTTCACGGCCATCAGTCTATTTGGTAAGAAACCATTCTGATCCTTGTGAATCAATTATTGACCTGAGGGAATAACTTGAGATGCCCATAGCTTGGTGAACAATTTCTAGTCTACATTAGGAAAACTTATTGGGCGATATGAATTAGCATTTATATTTTTTAAGGAAACTGACTATTACAGTCTCTTTAAATTATGAAGGAATGCTCCCACCTTCCCCCAATTAAGTTGAATAGATCAGTAATAAACGGAACAGATCTTTTGCAAATATCTTGTAGACCTCCATTGGTATGCGGTCACTACTGCATGCTTTGGCATTGGGCATCATTTGGCTAGCTGCTGCTACTTCCATATGCGAAATTTGCTCTAATACCCTATCTTTTTGGCTGCTCGATAATTGAGGGAGTTGGATTGAGCTGAAATAGTGTTGTAAACTAGAACTGGAAATGGAATTTGCTCTACCTAATATAAGTTCCTATAATTTTGCAGCAATACCTCTGTGATTTCATTATTATCTGTCAGAATCGTATGAGTGACCTGGTTCTCGATCTTACTAATGAGTTGTGTATCTTCTAAATCAGGCTGGACCAGGCAAATATTTTGCTTATGAGCTGGTTATCCTCATACATTATCTGCTGGTATGTTGTGCGAGTATTGATTTACTCTACAACATGGACGTTCTGCTGGGTCTTAGTGATCTGCTCTTTTAACCCAGTCCTATCCTCTGCCCTTCCAAGAGTACCTAGAGCAAAGATTTTAACTCCTGAATTCTCAAAGCACATACCTTGTTTTGATTTGATTTATACTTTATGACACAACCACAAAAAGTAACTGTAACACTACAAAATCGGAGGTCAAATTATGATGTATTGAAAAACAATTCCCTTATCAAATTTGCATTTCCTCCAGCCAAATCTGATGTCCCAACAGAGACTTGTTGAACTGCCACCTCGGTCTTTCAATTTTTGGAACTTCTAATCAAAGATGGACTGATACTATAGAATGATTGGAAAGGTGTTAGCCCAGATATCAGTGTTCCTCTACCTAAGAGTCTGGGGTATTAAAAAAAAAATCAAGCTGCAACGCAGTTTTGAACTGGCATGAAAAACATGTAAACTGCACCATACCCGGTTGCTCTAAATGCCACAGATCTTCTAATTGGAAATCCTGTTTAATGGTGGCGAAAACACTAGCTGTTTTTAGTTTCAACTGCTTTTAGTCTTGTTGGAAGTGTCTATAAAATTTAAATCTCCCTCAAAAATCATGGGCCCTTTTGCCCCATAGCAATATTTTGAAGATCCTTCAAATCACTGACATCATCTGATATTGGACCATAATAATTCACAAGGTTAATGGCAAGGCCCTGAACGTAAACCTTTGTCCAAATCCACCTCCTATTTTAATCCCTTATAACCTCCCTCACATGCCAATCAATAGACCTTACCAAATAAATCATACATTGCTACCCTAGCTGATGCAAAATATGCATGGGAACATTTCTTAGGGATAAAGATTTTTTGACTATTGTGTTATAGATGTGTCTCCAGCTAATTCACGATGGCTCCATATTTCCATTTGTTTAAAACTGCATTAGTATTACAAGAGATTATCTTAACCTTATAAACCATTGAGTGATCTCCATATTTCCTGCACTAACTCCCCAACAAGCACTCAGAAATTCGGACTGCTTGAAATTGTGGGCTTCTTGGTGATGCTGGAGGCAGCAGGGGGAGCCCACCTGACCTGCTGCTGGCATACTTCGAAACCTCCCTTCATTCACATTGCCGCCTGCTTTCGCTTGCGTAGTCAAGAAGCCGAGGGTTTGCCTCAATACAAGCGCTGCTGCTCTGAGTGCAACCGACATGGCTTTACCGGGGGGAGAGAAAAACTGCAGTGGCTGTGGAGTAATAGCCTCTAGCCTCGTTGGAGGGGGAAATTTAATGGCCACACAATCTGCATGGCGTCTGGAGAAGTGCATGGAAGTGAGAGGATGGGAGGTTCCTGTGCACTGCCACAATGGCATTGGCTGTATCCACTATCTCACGCGGGAGCTCCCAGGTACCAAGTCGAGCTAAGGGGAGTGCTCTGTAGTTGCGAGGAGTCGGACAGGGGGTGTCTCTACTACTTGGCTCACAGTCCTTTGGAATGTCCACCAATCGACCTTCTGTTATGTGCCCGGCATAGGGCCAAGTAACAGAGTTACACATTTTGGTTACATTGTCCTAATTTTGCACAATAACCTTACTGCTATGACCTGTTACACATATTTGCATGCACAACAATGTTGGATTTGTCTCTTTGAAACTACTTTATGTACACAGCTAGCTTCGCATAACATCACGATGCCCCAAACACCATGTTCAAGGCCTCTTGACGCACTATGTACAAATGTCATACTATCTTCATCCACAGGGCAACAGGGCTGTCTACATATCCATAACATCGCTAATCTATACGCACATCACAAGGATGATTTCTATTATAAATAATGAGCGCCCCAAAAGATTAGCAGAAGAGGCACTTCTGCTGACACCTAGGGTCATTGCATGCTGAGACTTCACCGCACAGCATTCTGACATCGCCTTGAGAGGTGTCCATATTATTACCAAGACGGGGTCCTACTTTTTCTCCCGCCAGCCAATGGGGTTGGATCATCCCTCGGGGGCTTTCTTGGCTTCACACCTACACACACTCTAGGTACACCCAGAGTAGAGTTTGCATAGTAGGAGTATGCCTGATTCCTCCCTCGTTTATATGCCTGCATATATATATATATATATATATATATCTACTGTTTTAGCACTATTATTGAACTATATCTACTATTCACTCTTTTGGTGCTTGTAATCACTTTCATCTGCTTGTGTCTACTGATTATCGCAGCACATGTATTGTACACAAGAATAATGTTGGTTCAATAAATATATTGAAACGTCCCAGTGCATATTCTCTGTATATTTCTCTGAGCACAAGTAAGTACGAGTGACTGACTGAAAAGTTCTGATCTGTTTCCCTGATTCAAGAGGGATCAGGGTTGTCATTTTCAGTGGTTGCCAGAAACCATTTGCTCCCTGGTAAGGTTAGGGGCCTTATGGTGGCACTGTGAGCTAGTTGGTCTCTAGGCCAACAAATCCTGTGGGGCTGCCCGGAATCAGTCTAGGCACCCCATCTGAAGTTTATGTTGTCCAACAAATGCGCAGGTCCAACGGATTAGTGGGAACCACACGACACTTCACAACCTCATATTTTGCAGCAGGTTAGCAATACATGCCAGAAATGCACTTCCTCTCAGTGCCAATGGATAAGCATTTATAAAAAACATTGACTCTGCATGGGCAGTAGGGAGTCTCATAATATATCCCAATATTCTTCTTAAACTTTTATGCAGCAACTGCATCTTAGAGGGGTAACGGTTGATGATGCGGGCTCTACTCCACCCTCACAAAAAGCAAAAAATGTAACTGTTCAGGCACACATCGCCGCAGCACATAAGGAAAAAAGTGCTGCTACTAGGGGAGGCCTGTACAGTGCAATGTCTGAAATGTCTCCACCAATGGATTCTGTTGAGCCTGCTATCCAACAGACAGAAATCAGCGGAAGCCTCTTAGAAATTGGGTCTATAGTTGGCCAAGGTATGCACCCTGTCCACATTCCTAGTCAGGGTAAGCCACAACACATCCTAAATTATCCTCTGAGTCCCAAACAGGTTTGGTCTCAGCTTCTTCAGTGCCCATATCACAGCAAAAGCTTCCCTTTCAATGGCACTCCAACTCTGTTCCCTTGGAAGTAGCACTAAGGAAGGCTACTGGTTGGTCTAGGTCCTCCTCATTCCGCAGTGCTAAAAGTGCCCCATGCCATGCTCTGGGGCATCTGTCTGCATGATTCATTCCTTGGAGAAATCAGGGGTCCTGAGTACAGGTGCCCATCCTCCTTGAGAGAATAAAATGCTTTCTGACAAGCCTCTGTCCAGATCACCAATCTAGTCTGCTTTTTAAAAGCAAGCTCAGTTAGTCTACAATGGTGCTGAATCCCTTCAGAATCCCAAATCAGAGGTAATAGCCAGTGAGGCCTAGGAAGGCTCTCACTTCTGTTTGATGGTTTGAACCTTGGCCTGGAGGGGCTGCACATTACTCCCACAAACTATGTGTCACAAATACACCACAGAATTCTGCCCAACCTGGCACTTACTGGTCTTGATGGTCCAGCCTGCCTGTTGCATGGCCTGAAACACCTCCTTGAGGTGATGCAGGTGTTTCTCCCAACTGGCACTGTAGACAGCGATGTCATTCACATAGGTGCCGCAAAACGCCTCCTTGCCAGCCACTACCCTGTTGACCAACCATTGGAAGGTAGCAGACGCATTCTTCAATCCAACGGGCATCACCTGGAATTGGTGTTGTCCCTCGGAGGTTGGGAATGCTGACCTCTCTTTTGCCTCCTCAGTCAATGTGATCTGCCAGTACCCTGATGTCAGTCAAAGGTACTGTGGAATTTGGCAGCGTCTAACCTTTCAATAAGTTCATCAGCTCTGGGGATAGTGTGAGCATCAGTACTCGTGACTGAGTTGAGTCTTCAGTAGTCCATGCAGAACCAGAGTTCTGATTGGATGCTCGGTGGGGGAGCATTTGGTACCAACACCACGCAGCTGAACCAGCTAGAGGACTCTAAGGATAACATATTGGAGATTTATTCCTTGATGCTGGTTCTCACCCGATCTGACAATCTGTAAAGTTTGTTCTTTACAGAAAGACTGCCTCATGCATCAATATCATAGACACACAGATGTGTGATCCCAGGGTTGAAAAAGAACAGTGGGCGAACTGCCCCAGCAACTGGTAACAGTCCCCCTTCTGCTCTGGAGTCAGGGTGGAGTGTATGTATGACAAAATATCGACCACAAAAATATCTACCTACAAAAATATCGCAACAAAAATATCGAGGACAATAATAGCAAGATCCTATCTCTAACAAGGTAAGTACAAAAATATCGAAAAAAATATATCGATTGTAAAAAATATTGTTTTTTAGTAAATATCGTTTTATTTTAATAAAAAAACAATGTAATATTAACAAAATAATACTTATAAATGTAATAAACATAGTTAAAAATATATTATAATATTAAAAATTAATAAATAATGTAATAAAAACTAATAATAATAAAGATATAATACATAGTATATACTTCATTAATAATAACTCTACAATAATTATTTTAATAACATAAATAAATGAAAATATAATAAATTACAAATACATTTATATACATAAAATAATAATATAATTAACAATTAATAACAATGTAAAACTAATTTAAAAAAATAAATACGTTTTGGATAGCGTAGGGGTAAAAATTACTATTCCCACTACAGAGAGTGCGACAGTAGGGAAAGTGTTGGATAGCGTAGGGGTAACAATTACTATTCCCACTCCAGAGAGTGCAACATTAGGGAGAGTGTTGGATAGCGTAGGGGTAAAAATTACTATTCCCACTCCAGAGAGTGCAACAGTAGGGAAAGTGTTGGATAGCGTAGGGGTAAAAATTACTATTCCCACTCCAGAGAGTGCAACAGTAGGGAAAGTGTTGGATAGCGTAGGGGTAACAATTACTATTCCCACTCCAGAGAGTGCAACAGTAGGGAAAGTGTTGGATAGCGTAGGGGTAACAATTACTATTCCAACTCCAGAGAGTGCAACAGTAGGGAAAGTGTTGGATAGCGTAGGGGTAACAATTACTATTCCAACTCCAGAGAGTGCAACAGTAGGGAAAGTGTTGGATACCGTAGGGGTAAAAATTACTATTCCCACTCCAGAGAGTGCAACAGTAGGGAAAGTGTTGGATAGCGTAGGGGTAAAAATTACTATTCCCACTCCAGAGAGTGCAACAGTAGGGAAAGTGTTGGATAGCGTAGAGATAAAATTACTATTCCCACTCCGGAGAGTGCAACAGTAGGGAAAGTGTTGGATAGCGTAGGGGTAACAATTACTATACCCACTCCAGAGAGTGCAACAGTAGGGAAAGTGTTGGATAGCGTAGGGGTAACAATTACTATTCCAATTCCAGAGAGTGCAACAGTAGGGAAAGTGTTGGATAGCGTAGCGGTAAAAGTAACAAACTTGTAAATAAATGTTTTTTTAAATAATAAAAATATTAACTATTAAATAAATATAAACCATTTACAAATACCAATACATAATTATTAAAAACATGATTAGCAAAATATTTTTAACCAAAACAATTATTAAAAAATACCATATAATAATATTTAATTACCAATTAATAATTATTTAACAATTATATATTTAACAAAACAATGAATTAAAGAACATTATTACTTAATTACATTTAAATTACTTCCAACCCTATTCCCCTATAAACCCACAACCCACTACAGAACATAATTATCAATTAATCAATTAATTAAAATGAATTACCAATTACTTAAAAATAATTATCAATTAATAAAATTTAATTTATAATTCTTACTAATTAACAATCAATTTAACATAATTAAATTACTCCCCATCCTATTCCCCTATAAACCCACAACCTGCTACCAAACAGATTTATCAATGAATCAATTAATTAAAATTAATTACCAATTAATTAAAATTAATTACCAATTAATTAAAATTAATTCATAATTCCTACTAATTAATAATTAATTTAACATAATTAAATTACTTCCCACCCTATTCCCCTATAAACCCACAACCCGCAACAGAACAGATTTATCAATTAATCAATTAATTAAAATTAATTACCAATTAATTACAATTATTTACCAATTAATTAAAATTAATTTATAATTCCTACTAATTAAAAATTAATTTAACATAATTAAATTACTTCCCACCCTATTCCCCTATAAACCCACAACCCGCTACAGTACTAAAATACAAAATGTAAATAAATTACATAAAAATAAATTAAAAACATAATAAATACATAATATTATACACAAAAATAATTTAAAATTCGATATTAGTAACATCGAAATTATTAACATCGATATTACTGACATCGATATTTCAAACTTCGATATTACTAATATCGATATTAAATCTATCGATATTACTTACCTTCTATAATATGTCCCTTCGATATTTAAACTTTGATATAATTGTATATCGATATTTAAATATCGATATTTTGTCTGCATACCGGTGGAGTAGACACTCTCCACTGACCCATCATATTTGTGTGCACAGATAAGGTCAGGGAGAGGTTGACTCTCCTTCTCCACTCTCTCATTTGTCACTAGGAGCATGCTCACTTTGGACCTCTCGAAGTGAGGCTCAGCCGGTTAACATGGAGGCCCCTGAGGGGGTTCCTAGGGGTCTGGAGGTCCACCAGGGAGGTGCCCCCCCCCTTTCAATCCTTGATCTCATATGAACCAGTCCAGAAGTCCTGCAGAGCCTTGAGATCTACTGGTTCCATGAGGTATACCTTTTGGCCAGGTTGAAACTCTACCAGTGTGGCCTTCTGGTCATACCAGAGTTTCATCACCTCTTGGCTGGCCTCGAGGTTACTTTTAGCTTGCTTCCAGAAGCAGTGCATCTGGTTCTGGAGGGCCAGCATGTAGTTGACCACATCCTAAGAGGGTTTCCTGGGAGCTTGTTCCCACCCTCCTTGACAAGGCTCAGAGGTCCCCTAACAGGATATCTATAGAGGAGTTCAAAGCGACTGAACCCTACTCCTTTTTGTGGCACCTCCCTGTAGGCAAAGAGAAGGCATGGCAAGAGGACACCCGAGTGATGCCTCTTGAGCTCTCGTAAACTCATAACCATGACTTTCAAGGTCTCTCAATCAGACCATTGGTTTGGGGGTAAAAGAGGGTGGTGAACTTCTAAGTCCTGCCACACTCCTCCCACAGGTGCTTCATGTAAGCGGACATGAAGTTCGTGGGCTATTGGCAGATGAGGGTGTGTGGACTGAGCTGCTAAAGCAGCTGGTTTGCTGCAAACTGTAAAGCCCTGCTAACATCACGGCCAGCCCCCTGATGTCCGAATGGGGGTGATGCATCAGGTACTCAGGCGCTGGGGCTCCATGCTCAGGGTCGTGAAAGCAGCCACATGGGAGGGAGTTTGTGCCCCATCCTATGAGGCTGAGGTTGCTAGTGGGAGGCACATTTGTTAACTAGGGGGGTGGTGCACTAGACTTGAAGGCCCTGATTTTTCCTGAGGCTTGAGTTGCCTGGTCACAGCTACTACACCAGTGGAGAGAACGGTATTGAGCTTAGGAACTGGGGGTGCAGAGATTCAAATCAGCAGTAAGCTAGAGCTGGGGCCACGGAGTCCTGTTGTTGTTCTGTGGTCCCCCGGACTGTTGAGAGGCTATGCAGGAGACCTGCTGAACCGGCCCAGGATGGTGAACTAATCCTGGGCAAAATATTTCAGTGTTTGGGCTTGCTCTGGCCCTCCTGCACCACTGAGATTCGGTTTTTCGCTGGCCCTGTTGCTCCCCCACAAGTGACATTCTGCACTTCACACCCTCCTTGGGCATCCATGATGGATTGAGACACGCCCCTGCCCTTTCCTTCTTCCCTGCCTGCTCTTCCAGGATATGGTGAAAGCTAAGGGACAGGCGCAAACACAGTCCAAAAAGATAGATAAATATGCAGTGACCAAATAATCTATGGGAGAGGCGGGTTCCGCGACTGAGGAGCCCTCCCTCTGAGCAAATATGGCTGCAATCTGTGACCTCAAAAATATGCTGGAACCTAAAATAGATGATGGAACTGTCAATGTTACTCTCTTGAGGGCGATGTTAAGACAATCACAGAGAAGGTCACAGGAGTGGAATCGCAGATTCACCTGCCTCAATGTACGTCCAAAAATCTGTCAAATACTTAACAAAAAAGCACACGGTTAAGGCAGCAAAGATCAAGGCAGAGTGTGTAGGAACAACATCAGAGTGGGGGTGCCAGAAGGGGCAGAGGGACCAAGCATGGATCTCTTCCTGGAAGTCCTAATTATCAATACCCTCCGTCCCAAGCGCTTCTCAAACTTTTTCTCCATTGATCGGGCACACAGGGCACTGATCCCACCGCCTAAGCTGGGGGCTCCCCCATGGACAATTATTGCCTGGATTTTTAATTACCAGGATCATGATGCTATTCTACAGGATGCTCACTCTCACGGAGATCTGGCATACGAAAATGCCACAATGAGATTTTTCCCAGACTTTATCCTACAAGAACAGCATCAGTGCTGCAGCTTTGATGAGGTCTGGTGGGTGCTCAGCACCAAGAACCTCAAGTACATGATACTCTTTCCAGTGTGGCTGCGAGTGGTATTGGAGTGTAAGTCATGGTGCTTCATCACCCCAGCTGAGGTGTGGGACTGGCTCGAGGGCTGGTGTACTCCTGGACGGAGGACCCACGACAAGGTGAGCAGGGGATACCCCACTGGGCAGCAAGGGGACACTCTGCATGTGCACAATTAGGAACAATGAGCTGAAGGAGACATGACCAGGGTTTGACTGCAGACCCAAATGACCCTGTAGGCAGGGACCCCCGACTCATGGGAACTGATAGCAGGGGAGCACAAACTGGTTGAGTGGGTTGGTGGTCGATGAGCCTAGACCACTGCACCTCAGATATAAGCATAATCACCAGAGTGTGAAAGGTGGTTGATCATCAGGATCAGCAAAAGAGATGATCTTGGATGTTTCCTGTAAAGCAGATGCAAGGTAATTTTGATATATTACGTGGTTATTCACAGTACGCACAATCATTTGGTGTCTTGGGGGCGTCGAGAAACCCTTAACATACTCTATGCTAAAGTTTGGGTGACAGCCGTTCTGCCGTTCTGCAAGTAGGCGTTTTCAAGCCTACAGGGTAGGGTGGAGGAGTTTTCTTGGGGAACCCAGTTATGTTTTATTTTAATGCTTCTATATCACTTAAAATGTTTTTGCTCAGCAGAACAGTGGAATGGGACTGGGATTGCTTAGAGGGGAAGGGATGGGTCTTTCATCTGGTCACACATCAGGTAGGACTGCCACACCACAGAACACTACATGGAGGCTCATATCTATGTTGCTTTAAAAGCACCAACATGGTATTTTAATGGCTTAGGCAACAAATTTAATTGCAGCATTATTTTCCTGTATATCCACATGCACTTCCCAGACTTAGTTTCATACAGGAAACTCATCTAAAAGATAACCACTCGAGGGCCCTGAATCAATTTGGTTATTCCCTGGTAGCGTTTGCAGGTTTAATTTCCAACTCCAGTGGTTACGGCATACAGATCACATCCTCAGTCCCCAATACACAAGGCCGAACATGGTGCGATCCAATTGGCAGGTCTGTAGTGCAGACTGGCACGTGGGAGGGCCGTACACTTAACCTATGCTCAGTTTACGTGCCACCATGCCTCCATTTGGAAACCTTCCCAGCACTTGGCGCTGATGTTGGAGAAACCATCTGATATGCTGATACTTGGGGGGGACATGAATGCGCCAATGGACTCAAAGAGTGACAAAATGACGAATACACCAGAGGGTACTGATGCTAGTCATCTCTGTGTCTTTCTAGATGCACTGGGCCTAGTAGATCTCTTTAGATGGCACAACCCCATTGCACAATAGTTTACTCACCTTCCCTCTTGGTGGTGCATGGTAGCCTTTCCCATCTGGACCATATACTCACAAACCACACGCATACCAGTCAGTTTTGTAGTGAGTCACATCTGGCGCATGGTATCTGTGAGCACTCCTCGGTGGAGGTGTTTTTCACGGGTCCCACTACGGACTCTACGACTCACTAGAATAGATCCTTGGCACCTAAAGATAGGAAATTACAAGATACAATACGGGAAGTTGCAGATCAATACTTTCACAAGAATGAGGGGACAGTCAACTTGGCCTGCACCTTGTACGAAGCCTTCAAGGCAGTGCTTCCTGTTCAGGCCCAGGCCCTGATGCGGAGCTTGAGAAAAGAACACACTATTAAGTGTGGGGCACCAGAAAAGGAAATCACCTCACTTGAGACGAAGGTGCTGAAAGTGGGAACGCCAGACCCTGGCCACTTTTGACAAAGAGAGCTGATAGATATGGCAGAAAGTATATCCTGAGCGCACGCGCTGGTCACACAGAGACGCATCTGCGATGCATGTGATAATGCCAGAAAGCTTATAGCTTGGTTTGAAAGGAGAGATGGGGTAGGAACTGGTTGGTAGAGATACTTGACTGGGACATCACACACCACCAGGGAAGCCATAGCAGAAGGCCTTTGCCATGCACACTGAACACACATACTTCTACATGACAATTCAGTCTGGTGATGAGTGTGCTGACCTCCTTAAAGACCTCTCCCTCAAGGTCCTATCTGTCAAAGACAGGGACACACTGGAACAAGAAAGGACGGTAAATGACATGGAAGGGGCAATCTGTGGGTTGCAATGTGGGAAGGTAGCAGGGCCTAACGGACTGCCCATGGTACTTTGCAAGTGCGTGGCAGACAAGGTGGTGAAATATATGCGGCCCATGTTTTAGACAGCAGGGAAGGAGGGCGGCCAGCCGATAGATCAGAGATTGGCTACCACTGTAGTCATTCCTAAAAAAAGGGAAGCCACCAGAGGCTTGCAGCTCCTACAGATCTATATCTCTTTTGAACCTGGAATCCAAGTTCTTAGCAAAGGCATTGGCTAAATAGGCTGAAAACAGTGATAACCACAGTGGCCCACCCTGACCTGTCCAGGTTTTTGCCACATAAGGGTACCAGATTAATCTTGAGGTGACTACATATGACCAAATCTCCTCAAACTGAAGACACTGTTCTGCTCTCATTAAACCCAAGTATGGCCTTCAATAGAATTGACTGGACATATCTGTTTCCTGCCCTTTCCAGGTTGAGATTTGGACCCTGGTACTGTTACTGGATTGGACTCCTGTACCAGGCTATGGTGAGGGTAAACAGGGCTCTGTCCATTCTTTTGCCCTTCACAAGGGGACAAGACAAGGTTGCCCCTTATCCCCAATGAGTTTTTGCCCTGGCCCTTGAGCCATTAGCTGCTTGGATTCATCAGGACCCCCTCTTGAGTGGGATTGGAGGCGGAAGGTACTGGGACGAACGGATCTCCCTTTATGCTGATGATATTCTACTCTATGCTACCCAACCTCGCTTCGCAGTAGATAGAATTCTTCATATTTTTCAGCTTCTTGAGAGATATTCTGGCTATAAGATGAATTGGGTAAGTCCCTTATTGTCCTTCTTGCTGGAGGTAGCCCAGCTCTGTCATCAAGGTGTGTAGCCCCAGTTGTGACAGACGGTTTTCAATATTTGGGCTTTTCTAAGATCCAAAGTGCCGACATGTTTCTGGAAAGGAACATTTGTCCCCAGCTTGAACGCCTCTGCAGTGATGTTGCTCACTGACGGTTGATTCTGGTGTCATTGATGGGATGAGATGTGGTCTTCAAGATGATGTCCCTGCCCTGATTGCTTTATGACCTCCAAAATACCCCTTTCAAGGTGCTGACAGACTTCTTTCGTAAGGTCAACAGCGAACTTTCAAAACTCATATGGGAAGTTCACATATTTCCCTCTGTAAGTTGCACCAAGGAGTGTATGAGGGTGGGCACCAGTCCCAAATGTACATGCCTACTATTGGGCAGCCCAATCGATCATAATCAATGACTGCGTGTTCATGGACATGGAGGAACCGGCATACTGAATAGACTGAGAGGCAACGGGAGCCGCTGCTATCCATCTCTACTTTATACTAAGAAATAGGAGAACTCATTGCCGATCCTTATACAGACGGTGGTGAGGGTGTGGAGAGAGAGCACCAGATTTCTGGGATGGGAGGAAAAACTTATTGACAGGACCCCACTCTGTGACAGCTACTTGCTAGGGGAGGTTGGGAAGCTGAAAGGTTTTCCCAAATGGGGGCTGGTGGGTATCGAACACTTAGGGAACATTTGGAGAGGGGGGCACTGCAGACGTTTGAGGATCTACAGATAGAATATGAGATGGAGAACCAGAACAATACTTGCACTTACGGGGGAGGAGCCAAGCAGCCATCTGAAATGGCCGCATAGTCGCTCAGCTCCGCGAGCCCCTTTGCCCCACACGACTATCCTTCCGTATATCCTGACCCAAAGTGCTCTCCTTTACCTCCGGAGAGGAAGCGAACACCTACCGTCTGCTTCCGGAGCGTCTACGTGCCGCCGACCCTGAGAAATCTCCCCGTCTGCTTTGCGGCCTGTGTGATGGTGGGACCGGGCGTTGATTAGGCGGGGCCTCCGGCCTCGGCCGCAGCATCGACGGCCGTCGAGGGTGGAGCGGTGCCTCGCCGGTGGGGACCGATGTTCTGAATGATCGCTGCCAGCGGTAACGACACGAACTGATCGACATGTACCCTAGTAGGACAAAGTGGCGGCGTGGGATCGGAGGGGGCGATTGACTCCTGCCCCCTCCCCAACGTTTGTTGCCCGGGCATAACCGGAGATCGCTCTGATATAGGTGGGCGACTCCCGGGGCCCGGCGGGACTTTAGCCTTTTGGTGGCTCTCCTTTCTGGACCCTACCCCACAATTTGTTTGTCCTGGAGCTGCATCCTGCGGTGTCCCCACGGTGCGGCCCGCTCCCTGGATCTGTGCAGGGGACCGGCGCCGATCGACTCAAGATGGCGGCTGGCGCCTTTCTTCGCGGCTCACGTCTGGGCCGGGCGGCTGTTGCAGAGATGGGACAGGGATGCCGGCATCGCACGACGGAGTTCACGCCCCGAGATGTGTTGGCTGCCTTGAAGACTTTGCGGGAGACTGTTGATTGCTAAGCCCGAGTTCTGGGTACAGGACTGGACGCCATCGCTGTTTCGCTACCTATGTCGACCACGGTCCTACTTCGGGAGTCGGCCGCTGACCATGCTGCTGCCTTTGTTGGGAAGGTTTTGGTTCCTCGGGGGCTCCTTGGACCGCTTTGAGCCCGGACTTCTTTGCCCGTGCTGGCCGTCTTGATCGCCTGTGTGCCTTTGTCCTCGGGGCACCTGTTTGACTGGCGGATGGGAGTTGAGCGCTGTTTTCCGTCTTGGACTGGCCCCGGGGGTTCGCGGCCATGGCCGGACTGTTTCACTTTCTCCTCCTGGATGCTGTTCTTTTGTGTCAGCTTTTGGAAGTTCATGGGCCCGGCGCTGTGGTTGCCTTATCTTTATTGTCTGTATTTGGGTGGCTTTGAATCATTATGCTTTTTTATGGCCTTGTTCAGTCCGGGCCCGCCTATCCTGTTCGGACCTTCGAGACTGTGCTTCCCATTGCTTATTGATAGAACTTCAGGCAGTATTCTTATCAGACAGGGTCAGGGCTGAGGAGGCCTGTCCTCTTATTGCTTTATTATTGACGGGCGTTGTCGGGGATACCTGTGATTGCTATTTCTTTGTTCCTGTACCCAGGCTCTATTGATCTTCTTTGTGGTATTGATTCCCTTTTTGGGATTTTCGTAGTGTGGGGGTGCAGGGCGGGGCCGAGCGGCGCACTGGGGGTCCTCCTCCATTTCTCTCCTTTTCTTTTTGTTTTCCTTCTTTTCTATCTTTCTATATTTCGGGTTCTATTAGGGCAACAGGCACGCGGCTGGGGGGTAGGCCATGACCTTCTGCGGGTGTGCAGGGTGGGGGGTTGTGGGTGGGGCGTATGTTTGTGTTTGTTACTATGGCCCTTTAGTCTTTCTTTTTTTCAGTTGTCGTCGTTGCCTGTGTTTCTCGCGGTGTGTATGGCGCTGAAGGGTGGGTTTGGAATTGTTGTATGCTGGGGCTGTGCCTTTGCTTCTCCTGTTATGTATATTTTGTCCCCGGGGGCCCCCCTCATCGTATATACACTGTTTCATCTATCCTGATTTACGCACTATCGTGGGAATGCGTGTGACTGCGTGACGCTTCTTTTTGCTCCTTATTAGTAAAATGAACCCTTCATATCCTTACTCGAGCTGCTGTGCCGCATCCGAATTCTATGCTGTATTATCCTGTGCTTTGAATTGTTGCCACAATGCTTATCGCTCGCAATGTTTTGACTTTACTAGCGGCCGGCTGAGATGGTTGTAGGCCCATCTCTATACTCTGATTTGCTACGAATAAAGGTTCGAAAAATAAAAATAAAAAAAATAAAATACTTGCACTTACAGCTAGGTCACGCAATGCGGTGTCATGTATTGGAGGGGAAATAACTGCCGTAGTCGATCCTGTTGGAGGATAGGCTGCTTCTGGACTCTATGCCGGACAAAGTGATCTCTCTGACTCATAGAAAATTAATGACCAATTCCCCAGACCCCTTGCAGTCCCTGTAAGAGGCATGGAAGGAAGACGTAGGACTTATCGAGGATGACAACAGGGTGGAGGCACTACAGAGTCCTAGGGAGGTTACGATTTGTACACCCTTTCGGCTATTACAATTGTGGATATTCCACAGATCATGCTGCTCTGGATCACTTTTACACCACCTGTGATGATGTGACACTGCCATGTGCGGGAGGGGATTTGGATGATGGGTTCCTTCTTTCACATCCTTTGGGACTTCCCCAAGATCCAGCAATACTGGAAGGCAGTGATCCCTGGTATGGCCCAGGTCACCGGCCTCACTCTTTCATTAGAGGCCAGGAGGCATGTACTATATATAACGAGCGATAAAGTATGACCCAAATACGAGAAGATCTGGCTTTGAGTATGAAGCCTTGCAGCAGATGGGGCAGATTGTTAACTATTTTCAAAGTTGTGAACACTGAAATGCCGTTAGACATTTTACTAGACCAATGAGGTGCCTGGTGCTGAAAAATCATGAAACTGGACATATATGTCTACGAATTTGGATGGAGAGCTGTAGCAAATAGCATACATGAGTTTTCCAAGTTAGCCACAAGGACTCAGAACCCCAATGGAATATGCCAATTATAAAAGGAAACAATCAGCCTGACTGTCATTTCAGTGTCAACAAATTCAGAATGTAACATTTTGTGTCAGTGTGTAGGACAAACAAAACTACATTTAAGCGCCACTGAACTTTAATATGTTTTTATTTTTTTTACTTTGATGAATAACCATCTACACCGGATGGTGTATAGTCACTATGTCCGATTATGACTGTGTTCTTTGCATGCAATATAACCAGGTACAAATATTCATGACTTCCGTTAGCCTGACAGAGATTTCCAAATAGTCTAAATTCTCCTAATTCTGAGGTGCAGGCTAAGTCACTGTCAGCACTTAGTGGGCATACTTTGTTAAAATGGTGGACTTTGTTGAACTTATGGCTACTTGCACAGCTTCAGTCAGGAATCATTGGTTACTGTCAAAGTAAAGCCAGAGAACTTTGTTCAACTCATCAAGTTTTCTTGTTGTAATGCAAACATACCATTTCTGGTACTTGTTCACACTTTGTCATCCAGGTTCTCTCTGAGCTTTGTAGGCATCTACTTAGGCCTTGATCCCAGCCACAGCATGCATCGTTGAGAGTATTAGCTTTATGGAGAGATGGACATTTTTCTCATCAGGTACCCTTACAATATTGTCAAGAATTTCCTTTAGGAGGTTAATAACAGCCTTCAGCACACACCCATGCCCTACGCAAAATTTGGTCCATGGAAACGACCTTGCCCACTCAATGGGAGAGCAGAAGCTCATGGATATTAATTGAGCCTTTAGAAGCCAGAAGAAGAAAAAGAAATACACACCTCGAATAGCAGACTTAACATCACCGAAACAACTCTGCTTCACACAAAAGCTTATCAGAGAGGTCAAGGCTACGTACTACATATGCGCCGTCAACACTGACCACATCAAAAGCAAAATAGTTTTTAAAGAATTAAACATTGGATTAACCCTAGAACTATACCCATGCTAACCCAGTCATACCAGACATTCTAAGCCATTAACCACTTCTTCAAGGACAAGGTAAACAGGATTCTACAGCACATTGGATGCGCATCCTCACCAGCCCAATGCATGCCCAACATGCAATCTGACAATTAAAAGGGGTCTATGTTCCATGTCTCCTTCACAAAAGATGTAAGAAATATAATTTAGCCCATAACGGCCATCTCTTCCAGCATCAATGAGAAAGGCAAAACAATGCCAAGAAGACTGGTCAAATCTTTCGACTTCTCCAAAAAACAAACTTATTTTAAGATGATTTCAACTAAATATTACCCAATTTTGCACCTGTAATTCCTCAGAAAGAACAATGCGAAGGCCATTTTCAACCAGAATCATATTTCAATCAATGCCCTTCTAAGAACCGCCAATTGGCATCAGACCCCTTTGCAGCACTGTGACAGCAATCATCCAAAGGAGTTGCTGATAATCTCAACGTTGCTGGCAATGGTGACCAGTGGCTGCTTTCCTGCTTGATTTACCTGCAGCCTTTAATACTGTTGACCACCAACACCTGCTCAACAAACTGGCACTCCAAATGTGATTTAACTGTCCCCTAAAGATCCATCCTCTCAATGATGATCTTCAAATTTTACCTCGAACAGTTATGACTATACAGACTGACATAAACATTAGCATCTTTCATTGTATACATGACACCCATCTCCACCTGACAGTCACTTCTAGCAATAAAGCAACACAGATAGGCTTAACTTAAATAATTTAAAATTACCAAAACACTTAAAAGGTTGATAACACAACATATTTAAAATTCCATTCTAATGATTAGAATAGATAATGATTCAATTAACAAAATAACACTAAAAGACAGAAATCCAATAAACGGTACAGAAGATACGATGTTTAAAGTTTTAAATAGAAATAGCAATAGAAAGTAAAGTGCTAATGATAGTCAATGCTTGTGGTAGACTGGGATTACGGTGCACTTTCAGGCCAACCACGATGGAGGCTGCTTGCAACTTGTTGTCTCTCTGTAGTCACAGAGGAGGTCAGTCAACTGACCCTTGTAGTCCATTTCTTTGTCCTGGTTACAAGGACAGCAAGTTCTATCCTTGAGCGATCCTCCTTGATCACAGACAGCAGGTCAAGAAAGTGTTCTGTCCAGGTGCCTTGAAGAGCCATATGAATTGTAGAAACTATTTAAACCAATGGGGTAAAAACTCCTGGGGGCAACCCTACCCACTTTTTCAGTAGTTCTCATTTATCATACTGCATGCAGGCCCAAAATCCATGTGTCAGGAAGTTTTTAAGACAATGAAAGTCTTTGGTCACACTAAACTTGGGATCTGATTGTTCTGGGTGTGTCGGGAGTGCACTATGATTGTCGCTTTTGTCCTCCAACATCTAACACTAAAATCTACTTTTGGAACAGGAACTGTGCCCAGAACAAACCCAGAGACGAAAGCAGGGTATTTTGGCAACCAGATGTTGGATACACAAGAATTGTCCTGGCACCCTGTTTGCTCCCTTTCTAGTGCATCAAAGTGTAACATGTGGCTCAACAGACTTGTCAGGCAGGAATTGACACTGGGGTGTGACAGGTTGCACTGCAGGTTTTCCAATACTGCAGTCAGACTACATAGAGTAGGCCTAAAACACTACAATTATAGTGGATGGCACTGCACTGCACTGCTACTACAGTGGATGGCATAAAAGGTTCTGCGGTCCACCAGTGACGTTTAACCTGAAGGTCCTGGGTGCACTTTCTATGTCATATGCTAGAGACTTACGGGCAAGTTATTCAGGCCAATGAGGAATACGCCAATTTCACCATGCTTAAAGGGGTAGAACAGGCATGTTATACCTGTTTAGTAGGGATCAAATGCATAGTGTAATAAAGCCAGCAAAAATAGTGTTCAGAAAAAGGTGAAAAATCCGGGGTGACCACACAGTAAAGGTAGATTTAGTAAAATCACAAATAAACATAATTGTTGGAAAAAAGGATGTTACATTGGGTCTCTAACTGACCGACATATGTTGCATAAGAGTTCATGGATTTTCCAGACATTTGACATAATCCACATTGTACTGTCAGTCGATACCACTGAATGAAACATCTTATCAAGTTTGCTTACCTTTTGTCTGCTTTTCAAAGAATGGATATTGCGATCCAAGTTCAAGAGTAAACTTCATAGATATACAATACAGTGTTAGCTGTTAGTACCATGAAGATCATACACGGGTATCTCTACTTCTTATCCCAGCATGTACCACTGTTGGGGGGTCAAGTATGCCAGAAAACACAGGGCCATGGAAGAACTTTTACAACAAGAGAGGGAGAGTCTGTAGGTCACCTGGTATCTCAAATACACTAACAGTGATAGAGAATGTTGTAAGAAGTTAACTGAGAGCCTCGATACCAACACAGTTTGAACATTTGTGTAAGGAAGTGTAGTCCCTTTGCTGTTGCACACTATCAGGTTTCTACATATTTTCAAATGCTGTCAACTTATCATCATCATCATCAGAATCTTTATTTCGGCCGAAGTAGCCATAAAAGCAAACAAACATAAATACAATACAACAACAGAAAAGTACATTTCATTACATGAATTAAAACTACAGTTTATAAAAACATAGAGCCAGCTTCTTTTTACATGTCATCCTGGGAGACAATAAAATTAATCCGTTAAAAGATCGAGATCAATAAAAAGTAATTATATGTGATGATGATTATGGAATTGTACGTTTAATCTACAGGTCTGGTTAGCAGACTTCTTCTCTTCAACCAGAAGACTTCCAAGTATTTTGCTACCGCACTCACTATCATGGGAGAAAGGTCGGTTTTCAGAACCCTGTATGCCATTATTACATTGACCAACTGAAATCTGAAACTGTTGGCTTCACTTTGTTAAGCTACTGGTCCAGTAGATTTGTGTTTATTTTACTGTCCTTGATGAGTATGATAATTCAGAGGCCCAAACATAAGAAGACCATTGGAACGTTAACAAAAATAGTGATACTTTGTGATAGTCTTACTTAATAATGGTCTTTATTGGAAAAAATACCCCTTGCAACAAATGATCTTGTAGATTTGTTTCCTATCTCAGTGATCCCATACCTGGTAAACTGCTTGAGACAGAAGTAACTCCACAGTTTCAAATTTTTACTGAGACTAATGTCATATTCAATAATTTCCAACAGGGTTTTAGGCACATAATCTTCACAAAAGTAGTTGTAACAATGTTTTTTGATGATTTATGAAATACAGATGGTTTATGAAATACAATACACAGGTGTCAGCGTTCTGATTATTCTAGATGTGTCAGCAGTTATCATCATGGTCCACCAGAGCAAATAGAGGCTAACAAATAATGTAATATGATGGACACCACTGAACTGCATCAGATCATTTATTGAGGTTCGAACACAATCCATCCAAGTTGGTATTTACATTTCTAAAAACGGCCTTTACTGGTCACTGTGATGCTGTCAACCATCTACGAAAAGCTACAGGCCAATAGTTGAATATACTCATACTTAGAAACTCACATGTTCATTTGTGCTGATTAGGGGTGGGCGTAACTGGTGTAATTCTCTCTAGCGTAATTACTCATAATTACCAAAAAAATAACTTGTAATTATGCTTAAATGTGTGAGAGGTGTAATCCAGCATTTACTGCTTTTTATTTAGAGCAAAATACACCCTTGCATCCATAATGGGCAAGAGGATGATTTTGCTCCAAGAAAATAGCACCATGTGCTACAGGATAGGAACAGCAGTAGCAAGCAGCCTCTCACACACTCTTTGTTTATTATTCCTGTGCTTCTGTGGTAGGACTTGTTCTGCAAACCACTCTTAATTACTCACAAGAGTAATGCGTAATTACTAAAATTACTCCAGTTACTCTGTCATAATTAAAATTTCACCCAGGCCTAGTCCCTGCTGCCAGCAGGATTACTTAGACATGAGTAACAGGAAAAATGCGCAGAAATCCCAGAATGAACTAAGAAATGATGTGGTCTCTCACACTGATCATGATGCTACACTTAGACAGCTGATAATCAGTACAAGAGTCAAGAACAAAATAGTTATTTAATCATCCAGGAAAGTCGAAGCTAGCTAGGAGAGTAGAAGGCAACCCAATGCATGGTTCTTGTTAGAGCCTGCCTTGTGGATAGCTGAACTATGCCAAGTCATAGAAGTAAAGCAAAACCCTGATTTAGTAATGCTCTGCACTATGTTTGCTTCACAAAAGTGGCACAAACTCAGCATAAAGTGATGGGGTAGAATTTGCTATCTGAAGCAAACCAGGATTTGAATCGGAAAGTTCACCAAAATAATGCAAAGTTGTGCTGTGGGCTACTTTGCATCCAGGGGCAGTTCTCTGGGTGGTACATGGGCATTCTCCAACAACCACCCATGGGTTTTGATACAAAACTCTATCTACTAATTTTTATACAGTGGCACAGTGCGTGTGTGTGTGGGGGGGGGGGGGGGTTGCCCTGAGTGCAAAATCCTTAGGGGCCTCAAAATTTGAATAGGAAAAAAATCATACTACAAATTCTTTCTTTTTAAAACTTTGTGCCAGGAAGTGCTAACAGCCCATGGGTTAGGGGGCGCAATACTTGCCTTGCCCCTGTGCTGGCAACCTATGCTACACCTCTGTGCTCATAGACAGGAATTTGTGCCTAAACTCATGCCTCTGTGAGGCAGGAGTAGTAAGGACAAATATTTTCATTTCTCCTTATATTCCCAACTTTGCATGTGTATAGCACACATGCAAGGTGAAGGGAAATCTTAAAGGTTAGTTTTTGAACTGGAATGGCCTCCTTCCAGTGCAAAACCTATGCTTTAGACATCTCACACATCCTTGCACTGTACAGCAAAGGCATTTGTGTTGGCCTGGCAGACAAAGGTGCAACAGCATCTGGGGAGAGTAATAATAGGCCAAATCTTAGTAGATGTGGCACATTTTACCGCGCACCCTTTGACGCAAGGCAGGGCCACAACTTTGGCTACTTTACTGCTTTGCATCAAACATTAGCAAATCTAATCTAGGCCTATGACTATAAAATCTGCAACAGAGTAAACATCCAGCTTATTGTCTCTAGCACGTTATACATTATATTGGCCCTATTCGGCGCACAGAGCTAGACCACATAAATCTGTGACTTCAATTGCACTTTTCCTAAAATAATAAATACCCTTTGATTCTCCCATTCTTGTCCCTTTATATTTCCTCTCCCATCATTCCCATAAACTACATGGGCCCATTGTCGCTGTTGTCCACCATTTCACGGATGAAGTGTCTTTCTTCAGCAGATGTTCTACCTACAACACAGAGCAGCCAGTATGTCACTGTTTCCCATATTAAAGGTGATGCACTGGTGGCGCAAGAGGCTTGTACATAAGCCCCATAGTGTCGTGTGCCCTTAAAAAAAATTCACGTTTCTCGGTTATTTAATTTTTCACCTCATTCAACAGGGAAAACGAGTAGTAGTCTCCATTTCTGTACTTTTATACGGGATAACATATTTGTATCAACATTTTGTTTAGAATGTGATAGTTGTATTTCATCAAGCAATAGAAATAAAATGAGACTATAATTATATCCAATTGCAATTGACAGTAACTGATTAAATAAGATGTGAGCGCATGAATGTAAAAAGCAGATTTCCTTGTAAAACTTAAATGCGAAATTGTTCTTAAGTAAGTTATGTGAGCTTCATTAAAAAGCTATCAGTTTACTCCTTTGGCAGAGGGAGTTCGTTAGTGCAGGAAACAAATGATGTCTGAAGGGACCTTCCGAACAAGGACCACCATTTGTAGAAGATTGCATGTTTTTGTTCGTCAGCAGTGCTGTATGGCCGAGTTTAAAATATTTCCTCTGCATCGCATAAAATGGCCGCCCCGGTGTCCGCTAACACTGTTTATCAGTAATGGGGGGACAGTAATAAATGAAATGCGAAAGGAGCAGGGCCACCCTTGTGACAGGACGAACGCGCAGTGTCAGAAAAGTCATGATGTTCAATTCATATCGCTCCCGCTGGCTGAGTAGTGGTGTGAACATTTTCTATAAGAGAGGCTCTAATTCACAGGAAAGCTGGTTCGAAGATTAAATAATAGCTTCACGCGGCGGACTTAACGCGATCAATAAAGTTTAGAATCGCCGTCCGAGGCTGAAAATAATCTCAATGATGTATTCTGCTCGGCTGGTTAGCCTTTCATCTTGTTAGACTTGCTTGAGCTAAAAGGATGTGCTCCTTGTCCTATATGGTGTGACTTCATTTTGATGCATTTAAAGATTGCACAGCGCTGGTGCTTACTTGAAGTTCATCAATATCATCCACGTCAATTGGAGAGTTTTGAAAAGCAAATATTTCCAAGCAGTAATCCCCCTGTTGTAAAACACTTGAGATGTCCTATTAAATAGAATTCTTCACACTTTACCCTTAACATACATGTTTTGAAAAAAAACACTTTAAATTACGCAGCCCGAGTTCTGGTTTCAGCTTCCACATTCGATCAAATTCACCCCAATTGGTCTTGACATCTCTAAACCTAAAACTGTAAACCAGGATGTGCCTCAGGGTTCACTTATTACCCCTTTTCTCTTTATTATTATTTTTTATTTTACAACTTTTAGAATGACTGCTTCATTAATTCATTAGATTGTATTTATATACTCGTGGTTCTGAGGTTCTTGAACTGGTCCGCGTTGGATGGGTAACTTTTTTTTCAAATTAAATCAGTCCAAAGGGGAAGTTATGTCAACATCTAACTAGTACAACAGATGGGACTATTGCCTTTCACCAGATCCCTAAATGTTTGTCCGTAGAACCTCCAAGATGCTTAGAAACCTTGGAACATTAATGATCGCTGACCTGCCATTGACTCACACGGTGGCTATGGATTCCAAGGACGCTTTCTTTCATCTGAGAATTCTTAGAAGGGTGCACTTTTCTGTCTTTTTCACAGAAAGTAGTACATTCTTTCATGGGCGTCCGCAGACATTTTTCGAGGGGGGGGCAAAATGTTACTTCATCACCATCCTCCGACATGATTGAGCACAAGTAATAAATAAATAAATAATCTAAAAAGACAAAAGCGTAAATAAACAAAGAAATCCATGGGAGGGGCGGGGGAGAGAAAAATCTCGTGAGGCGCCACAGCAAAAGACCTGGTAACTACAATGAAACAGAGGAAAAAACAAAAAATGGCCGGAAAAATAAATCTGAATCAGATCGATGTGGTTCTGGAGATCCACATCAGCAAACCTTTCATTAATGATACAGTGGACGATTGTGTCAAATTCAAGAGCTAGTAGGATCAGCCTCGCTAAGCCACATTGTATAGAACAATATTAATGAAGCAACTCATTAAGTACCAAAGCCATGACTGATTCCATCTATCTACTTGGACAGAGGAATGTCCTCTTTAGAGTCTGTGGAAAAGCAGGAGAGGGAGATCTCAGTGCAGAAGTAAAGGCCAGGTGCAGGAAAACTGAAATGAGGAAAGCAGGGGACTGATAAATGGGTAGGTTTTAGGTGTACTCTGCAAGTCATTGAACACCGACGTGGCAAGGCTACATTTCCTCTAATGCACACCTCTTTAGAACAGAGGAAGAGACCAAAAGGCAAATAGGGATGGGCAGATTGGAGTTCATGGGTTTGGTGAGAAGGAGTTCCGACAGACTTGGGAGTTACATTCAGCTAGGAGTTGGGAGGCAAGAAAATGGAGGACAAGCTTGATGCCATATTTTACGTAATTCAGGGGCCTTGCCCATTCTAGAGAAGAAACTGTGTTTTGAGGTCACTTAATAAAAAGGATGATGTGATGAGAATAAAAAATTACTGTAGATGGAGAGGGGAGGGAGGTTATGAGGCAGCCCCAGCTCTTTCTGGTGTTGCTAAAGCTAGGACACAGATGCCCAGGTCTAACAGATACATTTAGGAGAAAAATAATCTGTTAAAGAGACAGGGGCGGAAGCAGTACATCATATCAAGTAAGACTAGCAGGGGATTGATGAGGGATGACCAAATGGTGGAGATGGACGAATACAGTTGCTTCTAGTTTTAAGAAAAAGGAGGTGGGGTAGCAGGTCAAGTTAACACTCTACCTCTTAATTTGCCTAGAGGGTCCGGGTCAGACATAATATAACCTGGAATCACTGAGATATGGCAGTGCTGGCCTGCTACCGGTAAGTTTGAGAAAGGACTAAAAGATCAGTGTGAAGAAGGTGTCTGGTAGGCCTAAGAGGAGACCAATATGCCAATGCAAAGTGGACAGGGCCTAGAACCCAAAGAACTAGGTAAAGTGGTGAGAGAGATAGCCGAGAGTCAAATACAGGCTAGGTTATTGCATAGTAGATGGTAATGATATGATGTATTAGTTTTTCATTGACCATTTTATTAGTTTATAAACTAAAGGGCTGGGGAATTATTTTTAGTTTTTTTCTTGTATCAATAATAACATGAACTTTATTCAACTTTAAAGTGTGCTTGTGCTGATTTCATTGCTGCTTTTCTTCCTTCAATGACAAGCCAATTAGTTTGATCCCAAAGATATAATTCTGCAGTTGCTAGCCCAAGAGAAGTGGCTTCTAATATGCACACCCCATGTTGACACCATTGCATACACACAGATGTATAGTCTCCACACCCATTCCTGCCTAAAGAGCTGCATTTCACACCGACAATGCCTCAATCAATGGAGCTTGAGGTTAAATTTTGGTCAAAATACTGACACCTCACACAGATCCCAACAGAAACATAGCGCTTTGCAGCCACTTCTTCAAAAGAACTGCATCTCTCAAATACACCAAGTAAGAGTTCTTCCTTTCTGAGACACTGCCTGTTGGTGCTACATAATTAAGGTGACAATATGACTGCAAGTAATGGGGACAATTACTTTTCCAGACCTGGGTTTTGCTTTTACATTATTAGCGAGTGTGTTCGACCAATTGGTTGAAATTAAATTAACCTAGACCACAGCTCCCAGAATGCACTGGTATGGCAAATCAAAGCTGGAAAAGTTGTGCCCTGGTGAGAGTCATCTGGTCACCCTGTACATATAACTGATACTGCCCCGAAAAATGTATATTCGCAGACAGTGCCCAACCACCACAATGTCACCAAAGCTCTGCAGTTCACCCAAACAAAGACCCACATAAAGGGTGAGCCTCATACCAATACTTATTTCTTCCAAACAACATTAATATCGACCCCGCCAAAAAGGTAAAATAACAATGCCACGGCATGGGGTACTTAATACCAACACAGTACTCCCAGATACATAGCCCTCACAAGTGGCTTTAGCTGCAACTCGCTGAAGAGGCCCTCCTCAGAAATAACCCCCAAAGCACACACAGAAAAGAGCAAAACCCCACAAATATGCCACCACAACGAGCTGTCAATTAAGTCATTCTATACTGCCTGCCTCCCCCTCCCCTCAATGCAAACCAACAATCCTATTTCTGTTCATGAAACACTCACCGGAGGTACTAAACCAACTTCTAGGCGGAGTTGCATCACAAACACACAATGCGCCTCCTCTCAAGTTTAGAACAAGGAAACAACCTCTGATCAAACCTATATTAGTTTGTCAATGACACTCTATGTACATTGTTTTGAAGAAGGATGCTAAATATCTGACAGAGACATATAAATTATTCAAAAAATATTCTTTTTATTTGTCATTATTTTTCTTTTTGTTTTGTTTTTCTTATAGTGAGTACATTTCACTTTTAGTGTATACAAAATTCACTCTTTCTGTGAATCACATTAAACAACTTTTTAGAAAAAGGATAAAGAACCCCAAAAGCTAAACGATACAATCATACCACTTGTTCCAACATAAATACTGTGACATTCATTACCCACTCTAGAATTCTCTAAACATATCATACAAAAGACATTGAACATACAAGGTAAAAGAATCTTGTCTTGGGGGTCCCCTATAAGTTGCTGCTTGAGAAGAATCATAGGATTTGTACATTATTACAGCTGATACATTTTCTACAGATTTTTACTTCCTGATTATTGATTTTAGACAGAACTATTTTCTATGAGGGGATCCTATAAGCGTACGGCCAACGTACGTTTCGGTGATAGATGGTATTTGATTCACCTTCTTCAGGGCCAGAAACAAACTAGACATAAGACATACTATAACATTTATACAGTTTTAAAATCAGGGGTTCTTGAATATCTATGTTTCAAGAAGTAGCGGTCGTGTTCCAGGTATTAGTAGTGGTTAATAGCTCTAATCATTTGCGTATTTCTGTATTCCTAGGCGAACTGAGAAACAGTAGTTTTCCAGCTCTTTAGTCCGGACGTATTCTAAATTGAGAAAGATTTTCCTATTGGTAGACCTGTTGTATTAGCCGCCTGAGTAAAGATTCAAACAGGATTAAACAGGATTGGGTTGCACATCTTCTCCAAGCGTGCTGCTGTGTCTGTCTCGTTGTGTTACATTTGTAGGCGTCGACGTTACGTGCGGCTGTCCGTCTCAGGGGGTCCTCCGGTTAGTTAACCGCTCTCAAGTTTTGCATAACCAACTGAAAGCCTTACCCCTTATACATAGTATAGCATTCATCTATGTACCAGTATTTCACACAGCCCGAGATGTACTTTAACAAAAATCTGCATCTTCTCCAACTAAATAAACGATTTATCATATCGACCATTTGAGGATACCAATCATAAGCAAAACATGCCGTAATCTGACTGCTAATTTAAACAAAATTTTGTATCTAAAAGGTGTAAACCAACTCCAAAAAGCAAGAACGTCAATGTCCATTGCTTAAATCCTTACAAAACATAAGGAGTATGGTTTTAAAAGACCATATTCATGAAAATAAAGCTGCAGTACACATTCTATAAACTAATATAAGGAAAACAGTTGATAAGGATCTCTCTAGTTCTGCCACTCTTACATTGCTCTTTTCCCTAATACCTCCATGCTCTACTCTTTACCTCTCATCTTCCCACCTTTACTCTCATATTTGCTTGCTGATTCTGCCCCTCTTACATTCACATCTCTCTTCCCTGCCCTACTCTTCACCTCTCAAGTCTCCACCCAGTCTCTCTACCTCCCTGATCTAATCTTCATCTCTAATCTCCCACCAAGCCTTTAACATTCTGTTGCTGGTTCTGCACATCTTACATCCACCTTCTCCTCCTTTTTCCATCTACCTCCAACCTCTTAATATCTCTTTGTGGTTCTTCTCTCTTCCATCCACTTCTCTCTCTTACCACTCTGCCTATGTGCTCTTGCTGGTTATGTCTCTCTTATAGCCATGACTCCTATCTATGCACTACCTTCACTGCTCATCTCTCCCCCAGCCTTATAACTTTTTTTCACTGGCTCTGCCCCATTTACATCTTCTCTACATTTTCATCCTCCTGAACACTATTAGTTTTTCACTGATTTTGTCATTTACAGCAACTATTTCCATTCATCCTCTACTCTTATTCTCGTCTTATTTTCTGGATTCTGCCCTTTAACATCAAACTCTCTGCTATCCCAACTTTGTTGCTTCTCGTTCTCATTATGTTGGTTTTCTATCAACCTTTATCTTCCATGCTGTATGCCTCGTCTCTCCCTCTGCCTCGTACCTTTCTCACTGATTCTGGCCTTCTGCATCCACCTCTCACCATTCCCTCTCTCTTCTCTGTGTAAGGTTTCTTGATTGTTCCGCCTCTTACATCTACATGTCCCATGCATGTACTGCCATTCACTTCTCATTTCTTCCTCCAGCCACCTAGTGTGTTTTGGTGGTCTGCCCCCTTTACACCCACCACTTCTCTTATACCTCCCTACCTCTTACCTTGTCTCACTCTTTCTGCCTCTTATATCCGCGTCTCCCTTTCAAGCTCGACACTTCACTTTAACTCTACTACTGTCTCTTTCCTTTCTCGCTAATTCTGCCTCTATTACACTCACCTCTTACCTACCTACTGAACCTTTCACCTCTCATCTCGTCACAGCCTCTAACGTTCTCTCGCTGGTTCTACCTCTCAATATTCTACCTCTCCCCTGCCTCTTACCTGCTCTTGGTTGTCCTGCCCTCTCACATCCAACACTCACTATACCCTCTCCATGACACTTAAGTTCTCCTGATGGCTCTGCTTCTCTTATATCTACCTCTCCTATCCAAGCACTTCCTTTCACCTTTGATCTTTCTCTCCAGCCTTAACTTTGTTCAATGGTTCTGCCCCCTTTATGTCCACCTCTACCTTCCATGCTAAACTCTTCATGTTTTATTTCCTCTCACCTCTAGTTAATTTCTGCCTCTTTCTGTTGTTGTGTTATGTCTCTGCAAATTTTCCAATAGCGCCATGAAGCCTACGGGCGTACGTGCGCTCAATAAATTTTATTTAACATAACATAACATAACATACCCTCAATTCACTGTTTCTGTCCCTCAAGCTTCCACCTCTGCTCTACATGCACTGCTATTTACCACCGTTCTCCCCGGCTTCTTACCTTGCTTCACCTCTTGTACCAGGATGCAATACAGGCCCCTGCCGCACAGATGGGCCCACGACACTTCAGGAGGCCTCCAACCCATCACAGGGCTCCCTTTCAGCCCATGACCAATGAATATCTGTGAGATGTGGGAGACTCAGGGGCCCATTATCACATTCTGCTGAGAGGGACCCCATCATTTTGGGTTACACCACTGCTCTTGTTTTATTTACTGCATTCTCTCCCCTTCCATCCTCCCACTCTCCCGAAGCCTGTTACATTTCTCTTTTGCATGCTATTCCTTTTACCTAACCAAGAGTCTTCCCTTCTCTCATTGATTCTGCCATTACATACACATCACTCCTTCGCCATCTCCCTTTTCTTAAGCGTCTTGTTCTATATAGTTGTTTTGCCACTTATGTTCAGATCTCACCTCCGCTGCTCTTTCATCTCCCCACCTATTACCTTCTTTTGTTTGTCTAGCCCATTTCAGATGTGCCTTCCCCTCGATACTTCTATTAAAAGCAAAAGTGGACACCAGACCACCTTAGAGGTACCCGGGAACATGGGAATTCATTATTTCAGATATGAACAAACATGATGCCGGGAAGTAGTGCAACCTTTTCAGATGTATAAAACAAGTAATGGAGAGTGGCTTGAGGGGTTATATTTTAGTATCTTGGAGGGTTTGTTCCACTCCTCTCAGGGTGGTAAGAATGGATGTGGGGTCACCACTCCCAACCTCCTAGCAACTGAATGTTATCATCTCCACTATTCTTTTATGGCCCAATTTTTCATTATTCCTTTTTTATGTAAATTAAATAAAAATTAAAAAAAACACCAAGTGCTTATATTCAACTGATGTTACTATTTATGTTTAACTCTATTTATGTTTCTTTTGGATGCACATGCTTGTTAGGAAAAAAATAAGAAAACAGTTGCAAAAAAAAGAAAAGAATAGCCTCTCTCTCCATTTTCTGTTCTTCTCCTTTTCTCTTAATTGAAACTGAGCAGCGCCGATTGTGACACTAAGGTGACTTGGTTTTTTTGTTGTGAGCCCTGCAGGGTGCTCTGCCTTTCATTCATGCAGGAGCAGGGCTCACTTCACACCTAAGGCCATTTCATGCATCTGCAATTATCATGCAGATGCAGCGATTAGGATAAGAGAGAGTTGCCAGCAAAGAAAGCCGATCACGGACACAACACCAGCCCTGCCCAATCTGCCAAAGCTGAAAAGAATCAGTGGGTCATATTACCCTTTCAGCCCATGGCAGCATGGCCCAGGCGAGCTGGGCCAGCCTCGGGCCTTGCAGCTGCACCTCGACTGAACACCCTAAGGGAGCACGCTGCCCACGTGTAACTTGTTCAAATGCACATTTTCAAAAGGATGATGGCCTCGTGGGGGGCCCGACGTAGTTCGAAGGCCGTGGGGCCCTGGGCAGATGCCCACACTGCTCATGCCTAGCGCCGGCCTTGACCACAGACCGTGCACGGGTGTCACCAGAAGTGATGTTTCTTCATTGGCACAGGTTTGACAGCTCGCCCTCTACTGCCCCCTGTCCACCGCCACTGTCACCTCGTACCATGCTTGAAGATGGGTTGTGGTTATTTTAACCACCTGTACGGCCTGCACCGGACGGACTTGCGATCCAGGGGGGGCGCCCCTCCTTGCCCACCCCTGCGGACGCCCATGCATTCTTTTATTAGCTGCAGATAGGCTTTGAAAATGTGATCTATCTGGATTTACTAAAAAAGATTCCTGTTGGACTGCAAGCATCCAGTGTTCCACCAGGAGGACCATGCTAGATCTTAAGCACTTTTACCTTATTTCTAGTGCACTCTGACATGATTCAGTTGCTGCATGCTCATCAAACAGTGCATTTCAAGGCAGCCTCAATTGTGCTTAAAACCTGCTATGCACTGGCACCTAAGTTCGTTATTGGAAAATTCAATACATATCCTCCTGTTGCATCCATATGTTTGGTAACAAACCTCTTGTAGCCTGTCCAAAAAGTCAATAGATAACAAAAATATTAGAAAATAAATGCCATTCATAAAAATGTCACCTTCCTATACTTGACTAATTTAAACACAAATATCAAGAACCAAAATACGGCTGTTAAAATTATTCTTTTTCAAAAATATCGATAACGAAATAATCAGAAACAAAAATATTGTTACCTTTAAATCAACATACAATTAGTCAAAAATAGCACCTGATACAATATCTACAACATTAACATCACCAAAATAAACACATTGTGGGGTCGATTCCGATTCGGGAAACGAATCCGTAGGACGATTCGTATTAGTAGCCGTTTCCGTACGAATCGTACGTATCCATCCGAATCGCGTAGTTTGATCCGTTCCGAGAAAATACTTCCGAATCATTGCGAACCATACGTCATCGAACTGCACAGTGAACCGTACGATTCGTAAAAATGCCATACGACCCGCCAAGTACGATCCGGACCGGGGAATGAGTACGCAATTCGTACGGTAAACATCCCGTATAAGCAATTCGTACGGAGGGCAACACTATCACATACGCACCATACCCCTAAAACCAAGGGGCGTAATCACGGGGTGTACGCACAGGTTTTACATGTGGTGTTGATTTAAGGTAGCACTTAGGGGTGTATTGTTGGTATGATTGACGTATTTTTGTTTAGCGGTCCAAAACAATGGATTCTTTTTAACATATGTCATGGGCAGAAAGGTAATTAGGATTTTGTATATGCTTTCTTTTTTCAGATAAACCCAGGGTATAGAGAACACAGACTGATAAATCTGGCGGGTCCTGATGAAGGTGCTTTCTATTGCAGTTACCTTCCACCGAAACGCGTTGACCAAAGTCCTTTTAAAATCCCACTGATCATAGTGGTTATAGACTGGACAATAGATAGAACAACAATATAAATGTTAATGTGTCCAGATGTATGAGGTTGTGACTGTGTATGAGTGTGAGAGAGTGTTATGTGTGGTGTAGTTCTCTACCTGGTGATAGGTGTATTTATTTAAGTATGATGTTAAGAATAATGAATTTTGTACTATGATGTATTAATGATAACAAAGTATCTTGTGACAAAAAAGTATCTTTTTAATAACTGAAACAAATGATTTGGAAAAAAAGTATCTTTTAAAAAAAAGAAAAAATAATTTCAATAAAAGAAATGAGAAAGTAAAACCAATGTGTTATTGCTGGTCGGCTATGCCCATGTAATTGAAGGAAAATCCCGAAAAGGTATTAGGTCGTGAGGGAGTTGCTATATTGGGCACCGTACACCTACAACACTGGTGTGTACGAACTATATCCCTACGGTCCGTACACCTACGATCATGGGGTGTACGCACGGAAACATACGCACCGTACCCCTGAAATCCAGGGGTGTACGCACCGTACCCCAATGAACCGTACCCCTGCAGCCATGGGGTGAACGCACCGTACCCGGGGGGGTCCGTTTCGTATGCATTTTGAGGCAAAATCTGCTTTTACGGATGTTTTAAACCCTCGTAGAAAAAGAGACATACGGAGTGTTGTCGATACGATTAGTACTTGCTGGGTCGGAAAATGCAGCTTCGATCCGTACGGACATCGCGTACTGCGCGTTCTGAATGTGATTAGTACAGATTAGTGAGCTGTACGGTCTTCGCTACGATTCATATGGAGAACTGCTTTGGGTACACATCGTACTACTTCGTACGTACGGGTATGGTTCTGCATACGATTCGTACAGAAAAATGCTCCGTACGACTATTTGGAAGGCATATTACCGAATCGGAACCGACCCGTATATGTGCAAAACACAAAAGTAACAACATTTTATGATTAAGAAAATATGAAAATAAACATTAAAAATATATCAATATTTTAACAACATTATACGCATTTTACATGACTAAAATAAATATAAATCACACAAAAATAACCCTCAAAATATCACTTAATGAACACAAAAATATTTTCAATAACTACAAACATGTATTCATAATTTCAAATAATACATGTATATATGCATATCAATATAAACATTTTCCATAGTCAAACATAATACATTTTTTAAATAAAAAAATATTACTGTTACTAAACAAAAATTGTCTATATATTTAACATTAAACATGATCCTATTAACTGATTGGTTATCATTTAACAAATGATGACAATTGTACTAATATTTATTAATATAATAACTATTCAATAAATGATAACATATGATATAAAAAATATTTTCAATTTTAAATTTATTAAATTATTGATTCACTAAAAAACTGAAATAATATATATATATATAGAGTAAATTCCAAATGACCTATTTTATAACAGATGCATACATAATCATTTTATATTAATAATACATTAGTTTAATGTTCATATATATAAAATAAATATGAACATAAAAATGAATATACATTTTTATAAATACATTAAATTGTATACATATTGATTACAATTTCATTAAACTACCAATATAGTCCACGTTTCTAAATGAAAACCAAAACATATATAATGTAGTTATTTAATAAAAAATATCAATTTTATTAGTTAAAATAATGAAAATGAAAAAAACACATACATTTTTTACATTAAACATTTCAACATTTTAATTTTAAAATAAAATATTTTAAATATTTTAAACATTTACAATAAAATATTTTATGAAATTCACATTAAAACACACAAGTATACATACATTTTTAAAATTAATTTAGCAAATTTGCAAGAAAATTGAAATTTTTAATAATATTTTTTAATCATGTACTTATACAATTTAATAAAAACCATCACTTACATAATTTAAAAGAAAAAATGTGCATGTTTATAAAAATGTAGCACAATATCAAAATAACATTTCCAAATTTAACAAATCTCCCCACCCTTATCCCCTAAATCCCAATATCCTGCTCCTATAACATAATAACATATATATTAATTATTACACAAATTTAAAAAAGAATATGAGAAATGTTACATAAATAATGAAATTCTTTGCAAACCACACTAACAAATTACCAAACAACTGAAATAAAACATACTGCAATAAAATACATATAAAGTAACACATACAACCACAAAGCGTTAAAACTCTTTGAAGCCACACTCCCATCCAAATTCTCCCCACCATAGTAGAGCAGGAGATTTAACAGACCCAACACCCAAATTAGAGACTATAAGAAATCCAGAGTTATGTACTGTTTTAGAACATTATCAGATCTTATTGGCCCCCCGTATTTTAAATCCTTTTAAATTAATTGTTTTAATCTCTTATTACAGTCATCTCTATTACTCAATTTTTGTCATGTTTTAAATTGTAAATGTTTTTTTTAAACTAATCAATAAAGATTATTAAGTCACTATCATATGCAACAATATTTTCTTTAACAATATTTGGACAACAATGATAAAAACATCACTACAACCATATCCTTACTTGACAGGTTTCTGTTATTCTTTTTGACATCCTGATATTCTTGACATATATTTTTGATTGACAACATTTTTTATTCAATATTTTGGCCAAACACCCTTATATTTCTTTCCTCTCTTTTTTCCAACAATGCACATGTTCACTTTTCTTGACACATGCATCCCCACCCTGTTTATAATAGTCTGCTACTATTACGTGAAGCGTTCTCTCTGTATTGTGTTACTTTGCATTGCTAATACTACTTTTTTGTTGAAGATTTCCTACATGCCTTCCGTATTTATTCCATAATATTTTACCCTCACTTGTAGCCTGCCTTGTATCCCAACCCTGTAAAGCGCTCGGCTACCAACGTATATTTTGGGTTTTATATGAAATGGCATAAAAAAAACAAATAAATAAATGAATGCAAAGAGATTTAGCCTAATTACAGCCTTCCCACATATATTGTATTTAGCTGCTTTCTCTACAGCTTGTCAAGTGATTTCAGAGTGTAGCTAAAGGCACTTTGTTTGGCAGAATACTGTCATTGTCAAAAAGCCACCCCGTTCTACACAATCCTAGCCTTCCTGCAAGGACCTTTCTTGCTCTGATGTTGTTTTGTGGTATGCTTCATACCACCCAAACATATGGACCGATTATGATGGCGGGCGGCAGCTGCAAAGGGTCGCCCGCCATAGGTGCGGCGGTCCCGGCATACAAATTAGGATGCGCCCGCCACACTGGCGGGCGTATCCTGTATTTTAACATTGCGGCAGGTGGAAGCCCCGGCCACAATGTTAAAACACATGTTGTGCTTTTGTATGTACAACGTGACAGGCACCGTGCGGTGCCTGCCACCTTGTACATACAAATGCAGGGGGGTACCATAGGTATCCCCCACCTGCAGCACCCACCCCCCAACACCCCAGGGGCCCGCAACGGGCCCCCAAAGGCATTCTCCGCCTGTCTTTTTGCCGTGGCATAGCCCCAATGTACCTTATCCCGCAAGGTGAGCGGAAAAGGCCCGCCCTATGGGACCACGGCAGACAGTCTTTCCGTCTGCCACGGTACATTTCCCATTCCCACCGCTATCCTAATTTGGCAGTGGGAATATTCAGAGTGAAGGCGGGAAGTCCGCCACCGCCGGCCCAGCGGTGGCGGACTTCCCACCATCGTAATCGGCCCCATAGTGAGCAGAGAAGCCCACTGGCTGCAACTCCAGTGCCAGCTCATTGTCATTTCCACTTCCAGATCAAGCTTTTGTTTCATCATCGATTTCAACTTTAGGGACAAATCAAGAGAAACAACCCCATCAGAAATTGAAGTTTGGTTGGAAAAATTGCATAATAATAGTACATCTCTCATAGTAATGCCTCAGTAACCGTTCTAATGATTCACATGTTCATACCACTTTAAGGTTCAAGACTTAGCTGCATGATTGGAAGAAGATGTGGCCTAACAGCCATAGTTGCTGACTTTGGAACTGGGGAACTAGGTTTGAGTCCCGGTGTAGGCTCAGCATCCTGTGATTCTCGTGTAAATCACGTAATCTCGCTGTGACTAACAAAAATGTGACCATGTGTAATGTAATATAGTGCTCATTTGGACCAAGTTTGTGCTACATAAAAACTGCAACAAAAAATACCAATCAGGGGACAAAGCCTTCCTTACCCTTAGCCATTGGAAAGGTCATTGCATATCCTCTGAATGATGTTTCACCTTACTAACTTCTAGAAGAAATATTAGCAAGATAATTCTGCTCCAGATAATATGCTGCTGAAATTATGTGATTATGTTTCTAAACTAATGAGATATCAATTAAGAGTGCCTTTCAATATTTGATAATTAGATACTGTATAACCATCAAGTACAATCACATGATTAGTTAAAACAACACATAATTTCAGCATTTATCATCAATTTCCATCTGTTTGAAGAAGCCTGAGTATGGTTGACCTAAAAAACTCTCTCACACGTCAATTTCCCAACTGACTAAAAACTAACCAGGTCAGATTAATCATGAAAAAAGTGAATCTTGACTCTAGCATTATTGCAATTACATGTCAGTCACAAATTCACTACGGCTTAACAAAACCATGGAACACTGTATGTCGAAACAACTAACAACATTTGTCCATGATAACCATTTCTTCACTACCTATAATTCTAGTTTCAGATCAGGATTTGGCAGCAAGAAACCTACTTTAAATGTTCTTGATAACAACCACATTATTATTGATGAAGGTGACTTCTGCCTTCTGGTATTGCTGAATCTATCAGCAGCTTTTCACACAGTCAATCATAATATCCTGTCAACAATACTTGAACACAGAATGGGCCTAAATGACCACGTCTTGATATGTTTCATTTCCTATCTCTTCAATGGCAGCCATTGGATACAAATTGGCTACAACAACTCATCCACATCTAGCATGAGATGTTGAGTCCATATAAAATCAATTTTAGCACTAATACATTCAACCAATGTCTGAAACCTCTTTATAAAATATTAAACGTGATTGGCATCAGCATAAATCCAGACAATGATGACAAGAAGGTATCAAGAAAATACTGTCCTGGATATCAAGCATATTTTTCCTTCTAAATGCAAAAAATCTAAGTTTCTATTCATGAGTCTAAGGAACAACCGTAGACTGGAATGAGGTCTTCTGAAAGAAATCACATTCAACAACATTCATCCAACTCCCTCTCAATCTGTGAAATCATCAGGTTTCCTTATTGACAATACTCTGTCTCAGTCTGCTGCCCAATATTATTATCTCATATCTAGACCGTGGCATGCAGTCTTAGTGGGGTCTCATAGTCCTCTATCACTTCCATCGAGACAGTCTTTGATGCCACAGTAATTTTGAGCTCCTTCAAACTCACTGTTAAAAGAACATCATTGGTTAACCAACTAAACAATAATACTTTTCAAGATTTGGTGTTTGACTCACAGGCTACTTCATTTAGGTATACTCCTATATAGCATCACCTTTTAGCAACTCCAGTAGACTAAGGGGCTTCATAGGAAGGCCATACTATCTTAAAAAAAATAACACCTATTCCAAACTCTTCATTAGTCTCAAAGCAGTCCAGCACATGTGCCACATATAATATATTGAAGTCTCTCCAATCGACTCAGAACTCAACAAGATCTGCACACTTTCAGAAAAGTATTTTAAAAAACACCTATTCTGGATCACAGGAAGAATGTACTAAACACATTTTATGATTCAGCAAAAGGTTACCAAATTACAAAATTGATTTAGAAGGGTACTAATCACTATTTGGAAGGGTTGTGTTTAGGGCATAGTCTCCAAATAGCAACTCGTTATAGAGTATATCAATGTTTCGACCCCAGCAGGCCACCATCCCTGTGATGGCCACGCAGGTTGGATTATGACCCATTATGGCTCAAACCTTTGTGAACCAACCTATTAGTACATAGGTCAGTTCACAAAATTCCACACTGGTCACAAAAAACCCTGATCACAATTTGCCATCAGTATTTTGTGACCAGTGTTTTGTACATCTAGCCCTTAGTTTTTAAAATCCAATGTTTGTTCTTTCCCCACCTTTCTCATGTCTTGGTTCCGCTTCACTATATAAAATTAGAAATAAAATACATTAATTAATTTCCTGTGGGCTTTATCAAATACTACATATTGAATGAGATTTGCACAATTGCTTTGAGAATAAGACTGACTATGGAAACAACAATAATATAATACACTGACACCAAGGAACACACTTTACATTGCAAACATGGAGTAAACATGCACAAGGCAAATAGCAAAGATGTCCTTCATTTGCATCTAATAAAATACTTGTTCCCTATTTATGCAGCTTTAAGCAAATTATAGACTGAGAACTGCAAGAAATTAGAAGATATGCTGCACAAGGAAAACAGCCTTGACTCTGTCTCTTTTTCTCAGCCATTTAATAGAAAGGCTTTGTGATATGGTAAGGGCAAGAAAGTAAAAGACAGATGTCGAAAAAACAAGAGACCACCTATATTAAAGTGGTGTTTTACTGTACGTACGTGGGCAAATGGCTTTCTGAACTGGGACCTACGTTTCTAAGCCGTGTGTTTTGAGGTCCCACAATGCTTTACTGCCAGACACATTACTTGTTGCATCACCGAGTTGTTATGGAATGTGCGATGCTTAGTCAGATGAGCGGTCACCATGTTTCATCCAAAGCTATGTCCTTAAAAATGTCAGTGGAAAGAATAGAACTGTAACTGGCCCAGGTTCAAACACTTCTTTCCAAAATTAAACATCACCTTTAATGGCTTTTGCTGGACTACAGCTGTGGCTTGACTTAGGAAATATTTAATCATAATAGAAAAGGGAGCCTTGATGCCAATAAAAGGATATCTGACATTTATTTAATAAAATATTTATAGAAAGCACATTACTAACAGATGACTATAAAATTAATGGGCCCAATGCACTAATGCAGTAACTGCCTTAGTAAAACTATTCTTAGTGGATGGGGAATTGGGAGGATTCTTAATATACAGTGCAGGGAAGTTTATTTAGTAATGTGTCTGCTTCCATGACCTAGCTCTTGCATATTTTCTATCTTGCCAAGTGTTTTCTATCTCACAAAATACAGTTCAATCTTTGAGCTCTATTGAATGCTACCTATTTAATTGAAATAGTCATTTTTGTTACCACAAGACAAAATGTCAATTTCTTAACTTTACACAATTAGAACATTAACAGGTTTATGCTTCAGCAGTATCCTAAATACAAAAAGGCTACATCAGATATCTATAAAAAGCTGAAAAATCAAAATAAAGAAGGGATGATCACCTAAAGATTGGGGCCTTGGCTTAGTCTCCTGACAAATTGTTGCTGAAAGAGTACACAGACATAAAACATACTGCCTAGCTTCTATTTCCTCAACAATTTAACATCACTGGCTAGCAGTTGACCTTACTCTGTGACCAATTCAGAAAGATTGATGTAACTTACTCTTGTAGTATTCATTGCTTACTTCTGGAATTCAAAAGTAAGTCACTGCAAAATCTTTATGGATTAGGCCCACTGTGGTTACAGAGCATGAGTTGAATACCTTTCAGACTATTAAAAAGCCAAGAAGCAGACCTCCTATAATGCATGTGAGCCTGCTATACCTATATACAAACCTGTCTCTGATTTCCTTATTACAGGAGACTTGGGACGTCTCTAACCCCCTGTAATAATGAAATGAGATAAAGGTTTGCAGAAATAGGTTATTGCATATGAGATGTGACATAATAATGCCTGATGCCAGAGCCAACTGCCTTGGTAAAAGAAAAATCCTCAAGCATCATTACAGCTACAGTTTAAATAAAGCAGTGACAAAAAAGCAGCTTTTCATTCTTCTTATATTTTTCTCAAATGAGCAGAAAGGAGATATTTAAGTGCATTTATCTACACATTATGAGCCCCATCATTTTTTAACCTGACTTGTATTAAATTGGTTTTAAAATCTTTTTGTAACAAATAATTAACAGCTTTTGCAATGTAAAATGTCACACTAGATTCTGCTTTTATTCTTCATATTGCAGCTATAATATCTATAAGGAATACAATACCATCTACTGAACATTTTAAGTATTTTGCACGTCACCTCGGAGTTCCATGACCCTATAATGAACTCAGCATTCAGCCTTGTTCCCCTATAGAGAAGAAGATCCTCAGTTACTTTCACTATTCTCATAATGTTAATGTACAGGAGGGGACACGTAATTCCATATATTATTCTGGCATTATGGTTTGCTGACAGGTGCTGACAGCCCATGGTTCTCATTCTTTCATTTTCAAGGTCAAACAAGGTCATATTTTTAACATAGTAGCTAAGTTGTCAGTTTGAGCCCCACTGGTGATTGCTCTATGCCTGCCAACTTTAAATTACTATTCCATAATAATTTCTAGATGAAACACAAGAATTTCCCTTTTGTCGTATTCACCAATAGTTTGCTCCAATTGCAGGGGTGGCTCCTCTGTTATGGCGGAGTAGCATCGCCACCTTGCTGAAAGTCAGTAGAAGCAAAGGACAAAAAAAATGATAATAAAACATTTTTATTATCATTTCATTTTTAGCACTGCAGGCTGTGAGCTGAGAGAGGGGTGGGTTTGGGGCCAGCCAAACTGTCATGAGCACTTGGACTTTCTCCACCCGAGCTGTGTTGTACAGCTGGGCTGTAAAAACAACTTAGGCTCCTCCTCAATGTCTCAGCACTGAACCAAGCTGCTGAGAGCCATCCTAGCCCTGCTCACATGCTGGCAATAGTATTCCCAATATGTGAGCAGGGCAGAAGATCAGGATCAGGCGAAATGCAGCAGCCATTGGAGCAGGTAAGTCACGGTTTAAAATAGTTTAGTTTAGTTTTGCTTGGTATTTTCTACCTCCCACGCCCCACCATTTACCAATAGGAGTGGCTGCTACTGTCCAATTGTAAGGTGTCTTCTTGACATCACTGACTGTAGAAGAGGAATGCGCTCACCCCATTTCAGTGTTACCAAAACAGATATCACTCTGATGGAGTGAGTTCCAACTATTCCAAATCATATATGTTTTCCACAGAAATGTCCTAATCTTCTTTGGAAAGTTCCTCCCTTCTAAACCCAAGATAAATATCTTTGTGTTGTACACTGAGACACATGATACTGAAGCACCGGGACCTGCATCTCCTTAGCCATGTGATGCTAATTCTTTCCTGAATTGTAAATAGTAAATTCTTTATTGTGTATTATGCATTGTATTGCCTAATGTAGCAGGATCCGTTATGTTGACCATAGGACTCTGTGCACTTTACTCCTGCTAACCAGTGGTAATGTTTGTGTGCTCTCCCTTCCAGACATGATAAAAAAGGCATATACCTCTTTGACATATTTAATTTACTTTGGAAGTCCCTAGTATGTGGTATAGCAGGTATACAGTTGTCATTTTCCTGGTTATGCCAAATGCCCCTTTCCGCCACTGTCCAGTGTCTCCTAACTCGTGAATGGGGTTCCTGTGTTAAGATGCAGGGGATTGGCACCCAGCCATTGGTGAGAGGGGGAGTCAGTTTCTGGCTATCCCGTGGCTGGAGCGTTTGTTACAGTGTATACTGGGAATTTTATTGCTTTTAATTTTGCAACAATTCTTTTTAACAAATTTGCTGCTATTTGTTTAATAATACCTGCTGACATTCTTTTTTTAATTGAGCACTGACTTGCACTCACGCACCACGCAAACACCGGAATCCCGGTGTGCTGATCTAGGTTGCCATCTTGGAAAAGGCGCTCTCTAGTCGTTGGGGGCATTTATCTTTAAAAACATATGCGCAGCGCGGACGTGACGAAGGTGCGCCTAAGGCAAGCCTGTCCAAGGCAAGCCCATCTGCGCCCGTCAGCGTCCCGGAAGCGGCCAGCGCCATCCATGCTGTCCGTTCCCCTCCCGACGCGATTTCGGTACGCAGAATTTGTAGTCGAGAGGAATTGAGGTTGATTGGGGCATCATTGAGTAAATGCAGTCATGTGTGGGCAGTGCTGGAAAATGTTTGTAGCATTTGTCCGATATGCAGGTATCATTTTGCCTGTGCAATCTATTCAAGCTGTACTGATTAACGTGCAGTCCATGGTTAAGCATGCCTTGGACATTTTTGAGCTACTGGGAGATAATAAGCTAGACCTGTTATTTATATCAGAGACCTGGCTCATCGAGTGCTGAGCCCTGGCCATTGCTTTGGCTATTCCGGCAGGGTATAAAATTACTAAGGTCGACCGCAAATCAGGCAAAGGAGGTGGGGTGGCGGTAGTTTTCAGGGAGAATTGGACTCTTACTTTGAAAAAGTCACAGGACATTAGTGAGGGGGAAGCGCTTGATTTTCCCTTACTATCTCGCCTCATTTTCTACAAGCCATGATTGTATACCATCCCCCCGGGCCACTGAATGCCTTTTTAAAAGCTTAGGATGAAGCCATTGTGCCCAGAGCTTTGCACTTCTCTAATTATCTTTTGCTCGGTGATTTTAATATTCACTTTGATTGTAGAGAGGCCTCTGAGACGCGTGCTTTTAATGAGTCCTTGGATCTTTCCCAGCTGACTCAATTGATTGACTCCCCTTCTCATAGAGGGGGCCACACCATTGATGGGGTTTGTTCCAACTTTCCGTTAGTTCTACAGGATCCTCTCCCTGTTTATTGGTCCGATCACTTTTTAATTCTATTCTCTTGGACCATTAAGCCATCTTATTTTTCTTTAAAGACTCTGGTGGCCAGACCGCCTCCTCGTATTGAGCCTGATGCCTTTGGTAGAGTCTTGGCTGATACCTGCCCTGGTATTTTAGGGGTATGTCAGAGGAAGTTGGGGGATTCAATAACGGGCTATCTAGTGCAGTGGAGCATTTCTCTACACCCCTGGTTCACAAAAGAGTGAGAAAATCCCCGTCCCAACCTTGGTTCTCTAAGGATCTAAAGACCTAAAAAAGTCCTGCAAAAAATTAGAACGCTGCTGGAGATTGGCCTACTGTCCGCGAGCTAAAATTGCACTCAGGAAAGCCCAGCACAACTATTATTCCATGGTATTCCATGGTCAAGTTGGTCAAAGCCCACTTTTTTGCAGAGTGTATTGCTGAATCAAATAACAATTCAAAGGAAATCTTTGCTATTGTACAAAGCTTCCTGAATGCATGTGCAGAAGAGATGGCCTCGCCTGGCTCGAACGACTGGTGTGAGCAGCTTTCAGGTTTTTTCATTGATAAAATCCAAGCTATACAGGATTGTTTTGGGACTGCCATCCAACAGCAGATGATCAATTCGCTTCAGACGGCTGTTGACCCTGATCCAGTCCGCTCCTGCCTGATGGCGTTTATTCCCATTCCGCTGTCAGATACTCTGACTATACTGCAATCGCTCAAATCAGGCTCTCCCTCAGATCCCTGCCGAGCTAGGTTGCTGGCGGCGGTGGCGGAAGTAGTCAACCCCGAGGTCAATGAAATTGTCAAGCTGTCCATCATGGACACCACTGTTCCACTTGAGTGGAAACAGGCAAAACTCCTCCCTCTGTTGAAAAAGCCCTCACTCAATCCTGCTACCCGGCTAGCTCCCACCCTAGTTCACTCCTCCCAGCGTTGGCTAAGGTGTGCGGAAGGCCGCGCACAAACAACTTTCTGAGTTTGTGGAGAGCTCGGGCGCTCTCCACCCCACCCCACCCAGTCAGGTTTTAGGGCATCTCCTAGTACCGAGATGGCCCTAGTTGAGGTGTCGGAGGCTGTTAGGGAGTGCTTGGATGCTGGCGGCAGAGCGGCTCTTGTGTTACTAGACCTATCTGCCGCATTCAACACCATGCCAAACTGCCAACTTTTGGCACGGTTGTCCCACATCTGCATCTCTGGCCAGGCATGGGAGTGGATTAAATCCTTTTTAGCCAATAGAACCCAGCAAGTTTGGCTGCCGCCCTTCGCCTCATCCCCGCGAAGCCTAACGACAGGGGTTCCTCAGGGCTCAACATTGAGCCCTCTTCTGTTCAATGTCTATATGACTCCCCTTATTTATTTGGCAGCGGAGCTAGGCGCTAATGCTGATGATACCCAGCTCCTCTTCACATGGAAGAAAACAAATCTCTCCCCAGCTATTGCTAAAATTTGTCTGGCGGAAGTGTTTAAATGGCTAGCCCTGGCCCAATTAAAATGCAATGAAGAAAAATCAGAGGTGCTTCTTCACGGATCCTTCCCCCTACATTTCAGAGAAGACGTCTGGCTGGTGGGCTACCCCATGCCTAAATCGACAGGGAGCCTGGAAAAAAATTTGGGGCTATGGTTCAGTGCGGAATTGAGATTTATGCCCCAGTTGACAGGCTGGCCGGTGTGTGCTTTGGCACACTGAAACGGCTTAAGAGGTTTCTGCCACTTTATCCCAGAGTGGCCAAAGAAATGGTGACCTGTGCCCTCATCCTTTCGCGTTTGGACTATGCCAATGCCTTGTACATTGGTCTTCCGGCATATCAGCTAAAAAAGCTGCAGATTGTCCAGAACGCGATGGCCAGAGCCTTATTGGGTATTACAGGAAGGTCCAGTGCGAGGCAGCTTCTATGGGATCTGCACTGGCTTCCGGTTGAGCAACGCATTTTGTTCAAAGCTCTTTTGCTTGTCCATGGTGCGCTTTACAAGTCTGGGCCTCAGTATTTCAGAAGTCGGTTCTCGTTTTATGTGCCGCCTCGACAGCTACGTTCTATGGGTCAATGCCTCGCTCTTGTTCCCAGGTACCGCCTGGCTAGAATGGGAGGAAGCTCCCTCTCTGTTAGAGCAGCCATGGCCTGGAATGTTCTGCCCTTTGAACTGCGGAACACCGGTGACCGTAGGCTATTAAAAAACACTTGAAAACCCTGTTTTTTTAATAATCCTCCAGGCTGGTCTGTCCATCTTTGCCTCCACCAGTTGGTTCTCGTGCCAGGACACTTCTGAGTAGCCGTGCGCACTATAAATAGAGGATAACATAACATAACAAAAGGCTTGGGTGTGGAGAGATATTTTTCTTCTTGAGTAGGATGGCCTGGGTGATTGTCCCAGCCCCATACTGAGTTTTAAAGTGTGCCCACCCTGTTACTGGCAGATGTAGCTGATAGTCACACCTCTTGTTGGACACAAGGAGCTCTAACCAACAGAAGAAGGGTTCTGCCATGGTGCATTTATGTGGAGAAGGGCACTGAGGGATAGTTCACAATATACTGCACACACATGAGTGCTGCAAAAGTGGGTAGATCCTCTGGGTGCATTTACCACAATGGTAAGGGAGTAGCCAGGAGTTTCCATCATCCATAGCCTGGAACTTGCCATAAAAGGTGCATCATCAGAACCCCTCTAGGAACAATCTGGGATTTGTGAAAATCAGAACAGAGACTGCCCTGCTGTATGAAAACACAGAAGGAATACTGGACCTGCATGTCTTGAAACCAGAATGCCTGAAGTGACTTCAAGCGTCAGTTGGTTAAACGCCTACTTGACCTACTGGAACACAACAAGCCTTCAGAGGCCTTTTCCTGCAACAGCTCAGCTGACCTGTTCCAACTGACCATTCCCTGGCCACTTCAGCACAAATCCATCCATTCACCTAGTCATGCACTGGACAGGAAGCAACAACAGACTATAAGCTTCAAAACAATGACCCATATTTTAACTTTTCATGCAATGTTGAGCAGCACTCAAATTTGTCTACTAAGATTTACCTGCTGCTGAAATCCTGCCCCATGCTGGTGCTCAAACAAGTTTGCTTTGCGTGCAGCACAGCTTTTAACCACGGTGCAAAGGTGCTTGTTTGATGTCTAGCATTGAATTTATATTGCAGACATTCACTTCTATTAAAAATTAATATATATGTAAATGTATATAGAAACTTCCCATGCCCTTGGTATAATGAGGCGCTTGCCGAGCTTAAGAGATCTTGCCGGCAAGCCGAGAGGGCGTGGAGAAAAGCTTTTGATCCCACGTTAAAATCATTTTATTTTGCCCAGCTTAAGTCTTACCATAGAGCTATTTGCCAAACCCGAGCCACCTATTACGCTGCTGAGTTTTCCAACAGCCCCAACCCCACTAAGTTGATCTTTAAGGTACTCAAAGACCTGATGGGGAAACGGGCCACCTCGCAAGAAATCTGTACGGACTCGCACTGCGAAAGCTTGGCATCCTTTTTCGTGGAGAAAGTACAGAAAATCTATCGAGGATTCGTACCAGCTGCCCCCGGGGATGCTCCTAGCGAAGTAGAGATCTTGGTGCCTGAAACTCTGTCAATCCTGCCGAGTATGTCTAATGAGGTATTCGACACTCTGAGCCTTAAAATTAAATCTGGCTCTCCCTCAGATCCTCTAAAACCGGAGTTTTTCGCCTCTCTCCCGCCTCTCTGTCGCGAGCCCATTATGGAATTAATCAATCTTTCCCTCAGTGAGGGCGTGGTGCCATTACCCTGGAAGCAGGCTGTGGTCAAACCCATCTTGAAGAAACCGAATTCTGACCCCCTGCTCCCGGAGAACTATCGGCCCATCTCCCTCCTGCCTTGGACCGCCAAGGTTACGGAGGCACACGTGAATACCACTCTGTCTGCCCACCTTTCGCGTAATAACATCCTTGACGAGACTCAAAATGGGTTTCGTGCGCAACATAGCACTGAAACGGCTTTGCTCTTTATGATTGAGCATTTGCGATCAGTGCTAGACGCGGGGCAGACCGCGGCGCTCCTATTGTTAGACCTGAGCGCCGCGTTCGACACGGTGTCTCATGACATTTTGCTACGGCGGCTGGAGGAAGTGGGGATTGTCGGGAAGGCTCTTAAGTGGTTCCGCTCATTCCTCTCGGACCGGTCTTTTAAAGTAGCCATTCCACCTGGCCAGTCCTCGTGTCATCCTCTGGAACTGGGAGTCCCTCAGGGCTCTGCCCTCAGCCCCACACTATTCAACTTGTATGTGAAACCGCTGGCTGCTGTCGTCAGGCAATATGGCCTTACGATGACATCGTATGCCGACGACACGCAGCTGGCGGTGACACTCAGTGGGGACCCTGAGGTGACTGCACCCAGATTCCGGGCAGGACTGATAGCTGTGGCTAGTTGGATGCGTAACAACTGCTTACAGCTTAATACCAAAAAGACCGAGGTCCTGATTGTGGGGAAGCAGGCGGAACTCTGGGGTGACCAGTGGTGGCCTCTCGAACTGGGGGCGATGCCTATCCCAGTGGAAGAAGTAAAAAATTTGGGGGTATGGCTGGATTCTAACCTCTCTTTTGCCAGCCATACAAAGAAGACAGCAGCCACCTGCTATGGCATTCTGCGAGGACTTAGACCAGTTCTCAAATTTTTCGACCCTCCCACACGTCAACTGGTGGTTCAGGCCTCTATCCTCTCACGGATAGACTACGGGAGTGCCTTGCTCCTTGGAGTCAATCAGGCTGAGGCGATGAGGCTCCAGAGGGTGCAGAATGCTGCTGCACGGGCCATTGTAGGTCTTCCGAGACGATGTTCTGTCTCTCCTGTCTTGGCCTCTCTGCACTGGCTTCCGGTCAGACAGAGAATCAAATTCAAGGTTCTCTGTCTGGCATTTAAGATCTTAAAGCTTTCTTCTCCTCCGGCCTTGACAGGCCTTATTTCTTCTTATGTCCCCACGCGATCCCTTAGATCCGAAGCCCAGTATCTGGCGAATAAGCCTAGGTTCAGGCTTAGCAGGATGGGAGGACGTTCCTTCCGCGTGTTGGCGGCAGACTTATGGAATTCACTTCCTGTTCATATTCGGGCCCTTAACAGCTTGACCCTTTTTAGAAGGGCCATCAAAACCCACTTGTTCATCTCTGTAGGCTAATATCTCCCTCTGTTAGCTCTGATCTGTTGTGTTGTTGCATATGATCAGGCGCCAGGACGCCCCTTCGCTGGGGCAGCTGTTGCGCCTAATAAATGTTATTAACATAACATAACATAACATAACATGTGTGCTGTGCACTGTAGGACTTGTGATATGTTGTTATTTTGAGAAATGAAATCTTCCCTAGTTTTCACATTTTTAAGCAGTCATATGTTTAGACTCACATACTAATCATGTGTTTTAATAAATTGGGCTTTCAGTCACAATCTATGGGTATTTGAACCAATCTTCCCAGTTATGCCTCTGTGATGCAAACCTGTGCAAAGCCTTTCTTGTGCTGAAAAAAGAGTAGCTTTCCAGCGCATAACAAATAAATAGCATGCACAGCTTTTTTGCACTTAGTGCCCCTTCACACGGTAGCTCTAGCAAAAGCCTTAATAAATCGGGGTCAATGTACTCCAGATTCAAACCATTTTCGGTCTCACTTCAAGATTTATAAGCACATAGGCCTCCATAAAAGGCAAAATTGTCCTACTAATGCAGTCGGCTGCCTTATCAAAGTATGATTGTCAGGTTTCAGTCACAACAAGCTCTGCTAGACTTAGACTGTAGTCTTTTTTCAAGTCTCGTGTTGAGAAAATAGTCACCTGGGTTTAAAATAAACTGAGAATGTGGGCATGTTAATGTCAGGTCGACACAGATTTAGCCATTATTTTTCAATATGCCATTAATATTAATGTGATATATGGCCATTCTTTCTTCTAGGTCATTTAATCCTCCATGTGGCTCCCTGTATTTCTTCTCTGCAACAGGATGGCTGCCCTCGAGAGAACACAAGTGTATAGAAATTAGTAAAGAATAAAGTATGGGAAAAACTGTTCTGCTTCTTATACTCCCTTTTCCTTTCTATGTATTTTTATTTATTTTCCTATCAAATCTCCAGACAGCTAAAATCTTTGTTGAAAATGTAAATTAAATAAATGATCTCTCAGAGGAAGGGTTACTAATGTTTTCCTTGCATAGTTTTGGTTTGAGGAGTATTCATTGACTTCTACCAAGAGGCCAAAAGTCATTGTTTAATATTTGATAGACAACAACATTGAGTGTCAGCCACCATGCCCAAAAGAAAAATCATCCGCAGTTTAACCATAGTGAGATTGTCAACAAATATGTTTTTCAACTTTCATTGTGGAAGTGTTAACGAAATCATTGAATGATTTAAAGACCAGTTTATAAGGGGCTTTGAAGCCCTTGCCCAAGATGGTGTCAAGACCAGGAACAAAAATCCAGGTGCCCCCTATCTATCACAAAACAACATCTTTTTGCAAAGGAGGCTCCTGCGCTTAAGTCCTGGGCTCGGCAACCATCTTTGGAAACCTACCAAACCCAGACATTTCTGAAAACTAGACACCTGGGGGAGTCCAAGAAGGTATGGCTTGCGTGGATCCCCCAACATTTTCTTATCTATAAACCCCTACAAACATCTAATTTAGATAAAAACATCACATTTACCTCTTATTTCTGTGTGGGAAAGTTATGGGATCACAGGGCTGACACAAATTTACAACCACCCAGCATTCCTCCAGGTCTCCTAATAAAAATGGTACCTCACTTGTGTGGGTGGGCCATGTGCCTGCAACAGGGAAGGATCCAAAACCTGTTGTGAAGACATCAACATTATCTATCAAAAAACAACCTGTTTTTGTAAAGAGGGCACCTGCATTTTTTTGTCCCAGGCTTGACGGCTAGCTAGGGAAACCCATCAAACTCAGATATTTTTGAAAACTAGACACCCATGGGAGTCCTGGGAGGTGTGGCTAGCATGGATTCCCCAAGGTTTTCTTACCCAGAATCCCCTAAAAACTCAAATTCTGCTAAATAAATCATATTTCCTCACATGTCTGTGTGGGAAAGATGTGGGATCACAGGACTGACACAAATTTCCTAACACCCAGTGTTCCCCTTTGTCTCCTGATAAAAATAGTGTCTCACTTGTGTGGGTGGGCCAAGTGCCTGCTACAGGGAAGGGCCCAAAATGTATTGTGGAGACATCAAAATTGTCTAGCACAAAACAACTTAGTTTTCAAGGGGGGTCGCCAACCTTTTTGGTCACCGGCTCGGTGGCCAACTAGGGAAACCTACCAATCCAGACATTTCTAAAAAGTGTTGTGGGTACTTGGCCCACCCTCACCACTGAGGTATCATTTTTATTGGGATACCTAGGGAAATGCTAGGTGGTAGGAAATTTGTGTGGCATAGTGATTCCACAACTTTCCAACATAGAAATGTTGTTTTCTTTAGCTAAATTTGAGGTTTGGCGGGGATGCTGGGTAGGAAAACGTTGGAAGATCCACATAGGCCACACCTCCCTGGACTCTACTGGGTGTCCAGTTTACAGAAAAGTCTGGGTTTGGTAGGTTTCTCTAGATGTCCGCCAAGCCAGGGACCTCAAACGCAGGTGACTTCCTTGCAAAACCAAGTCTTTTTTGTGAATGATAATTTTAAGGTCTCCACTGTGCATTTTGGGCCATTTCCTGTTGCGAGCACTGGATCTACCCTCACAAATGAGGTACCATTTTTATCACAAGACTTGAGGGGATTCAGGGATTGGGGAAGTTTGCGGCTCCGAACAGATTCTAGAACTTTCCAAATGTGAGGAAAATGTATTTCTATTTTCAAACTTTTAGGTTTGCAAGGGATTTTGGGTAACAGAACCTGGTGACAGCCATGCAAGCCACCACATCCTTGATTTCCCTGGGTGTCTAGTTTTAAGAAATGCACAGGTTTGCTAGGTTTGCTTATGTGCCAGCTGAGCTAGGGTCCAAAATCCACAGCTAGGCAAATTTAGGAAAAAGTGTACGTTTTTACTGGAAAAATTTGATTGTGCATGCTGCATTTTGGGCCATTTACTGCTGCAGGCACCAGGTTTACACGCACAAGTAAGGCACCATTTATATTGCAAGACTTGGGGAAATGCTGGGTGGGTGAAAGTTTGTGGCTTCATGTAAATTCCAGAACTATCCACAACAGGAATGTGAGGAAAATTTGCTTTTTTGATAATGTTTGAGGTTTGCAAGAGATTCTGGGTAACAGAATCTGGTGCGAGCCACACAGGCCAACCCATCCTGGATTCCGCTGGGTATCTAGCTTTCATAAATGTACAGGTATGCTAGGATTCTCTAGTTGCAGGCTGAACTAAGGTCCAATATCCACACATAGACAAGTTGCGAAAAAAAGAGTTGATTTTCATTGGAAAAATGTGATGTGTCCATGTTGTGTTTTGAGACAGTTTCCGTCACGAACACTAGCCCAACCCACACAATTTAGGTACCACTTTTATTGGGAGATTTGGGAGAATCCTGGGTGGTGGAAGTTTGTGGTGAGCCACAGATTCCAGATCTTCCCTTCATAGAAATGTGTTTTGTTTACAAAGTTTGAGGTTTGCAAGGGATTCTGGGTAACAGAACAAGGTGGAAGCCACACAAGTACCCCCATACTGGATTCCCCTGGGTGTCTGGTTTTAAAAAAATATAAAGGTTTGCTAGTTTTCCCTAGGGGCTGGCTGAGCTAGGGTCCAAAATCCACAGCTAGGTACATTGCGAACAAAGGGTCAGTTTTCACTGAAAAAATTTGACGTGTCCATGCTGTATTTTGGACCATTTCCTGTCGTCTGGCACAAGGACCACCTACATAAGTGAGGTACCATTTTATATCGGGAGACTTAGGGAAACAAAGTTCAGTAGAACAAGTGTTATTACCCATTGACTTTCTATGCATTTCTGCCATCCAAATGCCAGACAATGTGCAAAAAAGAAGTCAGTTTTAAAAATGCCCTATAATTCACATTCTAGTATGGGTACTCACAAATTCGAAGATGTGCGAATAACCACTGCTTCTAAACTCCATTTCGGAAATACATAGTGTTTTACTTTGCCCTTTTTGCAGGGATATCCTTAAACTTTTTGTTTCTTCCTCCTATTTTTCCTGACCTGTTTTTGTTGGCTTTAGGACTCAAGGCACTTTAACACTGCTAATCAGTGCTAAAGTGCATATGCTTTCTGTGTGAATTATGATGATGATTGGTTCTCCCTGAATGGCCTTTTTGATTTACTGGTAAGTCCCTTGTAAAGTGCACTAAGTGTGCTAGGGCCTGTAAATCAAATGATAATAGTAGGCCTGCAGCACTGATTGTGCCACCCACATGAGTAGCCTTCTAAGTGTATATCAGACCTACCGCTGTAGTGTCTGCGAGCGCTGTTGTAAACTGCCATGTCGACCTGGCAAGTGCCCCCACTTGCCAGGCCCTCACCTTCCCTTTTCTTACATGTAAGTCACCCCTCAGTTAGGCCCAAGGTACCCCCATCGGCAGGGTGCAGTGTATGCAAAAGATAGGACATGTGCTGGTGTGTGTGTGACATGTCCTGATAGTGAAATACTGCCAATTTAGTTTTTCACTATTGAAAGGCTATCTGTGCCATAGGATAGCATGGTAGATACTTTGTAACATCTTACAACTTCCCATTGGGACCAGATGGAGCAATAAAGTTTAGGCTCTCTGAACTCAGAATTTAATAACACAACTTTTTGTAAAGATGGTTTTTAAATTGTGTGTTTGAAAATGACATTTTTAGAAAGTAGGGATGTTCTTGTTTAACCATTCTCTGTGCCTCTGCCTGTTTGAGGATTGACTGTCTCATTTTGAAGTGACAGGTGCTGGAGATGTGTATTCAATGTAGACAGCCAATGGGGGATGTGGGGGTTGAGGTATGCTTGGCCTTTACTGGATGACTCAGAGCTGAGCTGAATGGGGCCTGACTGCATTTAGAATAGTAGGGGGATTTTTCTTGCACATGAATAAGGCCTGTCTCCCCTTGCACAATGCTGTCTCCACCTCCTGTGGCAATCCTGCACCAGTGAGGACAGAATTGGTTTGGACTGGGCCCAGAGATCCTTGTCAAGGAGAACAAAGACAACATGAGGTGTAAATAGTGGACCCTAAACCCCAGAACGTTAGATCATTTCTGGACTCCAGAGGAACCTTTGCCAAGGAGAAGAGCTGGAGAGCTGTGAGGAGGCGTACTGCCAATTTACTGTATTTATTTATTTATTTATAAAGTTTTATATAGCGCAAACTTGATCCCGAAGGATATCAGAGCGCTTTACAGTTTGATGGCAATGAAGGTAACAGATCGGTGCATGCGTCAAATAGGGAATATACATAGGCATTGAATCAAAAAGTGCACACATAAAAGACCATTTAAAACCTAGGGTAAGCGAAGAATGGGCTAGTCGACGAAACAATGACAAAAGGGGAGCATATACAATTGTAAAATACAACATTGACAACCAATACTATAGTATGTCCGATGCAATTAGAGCGGACAATCGCTCCCCTTGTTAAGGTAAGAACTTATTCATGAGGAATCTTTTTGCTTCCAATTTGAAAGCAACGTTGGTAGAGATTCTACGGATTTCCGGTCGAAGAGAGTTCCAAATTTTTAGTGCAGAGCCCGAGAAGGCTTGTTGGCATGTTCTCTTTTTGCGGAAGATCTGGGGTTTCAAGAGGAGGGAATTAGCACTCCTTGACCGTCTATCCCCTCCCAATAGTTCTAGCTTTTCTACCAGACAGTTGAAAAGCTGATCCACGCATACATTTAACTTCCTGACCTTATACCTGTCCACACAAGTTTAAATAAAAATCGGAGTTAGTGTGTCCTAAGAGAAGTTTTCTTCAAATTGTATACTGCAAACCAGATGAAAACCTAAACGCATTTAAGAATGGGGAAGTGCGTGTCCTGGTTCACTATGTGCTGCTTACTTCCAACCAGTATTATGTGGATGTGACAGATTGCTGAGGGATGGTGTTTGCTGTGTGGGGTTGGCCTGCAGTTGCTTATTCTGCCAAGGAAAGGACAAAGCCTGGAACTTTGGTGTGAACCTGCTTGAAGAAGAATCTCTAAGGGCCTACGTGTGCTGGCATCCTGTTCCGAAGTCTCAGGGACACAAAGACTTCACACCCAGCTCTCCTGAACTCTATTGCATAGGAGGTGCCTATTCCAGTTTTGGGCCTCTGGAGGTTGTTCCTGCTGTTGGGAGCTGGAGGCAACTTGAAAGAAGCAAGAAAACCTGTCTTTGATGCTGTCAGTGATACAGATGCGATGCTGTGACCGGCACCGAGGCTCGGAGGACAGCTTGTGAAGTGCACAACGCACGACCTGGCCTGCACCACAGCTCTAGCTCCATTCGACGCCTGCCGACGCCTGCAGTTATTGGCGCCGACTCCATCATCGCCAGTGCCTGCATCCTGTTATTGCGACCCCAATAACTGCCGTGGGTGACTCCACGATCTCGCCAACTTCGCACCGCCACCGGAACCAATGCCTCACCACCAATGCAACTGACTTGCCCTGTTCTGGATTCGACATGTCGCCTCCTCACAGACATGATGACCTCACCTCCCCCATGGCAGCCAGGGAGCTGGCTTTGACCTCTGCACCAACGCCTCACCTCCACAATGCTGTGCATCATCTTAGACTCGGTTATCCAAAGGTACTGTTTATTTGGGGGTCCGTTTAACTCTGTGCCCAACGCCATGCACCTTGCGGTCGGTGCCGTACTTTGGATTTATTGCTGTCACGACATTGCAATAGCCCAAGTGAAGCTATTTGTTTTCTTTATTCTTGAAATAACTATTTTGGAGTGCTATTTTACTAAATATATGTTGGATTTTTGTTGTTTTGGTCTTGCTGAGTTTAGATAGAGATACTTTATTTTTCAAAACTAGTGTGGTTTTCATTTGTTGTGTTATCGCTATATTACTGTGTGTGTAATGATTAGAAGTACTTTACACATTGCTTTTGAGATAATACTGTCTACTCGTGCCAAGCTAACAAGGGGGTGAGCAGGGGTTATCTAAAGTGTGTATCCCCCTTATCCTGACTAGAAGAAAGTCTCCCTATTTGAACAAAGGTACCTACCTCTGCCAACTTAAGACCCCCATTTCCAATATATAGGTTTTCTTGATACCTATTTTCACTCTTTATATTTTACTAAATGAAATGCTGTATACCGGATACAGAATGAAAAATCAGTCCAAGGCACTGCTCAGATAACTCAGATATTAGCTCTGTGTACCTCAGGTTCTTGGTCAACCTACAAGTCCTATATATCCCCACAACCAGTCGGGTCCACTGGACATAACAGTATACTGCTTTAAGAAATATGCCAATATTTAGAAGACGTTACAGGTTAAAACGTAGGCACAAATAGCTTTTTTCAACTCAATTTCAATATTTGCTTATTTCAACTGTTAGTTTCTATAAGAAAACCTTGAAGGATCTACACAAATGACCCCTTGCTGAATTCAAAATTCTGTCTACTTTTCAGAAATGTATAGCGTACTAGGATCCATTATTGGTTTTACACCCATTTCTACCACTATCTGGAAAGAGGTTAAAAGCACAAAAAATAGGCAAAAAGGGGTATGTCCAAGTAAAGTGGCAAAACTGTGTAGAACATGTTTGTTTTCTGGAAAACATCTGCTCGTTCCTGAAATCTGGGAAGATGGTAAATTTAGCACTGCAAACGCTTTATTGATACAATTTGCAGGGAAACAAACAGACGCTTTCTTCTGTAGCACTTTTTTCCATTTTTCCCATAAAAACCTTACATTTTGCTGTATTTTGGATAATTTCTGAGTCCTGTCCAAAGGAATCCACAACCCTGGGTACTTTTAGAATCTTCAGGATGTTGGAAGAAAAGGAAGCAATTTTGACATGGATTCCTTAAGTAAACAAAAGGTTATATGTCGTAATCACAAACTATCCCAAATAACCCAGAGAAAAGACAGCACAGGGTAGGCCTAGTGCTGGGGTTCAAACATTTTATTATGACATTTAAATGATCTACCATGGATGGTGTCCATCGTCTATCCATTGAGGTCATTAGAATGAATGCCATTGTATTGGGTAGCAATTATTATGATCACTTAAGCAACTAGACACAAATCAGTTTGTGTGCTACAGAAAAAAAAAAATGTTATTAGTTTGTTTACCAATGTAGTATTATTTACCTACAGTTTGGGCAATACCATACTTTAAATTAGACTCAATTATATATTCTCTGTGTAGTGCAGAAAAATGTATAAACATTGTAGCAATCTCCAATACTTACAGGTCACAAATTTCATAATCTGTGACCTGGTCTGCTAAGCCTTTCCTAATCGCATATTCATTAGAATATTTGTCTTTTATTTAGACAATAAAGTACCTATTGATACACTTTTTTACAATTCATTTTGTGGTATTTACTATGTAGTCATTGTAAGGAATACAATATCCTTTGCGCCTTACTCCATTTTACAGGATTAGGAATGCTGGATTTAGGGTGCCGTCCTCACTTCAGATAATTACCAACAGTGTTTTCAAGCCTACAGTTTTCACCTCAAAATCATTGATTTTAGAGGTGTTAGACTAATTATTTCAATCAAAGCAAACAAGACCATAAGGAAACTGTTTAATATGCCCCTCTTAATAGAATACCGCATCCCAATGCTTCCACAAACCTGTTACCTCTACTATCACGCTTTTACCTTATGCCTGCCTTTGACCATGTACCTTTTCGCCAAGTTCACACTACAGAAATACTGCATAAATACTATTAAAAATATTCAGTTGCAATCATAAATTGTATTGATATAGTGCTTACTAACTATGACGATGCACTGAAGCACTTTGCGGTGAGTAGCACACTACTTCTGAACCCAAGTTTAGAGTTAAATAGTTAATAGATTAGTTATATATGTTTTTAAAGCTCCTTGTAGATTAGTTTTATTACATTTGTGTTCTTGCGTTCATATGTAGTAGGGATAGGAGGTTGGGAATGGGTTAGAAAGGTGAAGTAATAAGTTGTTATTGGGAGCAATAGACCTGTGTGCCTCTTATTTGGGTGAATTGGATAAAAAGGAGGGGGTAGTTTGAAGAAGGATGTTTGGGAGTTCATAGTAGGCAGAAAGGTTTGGGATGAGTCAGAGAGAAGGGGGATGGGACAAAAGTTGGAGGGAGTAGATTGTTTTGAAAAAAAAAAGTGAAATTAACTTACAGATACATATATATATACAATATTCTGTAAAGTTTTGTGATGGAAATAATTCCCTCTATATACACACCCATATGTACACAGAAGCAGAAATACTTACATGGTCTGAAATGCACACGTACCTTCTGATAAAGTATGCAAAGATGTTTTAACCTTTTCTTTTAACATTTTAATAATGAAAAGCACATTGCACTTATAGTTTAGGCAACCTGGTATTTAAGAATTACAGCAAAATCTATACTTGTGCCTTGTGATGAAAGAATTTAATTCAGTAAAACATATAATTGCCACTTAGTCTTGAAATGTATTGCATTATCTGTATTTCCATAAACTTTATAGCTCTAAAAGTCCTCAGGGGCTTGGTTGGGATGAGTGGGCGCACAAGGGGAGTGAGAGCGACTATTTCCTAATGACTTTCTGAAATGCAATTCGGGCCCCAATAATTGTACATGTGACACTTTAATCTGATGTACAACTCAATTTGCATTTGGCACTTCCGCTGTGAGATGTTGCAGTACCAAGTCATTTGATTAGCCGAAATTGAAGTTGGCACAAAAATGCCTTCATGGGGTGGAAATTCGAAAATGGCGATTGCAGTCAATGTCCCGATGGATGTAAATTATTACATGGTTCTTGTTATTCTTCCAGAGATGGTACCCTCGCAGAGGTTGTAATAGAGCTGACGTTGGACACCTAGAACATCATAGACATTTTACATAGCCTCGGTAGCTGATACTCAGTTAAGTCTCTCTTTTTTTTTACTTCGATAACTTCCATAATGGCACAGAAAAAGGAGCCCGCGCTGTTTGCCTCTTTGGGGATTTGGCACTGCAGAACTCGGAAAGGAAACACAACTCATGCGGCTCTTGCTTTCCGCTTCTGATTTATTAACCCAATAAAATAGCCCTCACGCTTGGTCACTGAATAGCCTTTTGCTCAAAATCAATTCACAGGGAAGACGGGAAGGCTGTGAGTAATATAGTCTAAATAATGCGGATAAAACACAACTGAGCGGACACAGAGAGTGGGCCTGTGTGTGGACGGGAAACGAGTCTATTTTGGAGAGGTCCCTTGCTTTAAAACGTGCCTCCGCTGCTGCAATAAAGGGGGGCTCGGGGACAAAATCGTTTTTGTAATGGCGGCGCCGCATACGGCTGAACAGAATGCCTGCTGGCAGAGAGCTAATGGAGAGCACGTGAGCGTGAGGTGGTTGGCCACGTGGGTGACATTAAACTCCCCCATGCCTCCTTTGGTTCATGGCCATTTAAAGTATCAACGCGGCACAGTTACACGGAATTACACAGTGGATGCTGCGCTCTCCCGATAAACCTTTATCTATATTCCTTTATCTTCCATTAATAATTATTAATGTGTTTTCATCTCTGCATCGTCCTTGCTTGCCTCTCGTATGTGTCCCTATCGCTCTCACTCAAGGGAATAACAATGCACATGCCTATTAAAAAGCAATGCAAATACAACGAGTTCATTAGAAACTGCGCGTGCAATAAAGGAAGGCCAGATAAAGAAAATGTATGTGTGTTAAGTGCAGAATAGCTCAACAATGTAAGAACTTTGTGTAACCACTGATGGTGTTGCAAATTCTGGGCCATCGTGATAGAGAAGACACTGCATAATGGTTGCAAAATCTGTGAGAACACTTTTGGTCACAAAATGCACACCAGTGGAGTCTGTAGGGCGTGATGACTTAGGGGCTTATTTATGCGAGGCCTGCGTAAAGTGGTACATGCGTAACACAGAGCTCGCCTAAGAATTTGTGAAGCCACGCAAAGCCACCCTTCGTGTCTTTGAGTGGCTTCATAAATCTTGAGTACGGCGATGCAGCGCAAATTTCTACGTTGCCTTACTCTGCACCAGGGTGGCATTCCAGGGGCATTGAGGTGGGTTTTTCCATGCACCACCCATGGAATTTGACACTGCCCCAGATTTAAAAAGTGATGTAAACCTGGCGAAGTGCAAAATCCATTTGCCTGCCGAAGTGAGGTTTAACAGGGAGAAATATGTTTATTTCTCCTCGTTTTTTCCTCTTCCCATGCATACTGCATTCTACAGCACACACAGAAAAATACAAATGCCTCTTTAGATTGTTTTTGTGCAGGAATAGCGCCCCTTCCTGCACAAAAACAATCTTGCCTGCAAGGGTTCCTACATTGGTGCTAGGTTGCCCAAATGGTGCCAGCGCAGGTCTAAGGGACAGGAATACATCGTATTGCTTAAATATGGTGCATTCCTACTCTTTCACTTTGGCGTAGTGCAGCACAGCAAGGTGCCTTGCTGCCGTACTCAAAAATTACATAAATTAACCCCTCACCCTATATGCTTCAAAAAGTGAATACCTTGACCTTGTGCTTGGTAATTAGGATTTATCAAACTTTAGTAGCTGCTGGAAGACAAGTTCTATGGGGGCTAAATATGAGCTCCTTGTGCCGCTGTAGCATCCCTTTTTATGATGTTTCAGCGCCAGGAATCACAAAATCATATTTATGAGGTTACACAAAGCCCCTTTGAATGGCTTCATAGATATGGAGCAAGAAGGTAAGTCAGCGCAAAACGCTGTGCTGAGGTACTCCGCATTAGGGAGGCATTCCACAGGCGTTGCAGTGGGTGTTTCCATGCAAAACCCATGAATTTTGACGCTTCCCAAGATTTACAAGAGTAGCCTGTAGCACACACAGAAAGAGGAGAAAGCCTGCCAATTTTCTTTTTGTTCAGGAAGGTGCCCCTTGCTGCCCAAAATAATTCCTGCTGTCAATACAGGCACCTTTGCATCATGGTGCAATGAGTGCTATGTTGGCGCTAGGCCCCTGAAATGGCACCAGCACAGTGGGAAAGGACTGGGATGCACTATATTAGATAAATACAGTGCATTCCTGCCCTTTCACTTCGAGGTAGCCCTACACCAATTCCCCATTACAAGTACAGCAGTAACACAAGCTTCCCTCACACATGGACAAGGTGCAAGCTAGCTAATATGGTACAGTAAAGGGCTGCAGTGCAAACATGCCTCTTTCGCACGTAGCAGCTAAAAAATGCACAGAAATAGTGCAAATCTCTGTCACAAATGCAAAATATGTGCAGCAGGGGCAACAGCACTACAAACTTCGCTCACATACAAGAAGAAGCACGGACGTTATGGGCCGTATTTTTAAATCTTTTCTAGAAATTGATTAATACAAACTATCTCTCGTAATGTATAAAGTGAGCACTGGAAGGCCTAAATTTGGACATGCCTCAGTCACTGATGCTGTAAACATTTGAAGAGCTGGATCAATGCTATTTTTCAATTTAAGACAGTGGTAAATGGTACCTTGCCAGAGGAACTTTAAAAGTGTGAACTGATTTTGGGCAGAATAATGAAGTATTGCCCATGCATGGGGCTGGAGAGTTAACCTACGCAGTGGCCAAGGTTTCACTCACACACCGTCACCTGAAGAAATGAAAGCAACTGAGGAGAAAATAGAACATCACATTGAGACAATCTGTAATCAGGATCATCTGCTTGCTAATGGTGTCAGGGTGGTGGTTTGCAACAGAGGCGCGGTTGATGCCAAATGGAAGGATTGCCTAGGAATGGAAAGAGAAGAAATTACCCCAAAATAATCATAGCCCAACCTGGCTAGTGGTCAGCTGCCGAGAACTAACAACATTAGCAAGTAATTCTTAGCATCTGGTACTGATAAGTAAAAATGTAGTTAACTGAATGCAGGTAACGACATCAGTGGAAATATATATGTCAATGAAACTGAATACTGACAAAGAGGAAATGCTACTGAGAGGCAAACACTAGAATAGGGAGAAATAATTTTTACTCCAGAGATAACAGAGAGAGATAACAAATCCATCTAATCAAGAGTAATGAGCTTACACAAGCGGTGTGAATAATTGTTCTGAGGACCTGGGCGTTGTTCAGTTCTTTCCTGGCCAGGAAGTGTACTTATGTGTGTGTCCCTGTTGCAGTTTTGACGTCGCAAAATGCACAATTTACATTAATGTAGCATGTACCGGGATGGTAGCAACTATCGCTAAGGAGATGCTGATCGAAAACATTGAAAGGCCACTATCACATGTCGTTGTCAAGCTTGTGGACATGCGCAGACACGCATGTAATTGGTGTGCGGTATTATTGAAAGTGCTGCTATCGTGATGCGCACACATGTGAATGTGCTCAGATGGTGGGAGAATCAGCAGTGAGGCTACGAAATATACATAGTGATAACGTTCATTACAGTCAAGCAATGCATGTCAAACGTGAATTTGAAAGTCTCACATATGACACACTACTATACTGGTAAAGCCTGACAACAGAGCATACAGCAAAACAAATGTACACATTACTCTTTACTGTTTGTCACATGTGATCTAAGATGTGAACTCTGCCTATGGCTAATGATACTCCCTCGAGCCACCAATACCCAGGCTGAAAGGCAGCACAATAATGTGCACACACACACACACCATGGGCATCGTGTAACACACATTTGTTTTTTTAATGTAACATTTCAGATGCATGGCCATCACACATGGAAGGCTAATGTACAGACCATGAATATTGATCAAGATGATCATTACATGTTGTGTGTAGTATAGGATATGTGTACACAGCAAAAATACTTTTCAAAAAAGTTCTCTAAGCAGAAGGGGTGTCTCATCAAACACTGTAGAGAGAATAACTAAAATGGGTGGGGTCCTCCAACTGTTACAATGGGAAATGTTATGAACCAATCAAATGCTTTTTTAAGGTCACATGGCAATCGCGATATGAGGCCCATATCTATTGGGCTGAAACGCGTCGACATTATTAAGAAGACACCATCAAAAATGTATGTTGTAAAAATAGATCAATAAGGAGTGCTTAAATAAGAATGGTCTAAATAATATACAAATTCTAGGCTCCTGCTCTGTTTTTTGGTAGATCTTGCTTTGTGGGAATGCTCCTTATACTTTAATAAGCATCCATCTTGTTTTAAAAAACTGGGCTATAATACATATAAAGGTTGAAAATATGTGCTAGTATGTCAATAAAGTAAAGTAAAGTCCACATTTGTAGAGCGCACAATCACCCGTAAGGGTCTCTAGGCGCTGGGGGCCGTCGGGAAGATTAAGCGAGCTATTGCCCAGAGTCACATGGTGCTGGGCTAACCTGCCGCCGGAGCCGGGGATCGAACCGTGGTCCCCAGATTCCAGCGTCAGTCGCCCTGGCCGCGGCGCCACACCTCTCCCTCAATGGAAATATTGTGTATAGTTTGTGATGAATATAAATGTGGTGTATATATATGTATTTGTTGTGTATATGTAGTTTATTGTACAACCATAAAAAGAACTCTCTGTCTATGAAAAAAATAGAACAGTAATCAAAAAATAATATTAATAAAAAAGAGCTACTTAGAAAGTTCTTTCTGTGTCATATAGTTTGGTTTCAGATGAATATAAAACATAGATTGGTTTTGATATGATTTAATTTGAGTAGGAAGGGATAACTTATTTTTCTCTGTCCTTGAAATAGATTGATTATTATTTCCTATGCTTCATTTTTTTGTTGAATATGTTCTTTACCCAGATGTCATAGGGTTCTTGGGTTTCCCCTTTTTCATAAAGAGTTAATGATTTATACGAGCAACCTGAATGAGTCTTTTAACAGCATAACCTTCTTCTTAACAGAATTTGGGAATATTTCTGGTTATCGAATTAACCACCAAAAATCCGAGCTTATGCATTGGAACATGCCTATGTCACTGATAGAATCCAAAAATCAAATCACATATCTTGGGATCAAAGTCTTAAAAAACATTGACGAAATCGCCCAAGTAAACTTGGAGTTAAAAACCAAGGAGATGAGGAAATTATTAAAATCATGGAGCTGCTTACTTCTCACTTTTATGGGGAGAGCTAACGTTATTAAAATGGCTGTCCTACCAAAGTTTACTTTTGTAGTTAACGCAATCCCTTTAGAGTTTAACCCAGCTTACATAAAAAAGATCCGGAGTGAAATCAACACTTTTATTTAGGCCTCCAAAGGTTTTAGGATAGCTTGGAAAAAGCTCTGCTAGAAGAAAATATGAGGTGGGATGGCCAGCCCAGATCTTATGACGTAATACAAAGCCTTCCACTTCAAGAATGTTAGGCATCTTTTTCGAACTCATGAGTTTTACTCCACCTACTGGAAAGCAGTAACTAACCACGACCATTGCCTCTACAAGTTTGGTCATCCGAAGTACTTAAAAAAAATCAGGCTGAAGGTACCGAGATCAGCATTTCAAATTATGGTCATAGATAAGAAAAATATGGCAGTTCCCATATTATAGTCCTCAAGCACCAATATGGAATTCTCACGGAACTCCAGAATGCATGAAAGACTCACTAGCGTTTCCTTTGAAAAGAGCAGGAATTGACAAGTGGGGAGATCTCCCGGAAAATGGTAATTTAAAGTCCTGGGTCAATCTAGCTGAAAGAACCAACAATGAAATATCTAGGTTTAAATATTATCAGTTGGTCAGCTGGTCCAGAGATCAAGTGACATTATCAGACCATATTGGGAATCTAGAGGAATAAATACCGAAAGACCCAGCTCAAAAAGAAGTATCAAAGTGGTATTGGTACCTGTTTGAGAGGAATGTGGTCGACTTTGATATCCCAGATCTCATATGGCGGAAAACCTTTCCGGTTCAAGACTTGCAGCAACTCTGGCAAGTATCCTGCACTTTTTTATGGCACATTATAATTTCTGCACCCCTTAGGAAAAATCATTTGTTTACTTGGCACAGATCCTACTGGACGCCTGAAAAATGTCAAAAATTAATAATCAAGTGGTGAAAAAATGTCCTAAATGTGGCGAGAGGAAAGCAAATGATATCCATATGTTTTACATATGTGCCCACCTTGATGCATAATCTAATAATATTCTATCTAAAAATCAGAAATAGATTTTTATTTACATTTATGTTGTTAGCCAGACGTGAGGTGTGCATAAATTCCATCCTCTCCTAAGGTAGATGACTGGCTTCGGGCAGTTGAAAAGTTTAGGAAATTGGATAAGTCCAGAGGGGAAAGTAAACGGACGAAACATTGGGATCTTTGGCATATCACATATACTGTAGGGTAGGAAGGGACGTCCAATGATTTAAACTTACGCGATCAAAAATTCATGAGTTTCTGTATGGCGGTACAGTGATGTGTACACTCAAAGAAATTGTTGGTTCTTAAGACATAGTCTTACCTCATCTCCAAGAGTGTTTCTTTATCAACTACTAAGAGGTGACCTTGCCGCTATAATCACTATGATTGCATAAACGAGGACAAAAAAATCTTAGAAATCACTTTTAAAAAATTCAACATCTTTTTTAAAAAATCAATATTAACAAGTACACAAACAATAACACGTAAAATTAATATATGAACTAGTACACATAAAGATGATTAAAAAACAATATTTTTTACAACTATAATATTCAAAACAATATTAACAACAGTATTATTGGAAATGATATTACTTGACAAATCAATATTCCTGACAACAATATTTCTGCATCACAATATTTTCGCATCACCATAGTTTTTTCCTGTATTTCTGCAACTTGATATTTCTGATCTGATATTTTGTCCAATCACCCATGCATCTAGATTCATGCATTTGCAAAAAGGTCTAAACAAGCTTTGGCATATACAAATGCTTCACTATTTAAAGCAGAGTTCTCTTGGCTTCTCCAATGCTTGTTTCACTTCACATCAGCAAGTATAAATGAACACCAACAACAGAGGATTGTGCAATAATAGCCTGTATTAAATGGATGTTTTCAGCTTCTTTCTTTATTATGTTCAGGGTAATTTTACCTACAGGATTACTGTTGAAAGCGCAATTAGATGAGAAATGTACATGACAATGCACTAATTATAACATACAAAGACATCAGGCCCAAGTACCCACTAATAATTGCACATGATTAGAATAACAATTGCAATTTACCATTATCCATAGACAAGCCCTTTCCCAGCTTGTCATCCATGCCTGAGTTTCCCTGACATTGTTAAGGACTCAGTAATATTCAGTCACCTCAGCATCTTACACTTGTGTGAACGTGCCTAGCATATTTCACTCCACTATAATCATATCTGTGGTTATGCAAGCCCTGAGTAATTCTCAGCCATATTGAAATTTACATCAATGATAACCTGGCAGTGGTATATGGGTCATGAGTGATTCTCAATCTCATCTGAACCTTATAACTTGGTAGACTACACCGTAGTATTTGTAGCCTGTGCAATGTTTGAGCAATCTCAGCATTTATCTTTTAGCTGGGCGTGAAAAGCTTATTTGTGGTCTGATTAATTCTCAAACACTTCAGAATGTTACACCTTTGAGAAATGGAGTAGGGGTTCTTACTTCTTTGTAAACCTCACAGGTCTACTTATTTCTAAGTTGTGTTGTGAGGTACCTCTGGAAGGACATGATAGAGGATTTTGAAGCCTGGGAAATATTTTTTTTTCATTGCTCTGACTGGACCAATCAGAGGTACTTGAGAACTAAGTAAATATAAGTCACCTCAAACATGTATCAAAGTGGACTCATCAGTGCACTTGAATCCAGTGTAAATCTGAATGGGGTTTTTCTTGCTGCAGCAATTCTCAGCTGCCTTAGTTTCTAAAGTCAAGGGAGAACTGACGGATTTCTGGAATAGTGGGTGAACATGACTGCAGTCTTGGAGGCAATGGCAGGTCTTAGCTACTTCTATTTCATCATCTGTGCGGGCCCAACTGGGGATTGTTGCCTTGGATGGACCTGACACCATATTCAAGCATCAAAATACAACAATAACAGTAAACTGTCACTGGTATAATGGTTGCTATGAGCATTTGTGCAGCCTTTAGCTCATCATCAGTGTGAAGCTCCTTCCTTTCCAACTTTGATACCCTTTGCTTCCATCCTCTCCTCTTCTGGTGTTAATCCACTTTTTCTTTTTCTAATCTTACAGATAAACTTGAATCACTAACCTCTCGACCTATCTCTAGCAATTAAAATAATTCTCCCCTTATACTTAATTCTGCCCACTAGAGCCTCCTGTTCATCCCACGTCTTTCTGATTTATTACACTCCACATTCATCCTTTACAGCTTAAATCAGTCACATAGAGAATATCCAAGACCAATGTATTGTAATTGTCCTCCCAAATGTAAGCCACTAAATCCTCAAACGAAATCTTCCTCATCTGGCTTCCACATACTCTGCCTGCTTCGAAAGACATTCAGATGGATCCCCACAGAATCCAGAAAGACATTCACTCATGCACTCATCACTAGCAGACTTGACTATGGCAACGCACTCTACGCCAGCATCACCCAGTAACTCCTCAGGAAACTAGAGAATGCTCAAAATACTGCAGCCAGACTGGTCCTCAACATCCACTGCCGCATCCACATCACCAAACACCTTCGAGAACTCCACAGTAAGGGTGGGCGTAGTTCGCGAAGTAGCGCTAGGCGAAGCTACGCGAAGTGCACTTCGCACTACGCGAACTTCACGTAGCACTACGCGAGCTGCGTAGTAGCATATTCGCACTGTGCAAGATGCATTTTCAATGATTGCATAGTGCGAACAAGCATCCAGCACTGTGCAATCATTGAAAATGGCATCTTGCACAGTGTGAGCTGTAGTTTTCTGCTGCTCGAGTAGATTTTTACTCGAGCGGCAGCTTTCTCAATGCAAACTGGTAGTTTCTCATCGCGAGCGGTCGCGAGCATGCATGACCACTCACAATGAGAAACCTGACCTCCCCGCATTGAGAGTCTCGCCGGGATGTCATTTTGCTTGCTCGCGGTCGCGAACATGACGTTGAGGACTGCGAAGAAGCAAAAAATTACCGCTACACTGCGCTATGCGTGTTCGCACTGTGCTACGTGCAGCTCGCGTAGTGCGAAGTTGCGCACACTTCGAAAACTACGCGAGCGTACCTTAGTGCTTCACCCAGGGTTACTCCACAGGCTTCCAGTCAACAAAAGAATCACCTTCAACTTCATCAGACATGCCTATAAAGCTCTCCATGATGCAGGACCAGCATATCTGAACCACCGCCTCTCATTCCACATACCCGCCTGGCACCTTCGCTCTGTCCAACTGGCCCTGGCCATCGTACCAAGAATCCACAAGACCAAAGCTGGAGGAAGATCCTTCTCCCACCTCGCTGTCAAGACCAGGAAAACCCTGCCTCTCCACCTCAGGCAATCCCAGTCGCTGACCCAATTCAGGAAGGATCTCAAGACCTGGCTCTCTGACCAAACCCCGGCGCCCAGACGGATCAGCTGCTCTCCCCCCTCAGTGTCTTGAGACCCTCATGTGTGAGTAGGTACTATATAAATCACTGATTGATTGAAAAGCTGCAAATTGTCAGTGGGACTGACCTGCATCTGGTTTCCAGATATTGGTACCGTAGCAGTGGCATCAAAATCAGCAACATCTGTGTGGAGGAGATTTTTATTCCAAAGTTCTTTTCTCAAGTGGAATGTATAATGTTTTTTTCATTTCTGCCCTCCAGATTTTGATTGGAACCAATTCACCTGATGCATCTGACCAGCGCTCCATTGTGGTTGACCTCAAATCGTGCCTAAGTTCCAGTACACCGTGACCATTGACTATCATTGGCACTTTGCACTTTTTGGTGCTATTTTCACAGAACATTTTTATGGCTTGGTGTTTTAACTTTATTACAGTTTTGGTGCTGCATTATTACTTTACACATTTCCTAAACATAAGCCTATCTGATCTGTGCCACAATACCAGAGTGGTGAGCTTAGGTTAATTTAGTCACTTTGATGGTTCACAATGACAATAAGTGTGATTATTCCTAGAGCTGGCACCCCAAATAATAATACTCTTTCTTACAATATTGGATTTCACCTTCATACCAACTACACTGAAATTAGTAAAACAATTGTAGTCATGTTTAGGTCAGACCTTCATGTCTATATCAGCGGGTATATATTTTCAAGAGATCTAGACCCCTCTGCGCAAGTCACTGGTGTCACTAGCAACCATCTCCGTATGCACTCCAAGAGAGAAATGTCATCACCAATGAGTATAGGACTTTGTTTGATTGTCCATGCAAAATTAAATACAAGTCTATATTACTGTCCACTAAAGGCCTGATTACAACTTTGGAGGTGCAGCACCGAATCCGCCCTGCCCGTGCAGCGCCAAAGCCGTGGTCAGACCGCCCACCAGATTAGGAGTTTCCTAATGTCTGGCAGTATGGTTTTCGGCATTCCCACCGCAGTGCCTCTAAAAATGGGCACGACAATGGGAGTTCCAAAAACAGTTGCCTGCCTGGCATGGACTGAAAAGTCTATGTTGTGCAGGAATTGGGGTGCCTGCACACAGGGGGCACATGCTGGTCGCCCCTTGTTCATCCCCATGCAGAGGTGGCACAGGGGATATTGCAGGGTCGCCTTTGTTTCCTCTCTGCCACAGTGTTCATGGAAGAGGAACCTCCATGACACAGTTGATGGAGAGGAAACTCGTAATATGCTTGGTGGGAACACAGGAGTCCCGCCAAGCAGATTGCGGCCTCCTGAACGGTGGTTCCCTGGCAGCTGCGGCAGGGCTATGGCGGTCTGACCATACTAGTCATGATAGGGTGGTCGGGAGACCGCCAGCTCCGCACTCCCATGAGTCTGGTGGTCCATGGAAAGCCAGACTTGTATTCGGGCCCCAGGTGTCCAGTTTTAAACATTCTTTAGATGTGAGTAAATACCATATGTCTGAGTTTTTATACGTTTTGTTTTTCCAAATGTATGTTTGAAAAATGTTTGGAACATTGTTTGTTCTATCCCAACTATTTGTACTATACATTAAAGTAAATTACATTACAGTATCATATTAGGAAAATTTGTTTTCTATTAGAGATCCTGAAAGCTTTCTTCAAAGGCCTATTTAGGAGATAAGAAAACTATATAGCAAGGCCTGTTTTTCTTTGGGGAGGCAGCAAATACAACTAGCATATAGGTGTGTGACAAAATTGACATTTAGATTTAGAAAAAATTACAGAAATTCACCAGTTATACTTAGCAGAGGTAACTACAGCTTGCATTCCCACCATGCTCTGCTTATGACCTCACGCATTACATCACACATGACATGTTCTATGACATCCTTTTTGACATCACTCATGAAATCTCAAATTACGTAATTGATGATATCACTGATGATATCATCCAAGATGCTTTTGTACACATTACTGTATAAACTAGAATAGCATAAGAGGCCTGAAAGTAAGTATAAAATAGCTCGGAATAATGTGAAGCTTCATTAATATCATCACAGACACAACTCCCGTAGGTGTAGCAAGCATGTGTTATGCGCAACATTGACCCTATACCATACACTTGAAGGGTGGCCTAGTTCACATTAACAATCAACATCACAGGCATGCTAACATTATTAGTGTAATAAATATAATATTTTTCTTTTAAGTTAGAGCTTCTGCACTATTAAGCACTTGGTAGTTCACCACGACATTGTCTTGTATTCTCAAGTAGTGCCATGCAAAATAAACCTCTATCTAATCAACAAACTGTATTTTCATATAGGGAACTCAACATCGGCATGCAACACAGAAGTGTTCATTAAAAGTATCTGTTGTGACATAATCAAAACATTCCTTATTTTTGAAAATTCTATACAAATTGAATATATTATTTTCTTCACTCTCCTTAAAAACTTTACCATATGAAGATATTGTAGAAGCTAAATACATAATGTTGATGGGAAGCGTAATCATTTTTAGCTGTGACAAGGCCATCTGAGATTTTCATTTGTCCCAGTGTGCTATAGAGATTACCAATTTTGATTTGAAAATAAATATTGATTTTAATATTTGCCATCAAAAGCATTATGGGGAAAAATGTCACATCAGCATCAAATTATTATTCATTAAATAGAAGAACTTTGGTGGACTCATCATTGATTAACAAATCACACCCCCTGTGTTAATATATTCAACAACCGAAGAGGAAAGCAAACACTGATTTATGCTGTCAGCGCTGTTTACAAGAGCCCGATATTCCCAAAGGGGGCCATGTGTTACGGGCCCACCGGGATCACAAGATCTGTGATAAATATGTGTATCCTGTGAATTTCAGACATTTGTGTGCTGAGAGCAGCTGAGATATCTGGGTAAAATGAGGCCTAATCACCCCAGCAATTCTTCATTGGAAATTAGACCTTCAGTGTCACACTTGTAATCCCCGTTTACTCTGCCCCCCTGGAGTTACAAATACAATAACTATTGGGAATTCTGGGAGGGCACACTTGATAGTCAACAGAGTGAGCACTCATTAAGAGGTCCTAAGTATAGTAAGACATAGCTTCCAATACTGAGGCAACTCTGAAAATTGACTCTTTATCGAATACATTTGTGCACAATTCACAAAGCTGTTTGCACAATGAGTAGCACTTGGGTGTGGAAATACCTATATTTCCGAATGGAATCTCACCCTTGGGTTTCATAGAGCCAAATCCACAAAGAAATCTGCAAATTAGTTGCATATATGGTTGGCCTGTGAGTGTAAATTAAAATTCTGAGTTCACAAAACATGAATTTACACTTTAGATGCCATTTAGTCACACATAATATTGGAACGGTATGGGTCTTATATTAGATGTGAGAAAATATTGTCTCATCTGCAGAGAGAGATAGAGAATATTTCAGGTTAGGTGTGCTTTGGAATTTCTTTGTAAAAAAACACAAACTTTGAGTTTGAGTGTATTCCATAACTTTGCAAGGAGCAATCCCAATCTGGATATGTTTGGAGATTCACTCATGATAAGGGTGAGAGTAAATTTGTATGCGTGATGGAAAATATTTTTACTGTAGAAAAAAGGTCTAAAGTGCCACTACAATTTTGTGTTATAATTTTGCATGCAGAAATGTACATCATGTTGATTAAATCAACATACATTCACGGCTATTCCTATAATCTACAACTGACACAGGTTGCCTGAAGGAACTGTAACATCATTTGTAAATTACATGCTAGTCAGATATTTACTTCAAGCAAAGAAATCAACCTACAAGAGTACCCAGTGTGTATTTTATGTGAATCTGGTACAACAAAATCTGAATGTGCTAATGTAAGTAGATTTACTCACAAGTGATGTTATGCCTGTGTGGTTCATTTTACATGTGAGTAAATCTGCAAACAATGTAAAGTTATTGGCATCCCATCAACATTGTACCTGTACAAGATGGTAAAAACTCACAGTTTGTGGGTAGTCACAAAACGTTTTTGAATGATTCCCAACTCTTAAAAATGGGTGAATTGCTCATGTGTAAAGGAAGCAGTAAAATAATTTTTAGGGCGGGTGGGAAAGATGGAGGATCTTCCCTGAAACTGGTGTGTATGTTGGCAGGGACTCTCAATGGGGAAAATGTTATCCCTACAGAGAAAAAGTATAAAGGCCAAGTTCCATTTATTTCTTTACCAGTTGTGTATCATCTCTGTCCCAGATTGGGATTTCTCCTGAATATTCAGGTCTGATTCGCAAAGTACTTCCTATGTTTTACTCGAGGTAGAGTTGTGAGAAACTCATTAATTTGAAGGAGTAATGCATGTTGATAGAAAACATGTTTGTGGTTCATAACAATTTGTTTTTTGTAAGCGCGTCAAAAGACTAGAAATTCCTTAATAAGTAACATCTACGTTTGAAAAAAACTACTCTCTGTAAGTGCCAGGTGTGAGACAAAACAAATCACAGAAAAACCATTGCCAATTGTGCCCGTTCATTAAATGTATCCATTGGGAAACCTACTCTTGTTGCATTTCCGAATGATTGAATATTTAACCATTTGAGTACACCGGAAAAGCACTCACCTCTGGAATACTAAGAAAGTAAAACATGTGCTCTAAATGTATATTTTTGAAAATTATTATCCCAGTGTTTGAAAAACTAAAAAGGGTTTTTGCACAGGGGATTCCATTCCCCTTTACAGAGTTTTACTTCTTGGAGAACTCCACACAGTGGGAATAGGATCCTGCTGAAATATCACATGATCTTCCTAGGAACACACATGGAATCCTGCCCCTGGCACAGCTTTGCATGAATAGTCCTGGGAATGTTTGAGAATTTCAGAAAGTCGTAAATCTACACTTGCACACCTGTGGAATTCTGGAAGTGCAAATGCATGGCGCGTCATAGTTGGATCATCCTAGTTTACAACACTTGCAGGACCAACAGGGAATACGCACATCTCCATGAGGGTGCAAATTATTTGTTATTTCCTGTGTATCCATTATCATCCTCTCCACACACTCCTTTATTGACTAATACAGCGAATGTATCTCAAAATTGTTGTCCAGAGGCCTTGGCTCTGTGAAGTCCCTGAGACCTACATTTACCTGGTTCACCATTTTAAAGGTCTTACCCTAGCCCAAGCGTCAGAAAATGGTGTTCTTCACACATAGGGGCACATGCATAATATTTCATTTTGTGATTCCTTAATTGCAAAAAATAAGGAATCGCAATTAAGGAACTGCAAACTGCAATGCATCAAGAAATTGCTAAAAAAATAGCGATTTCTTAAAATTCCTTAATTGCGATTCTCTAATTGAGAATCGCAATTAAGGAATACCTCCCCATCCTTTCCTATGGGCCTAGAGGCCCATAGGAATTAATGGAAAGACATTCTTAATTTGCAATTCACCATTAGAAATTCACAAATTAAGAATGCAATTTCAAGGGTGCAGGGGTGTCCAAAGGACACCCTGTTGCACCCCTGAAATCTGCTTAGAAGTACATTTTGCACACTCACTTGCCCCAAGGTCATGTGTGTGTGTAAAATGGAACTTTGAAAAATGCACTTTAGTGCATTTTTCAAAGTTTCGCAAATTACCATGAAGGTCAACTTCATGGTAATTTGCTACCCTTATTTGCGAATTCACAAATTTTTAAAGTTTGATGCATTGCATTTAAGGAATCTCAATTTGAGATTCCTTAAATGCAATCGCAATTTGAGAAATCGCAATTTTGCGATTTCTTAAATTGCGAAAATTACAACAATGTTAATGCATCCCAAAAATGGGAATTGCATTCGCAAACGGCCGAATTTTGCAATTCGCACCATTTGCGAATGCAATTTCCATTGATGCATGTGCCCCATAATGTTTTTCTGTTCCACTATTTCTGGTAAAAGATTTTTGGATTTAACCATTTAGTAAGGCATTTTTTTTCTATAAGGAAAATGACGACTTTTTTGTGCAGATGTACAAATCCATTTTTATTGCATTAAGAGGCCGAATACGATGCAGTCGGAGCCTTTCTGACCGCATCGTAATATGTCGGTCGGATTTCTTTCTTACGATAGAGGCGGTTGGAAAGGAATCTGACCAGTCATTCTGCCTAGCTTCTGCCTGTCGGCAGTCCGAATGCAGCCAGTAATCCCAAGGGCGGTGTTTCTGCCCTAGGGATTATGGTGTCAGGTTTCAGCATCCTTTCATACACAGAAAGACTGTCGGAACTCGCATCTTGAAGGGCGTGCCACGGAGTGCAGGGATGAACTGCACCTCCCATTTTACAATTGGAGCATGCACGCATGCATTCCGCACGGTTTACGGCCGGAATGCATGCTCCCATTGTAAAATATAGGAATGCGATGAACAGCGTTCAGTCGCATCCTAATGGTCCAGTTGGAACGCAAGAGCGGGTGTCAATCAGTCCCATGACCAAGACAATGTCAGGCAGAGGCAACTCCACCCGATATCGTTATCAGCCCTTAAGTGTGTTTGCTATTGACTCACTGGCTTTAGTCTGGGGTGCGACAATCATTACCTCGTGGTTTAAGCTGTTAGAAAACTTTTCCAGGGAGTGAAAAATATGAAATCTGAAGGACTGAATTGGGTATTGCAAAGGTATCTGTTGTGTAAGCAACAATGTATTAGAAACCAAGAGAAGGGGAAGTGAATAAATCTATTAAAATGAATGAATATACTGTGTGAGCTTTATCAAAGCTGGTGAATAACTGAACCAATTTCATGCAGGTATGTTACCAGGATTTGGACAGTAGACAGAAGGTGGAGTCAGCTTTCTGCTTTACAGTATCCTTTTGGAAAATATCTGGAAAATAATCTGGATATTACTTTGTCATAAATGTCCTCAAGTCCATTCCTGTATTTAGCAAGATTCCTTCTTCCTTAGTGTTTTATTTATTTTTCCGTAGACCCAAAACGTTTGTATGTCTACTGTAGGAATGAAATTTCACAGATGTGAGTAGCACCAGTCCCATCCTGCAGGTTCACCCTAAGTACTCTCTTTGTTTTGGTTAAGTTCAGGAGGCCATTAATGAAAGAAATCTCCCAAACTACATTTCCAGTGCTGTCCAAGAATATCTGTGGTAAAACCTCTTAACACAAAGTACTACTTTGCATTACTTTAGGCATGGTCGTTTCTATGCAACGTTCCAACATGAACCGTTACATGAATTGGAAAGTACATCCCATCACAGGACATTTTGCTGGGTATAGCCCCGATTGAAATGTATACCAAGTGCAAAGTGTTGATAAATCTGGGGCTTTATATCTGGAGACGGATGGTAAAATAGGCTAACCTACACCTCATCATCAAAATACTTAGGGGCAGATTAGGATGGCGCACGGACCTGCGTTCGTCCGCCACCCCAGAGGTGAAGGGACCGTCCACAGAGGCAGCGGCGGTCCCTCCGTGCAAATTAGGATGTGACCGCCACCCTGGCGGTCACATCCTGTATTTTTAACATTGTGGCGGGTGCTGCTTCAAGCAGCACCCGCCGCGATGTTAAAAATGCATGTATTACATTTACATGCACAAAGCGGCAGGCACCACGCAGTGCCTGCTGCTTTGTGCATGTAAATGTTGGGGGGTACCATAGGTACCCCCCCATGTGCACCCCCCACCCCCGACCTGGGGGCCCGCAACGGGCCCCCAAAAGCCAAAGTCCACATGCTTTTCCACGGCGGAAAAGCCGCAGCGGAAAAGCATGTCTCCGTGAACATCCTAATTTGGCTGACGGTGTCTTGCAGACTGCAATCCCACCGCCATGCTAATCTGGAAGTGGGTGTTGTATGTGCCTGCGGCGGTTAATCCACATCCTCCAGGCCGGCGGTGGCTTCCGCCAGCCTGGGGGATGCGGATTAACCGCCATCCTAATCGGCCCCTTAATTCGGTTTACATGATAGAAAACCATAAAAAGTTAACCTACACCTATTTATGGGACTTTGTTTACATTTATTAAGGTTATCGCAATCAATTAGATGCTTTGAATATGTTTTTGAATTTAATTATCATCTTTGGTAAACCTGTTGTTAGGGTTACCAAATCCCATGCAAGTCATTGTAATGACTTGCTTTGTAATACCTGTGTTGTAAAGGTATGGCTGTGTAAACACCACGATGTAACCAGTGTTTCCTATAAACACATCCATATTTGTGGAAGATGATATTGCTTAACAGTGCAACTGAACCAGTTAACTTTTTTCCTCCACAAGGAATTTATTTTATGTTGGCAGAAACACTATCTCTTCCAACTCAAAAACTTTAAGGGTTTTCCTTGCCCATTTCCTATTCAAATGCAAATTTACTCTTTCCCTTGATATGACTGCATCTCCGAATGATGTCTACGGTGGGACAGGGCCAAGAAATACATTGTGACTATAAATATTCACAAACTCACAATGGTGTGAGCATTTACAAGAATTTCAGGTCCTACCCTGCCCTATAACATCCACTCCCAACCTAAGGTAGCAAATATACACGTGTTACAGCACATGCAGAAAAAAGGATTTAAATTGTTAATTTGTTTTTTGAAACATGAACGAACAAATGAAGCCATTTTCATGTGTAAGTTTATTTAATACATGCAAACAGCGTTGGGAATCATCTTTATTGTTTATTTTGACTTGCATACTACTTCCCTAGAGCTATATCTCAACTGTTCAATCAAGATAGCAAAACCATAATGGATGGAAACTCTTGAAATAATCTGGCCTACTTATACCTTTTCTCAACACATTCTGCAACCCTGTTTCTTAGCTCAATTGTGCCATTACAGAGAGGGTTCAGCTATGTTAATTAAGTCTTGCTCTTGCTTCAATAGGAATTTTCACTTCAAATTGCTAGACAAGTTCTCCTCTTACTGGACGCATAAGCAGCCCTAGAACAACCACAGCTTCATTGGGCCTCATCAGTGAGGAGCAGCTTCAGCACCTATGGCACAGACAAGCAACAAGGGCCCATATCCGGTATACCGTCACCATCTCAGCATCCTGGATAATAGTGAAAACAAGCGGCATTACCTTCGATTGTGCTAGTTCTTTTTCCTTTCAAATTCAAAAACTTGCACAAAAAAACTAGACTGAGGAATCTCTTTGTTAAGAGCCACCTCACAGTTTTAGGTGGTGTTGTTCAAGAGAAAGTACACAGATTAAACCTTTCCTTAACTCTAGTTGGACATTTCAGATTTACACATCCATTTTTGAGTGCTAGCCTCTGTTGTCATTTAATGTAACTATCACTGTCCATCCTCCATTTTTGTCCTAATTCTACCTCATTCCAACCATTAAATAGATCAAGACATTGAGTTGTGATTACAAACTGCCACCCTGCACAAAACAAAGTATATACAGTCAAAGTAACACATTTACAGTCTCTTATGTTCAACCACCTAACATTTGTCATTTCACTCTGGCTCATTGGTTTTCAATTCGGGGCCTCTTACGTCATCCTTTATACCCCGGTGTTAGGATTCTGATATATAATTATCAACAGAGCACTTGCAATTTCAGGGTTAAGTATCTTTTTAGTTTCCAAGCCTGTGGTGCTTACTTCAGCCATGTAATTGAACAACCAGTGTTGCTGGCTACCAACCGCATAATGCCCACAAGTTAGATGTTTATTCTTCGTCCCAATATATTGACTTTGTCACATAAAAAAGAACCTCCCTGGAACCTCCCTGGAAAGGTAATTTATTTGAACTAAGAGCAACAAGAAAATACAAAATGACAGTACCATTAACACTCCACAAGGACCGACCACTCTTTCAATCTGTAATATATCGAGCCAAACTTTACATTTACAGTGTTAGATCCTACAGAAACAAATACAGTGTCAAGAAATTTAAAAAAGGGTCACACATGTGGTTTTGTGCCTAAATTGAAAGTTCTAGAATCAACCATACCTTCTCTCTCACCCTACATATGAATAGTATCATTTTACAACAGCATAAGGTTATTAACTTAACCTATATTTGTGCATAGCATTTACTTTCTTATGCATTATTTCTATGCTAATACTTGCATCACTACTACTTTCTTCTGATTGACTTCTGCCTTGCTAAACAAGCTTCCCATCACTGTCTCACTACCATCAAGTCATGTACGGCCATATTCGGCATATCTGGCTAAATCATCACTCTAAAGTAAAAGAGCAAATTATTTGCTTTGTCAGAAGCCATTTCTTTAATGCCTGATAAACCTCCCTCCTGTAAAAATTCAGAACAGATTTATTGAAATATTTTGATCTATTCCTCCTTGTAAGCAAATTTCTTTTTTGTTTTACCCATTACATTGTGTTTTCAGAATAAACGTGTTACTACAACACACTTGCTAAGGGATTTGCTCCCATATGAACATCTTCAAGGAATGCTTCCCCCTCTCACCCTTAAAAGGCCATTAATATTATCCAACACCAGAAAATTCCAATCTCATGGATTTCCTTTTTTTATTTGGAAGAATACCAAAATGCTCAAGTAGTATCTCTACTTTCTTTTGGCAATATTGACCTCTTTTCTGACCAGATCTGGTTCCCTTTACTCCATTCCAGGTATCCAATCACCATATTGGGGTCCGGATTTATCCATTGTAGTGCATTGCCCTTACATCAGGTAGGGTAACACAAGGGCAACACAATACTTAAGTCAGATTTAATTAGCAATGCAAGGCCTCCTTGTGTGGCCCTGCATTGCTTGCTAAATCTGGAGAAACGCAAGGCAGCGCAAAACACTGCCTTGCATGAAGTGAAATGAAATGAAATAGGATTTATAGAGGGCAAAATAAGAACATCTATGATCTTTTACTTGATTGAAAATTCTCCAATATCAAAGAAAAAGAAACCAAAGGAGGAAGATGGAAAAAGAAGGCTAGCAAATGAAAAGCCTGCTTAAAAAAGTCAAGTTTCAGTCCTTTAAGGAAGAGGGACCACAACAGGCCATTCCATAATTTAGCTCCTCGGAACACAGCAGCTGTTCCATCGGTGGAATGTGGGTGTTCCCTCGCATCCACCCATGGTTTAAGGCGCTTTCTCAGATTTACCAAGACTGGAATATCTTGGAACGCATCAAAATGCTATGCCTTCCCAAGGCAGGGGCAACCAGGAGAAATATCTTTATTTCTCTTCATTGTTTCCTCTTTCTAAGTGTGCTGCATCACACAGAAAGAGGTAAAAGCCTCTAAGGATTGAACCATGGCACAATGGTGCCTGCATTGGCGTTAAACAGCAGATTGTGTGCCAGCACAAGCAGAGAGCAGAAATGCCCCATATATTGGTAAATATGGCACATTACTGCCCTCTCCCTTTCATGAAATGTAACACGTTGTCTTGCTGCTTTGCCTGTTTTGTCAGGTCCTGATGCATACATATTTCTATTTTATCTCACCACTTCATGTAACAACGTGGGGTGGTAAAATGTATTCCCCTCCAAAAGGAGGGTAGCTTGGTACAATGCAGAGGGAGCGGGTTCTCTTGATTCATTAGCCCCTCCCATGCTCATGACGAGCTCAGCTCGTCATGAGCCACGGTTCCCGTGTGCTCAAGACGAGCCTAGCTTGTAATGACCTTTAAAACGCTCGCACACTGGGCAAATTCCTCTGCTGTGCGAGTGTTCTAAAGAAACAGGTGTGGTCATGACGAGTTCAGCTCGTCATGAGCACATGACCACCGTGGCTCATGACGAGGTGAGCTCGTAATGAGCACCTGGGCGCTGGGCGCGCCCCCCCTCCCCCAGCACAGCGGGGGAATGTGGCTAGCAGACAAGGGGTTAAAAATCTCAATTGGAGCTGATGGGGAAACATTTCCTCCTCATATAAATTGATGAAATCTTTGCCTCTTTCTGTCGTCTGTATTTCATATATGGCTTGGGTAGACATATTTTTATGATATTTCTTTTCAAAACCTTTCAGATCAATTATTTTCTGTAGGCATGTATTTCATTTCCTTTTCATTTTGTTCAGCATATGATCCCGTGTGTTCAGGGTTTCTGTGTGTTCTGTGCTTTCTTTTCTCACTGACTCTCCATTCTCAACTTTGTGCATAATCTCTTGAAATGGCCTCTGAGTTATCCACTCTCTCGTTGTGCTCTGGATGACTGGTGCAAGAAAATGGCTGATGTGACGGACTATCACACTCTTCCCCTTCAAGAGTGAAACACCCACTCCACCATTATCTATTGCTTCCTATCCACTGGTTCTCTAGGACATTTTTTTGGGGGCCAGGCGAGTTCTTTATGGCTTCTACTTCCAAAAAACGTTTGCAAAATAACCTTCACTACTTCCTTGACTTTTCATAGGCGAATCATTTTACAGGCCTCACTGCTTATCTCGTCAAGACAATATTCAATGCTTTTATTCCTTTCTTTGCAGCACTGATTCTTCTGTTCCTGTCCTGTTCTGCATCATAAATTAGGTGTTTTTACTCGTTACCCTTTTATAGGGCAAGAGGACTTGCCTTTCTGAATCCAGGAGCATCCATGCGTCCGCTAGGAGCCAGCCGCGGCCCGTGGAGGGAGTTTCGGTGGGGCAGAGAGGCGGGGTGGGGGAGGGGCAGGATAGGGGGTGCTAAAAACCGGAGTATGGATAATTGAAGGTAAGTAAACAATTTAAATAATAAAACGAATTTCGTAGCGCGCCCTGCATCGGGTGCGCTACGAAATTCGTTTTATATATTAAATGTATCACTTACCTTCAATTATCCATACTCCGGTTTTTAGCAACCCCCCCCCCCCCCCCCCCGCCCCGCCTCTCTGCCCCACCATAACTCGCTCCACGGGCCGTGGCTGCAGGAGCCACGGTTACTGGTGTCGGGATGAAAACCCGAAAAATAATGATGTTATCAGAATTACAATTTTGAACAATACTCATTTGAAAAAGAAGAATTGGAAGCATGTTATGCCCCGCAAAAATCCTGATTTGACAAAAAATTCTTTGTAGCTTAGCATTATGTATCATGAAAATAACAAGATCGGTGCCTTTTTTTAAAATTTGATAAACTATATAGTTTAAAACAATGAGCACATACCGCTCCGAATGAAAAAACAGTTTTCACCCAAAACATCTAATTTAAATATTGACAATGGACTGGGTGAACCTAATATTTAAATGCGCCAACATATCATCTTTAAACAGGTGGACGCTTATTTTTCACTGTTGTAAGTTGTGGGGGATCAGCCATAGTTACATTAGGCCTTCATCATTCTTAAGTTGCACATTCATATTCTCTGTGCACAAACCGTGTAAGGTCGTGCTCCTGAAACACTTAGTGCTTTTAACTCTTTTAGTACACAACTATTCTTCTTAGAACGAGTCTGTTTCGCCTCACAGTTGTATTACTGTATATCAATAAACCAGCTGATGTATGAAGCAATTTTGCTCCCATAAGGTTTTCCTCAGCTGGAGGCCAAATTAAAAGTGAACTGTCAATAGCTTTAACCTTTGAGGGCACACCATTTTTACAATTTAACACATTCTTCCTGAAAACCATGGACATGTTTACGGTCTAGTCATCAGTCATTCCAAGATGGGCATGAACCGGTGATAGTCCAAATTGGCCCTTTATGTCTCATTACAGGGAAATGAGGAAATGTCTCTTGCAACCTGCACATCTATCTCTGTCACCTTTTTGCTCCACTAACGTCCTGTTCTTTTTATGAACATGCATAAAACCCTGTGACCTTTTGGCACTGACGAATCTGCTATTCAAAGGCTATTGATTTATTTGTCTTTAATTGCATTTTTTCTTCAGAAAAGGTAATTTCCTTGGAAGCAGGCTGTTTCCAACTACAGAAAAGGTATTTGCAGCTGGATGCTTTTAGAAAACCTAAATGAAGGAATCTACTGTGCTATTTAAACAAATAGCGCCTCATTCATAAAGCCGGGTGTACGAAAACGTGCGAGGAAATATTGTAGTATTTCTGTCCTGCTCCTGAGTTTCAGGAGTAGGCCAGGAGTACTCCTGTTACTTTTGGAATTCAAGAATACTAAAGAGTAAGTCCAAGCGACATCTTTGTAAATCGGGCCCTGGGAGAATAACATAATATGGGTTCAATTCACCAAGGTAAGTATGCATGTCTATATTTAGTCATGTATAGATCTACCCTACCGTGTAGATGCAACATTGCACTTTTTTGTTATTCAACATTTGTGAGTGGAGATTTACAACCAGGGGGCTCATTATGATGTTAAGTGGAAAGCCTTCGACCGGCACCGACTCGGATTCGGGACGACAGACACCTATAGGGAAATGGGGGGTGTGTGGAAACCCCCGCACCCTGTTGCAGGCGCCCCACAGTTCCTGCCACACAGTGCAGGGTTTTGCAGGGGAAGTCCCTTAAGTACCCCTCGGCCATCAACCGTAGGCTGTGGGGGATTGGGGGCTCTGCCAGGGGCCCCAAAGTCACTTTACGACAGCCTTTCCATGTCGGACAGGCTGAACCGGAAAGGCTGTTGGAAATCGAAATCAGAATCCCAATGGCAGAAACGCTGTCCATAAGGGTGCAGTTCCAACCTACAGGAATACTCAAGTCACTTAGAACCGAGTCAGAATGACCCGAAGGTTACTTTCCGACCACGAACATCATAATCCGGAGGTCAGAATGGAAACCGACCGAGTTGGTCGGAAGAACTCTGATGCGGTCATGAAGATTCCGACAGTCTGGAGGCGGCTTTCCGCCTGACTTCGTAATGAGCCCCTAGGTGTATCATTACATGCCCCCACATGCTGAAATTAGGAAGCAGAGTCTTCTTCAACAGACTATTTAAATTATCTGAACATTAATTCCCATGAGATGGTATTTTATTTACTTGCCGTCATTGTTTCTTTTATAGGAGTGTGTTGCCATAACAGTAGATAACAGTAGTTGACCATTTGTGGTGCTTGACTTGCTTCAAGTCTGGGTTTGCATAACTTTAAACCTGTTTCGACATTTTAAGGGCTACTGTAATTTTATAAGTGTATTTTGTGAATTGAAATGGTCTTATGTTTGTCTCGGCGTGTGCTTTGTATTAGCATGTCTGTGACTAATTGGGTTACTGTTTGAGGGGGCAAAACCATACTGAAGCAGCAACCACAGTCCTTGTCTAGATGAGGCACAAGCAACCCCCCAATTAATCTGTGTTCATCCCTTCTGTATCTTGGCACAAAGCAACCAGGATTAACCTTATAATAATAATAATAATAATAATAATAATAATAATAATAATAATAATAATAATAATATTAATAATAATAATAATAGTAATAATAATAATAATAATAATAGGCACATTTATAAAGCGCATGGTTACACTCGGCCAGTGTGTCCCCGCACTGCGGTGCAACTGCACAGATTTTCAAACCCTGAAACCTCACCCAACCTAATTATCCCGGGGGAAGAGATCCGTTTTACATTTTTTCTGAACATGCCCTCCTGGGCCTCCATCCGGAGACTCAAGTAGAGTCTGATCCAGTGCTGGGCAGCCAGCAGGTGGAAGGAGCGTCTGATGGAGCGAGATTCAGAAATGTTTTTCATTTCAACTCGTGAAGTCACATTTCCATAATTAATTAATAATATTAATGATCTGTGCTGTATGTGTATTAATTCAACCTAGTTTAAAGTTGCATACGCAAAAGACACGCGGGAAACTAACATGTGTGCTCATAAATGTGCATTATGTTGCATTCTCATGTTTGTGGAAATAATAAATTAATTTTGTCTATTGTTGTGTCATTACTAATAGCGGCTGATTTAAAGAATAGCATGTGCTTATTTTGCCTTTTGTCTATGTGGTGTCACTCTATTCTTACAGGTGCATAAAGAATCCTGCTGGATTAAATGAAGACTGGTAGATATAAATGCTGCTTTATTTGTTTGGTTCTGCTAGGTAATTTAGATTAATGGGTTAATCATTAGCAATGGAGGGTGGCAACAGAACAAACTGTATTTATTTCATTAATTTCTCTTTTGTGTTTGTTTATATAATAGTTATACAAATGAAGCTTAGAGATGGCTGCAGAAAAATAATACACTTTTAAAATTGACGCAAGCAAAGGTGGCGCAGAAAAATGACGCTTTTTGAAAAGAGGCCTGTTGATGAAACTACCACAAGAGAAAATAATTCTAAAAAGGATGAAAAGCCTATGAGCTTTTATTTTGATAGGTTTTGGAAAGAACTGCTAAAAGTGAAGAGAAATTTGCTAACGTGCCACGGGAGCTCAGAACGGACAGGCTCAAGGTTGGAAGGAAGAGACGTGATAGATTTTTGCATTGCTTGAACTTATTTCACTACAAATTGTAGCAGCCTGAGGAAGTGCTGCCAAGACTTCTACATGAACAATGAACTAGTGAATAAGCCCGGACATGTGGGAAGGAGATGTCACAATTTACTGTGGCACGAGGCGGCTCAGCCAATGGAGAGCTAGAATTTATCTGATGGAATGTGAAAAATAGTTAGCTCAGCTAAATTTAGGGTATAAAAATGGGCTCAGACAACAGACATTTGGCTTGCGCTCGAGATTCCTGAGGGACGTGTTATGCTGATGGACTACATACGTAAGGACAGGAGTTTTTATTAAATACTTTATTTTTAGGTGATGAGGGTAGAGACAGAGAGATAGTTAGGATTTGGAAATGCTTAATTTTACTTATTTCTGCTAATGAATAATAATTCTTGATTTATGCTCTTTTTATTAATTCTGAATAAACCTCTCTTTATGACATTTTCTAATGTTTGCTTAATATAATTCCAAAACCTGAGTTTTTCTAGATGTGTTTGAATAAACTTTCTAAATGACAAGCTGGTCTTGATTATTGTGGATAATTTAAAACAACATATTTAGATCTTATCGCCTCATGATTCAGTTGCTCTATTGTTGACATGGGCCTAGTGTTGTAGTGTATGTTTGGTGATAGTAGATAGAGTCATATATGCAAAATTTTGGTAAGAGCGCTGGATCACGTCCACCCATCCTTTCTCTCTTAATAGCGGGAACGCACACCAAACCCGCCACACCTGATCTGAGTTGGCGTGTTGGGGCATAAGGGGTGAGTAACTCAGACAGATAGGAAGGAGCCGTCCCCTGAATAATACGATGGCATACACACAGTGCCTTAAACAGGACTCTATCCCTTATCGGCAACCAGTAGAGTGCAGGCTGCGCTCCCTTCGAGGAGGCCCTACTCGGGCGCATAGGAACCAAAAGCGCTGCTGCGTTCTGCACCCCGTGGAGTCTGAGCAAACACTTCGTCACAGCACCCAGGTATAGAATGTTTCCATAATCCAGGCGCGATGTCACCAGGGCATGGACCATGGTCTTCCTGGCTGTAGTAGGCAGCCTATGCAGGGTTTTGCGAAGGACCTTCAGGACTCCAAAACAAGCTCCTGCCACCCACCTGGTTTCGTACTCAAAGGAGAGCCTAGTGTCCAACCACACCTCCAGGTTCTTCGCCTGAGCGCAGGGGACAGGGGTGGTCCCCAAACTCTGGGACCACCAAGCCGATGACCGCACCGACGGGGCTCTCCCCACCACAAGCACCTCAGTCTTATTTCCATTCAACTTCAGGCAGTTGTTAGCCATCCATGAGGCCAGTTCTTGAAGGCCTGCCACGAAATTGGAGGCTGCCGTGTCCTGTGCCTGGCAATGTGTAATATATTTATGCAAAAATCTAAACAGTAAAAAAAAGTAGGCAACTCCACACAAAAAGAATCCCACCCCATGTTAGGAAATTAGAGTTATTTTCAAAATGCCAAAATCCAATTAGTAGAACCAGAGATATGCAAGTTTAAACAATACATTGTAAATAGTGCCAAAAAATGCTAAGTGCCAACTGTGATTATCTGGCTGTACCTGGTTGGGACAAAGTCACAACCGCAATGGAACATGGGCAGGCTACATGGACCACGTTAGTACCGCTGAACATAGTACACGGTCTGCATGGCATTGCTTTATGAGGCTTTATGTCATCTGACGACATTCCGATGAAACTATATAGTGAGGTTTGGCAATGCTTTGTATCACTTTGTCAATACATCTAACAATTGGTTCAAGAGAAAGAACAATAACAATATATAACTAAGCACAGTAGACTAACATTTGCAAACCATCCTAAGTAAAAGGAAAAAGAGAAGGAAAAGGAAAAAGAGTTGTGAAGAAACCCTAAAATTAGAAAAGCTCTATGCTAAAGTTATCAAAAATTATTATTTATTACTTATTACATAAAATCAAAAACAGATATGCTCAAGACAAAGTGCTGGTATACAAAACATATTACAAAACCAGACAGGTGGCAAACAACAACATTACATGTTACAGTAAAGGAACAACACAAACAAAAATAATGCGTCCTTATATAAATTTAGGCCACAGAAGCATTGATGGAGCGAGATATAGAATTAAATTTTATTTCGACTCGCAAAGTCACACTTCCATAATATAAAATAACTCTATTCATGTATTGTGTTGTGTTTGTATTAATTCAACCTAGATTAAAGTTATTACACGTGGGACATTAACATGTGTGCTCATAAATGTGCATTATTGTTGCATCTTTTTGTTCGTGCAAAAATAATAAATTAATTTTGTCATTTTGTCATGTCATGACTAATTGCGGCTGACATTAAAAAGTGGCATGTGCTTATTTTGCTTCCCTTGTCTATGTGGTGTTACTCTATTCTCTATAGGTGCATAAAGAATTCTGTTGGATTTATTGAAGACTGGTAAATATAAAATGCTGCTTTATTTGTTGCTTCAGCTAGGTAACTTAGACTAATGGGTTAAACATTAGCAATTGTGGGTGGCAACAGAATAAATGATATTTCTTACATTAATTATTTTCTTGTGTTTGTTTATATACTAGTGACATTAAATTGACTGCTTTGGGCCTAGTTTATTCGAGTTTGCAAAAAGAGAAGAATTTTAATTTCTGCACGGAGCAAGGGAAGTCCATTCTAAAAAGTTTCAGTCATTGCAACAACGTTTGTTGAAAGCTATGTGGCTCTGACAATTTCCTAGTCGGACAAGGCCAAGGCCAGGAACCAGCAGGAGGAACATTTGATAACTTTGCATCCGAGGAAACGAAATGACATGATGACAATTTTTCTTAGCGAGAAAATGTTGCAACCTAAGGAAGCCTCGGAGCTCGAATACGAGAGACAATGGACTCTAAGAAAGTGACGGAACTGATGTTTTGAAAAATGTGGTGACATGTCACTTGTCACTTGTGAACCAATGGGACTCCGACATTTGCAGAAAAGATTTACTTTTACTTAGATTAGCTTAGCTCAGAAAGGTATAAAAACCCATTCCCCGTGGAAGGGGTACGCTGCTGCTTACTGACCTTTGGATGAAGGTGTCGTGCTGACGGACTTTACTTGGAGCACGTAAGAGCCCTCAAAGAATTTACTTTATTTTCCATTTATTTAGCTTAGTCAGGGACTTAGGTTTGAGAAATGCCAAATCAATAAATTCTATTGCAATAATTAAACTTTACATTTTATAATGCTTTACCTGCAATGATTCTAATGAAAATGCATTTAATAAAAATTACATTTACGAAATCAAATTAATAGCTAATAAAAATCTTACTTTTGGAAACAAGCTGGTCTTGTTATTTCAGGGGTTTAGGTTACCATCAGCTAGATTCTATCGCCATAAGTGGCTTAATGAAAAGTTAGGTTTATTGAAATAATGTCATTCATTCACCGCGGTTGTATATAAATGTATATAATGTGTGAATAGGTTAATTAGGCCACATGATTCAGTTGGTCATAATATGTCATGTTTGATTAATGGGCCTTTGTGTTTAATTAGTGATTATTAGAGTAATTGTGGAGTTGGGTAGCGTAGTTTATGACATATTTTCTATAGGCCGCTGGATCAATTACCTTGGTAGCAGAATGTGATGGTTGCTATGGTAACCAATATGATATGGTAATGATATAGGATCAATGTCTAACCTATGTTGAGTTCGTTCTCGTGTTACACGTGAGTTGTACCGGTACAAATAGTGTGATGAGAAGGTAGTCACACAGTACATTTGATCTGTTTCTGAATAGTGGTATCGTCGTGTATCACAAGTGTTGTGGTCGTGCAACACACGTTAGGGTTAGGTGTGAATGTATGCATACTGAGGATTATCTAAGAAATTTGAGCAGCATGAGTATAGGGACAATGAGCCTGTTATAAAACTCATTGTGATAAGAGTAATAGTATATATTCGAGCTTGAGTGAAGGGTAAATGATGCATGATTATCTATAAACAGGTGAAAGTCCTGTAGGGATAACATACTTATTTTACTAACGGTGCATGATATCTATAAACAGGTGAGAGTCCTGTATGGATTTCATGTGTGTTTGATTAGGGACATTTTCCGTTTGAAAGTGCGTAATTGTTTCGTAATTGTGTTCAAGTTAAACTCAGAAAGGTCACTTGGATGTGCATTCTGAGGGAAACAAGTTCATATATTACTTGTCTGAAGGGTAGAGTAAAGGGATTACTTTATCGGCGAATGTATATTCTGTGAGAATAGCGTCGTCTATTCCACGCAAAGAATTCTTGTGTGATTGAAATTCTGTCACTTATTAGAGAAACAGACGGATGAGGCTTTATTGTCATTGTTGAAATAATTTTCATTGAAAAGCGTTCTTAAAATGGCGCTGTGAAAAGTTTTTGTGAAGGAGGGGTGAGCGCTGTGAGTGAGACGCGAGAAACTGCAGCGACTGTGTACGTCACTCCGGTTCGCGCTGTGATTGGGTAACATACGTTACAGGCTGTGTTCTGATTGGCTCTTGAATCTCTGACGAGCTGTAAGCTGATTGGCTCTTCGAGAAAACTCTATTTCTATTGGTTGAGCAAAGTGGTGACGTAGCTCAACCCTGATTGGTTTGTTGGTGTGTTTCGCGCACGGATTGGTTGGTGTTGCGGTACATCCCGGAAATATTTTACGAACATTTTTAATAATTAGATTTGATTTGAAAAATGAGTTATCACTTTAAACATGTTGCGAAAAAGCCTACTATGCTTCAGAAATTTAAAAATGTTGTTTCGTCTGACAAGAAAATAAATACGCGAGGTGGTAAATTACTTCATAAATACAAGACACCTGCAGCGTATATGGAAGGTGAATATGGTTATCATACTGTTTTGTGGTTTGATGTTTGGAAACATTATACTAGGGACAATGGTATTTTGGCTTGGCCAGATGATGGTTCATTTAATATAAAAATTTTAAGAAATTTAAGAGAAAAAAATGAATGCTCTGATACCAAAGCCAAGACCTACTCAATTTGAAGCATTAGTTGAATGGGAGGATGAGATGTTTCAACTACAAAGAGAAGCGAGTGGTATTAAAAGACCTCCTAAAATACCAAGCTATAGAAGGGAGACACATGAAGACAGAATGCGAATGTGGAGACAGGGAAACATGAGTGATGGTCTCTATTTAATTAGGGAAATGGTTTTGGGGTCTCCAGGTGGAAAGAGGTCTGAAAAGAAAAATAATGTTAACATAGAAAGTGAATCTGAAGATGCTGTTTTAGAAGATATTTTTACTTCTAATAAAAGAAATGAACCTTTGAGACCTCCTCGATCATGGTCCAATCCAATGGTTTCTACTGAAACTACCCCGAGTGCACCCCCAATTAATGAATCTCCAAAATTATACTCGAGCAATTCTGAATCTTTTGAAACTCCAGAAAAATTAGAAACTGAGACAAATGCTGATGTTTGCATTGGAGGTAGACATTTTTCGTTAATTCCAAAGGAAAGGGAAGCCCCTAAAAATTTTATGAGAGAAATTAGAGATGAAGAAATTGTAAATTCTTCTGAATATTTACGATCAAAGGAAGAATTAATTCGACAAATAACAAAAGGCATGGAAGCTGTGACAGTTCTAGTAATGATTGATCCTGTTCAGCCTGTTTTTGAACAAAGGGAAAATAATAAGGCAGGTTTAACGATTCCTTTAAATGCAGAAATTCAAAAGGTTGCTGAAAAATTTTATTCAGATTTATCTGAAATTAATTGTGAGAAAACAAGAATGCCTGATTTGACTTTCAATGAAGGTTCTTTTTCCAAATCACCAATGGGTGCAGAATCTGATGCTGAAACTCCTGATTCAAGAAGGTCAAATTCTAAACTTGATCTTGCAAAATTAAAAGCGAATTTGGAGGAGTTAATAATTGGCACGATTGGTCCTGACAGTTTAAAATGTTATCGTGATGATGAACTCCTGTTCATTTGCAAGAGTATTCAGTGGAAAACAAAAAATAAATATGATCAGTTGGAGAAACTGGCAGCAGAACTTGAATTTGATTTAAGCAAACAAAAGAATTTTGGAAAACATTACAGATTAGATTTTTCAGAAAAGGACATTGAAAATTTGAATTCAATGGGAAGAATAATGCACATAAAAGATTTGATTGTTTACATTAAAAGATTAGGTGAATTGAGCAAATGGAGAGTGAAATGGACAAGGAAGAAGGAAGATGAGAAATTGGAGAAATTGTCAAAACAATTCCCAATGAGAGAGATTGCAGGTGGGGGGTATGTTCATGTCCCTTGGTCGAGACAGGATATTTTACTGTTTACAAATGATTTCCCAAGATTGAGAGAAAAGCCTGTTGAATGGTATCGACAGGTGGACAGATTTATCAAAGTCTCAAAAGTTCTGTGGATTGATCTGGATGGATTTTTTGACATTGTCGTCCCATCAGATCTCTGGACAGAATGTAAAATAGCTATAGGTTGGCCAAAAGAGGAACCAGAGCGAATTAAAGAAACAGGTGCTCCAGCTCCGATAGTGATGAACTTTTATGAAAAAGTGATTTACTGGTTAAAACAAAAAATTGCCCCAAAGGAAGTTGATTGGGTTAAAATAAACAGAACAAATCAGGAGCCAAAAGAATCAGTTCACTCATTTTATGAAAGATTATTGTTGGTTTTCAAACAATACAGTGGCTATGAAAAATTAGATGAAAAAGATATGAGCCATTTTATATACAGGTTCGTTTATGGTCTTAGACCAGAAGTTGGAGAAATGATCAGAAATAATATTGTCGGATGGCAATCACTTTCTGTTGATGACATACTGAGAAAGGCAAAATACTGCAGTGATGAGTTAGAGGTAAAACAAAAGAAACTGAAAGAAAAGGCAATGTGGGCACAAGTAAAAGTGGCAGAGCAACAAATTGCCAGTCTTGAGAATAAAAATGCAAATTTTGTTCAAAATCAGAACCAGAACCAGAATCAAGGAAAATTTAAATTTAATAATAATAGAAGATATAATGCTAAAGTTGAGCAACTAAAACAGAAATTACCTTGTTTTAATTGCGTCGAGATTGGACATTGGAAAGATGAGTGTAAAAAAACACCCAGAAACTTTAAAAATCCATTGTTAAACCCACAGATGCAGAATGATGTTGATCTGCAGCGACAGCTACAGTTGCAACGCAAACTGAATGACCTGAGTCTTCAGCAACAGCTGCAGCATCAGCTGATTCAGCAACAGAATCAAATACCACAACCTCCTTTTCCCAATTCTGGGGGAAGTCAAAAATATAACCCAGGTGTGGGGTTTGAAGGAGATGAACAGGTAAAAAGGACTCAAAGACAAATTGTGCAAAATGCTTCAAGACAGTTTTTGTTAACTGAAAGTCAAGGAAGTGATTCTGATGACTGCTTCTGACGGTGCCCGAGAGAGGGGGAAGAGTGTGTAATTGGAGCCACTCTTGAGGTTGACCAGTCTGGTCCATTTGTAAATGGGAAAGTTAATGATGTAAACATCACTTTTCTAGTGGACACTGGTGCTACCCGTTCTACTGTTAGATCAGTGGAAATTGAAAACCTACCTCTCTCTGGGGAAACCATCCAAGTAGTCGGAGTAAGTAATCAACAGATTAAAACAGATTTAACAGATCCAGTAAAAGTTGAAATTGGAAATTTCAAAGACAAGCACAGATTTGTGGTTTGCAACAGCAGTCCAGTTAATTTCCTGGGGAGAGATATATTGTGCAAGATGAATTGCAGAATACATTGTTCTCCTGAAGGAGTTGAACTACAAACAATGGAGGAAGATGGTTTGTACAGAATGACAATGATGTTGGTGGAAACAGAGGAAACAAAATTGTTTCCTGCATTTGAAAAAGAAAATTTACCAGAAGAACTTAAAGAGACAGTCAAAACTGAAATTTGGGATTTGACTGGAAATTAGATGGGTCTGATGAAACATGTCGATCCAGTCAAAATTACATTGAAACAGGGAATAGAATTTCCAAACATTCCTCAGTATAAGATGAAGGCAGAAACAATTGAAGGTGTTATTCCTGTAATTGAGAAATTCATTAAACAAGGTGTTTTAAAAGAAATTGAGAGCAGCCCTTGTAATTCACCGATCATGGGAATAAAGAAATCAAATGGAACGTACAGAATTGTTCAGGATTTAAGAAAAATTAATCAGATTGTTGTTCCATGTTGTCCAGTGGTTCCAAATCCAGCAGTCATTTTATACCAGATTCCGCATGATGCAGAATGGTATACTGTCATTGATCTTTGCAATGCGTTCTTTACTGTTCCATTGCATCCAGAAAGCCAGGAAATCTTTGCTTTCAGATTCCAGAGTAGGACCCTCACATGGTGCAGAATTCCTCAAGGGTATACAGAGAGTCCTTCCATCTTTAATGAGTTGTTGAAGAGATCTTTGGAAGATCTAAATTTATCTGGCAGATCGACATTAGTGCAGTACATCGACGATCGGTTGATTGCAGCAAAAACAAAAGAAAATTGTGTAACAGACACAATTACGCTTTTAAATCATCTAGCAGATGAGGGACATAAAGTGTCTCCTGCAAAATTACAGTTTTGCAAACAAGAAGTGAAATACCTTGGCCATAGAATTGCAAAGGGAATGAGACAGGTGACAATTGAGAGAATAAAAATGATTCAAGCAATGCAACCTCCAAGAACACAAAGACAGGTCAGAATGTTTCTAGGAATGGTTGGTTATTGTCGACAATGGATAAGTGGATTTTCAGTAATTGCGAAACCACTACAAAGATTGACAAAATCAGACGTAAAAGACCCAATTGTTCTAAATGAATCTCAGTTTGAATCTTTTGAAAAACTAAAGAGAAGCTTATGTGAAGCTCCAGCTCTAGGCATGCCAAATTACGAGAAAGATTTTGAACTGTATTGCAGTGAAAGAGAGGGATGTGCATTGTCTGTGTTAATTCAGAGACATGGGAATCTAAAGAAACCAATTGCATATTTCTCCGCAGTTCTTGATCCTGTTGCAAAGGCCTTACCAGGTTGTTTAAAAGCAGTTGCAGCAACAAGTGTTAGCCTGGAACAGAGTGAAGGGATCATAATGGGGTTTCCTGTAAAAGTTTATGTTTCCCATTCAGTTGAAATACTCCTGACAAGGAGTAAGACACAACATTTGACCAGTAATAGGTTGACTAAATACGAAAAAACTATTCTGGGAGCAGATAATGTCTCTATTGCAAGATGTGTGAATTTGAATCCTTCTACACTGTTACCAGATTCTGAAATTATTGATGAGAATGATGTGGAACATGAGTGCTTGGATGTTATGGAGTACTGTACCAAGCCGAGGCAGGACATTAAAGATGAACCTTTGCCTGAATCAGATTTTGTCTACTTTGTAGATGGCTCCTGCCTAAGAACAGAGGGAGGTGTTTTAAAAGCAGCATATTCAGTCTGTACAGTTGCAGATGTTGAAGAAGCATCATGTCTTGAAGGGATTCGTTCAGCACAAGTGGCTGAATTGATTGCTTTAATTTGTGCTTGCGAAATATCAAAGGATTTGAGAGTTACTATAATAACTGACAGCCAGTATGGGTATGGAGTTGTGCATGATTATGGACAGCTCTGGTCTCTGAGAGGCTATTTAACTTCAGCAGGGTCACCAATTAAAAATGCAGTATTCATTAAGAGACTAATCGATGGCATACAGTTACCAAAAGAAATTGCTGTCGTGAAGTGCGCAGCTCATAAAAAAGGTGAAGATTATATCACCAAAGGCAATGCTTATGCAGATGAGACAGCAAAGTATTGTGCAAGAAATGGTCGTGCATATAATCGGGAAAGGAGTAAAGAAAGTGATTCGAATTCATTGATGCTAACAACAGTGGTTGAGACATGGCAAGAAATTAGAGATTTGCAAAATGAAGCTGATGATGAGGAAAAAGACACGTGGTTGAGAGCAGAATGTAGACCACGAGATGAGGATGGAGTTTTGACTTACAAAGATGGCAGAGTAGTTTTACCAAATTGTTTGATTGCTGACATGGCCAGATTATATCATGGTCCTGGTCAAATTGGGAGAGATTCAGTGATCAGACTTTTTAAAGAAACTTGGTTTAATACCAAATTTAGAACAATTGCAGAATCTCTTTGTCAGAGGTGTTTGACTTGCCAGCAAATGAACCCAAACAGGAAATCAGTTGTAGGTACAGGAATCATAGGTCGAGAAGGTGGTCCTTTCACCAGATTACAAATGGATTTCATTGAAATGCCTCTACACAATTGTTTGAAATATGTTCTTGTGATTGTCTGTTTGTTTTCAAGATGGGTAGAAGCATTTCCTACACGTCATTGTGATTCAATTACAGTGGCAAAATTGCTTCTTAGAGAAATCATTCCAAGATACGGTTTCCCAGTCACTATTGAGAGTGATGGAGGGGGACATTTTGATAACAAACTTTTGAAATTAATCTGCGAGGCATTACACATTGAGCAGAAAATACACTGTGCATACAGACCAGAGGCATCTGGAGTAGTTGAACAGATTAACGGAACTATAAAAAACAGGATTGGAAAAATGTGTCTAGATACAGGTATAAAGTGGACAGATGCTCTTCCACTTGTTTTGATGTCTTTGAGAAGTACACCTGATAAGAAAACAGGTCTGAGTCCACATGAAATTCTTATGGGCAGAGTCATGAGACAAGCTTTTGTACCAGTGGGAAAATTGTTGAGCATTAATGATAGTGCTATTTTGGAATATTGCAAAAGACTATCTGATGTAGTGACTTCTGTGTCTAATCAGGTGGGAACTGAAGTGCAATCAAATGACAAAGTACAGACACATGATCTGAGACCTGGAGATTGGGTCAGAACAAAAGTTCATCGAAGAAGAAATTGTCTAGTCCCAAGGTGGCAAAAACCTAGACAGATAATTTTGGTAACATCAAATGCAGTGAAGTGCAGAGGATTGAAGAGGTAGATTCATCCCAGTCACACTATTCCAATACCTACTCCTGAAAACTCTGATGAAGAAAGTGATTCTACAGAAGATTGAGATTCTGAAGTAGAAGTTGACAGAGTTCCAGATACTGAAGATCGACAGAGAAGTCGACATCTGGAAGATGTACCTGTAAATGGAGAATTGAGCAGAAAAGATTTAGAAATTATTGAAATAGACTCTGAAAACGATGAAAATTTACCAGAAAAAAAATTAGTTGAAAAATCTGTCAAAAAAGTGAATGGAGTAAAAATTGCTGAAAATTTTGAGGACAGAGAGGCTGAGTCAACAGAAATTTCTGACCAGGAGAGTATCGAAAAGCAGAAAACAAGCTCTGAAAGAAGGAACAGAAAACCAGAAACTGGGAGGTTGAAGGTAATTGAAGAAGAAGAAGAAGAAGAAGAAGACGAATTGCCAAGTACCAGTGATGGAAGACAAAGTATAGTTCCTAACGGAGTGAGGCTGCCGATTAGAAAAGTTCCTGAGTCAAGGATCGAAATTTCTGACAGTGATTCTGGAGAAAGTGACGTGGATGGTCAAGACGAAGGTGTGAGGAAAAGATCTTGGAAAACAGAAACAAATGTATCTGAACCGAAAAGAAAGATCTTGAGAAAAGGTGAACTGTGGCAGAGTGAAAACGGAAGATTGAGAGTCAGGTTGATTAAAAGGTCAAAGGAGCAAGTGGATGAGATCACTAGTCAAAAAGACCCTGAAAAGAAAGCTGAAAAAGGGAGGAAAATAGAAGTAGTGACTAGAAAAACTAAAAGAGTTTTGAAACCTAATCAAAAATATAAATCTCCTGAGTGGACATACCTGATTATTCCTCCTGTTATTGAAATAAATAGCAGTAGTCAGGAGGAAGTTGAGGAAAACAGTGACAACGATTGAAGTACTAATGTATTAAAAGAATTTTTGGTTTTTAATTTTGGCAAAAGGCTGAAGAAATTGTGCTAGGTGACACAAGGTCGAAGAAGAATTGTCTAGTTAGAAATTAACTTGTGACATAAGGTCGAAAAAAAATTGTTAGTGGTATTTAAAAAAATATATATATATATTTTTTAAGGGGGTGTGTTGTGTTGTGTATATTTAGATAATTTAGATAAAAAAAAAAAACTTGTTTTATTTCTTTGAGACAAGGTTAACAAAAGATGCCTTACGTTATGGAACGGAGTACTTCAAAATGTTCCATTTTCAAGAGATGCTGTAAGATGACTCTGGTGTGTGTGCTCATGTTAATTCTGCTCTGGTTAGTTTTAGCTGTTATTATTCCTTTTGAAATCAATAAGGATTTGTACAAAGCCAACATGACAAGCAAAGCTTCAGTTAGTCAAAACAAACATAGTGCAACAGATATAGCTAACAAAGTTATTGATCACAAACCTGAAATTCATCAGGATAAATCTATCAGTGATTTTTCAAGCAATACATTCACAAGGCTTTTAGGAGAATATGTTAAAGTAATGGACGCCAAAGACTGCTACATCTGTGTAAAGTTACCTGCTTCTGTTTCTGAGGGAGTGACATACAATATGCTTCCTCTTACATATGGTATAACTTGCAGTGTGTTAGCTAGCTTGTTTTATCAGACTGGTCGCTTAGAATACTACTATTTCAATTTTGACGAAATTTTTTGCGAATTTGAAAATTGAGAGTGTTTTGAATAAACATAAAAAAGCTAAACAGATGAGGGAATTTTTCTTAGTCTCTAATGAACTCACCTATGAGTATGCTTACAAGAACAATTTAACTTGCAAATTAAGTACTGAAGAAAATAATTTTCTGAATTTGGTAGAGGAGAGAAGGGCAATTTATAAAAGAAATGAAAAAGTCAAACAGACTAAATCCAAATTTTGGCAAAAAGAGGATGAGAAGCTTAATGGCAAACCTTTTGATAATGTTGCAATTCACATAGATAAACCAATTAGTGGTAAGCTTTGCATTAGAAGAGATAATACACTTTTTGATAATTATTTTGTGGGTGCTAGTAATTGTGAAGACACTTATCAGATCATGGGAGGTTGGGGATTCAAAGGTGGCAAAGATCCAATTTTTCCTGGGATTTATTTTATTTGTGGTGACAAGGCCTATTATAACCTTCCAGACCATTGGTATGGGACTTGTTTTGTTGGAATTGTTTTTCCAAAGATTTTTCACGTTGACAGAAATACAGAAGGACTGTTCAAAATCAAAAATCCTGTCAATAGGTATAAAAGAGAAAGTTTCACAGAAATTTTGGGAGATATTTTTGAAGCAGTGATACCTTTAGTAGGTATAACCCTGAATGCAGGAAGAATCAGAAAATTATCCACAATTGTTGACAGATTATCAACTGACACACCAGACGGTTTCCAACTAGTGGATGTTGAGGTCATTGCAATTAGATTTATGGTAATGCAAGATCGCCTTGCTTTAGATATACTCCTAGCAAAAGAGGGAGGAGTCTGTGGCATTTTACATGTACAACACTGCTGCACCTACATACCTGACGAAAGTAAGAACATTGAGATGTACATTAAGAACATCACAGAGATGCACTCAGAAATAGTTCCATTAGAAGAGGATGATTTTTCAGAACGACTTTCAAAAAGATTCCAAGCTATTAAAACCTGGTTTCAAGAAATTGGTGGTTCAGTTCTTGGCAAGATTCTAACACCTTTGATTGTGATAATATTTGTGATAGTTCTGACAAAAATTGGTTGTTTGTTACACAAAAAAAAGAAACACATGAAGGAAAAGAAAAGAATTTATAAGATCAAAAAGGAACAAGAAAAGGAAATTGAGTTACAAGAATTACACAGAGCTCAATATGACAGTTGCAAAGATTTTACAGAAACAAATTTTTAGAATTACTAACTCAAATGAATTCGAACCATTTTCAATTAGTTTAAATTATCTAAATTTTGGGAGTGGTGTGGTGATTTGTTAATCACCAGACGAGGGAGTTGATGGAGCGAGATATAGAATTAAATTTTATTTCGACTCGCAAAGTCACACTTCTATAATATAAAATAACTCTATTAATGTATTTATTTATTTGTAGAGTTTTGTATAGCGCGGACAAGACCCGTGGGTATCAGAGCGCTTAACATAAAAACATAGAAACATAAAAACATAAAAAGATTGCAAATTACAGATTGACATTATAGTAGCAGATTATGATAACACACATATATGAGGTAGTAGGCGATATGATATCAGGGTGATTAAATAAATATATATATATTCCAAATGCCTGTGACATTAGCCTTATGAGGTGCATAGGCTTGGCTTGTGTCGTAGTCATATTGTCAGGTTTGGCTGAGGTAGGGTTACATAGTATTATCAGTGCAGTTACATGAATAATCAGCAATATGGGTTGGCTAGGTATAGCTTGAGGCAAGGATTAAAAAGATAAACCAAGTGGGGTAGAGAATTATATCATTATGGTTGTGAGATATAGTGTAGAGTTTACATATATATGAGGTGACCTTAAGGTGTGTAGCCTCTGTTTGATCATGTCATTGTAATTGTCACATTGGTCTTCAGAATATTGATGATGAGTCCGATCTTATTTGTCTAGAGTGTTCATACTAATGGTCGGTATGTGTCTCTATGTAGGGTATTTACTCATCAAGTGGTTCTTGAGTTCCCGTTTGAATTTTACAGTGTTTTGAATCACCCTGATGTTAGGAGGGAGTGAATTCCAGATTCTGGGGGCGGCTCCGGAGAATGCTCGGTCATAGGTCTTTTTCTTCCGGAAGAAGGCCGGTCGTAGTAGCAGCTCCTTGGCGCTTCTCGTTGGTCTGTTGCCTCCCGATAGCTTAATTTTCTTGGCTAGATATCTAGGCGTGCTGTAGTGAACCGCTTTGTGGGTAATACAGGCCATCTTCATTTTAATTCTCGCTTCGTAGGGTAGCCAGTTTAGTGCCTTTAGATGGGGAGATATGTGATCGAATTTCCTCGTTCCCGTGATGAGTCTTGCCGCGGTGTTGAGGCAGGCTTTCAGTGGTGCAGTAGATGTTTTTGGTAGGCCAGCTAACGTGGTGCAGCCATATTCAATTCTCGAGATCACCAGAGATTGGATAGCCAATTTTAGATCTGCTTCTGAGATAAAGGGTTTCAATTTTCTTAGATAATTCAGGTGGAAACGGGCGCTCTTGGCCATTGTGTTGATGTGGTCTTTCATGTCAAGGTTCTGGTCTAATGTGATTCCTAGAGATTTAGCTGAGTTGATTCGAATCGGAGTACAGTTCAGAGCAGTTACCAATTTAGTCCAATCTTTTACTTCTGGTTGACTCCTTCCAGGTGATATTAGTAGGAATTCTGTTTTGTCGGCATTAAGTTTTAGATGATTAGCTGTTAGCCATTGTAACGCTCGCTTTAATGTTTCATTCATTAGGTCAATGTCATCTCGGCAGGCGATCTTCATATATATTTGCGTGTCGTCTGCGTACATGTGATAGGAGATCTTTGATTTACGGAGAATCTCCGTGAGAGGTTCAACATACAAGTTGAATAGATCTGGGGATAACGTTGAGCCTTGTGGGACCCCTATTGTGTTCGGGCACGGGGAGGAGATAACTTGGTTGACTAGGAATAGTTGTGTCCTGTTCTGTAGGAAGGAGTTAAACCAATTCAGTACGTTTCCAGATAAGCCCATCCTGTCACGTAGCCTGGTCATCAATAATTCGTGATTTACAGTGTCAAATGCTGATGATAGGTCTAATAGGATCAGTAGGCATGCATGATTTTGGTCTAGGGCCTGTAAGGCATCATCAACAATATGCAGGATCGCCGTTTCAGTACTATGCCCAGTTCTGAAGCCTGATTGGCAGTCATCTAGTAATGAGAACTTAGCGATGTGCTGACTCAGTTGGCCCTGCACGCATTTCTCAATAAGTTTGGCAAGTAGAGGGATGTTGGTCACTGGTCGATAGTTCTTCGGGTCTGATGCATCCGCTGTCGGTTTTTTGATGATGGGAACTACCTGCCCAGTTTTTAGGCAGTCAGGGAGGGACCCTTGTGCAAGTGAAGCATTTATTATCTCAGTCCAGATAGGAATTAGGGTGTGGCTGATTTCTCTTACACACTTTGCCGGTAGAGGGTCCTGATAGTGGTTGTTCGGTCTGAGTTCTGCTAGCGTTTTGGCGATCTTTCCCTGGTCGTATAGTTCAAATGTGTCCCAATTTGCCAGATTTTTTGTATGCGGGTCTTCAGTTGTCGCCTTGGCTTCATTTATAGGTGAGGGAAGTGTCGTGAGGTTAGCTGCTGCACTTGTGAGCTCATCTTCTAGTTGTTTGTTTTTTTCCATGATAAATGAAGAGAACTCCTCGCAGCTTATGGGAGTTTTTGAGCTCTCTTGAGAGGTTTTAGCTAGTTTATTAGATTGTTGTTTTAAGATCTCGAAGAGTTTTCTTGGTCTGTTTGCGGCATTGTCAAGTTCAGCCCTTATAAATTCTTTTTTGGTGTTGATTATCTTTTTGTTATATTGTTTTCTCGTTTTTCTGAGGTCTTTTCAGCTCAGGGGAGGAGGGATGTTGTCTCCATTTCCTTTCAGCCATTCTCAGTTTTCGCCTGTCTTCGTTCAATGATTCATTGAACCAGGGTTTTTTTGGTTTTTCTGAGACATTTTTCAGTTTTTGAGGCAGGGTGTCGTTGACTATATTACCGATCGAGGTTATGTAATGATCTGTCAGCTCGTTGACATTGTCATTCTGTCTGTTGTTATGAGGCTTCAGGTCTTTCTCACATCTTTCCACTAGTAATTCAATATTGGCTTCTTTTGTGTCTCGAATTAGTTTTTTGCACTTGCGAGGTTGCACGGTCTTACCTTTTTTCATTGTGGGTATCGTGAATGTTATGGCGTGGTGGTCCGACCAATCGCACGGGTCTATAGCAAGGATTGAAGTCTCTTTGTTTCTTGAAATAATCCAGTCGAGGGTCGCTCCTTGTGAGTGAGTGGGTTGGGTGCATGCTTGCGTAAGGTTTAGCTCATTGAGGAAGTCTTTAATCGAGTTCACCATTTTGTCGTTGCCGTCGTCCCAGTGGAGGTTAAAGTCGCCTAGGAATATGTTGTTGGCATCCGAGTTCGAGTTGGCAGTTATAATCTCTATTAGTTGCTCTGTGAACTTAGTGTTCTCTCCCGGTGGGTGGTAGAACGCATGCAGGTTATAGCTTTGATTGTTTAGTGATCTTATGTTAAGACCAAGGTATTCACAGGATTCCGTGGGGTCAGATTGGAATTGGTTGACCTTAATCTCGGACCGGTGAATGCACGCTATACCTCCTCCCACTTTCCTTGGTCTGTCTAGCCTGACAATGTTATATTGAGGTGGTACTAGGAGATCAATGGTAGGAGATGATGATTCACTGAGCCATGTTTCCGTGAGGATGGCCAAGTCGATTTCATTGTTGATGATGAGGGCGGCTATGTCCGATGCATGTTTAGTTGCCGAGCGACAATTAAGAAGTAGGCATTTCAGGGCTTTCTGTGAGTTAACGGGGTTTTCATTTTCCGTGTCGATTGTAGTTGCCTGTATATGTTGTAAGTTGTGGTGGATTGCTTTCCTGTCATTCTTTCTGGACGTTCTATTCGAGTCAATCGGTACAATTTCGATATACTCCTCCTTTCCCTGAGCCGGTTGTTCATAAGATTGCAGTAGGGCCAGGGCTTCTTTATTTGTTAAGGGGTTGGTCCTGTTTGGTCTGTTGGGTCGGAGTACAAGATTCTGGATTTGTGCGACCTTCGTGTGTGTATTCATCATCATCTCCCAGATTTTCTCAATTGTCTTTGCGACATTCATCGAGTCTTGTGCTAGGTTGCTTATTAGTTTTTTGAGCTCATTGACTTCTTTCAATGTTCGGACAAATTTCTTATGTGAAATAGACCTGGCTGTGTTCGTTCTACAATTTTCCCTCCTCCGTGACAGGTCTTTTCTCATTGCTACCGGTCTAGTCGCTGTATCCTTATTTTTGATATGATTCTTGACTTTATTAGGGGTGTCTCCATTGCTTCCTATGATATTAGGTGTAGAGGGTGTTTTAGTGGATAGAGCTCTAATGGACTCCGGATTCGCATTCGAGGGAGATTGGGGAATGTTGGTATCCTCTGCCCTGTTCTTTTTGTGGTTATCTTCATAGGAGACCTCACTTGGCGCTGAGCCACTCTCTTCAAGTGTTGTGGCGTCATGTGGTATCGGCACCGGCATTTCCATTTGTGCCTGGCTCTTCTCTTTATTTCGAGGGTTAGGAGCTAACCCTATCCTTTTAATCTCTTTCTCCGGTATGGCCATCGTAGTTCCAGGTAAATCTCCAGTGTTGGTGATTAGATCGTTCCGGCAGCCCGTTTTGTAGGCTACTCTGGAGACCGAGTTGTTTAAGTCATTTGTGATATCTGGTGGATTCAAGTTTTGTTGATGATTAGGTCTTTCTCCATGGCGTGTTGGTTGTGGTGGATCTTGAAGGTTTATGTTTGGTGTTCCATCAGTATTGGAAGAAGTGTTCTTGATTATATTGACTACTCGTTGTGTTCGAGGTGTCTGGGATCTTAAGTTTTCTGCTTCTATTTTTAACGTTGAGAATATTCTGTCAAATTTTACTAGCTCTCTGTCTGCTGCTTGGATGAGTACAATTCCATTTTTGTATATAGTTATGTTTAGGACAGCTCTGCACCATGCTGAAGGTTTGCTCCTAATTTTTGTGCCGTGTGGGATGTTGGTTATATTTTTAATATTTAGACTTTTTGTCACGACATTACGCCAGGTCGCCGTTCTTCTAGTGAAGAATATCAGGTCGTTTATGATAATGCCCCTATCTGTGTTAAACGAGGGGTCCAAGAACAGTTGTTCTGGGTGTTTCTTCAGTAAGTTGTGTTTGACCTTTTTTGCCGCGTTCTTAGAAATCTTGGGTGGGTATGTTATTACTTGTGCGTTCATGTCTTCACGTTCTGTGTACCTGACCGACATAATTGTTCTTTAGTTCGTGAAGATCTTTAAGTGATTTCTAGTTTCTGTCCTTCCAGGTTTCATAGAGACCACCTTGTTATCTTTTTGAATTATAGCTATGATCTCATTAATCTTTCCACTGTTTTACTTGATCTCTTTCATGTCTCTTTATAAGCTGCTACTATCTTAGCCCTTTTTCTTTATTACCACACTTTTCCTCTTTATCTTTCCTTGTTTGCATGTGGATCTTGTGTGAGGATGTTTAGTTATTGGTGGGGTTGCTCCCCATTCCAAGATGGCCGTTTGTTACTTTATCTGAGTGAGTGCTGAGAAGTCCCTTCTTTCTTTCACAGTGAGAGCTGAAGTCTTTTCTCTCTTTCCCTTACTTGTAGTCCACTCTCAATTGCCTTTCTTTGTAGTTGCTGCGATAAAAGTCCCTTTTCACTTTCTCCTCTTCTGCCTGCTGTGTTTATTTTGGTGCATTTTTTGTTTCATGCCTGACGATGTCAGAAACGGCCGCCATTTTAAGGTCAGGCAAGCCGGACCTTATTTCCTCCGTTTGTGCAACTGGTGAGTCTTTTCTATTTATGTCATCTAGTCATGTGCTGCATGCTAGTGGCTGGGAGCGTCCAGTCCTCCACTACCATTCCGAGGTTGCAGTCAGTATACACTTCCCTTGTCTGTTCTCGCCGCCATTGCTAGATCAGGCGGGACGGATCAGCTCCGACTTTTCCTGTCTCCCGCCACCTGTCCTCGGATGATCCAGAGGAGGGGGAGCGGGGGGGGGGGGGGACACTCGGAGGGGTTATGGTGCCCCTACCTTTATCCACGCAGGCTCGCTCTCATGCCTCGATCTGCTCTCCCTGTCTGCCGTGTGAAGATCACACCCGTAGTCCTCCCGAAGCTCCCGGACAGCTACTCGCCTCTCCTGTAGCGAGGCAGACCAGCGCAGCTCACTGTGTCCAGCGCTGCACCGCTGGCGCTGCTGGTGTCTCTCTCGAGTCCGCTGCTGGCTGTGGACTCTTCGCATCCAGCTCCCGTCCGCCACAAACCTCCGTCCTGCAGTCCTGCAGTCATGGAGGGCTGGTTGTCTGCAAGTCGGATCCCGTCGCTTTCCTTCCTTCTCTCGCTCTGCAAAGTGCACGCTCTATGTCCGCTCCGTTCCAGGTCGCAGATAGGGTTTTTTGCAGGGATTTTTCGGGGATTTTTCGGGGATTAATACCAAATTTGGTGATCCCTAATCCCGGAGCTCTTTCCTAGAGCTCCTGTTCCGCGGCCATCTTAGATGGTCATATGTGTTGTGTTGTGTTTGTATTAATTCAACCTAGATTAAAGTTATTACACGTGGGACATTAACATGTGTGCACATAAATGTGCATTATTGCTGCATCTTTTTGTTCGTGCAAAAATAATAAATTAATGTTGTCATTTTGTCATGTCATGACTAATTGCGGCTGACATTAAAAAGTGGCATGTGCTTATTTTGCTTCCCTTGTCTATGTGGTGTCACTCTATTCTCTATAGGTGCATAAAGAATTCTGTTGGATTTAATGAAGACTGGTAGATATAAAATGCTGCTTTATTTGTTGCTTCAGCTAGGTAACTTAGACTAATGGGTTAAACATTAGCAATTGTGGGTGGCAACAGAATAAATGATATTTCTTACATTAATTATTTTCTTGTATTTGTTTATATACTAGTGACATTAAATTGACTGCTTTGGGCCTAGTTTATTCGAGTTTGCAAAAAGAGAAGAATTTTAATTTCTGCACGGAGCAAGGGAAGTCCATTCTAAAAAGTTTCAGTCATTGCAACAACGTTTGTTGAAAGCTATGTGGCTCTGACAATTTCCTAGTCGGACAAGGCCAAGGCCAGGAACCGGCAGGAGGAACATTTGATAACTTTGCATCCGAGGAAACGAAATGACATGATGACAATTTTTCTTAGCGAGAAAATGTTGCAACCTAAGGAAGCCTCGGAGCTCGAATACGAGAGACAATGGACTCTAAGAAAGTGACGGAACTGATGTTTTGAAAAATGTGGTGACATGTCACTTGTCACTTGTGAACCAATGGGACTCCGACATTTGCAGAAAAGATTTACTTTTACTTAGATTAGCTTAGCTCAGAAAGGTATAAAAACCCATTCCCCGTGGAAGGGTTACGCTGCTGCTTACTGACCTTTGGATGAGGGTGTCGTGCTGACGGACTTTACTTGGAGCACGTAAGAGCCCTCAAAGACTTTACTTTATTTTCCATTTATTTAGCTTAGTCAGGGACTTAGGTTTGAGAAATGCCAAATCAATAAATTCTATTGCAATAATTAAACTTTACATTTTATAATGCTTTACCTGCAATGATTCTAATGAAAATGCATTTAATAAAAATTACATTTACGAAATCAAATTAATAGCTAATAAAAATCTTACTTTTGGAAACAAGCTGGTCTTGTTATTTCAGGGGTTTAGGTTACCATCAGCTAGATTCTATCGCCATAAGTGGCTTAATAAATAGTTAGGTTTATTGAAATAATGTCATTCATTCACCGCGGTTGTATATAAATGTATATAATGTGTGAATAGGTTAATTAGGCCACATGATTCAGTTGGTCATAATATGTCATGTTTGATTAATGGGCATTTGTGTTTAATTAGTGATTATTAGAGTAATTGTGGAGTTGGGTAGCGTAGTTTATGACATATTTTCTATAGGCCGCTGGAACAGCATCACCGGCGTTTCGACCGCTGTATCACTGTACAGTCATCTTCAGGACTCAAAGATTTCTTGAGCAGTACAAGTCTGTATAAAAACATACAATGGGACCAATCTTCTATTGGCGATCCTCCACAATAATTCGAAACAGAAAAATCACCTCATTGGGTCACAGTATATGGTAAATAATAATGTCCACAGACTCAGGAGATGAGAGTTCAAAATTCCACTGCACCTTCGCCCATTAAATCAGCAAGAATTTTCGTAGTCGTCTGTCCGCCCAATCACTTTGTGTCAGTTCCAGGGAGCAGTGTGCTGTAGATTAGCAGGGCTCTGCATCACTTTGCTTTGGTTCTCATGAGCTGTCAGCTGTGCAGCAAGGTTTTGTGTCACTCAGTGTCAAATCCGATGACAGCCTTGCGGCGAGGCTTTGCGTCGCTTTAAGTCAGTTGCAAGCGGGATCACAGCTAAGATTGGCAGAACACTCTCAGGGCCCCTTCTAAGGGTCCAGGACTGGGGTGATATCACTTGGGAGGGCAGGACTCACAGATGGCTGAGTACAGGTGCTGGGTTCAAAGTTGTTGGAAACCTGTTGTGTCCTGGAGGCTTCTGATCATGAGGCCTGCCAACTGGCCCTTGGAGTCACTCTGGGGACCTGGGTTCAGAGTTGTAGGTCCAATGCTTCTCACCCAGGGAAAAGGGCAGCAGGTCAGCACAACTGGGCAGCATTTCTTCAGAGTATCAGTCTTTCAGAGTGGAAGTACTTTTGGTAGCGCAGCAGGCCTTCTTTCTGGCAGATTTTCCACAGGTCCAGGAGTGTACTGAAGAGTTGGTCTCCGATGTCCAGTATTTATACCTGGTTGTGCCTTTGAAGTGGGGAGGGGTTTCTAGAGGCATGGCTTTGAAGTGTACAGGTGCACTGACATACTGACCCTAGCTCCAGACTAACTACAGGGGGTATACAGCCTTTTGTGTGGTGGCAGGACACAGCATTTTCAAGTGTAAGTGGGGCTGTGCCCTGCTCCTCCATCTCATCCTACCAGTGATTGCCCATCCAGGCAAACCTAAGCTCTCTATTTTATGTGGCTGTCTAAAAGGACTACACAAAGCCCAACTGTGGACTACACACAGTCATGTGACCCAGAGACAGGCTGTTGGCACCAAATGGCTAAGCCAGGAAAATTCCATCTTTCTGAAAGTGAAAAAGAAAGCTTGATGCTTGTTTCCAGTTCAGAGAGGACAATACAACATCATCCGGCACTTCACTCAATGTCCATCAATCTAATAATCAGTTTAACAAAATTTCAGATCCATTCAGCAGGTCTTCAATCAAATATCTTTATTCACAATATTCTTAAAAGTGACCGTAGCCAAAGCGTTTCATTCCTAAGGACTTCTTCAGGGCTGGTAATATTTATTGACTCTTGTTATTCTTGTGTCTTCCTTCCTTAAAAGCCAAATGCTTCAATCTTTTTAAAACTTTCTCCAAGTGATTATTGTACGCCACGTGATAACCTCGTCGCTGTCCAATATTGAATTTACACTTTACAGCAAGATAAATGTGGTTTTCTCCCCTTGATAAGGTCTCAAAACTGTCTGTAAGCCTCCAGGTCCATCACCCTTTGTTTCGTATACCTAAGCTCTCTATTTTATGTTGCTGTCTAAGAGGACTACACAAAGCTCAACTGTGGACTACACACAGTCATGTGACCCAGAGCCAGGCTATAGGCACCAAATGGCTAAGGGAGAAAAATGCCAACTTTAAAAGTGCAATAGAAAGCTTGATGCTTGTTTCCAGTCCAGGGAGGACCTGGCCTGGCAGTTCGGGCTGGACTGTTCCCATTGGGCACATGGTCAAAACTGATTTTCATGTGGCTGAGTCCAAAATGGAATGGCATGGTGAGCAAAAAAACGATGGATTTAGGCTTATATCTCTGCACTGGGGTGAATGTATGACACTGTTCTGCATTCTGTCCATCAATTGTTCTTTTTGCATTTGTCACCCCAAGTGAGATGGGAATGCCCAGACGTGGATCCCGTGCTCTCCATGCCACTGGAGTCAATCTATCCTGGCTGATGAGGGGTGAAACCCCGGAACCGGTCCTAGGATGCTTGTTTCCAGTCCAGAGAGGACCTAACCTGGCAGTTTGGGCTGGACTGTTCCCACTGGGCACAGGGTCAAGACTGATTTGCGTATTGCTGGGTCCAAACTGGAATGGCATGGTGAGCAAACAAACAATGGATTAAGGCCCAGATCTCTGTACTGGGGTGAATGCATGACACTGTTCTGAACTCTGTCCATCAATTGTTCTTTTTGCAACTTTCTAAAAGTGGCATTTTCTAAATTGTAATTTGAAATACAACTTCACCATAAGTTGGGATTTTTCATTACCATTCTAAATACACCAAACATGCACTGGGCACCTGCTCCCATTTGATAACTACAGAATATTAAATGTAGTAAGGTAACTCCAATGTTATCCTATTGGAGAGGTAGGCCTTATAGTATTAAAACATTAATTTAAGAGATTTTCATTACCAGGACATGTAAAACCTAAAATGACATGTCCAACCTACTGTGATGTTGTATTTCTACTCCTGCAATTAAAAGTACTGGTGGTATCAGTAATTTTAGTATGCAAGAATACCACATGAATTGGTTTCTAATTATTTGGCTCCTTCCCACCTAGAGATTTCTCCAGCTTTTAGCTGGTGAAAGGTCTGGGGAGAGATAACGAGTTCACCATTCCAGTATTCACTGTGATCCACAAGTAGGGATTGTTGGGACTCTCTTATAGTCACTATATTGATTGAGATTCAAAAGAACACACTAGCCAGCCAGGTCCACCTGAGTTTGATGTACGTAGCCTCAAAACTACAGAATTCTTTCATTCCCTGATAATAATGACTTAACTGGACCTGACTCAAGTCAAAATATGAAGCACTAGTACAAATTCTTATTTCAGTAGGAACGCAGACAAAAAGTGAGAACAGATCATTTCTTTTTTAACCTCTACTTTATTCTTAGTTGGTCAAAGACAATGCTGGGCCTCCTGCACTTTATTGAGCTCCTGGGTGGGAAAACTATTGCGAGAAGAAAAGCAGACATGAATACCAAAGACTTTATCATCACTCTAATATTGAATAGTTTTCACACATTGGTTCCTAATGTTGTGGATTTAGTCAGTGATTAAATAAATATATGCAATTGTCATCTTCAAATGATATGTCTATGTAGTTAGATTAATTTCTCAAGAGGCTCTATTTTTTCCAAAAATGCAATCTCTCTAAGGCCCCTTTCAAAGGCTAGAGATTCATGTAGGTGATCTTTTATGGGAGCAAAGAAGAAAATGCTTCAAGTGAAATCAGGTGCTGCCTGAGTGAAAAGGAAGGTATAGAATCCTTTGGTGTAAGTGGAGGTGGCTCTTTCTTAATAGTAGAGAAGTGTGGCTCAATGGTTAGAGCGGCAGACCCTGATGCAGTAGTCTGGCCGGGACCAGGGTTCAATTCCCGCCTCGGCGGGTCTCGAGCTCAATTTCCTCATACCTGATAATTCTCGCCTCGGTGCCTATTCTAATCATGAGTCCCACTCTGCACCTCTGGGCAATAGCTTGCTTAATCTCTACAACGTCCCCAACAACGCTGAGGATGCCTGACTTCACCTTGGGGGTGCCCAGGAGTGGGCTTCTCACAGGGAAAGGTCAGGAAGGGTTCATCAGCGGTATTCGTACAAGCGCCGAGATGCCTATGGGTAGTCGTGCGCTATATAAGTGCGTAATCATTTCATCATCATCAATCCATCATCATCAATCATCATCATCATTAATTATTTTGTTGGTGATGAGATTGTCTTTCAGTAAGATCACTGTAGACTTTTTGTAACAAATCCTTGGAGGGGAATAACTAGTTGCTTTTTGTCAAACTAAAAGTTCTTCAAAGATTTTCAGACATATTGTTTAAGACAACAAGATATCTAGGTTCCAAAGACATGTACAGTACCTCTCTCAGCACCGATACAGTCAATGCCAATTTCCTCACCCACTACATTTCCGGCACAATACCCAGAGGTTACACCTTATTGTGTTATAGAGGTGATAAATTGGGTTATCCAGAGATGGGTTAGGAAGATTCTCTCACTAGAGAGTTAATTGAGCACTGCAGCCAATGAGTGTTGCTCTTAAGTGCTCACATGTACTTGACTTGTAGCAGTGAGGGCAATCCTGTGACTCCAAGAACTACTCAAAAGGGTGTCAGTAGACCAGTGGATTGTTCAAGGATTGCTATTGATGTTGTCTTCAGTATAGAAGACAGTCTTGATTGACGGTCAGCTCCTTATTTGTCAAAGAGACAAGTGGTCCCTAAAGAATGCACATACTTAATTGGTCTTTGTAGCAAATGACCATCTTTTGAATGATGTCCCCCCAGATATTTGCCCTATCTCTTTTGTTGACTTTAGAACTCTGTGCACGTTCTCCTACTATCCTGTAATAAAGTGTTTCTGCTCCCCCTATAAATCTGGTCAAATTGTCAAATTGGCAAATTTCTGATTGGTATATTAACTTGCCTATAAGTACGTGGTACAAAGTGTATCCAGGGTCTGGAAGTTAATTGCCACTAATAGTTTGCAGCACCTATTGTGCCATCCACTACATTGGCAGTTCACACAAGACTTGAGTCCTCCCAGTGTGTGCTGACACTAGCAGTGTAAAAACTGTAATTCAATCTGTCAAAATAAACCCATTTGGCTGGTCAAAACCTTCCTTTAAAATATTCATAATTTAGCCTTAAGTAGGCCCAGTAAGCCACAAGTCAGGGTGCATGGTATTTTAAAGAATATGAAGAAATTTAAAGTTAACGTCCTTACAGTGACTAGCACCCAAATGGTATTTAAACCCGTAGGAACATTGACTGGCTCAAAGAGAAACACTGGGAAGCAATACTAAGTATGCATTCTGCTACCTCAAAGCAGGGGCCAGCTAAAAAAAAAAAATGAATCAGCAGCTCTTTTCATATTTATTAACAACCCAACTCAATGGTGTAGTTGGGTTTTTAATAAATGTTAAGGAAAATTAACTTTTAGAAAGTTACCTTTTCCTCTCTGAAACACCAAAAGGCTTATTTCGATTGACCTTCCAACTGTCATACAACTGGTGAGTGGTCCTCACTGAGGTTTGAAAACTGCTCCCAGAGGAAAGACAAAAGCCAGGATGTGGGGAGGTGTTATTGTTCATCTGGAAGGATGGCTACTTAATTTACGGCAAAGCGGCCTCTCCTGTCAGATGACATTTGGACAGGTCCTTGGCACTTAACTTTTTTTATTGCTATTTTTTGTAAAACATTAAAAAATTATATCTCTAGTTCCCCATATTCGATTTGTGTACTTTTGGTGTCATTTTAGTTATTAAAATGTCCTCTCTTATTTCAATTCATTTTTGTTAATTGTGTTGTGGTTGGACTTTATTACTGTTTGGTACCACATGGATACTTTGCACATTGCCCAAAGTAATATCTTTCAGCTCATTGCCATATCTGCCAAAGTAGTTGAACTCAGGTTAATTTAGTGACTTCCAGTTTTCACCTTCATAATGATTGTGATTATTACTCAAGGTGGATATTTGTTCTCCATTGGATAATAACCCCATTTTTTTACATTGTTTTTTTTTTTTTAACTTACAACAGAAAGTACGACCTAGATCAACAATCACGCACGGAGCACATCAAGCACTGAATTCCTTGGAACATCTAAGAACTATATCAAGCGATGAATAAGTAGAGATACCACGTCAAAAGTAATAAATGAGGGAACATAAAGAAAGAAAAAGAGAAGAGTCTATAGGTAAGATAGAAATAATAAAAAGCAACTAAAATTGTAATTATAATTATATAAGGTTGTCAAACAATGAATGGGACATTACTTTTTCCACAGGGAAAGAGCATTGGAATTGCTTTAAAAAGAATTTGAATGGCTTAAAGTGACCAACAATAGACCACCTAAACTGGAACAGACTTGTGTGAAGAATTTCTATCCTTCAAAAATTCAAACAAATTGTCAAGCTTTACTTCTGGCTGTAAAGTAGGAATGCCTGAAAACATTTCTTGTAGTAACATTGTTGTTTCGTGCTTTGAGTCCAAAAACACATTTACCACAGTGTGTCAAAGTGGTGTCCAAGGATTTCCTTGAAGAGAATGTCAGTTTTGAGTGTGTCTGATGGGATAGGTTCCCATTTGATAGATATTTTCAATCCCAACAAAAAGACACACTTGTCTTCTAGACTGAAGGAATAAATGGTTCCCCCTTCTATGAAGTGAACTTCCAACACAGAAAGCTCCCTTGTATTGTGAAATATCTGACAAACATATGGCACAAAGTATCAGGTTTAGCCTAAATGGGTAGGAATGTCTTCTTCACAAATATGATTGTTTTTAGTTATCTCATTGCTTTTTCCATGGAAGGAGTAGGGCTTTTTTAAATCTCACATATTCATTTTACTTTATCAGGATCTGTTGATACATATCCTCTACCTTTGAAAGTATGATGGTTACCTGTGTTTCAGAGGTTGTCAAATGCACAAAGGTTTGATTGTAAAAAATAAATATGAGTGATGGTGCACAAACTTTTTCTTAGGATGTTGTCGCCCAGATCACTGATGCTGCCCACTGCCTGCATGGAGAATGCCAAAGTTTGATTGCAGCTAGTTTGCACAATGAACAAGCAAGCTTCCCACAAGGAGAGTCTGATGAAGATTTAACCCCCTAGTATATATTTTCAGTGAATCCGTAACTATTCAGAAAGCGGTGTAGTTCCTTCACACATATTCCCATTGAACTTTAAATACAATTGTTACATATGTGACAATCGCCATGTGCACTCTGCAGAAAAGACAAGGGTTGGATGAGGATGTATTAAGTAAAGCTTTATGACACAGTGGCTGACACTGTCAGAAACTCACAAGACCTTTCTACCTCAACTCGTGGGGCCTCATTCACACTGTCATGAATATCCATCCACTTCCTTAACTCAACAACAATTAGAGGCAACTCAGATTGCTCTATGCATTACTCAAGACTCCTAAGCTACATGAAAAACAAAACTTCAGAAACACAACATCAGGGAAGAGAAAACATTCTAACGAACTAAGGGAACCTATAGGGTCCAACATGAAGTACAACATGTGAAATGCAACACTGAAGGCATCACTGAATTTAAATAGCCTTTACAGTTCTTGCACACATTAGCCAGAAAGAAACCATTGTGTTTGCTTGTAACGTTAAGAACTTACATGACAGGGCCTGACTGGTGCCTATTTCAGATGTTGTCTATGCTGAGCCTGCCCCTATATAAAGCATTGACTCACACACATTCACCCTGACATATGGTCTTTCTCACTCATCCACGTGAACACACTCTCCCTGTCGCTCTGTTTCATCAACAAAATTGACTGTCAAAAGCGGCCTTTCGGGCATCAAAAGAGGCTTGGTCCCCTAAAAGGAATACTTGTAGGGACCAGTGTCACCCACTGGCACAAATCAACCACTCCATATGCATCAGACTTAGAGGATTTTAGCAAATAAGGATAAGTTTGTTGCAATGGAGTAACAATAAAACAATAACTATTGGAGTTCGGCATATCAGTTATCTTAACAGATATTGCATGCTAGCAGTCCTACCGCCTGTTGAACAATACTTAAGCAACACACATGTAGGCTAGGTTTTATCAACATATTTTTCACTTGAGTTTAGGATGAAATGTGAATTAAACGACTGAAGATTTGTTGCAAATCTCAGTGAAGTAAGTGCTTGATGTTATAATGTGTGGAAAAACTGCATGTCACAAGATAGAACTTTAGTAAGCCTCAAGTCACTATTTTTAATCACTATGAGGTTAGTTAATAACATGAATTTCATTGAGTTGGTAATTGCACCAGGTGATAAATGCAGCAGCTCATAATGGAGCATTCTTGGCTAGTAAATGGAATAGCAAATGCAATAATAAACCAAACACCATAAATCAACACTATTTCATTTCAGCTATGACAGAAGACTTTAGTTGCTGGGCTAGCAGTGCAGCTATAGCTAAATTCATTTTGTGACACTGTCCAGAATAAACCAATCAAATGTCATACAATGAATTAACCTGTATTCAACAACAAGTGCAATTACACAACAAAAAATGGATACATTGAAATGAACAGACTTAAATCTATGATTGTCCTAAAAGTCCTCCTATTTATTTATTTATTTGAAAGTTTTATAGAGCGCGTACAAGACCCAAGGGGGTATCAGAGCGCTGTACAGCGTTGTCATCAGTAATTATACAGAACATAAAGATGGTAATACATTAGTATCATTGGTGCAATATAGCGCTAGTATGAGACGTTCAAAAAATCCAGTTGTTTTACGTGCAAAGTTAAGAGAAGCATTGGTTTCTGTGTGATGGGGCCGGGGCTCTGCCACTTCACTTTCACCTCTAGGGTCGACCATTGTAAAAAGTGAAAACAAACTGTTTTAATTATGTTTAAAAAAAATTACCCACACCTTTTGCTTTGGGCCGCCTCCATTGTTGCTGTTGTCATGACAATGAGCCTCATTTGACACTGGCAGTAATGCCGAAGCATTCCATTTTCTTGGGGCGGGCCATTAGTCTTGAGTATTTGCCGAGCTGATCATCTCACAGCCCTGAAGCCTGTGAGGTAATCAGCTTGGCAAATACATAGCCTCCAGGATCAGTCTCCACCCCCTGATGACGTCGGGGTAAAGTTTTCCATGGGCACTTCAGGCTGAAGCCCTGTAGTGCCAGGGGATTCACGTCAGTCAGGGAGTGGAGAGGATGGTTACCCCACCCTTTCCCAACTGGCAACAGGGGGTCCAATCCCAACACGTCACAGGGGGTGGGTCACTCTCTGATAAGATGGGAAAGGGTGGGATAGAGGCTGCAGGCAAAACAGGAAGCTGAGAAATCTAGTCTGCACAGTTTTTCATCAGGACTTTTGAAGACACACTATGCAGACTCGATGTGTCAGCTTCCTGTGCTGCTGATAATTGCAGGAGTATTTGACGCAGGATGCCATCTTTCCTTTACACTTCCAGCTCCAGTGCCTGAATTTCACTGTCAGCAGGAGCTGAAGAGCAGACACAGTGGTGCGCATTGTAGGTGCATGTCCACATCACCAACAAGCTTCCCCGCCCTGGCCCGATCCGAAGTTGATGCCTGAACGAATGAATCCATCATCCGCGTCAGCTCTCGGTTGGTCCTCAGAAACTTGTCCAGCAACATTAGCTCCATCTAAGTTTGTTTGTCTCTTCGTTTAGAGGTGCAGTGCTGCTGTTACCCTGCTCGCTCTTTATCTTCTCTGTAAAGCTTGAGGAATTTACATTTAAGAGGGGCCCCTTTCTGGAAAGCAGCAGTGGTATTTATGTACCATTCCTGCAAGTACCCACATTCGTATACAAATTGTTATTGGAAACCAATCAATATGGCAACCTCTTAGACATGACTCCTGAATGGGAGAAATGTTCACAACTAATGTACCAGGTTAAATGAAAGCACGGCAGAAGGTCCTAAAGACGGTGCAGCAACAGGAGCCGCAGCATCTAGATTGTTCCTTGATTGACACCTGCTAAGAAAATGCATATTCAACTCACAGCCACACAGTGCCTTAAATAAAATAAATACACTTCCACAAATTGTAAGGTGCTATCAAGGTGTGGATAGATATTATCATGGCAACACACAAAGGGGTATATTATCAAGGGGGTTTATGTCCGCTTTTTTGGCTTTAAAAGCCAAGAAAGCGGAGATAAAATTATCTCCCTATTACCAAGCTGTCGCTAACACCAGTTAGTGACAGCTAATAGGAGATAGCGACCATCTTGGGCCCCGCTTTGCATGTCAGTGATATTTATCACTAATGACATGCAAAGTGGGCGTGCCAAGATGTTAGCGACTGGAAACAGTCGCTAACATCGCTATCTCCTATTACCAACTTTTGGAGATATTCCCGCTAAGCGCGAATATCTCCAAAAGCTAACACCTGCCCTGAGCAGTTCTTCACCATGTTATCCAATGGGAGGTGGATAACATGGCTAAGAGCATTTGCTCGATAATGCATGAATATCGCTGACTTTTGAGCGATATTCATGCATTGCGGCCGTTTTTTATCGCATTTGCGATAAACCTTGCTAATAGCAAGGTTTATCTGCGATAAAAATCGCCGATGTGCGGCGATAATTTTTGTCTCTAAACAAGTTAGAGACAAAAATTATCGCTAGTTGTTGGTAATATGCCCCAAAGTCTTTATTCTGAATATATTGTAGTTCTGACGTATAATATTGCACTAGTTATTACCATGTGTGGCTTGTGGTACATCAGGGAAGTGGAAGCATTTTCCTGGAAAGTTTGTTTGTGTCTTTACTGGTTGTTACATAATTAGCATGCACAACCCTTTCAAACTTTGTTAATGGAGGACCGGTTTGTGAGTCAACTTGTGGCCTATTTTGAAAGACAGATGCTGGAACCAGGTCAACTGGACCATTTAAATACATCTATGCATGCTGGAACCAGGTCAACTGGACCATTTAAATACATCTATGCACAGTAGAAAAGAGGGGGGGCAGAGTGGGTGGCTGTGCCTACTCTGTAAGTCAAAGTACATCCCATTGGCTGGCCTTAATGGAGGACTGGTCTGTGAGTCAACTTGTGGCCTATTTTGAAAGACAGATGCTGGAACCAGGTCAACTGGACCATTTAAATACATCTATGCATGCTGGAACCAGGTCAACTGGACCATTTAAATACATCTATGCAAAGTAGAAAAGAGGGGGGGGCAGAGTGGGTGGCTGTGCCTTCTCTGTAAGTCAAAGTACATCCCATTGGCTGGCCTTCAGTGATGGATGTCAGATGTTGCATGGAATGAGGTGGCTTTGCCTGGGCCTCATTACATGAACCCTGAAAGCATCTGCACAATGTCCCTCATATAACGAAAATAGGCACAAATTATTTTTGTTGCTGTTTGTGTGCTTTGAGAGTGGGCGCAAGAAGCACATGGAGACAAAAATTGAGTGAAAAACAGCAGCAATAAAAAGGCGCACAACTATTTTGCTTGCAACCGATTGTTAGAGATGAGGCTGCCACGTGGCTTTGCTCAGGGAATGCAGACAGCTAGCTGGCCTTAAATGTCTACTTAGAGATGATGAGAAACAATATATTCATGTTTTTCCTCTGCTTTGGATTTAACGTGATAGAAATCTGAGAATACAAAAAGTTGTGTACTGAAACCTAAAGTGAAATTGAATTGCTCTGTACAATTCCATATGAAAACCGAGTACAAAACAATTTGCGAGAACAAGATTTTTTCCATCGCTTGACCAATACACGAAAACAACTTAGAAATCTGAGTCTACGTTGGGACGCAGTTTTGCAAAGACAAGGTCTTTTTCATCAATTGGAAATTAGGCCACTAAGCCATTTTAGATCATATATCGTTCGCAAAAGACTCTGCTGCACAATTCTGTCAGCAGTCTTCTTGCCAACTACACTCTTTGTCCCCTGGATGTTGTGTAATTTTTATGGGTATCTGGAAAGGTCCTGAAGAAGGTGGTCAATCTACTCTTTGCAAGCCACCGAAACGCGCGTCAACCCCATGTTCAGACCCTTTTTGGACATATAGATCAAATTCGGTCGTGGTGATTTTGGAATCTGTTGTCTCCCCTTTTTCCCAGATGCATTCTGCGTGAATGTTGTATGAGTCTGTATGTGTTTGGATGAGTTTTGTATTTTTTATATATTTATATGGTATTTTCTGGATGTTTTCTTGTTGAACAGTACAGTGTAAATATTTTTTTAATTCTATGTGGAAATACTGTCTAATTTTATTGTATAATAGATACCCCCCAAAAAGATGAAATAGAAAGGTAATGAACTGTTATGAAATATATAAAGAAATTAAATGAACAGAGATGGTAAAATCAAGCACGTTAGCGTCATTGAAATGATTGACAGATTGTTGAGCCCATGTCAAATTCAATTTCGGTAACAAAAGAAATATAAGTCCTATGAGAGTGTTCTCATTGCACGCCAATATGACGCAGCACTCTTACCCAAAATGCTTGCTCCCAGACATTGAAGAGTGAGTCTCAATTAAAAGAAAAAAAACTTGACATAAACCTATTTCTTGTATTCTTTTGTCATAATGGGTGAAACAGACCATTTATGGTCCTGTAGTTTAGCTGTGGCCACTTTTAAAGATTCACAGTTTATTCTGTCTTCAAGACAGGATCTCTAAAAAACTTAAAATGGAGTCCAGACCTGGATCAAAAGTCGAATGCTAAGTGACGATATGGTTAGTTGGGGGATTTATATATTGCTCAAGCCTCATGGTGTCCCAGTGAGACGAGACGATAGAGGTAGGTTATGTGACAAAGGCGTTATAGTTATGGTTTAGGTTTCTATATAGGACCAAGTTCCTTGGTTATCAAAGCCTCTCTACATTAATATGTGCAGGCCATGTATATTATTCAGGACCACATACATACCAACAAACCCAGTTCAGATGAGAACTCCTGATTTTTTTAAGCCATATAGGGCTTTATTTTACCTTTCTCCCACCTAAAGTTGCCTATGGTTCAGTATATGTCAATGAGAAAAATACATTGCCCCGATTTTTTATTTCTCAATTTTTCCTCCTACGAGTCGGAAAATGTTGGCACCAGCATGAAATGATGAATGAGAAAATTAGGGACTTGTGCATATTTCATTTTGAGGGCAATGGCGGTTGCCCTCAAAATGAGTTGGTGGTAAATAACGAAAACCGTTAAAAAAGCAATTTTGTGCTTTTTTAACAGTGCCATGTGGGAGACATTGTGTGCCACATGTGCACCCATGCACTATTCAGGGGTGCAACACAGTGTCAATGTGACACCCTGCCACCCTTGTAGGTCTTCCCTCTTACCGATTCGGTATTTACCGAATCGGTATTCCCCATTCATTCTTATGGGCCTGGACGCCCATAGGAATGAATGGGGAATACCGATTCGATAAATACCGAATCGGTATTTACCGAATTTTACCGATTCAGCAAAAATTACCGAATGAATACCTACATACCATTTACTCATTCTAAAATACCAAATCGGTAAAATTCGGTATTTTAGAATTGGTAAATGGTATTTACCTACATCTGGCCCTTATTCTTTTGTTTCAATACAAGCCTAGGAGCGGTTACCAAAATACAATAAGTCTACTCAGTGTGTGTCGTCACCAATAACATTGAGACACTACTCATATTTGACATACTACAAACATCCCTTCTGCCGAAAGCATTTCTACTTTCGCACATTTGCTTATATATCATCAAAGTACATCACTGGTACATTGAGTTCTTTGAACTGAGTTGACTTCAGGTGTTTTTAACAGGCCCCATTTGAGAGGTCTGGAGCAGAGGCTGAAGGCAATGCAAATGTCTCACTTTGTATGTCAGTAGGTCATAAAGATGTTCAGAATACTTTGTCATCCAACCCTTGGCCTCTATGCTGAACAAACAGAGCAATGGTCACTTTTTCCAGTTGCAATTGTGATTCTGTGCCACTGTGTGTGAAGGAGGTATTTAGTTGCCAAAATACTGAGAAGGCAAAAGTAAATGAAAATATAGTGCTTACAAGTGAGTCAGTGTGTAGTGTGTTTGGTGGTTGTGAAGTGAAAGAGAGGGGAGGTGATTCAGGGGTTAATGAAAGGGGGCTGCTGGAGATAACATATGCAGATGGGTGATATTTGGAGAGAAAAGGGTGCACGTGTCTAATGCAGAATGAGCATTACCAGCATGATTGAGACACTATGAAGACCACTACCCCTTCCACAGTCCTCAGTAATGTTTAATTCCGGCTCTTTGCATTGTTATCTCAAAGTCTGTTATGAAGTTCTCTGGTCATACTGAGTAAGCAGCTTCCTACGTCATTATCATATGAAATCTCTTTTTTGATGTCATATCTACACTTTCATAATTGCTTTATTAACATTCTTGCATTCTCAAATTTGCTTGAAAATACACAATGTGCCCAATCTTAAAAATAAAATGCATGGGGGCGTGGCTAAGCGCCCGAGACGGATGGACGCACCGGGGTGAGGCTCCGTCTCCACCGGGGATTTCTGGCGGTTCCAGCCTTCCCTTACCACCATGCTCCGCAGCAAACGACTACGGAACGCTCCGGGCACTTACAGGAATTCACGCTGATGCCGAGCTCCTCGTCCCTGCCTGGCAGCTTCAGTTTTGCTCCGGTCGCGGCTCTGCTACCGCCGCGACCGCCATTTTGAGGCTTCAGTCGGCGCTCGTCTAAGGAGCGCGTCTGTCACGCACATCGCCTGCAGCAACGGGCGCACTTCACGAACACAGCATAAAACTGCAGGGAATGATGGTGACTCGCAACCATTTCTAAAGGTGACTTTATTTTCCTTCTGGAATTGTTTTTTTTCCTTTTTATTCGAATAATAGCTTTCTCCTCAGCTTTGGCGGCCATTTTGGGCTTTCTACTAACTCAGCTGGTCTACTATCTCTGATATCCACTTGGTATTGCTAAGCCTGCGCACGTTTGTCTCTCATTTCTAGCTGGCTTGTCTTGGACTTCACATGACCTCCTCCTATAGCTGACTCTGCTGGTTTTTTCTCATTCCTGTAGTGTTCATCTCCTTTATACATTACTGGGGATTCCCCTTAACTGTCACTTCCATGGCGGAGGGTCCTGGCAAAACCTCTAAACGCAACTTTGTTAAGAATTCGAAGCTATTTACTGCGTTGGCTCAATTAGAAGCCTCTGCAGGCTCCTCCAGTTGCGAATCATCTCTCACCATGGACGCTCTTCCTCAGCCAGGAGCGAAAACCACTCCTAAGAGATTGAAACACAATCCTCCGTCTCCCCCAAAGTCATCGTCAACCATTTCCATGGAGCTTCTCCTTGAGGAAATACGAGCACTGCGTCCCTTTATGGAGGAGACAAATTCAAAGCTGCAAACTCTAACTGACAACTGGTCATTAATGGACACTAGGGTCTCTAAGGTGGAAAAGACTGTGTCAACTCTCCAGGAAGCCGCTACCAAGACGGTCCATATGGATGTGCGACTTTCAACCCTCCAGAAACAGGTGGAGGACCTTGAAAATAGGAATAGGCGCAATAACCTACGTCTTTACGGCCTGAAGGAAGGTTGCGAGGGGAATGATGCCATCGCCTTCTTCAAGTCCTTCTTACCCAAGCTCCTACATCTTCCTGAAGGTACCTCTCTTAACATACAACGTGCACATAGGCTTGGTAGAGCTCCTTCCAATATTTCTCATGAGACGAAGCCAAGAGGCATCATAATGTACTTTCTTGAATATACAGATCTGCTGAAGGTTCTTTTCGCGGCTAAAGCAATACCTCATCTGAAATGGTCGGATTCCACCTTGTTTATTGCCCAGGATTACGCCAAAGCTACTGCCTCTCGCCGCAAAGCATTTCTTGACATGAGAGCAGAACTGCGTTCCATTGGAGCCAAATATGGACTTTTTCACCCTTGTTTATTCAAAGTCACTCATAACAACAAGACCATGACTTTTGAAGATCCTCTCCGGCTCCGCAGCTTCCTGAATTCCTGTGGTCCAACTGACATGGAATTCTCTGGCCCTTCTTCTTCATTTCCACCGTGACTCTGTTGCTAGTATTTCCAGATTTTCCTGATATTTATGATACTCTGTTGCTCATGTGACGTTATGTTCTTTTTTCCACAGGTTCCTCAGTTACTGCATAACGTGCCCGTTCTCAGCCCATGCTGGCTTATTCTCGTTCTCCAATTGTTTGATCTTACGTTTTCTCCTGTTACTTAGTCGTTTCCATGTTCTAATCTCGTTGTTTTTCTTTTTTTCTCACAGATCATTTCCCTGTGTTCCGTCATATCTCTCCGGTGGGACGTCCCGTGACCCCGTCTGCTTGTCCTCCGTTGGTTGGCCTTTCCTCCCTCCTCTCGTCTCCACTTTTCCCCTTTTGTTTCCTGCCCTTTGAACACACCCACCCCTCATCATTTTTTGTAAGTACTACCCCATGTTTTCCTTTTCTATTGCTGACATGGTCCCTACTTTTCCGTTAGTTTTTGTCTTGATTGTTTCCTTGTTATTACTGGTTCTTATGAGATCAATCTTTTTTAGATCGATCCTGATCTGCTTTTTATTTTTACTACCAGTTTCCTCTCTTATCAGTCGACTGTCTTTTATCACTCCCCTTTTTTTTCTATCTTCTTTTCTCACTTTACTTCGGACACCATTTCTATTTCCTTCGTACTCCTTTTTAGGTCATCTCTTCACAATATCTTTACCTTCTCTTATATCAACTTCTTTCTTTACTGTTTTTTCTCTTGCCCATTTTCTTATTATTTTCCCAGTGCGATTTTTCTCTCTCCTCATTGAATTTTTCTGTTTCATGCTATCCCCTATTAGTATTTCTCTGCCTATTTTCTTCCTTGCACTTTCCTACTTTTATTCCTTTTCTAGTTTTTCCCCTCTCGACTTTTATGAGGCTTGCTTCCACTTTTGTTCTACATTTTCCCCTTTCCTTTGTTCTTGATGTCAGTACGCATTGTTTCTTGGAACGTTAAAGGTTTACATTCGCCCATAAAGAGGCAAAAGATACTTTCTCATTTAGCTAAATTCAATGTTGACATTGCTTTTTACAGGAAACCCATCTATCTGATAGTGAGGCTGCTAAGCTCCAAAGAGGTTGGGTGGGTAAGGTTTTTTCCGCCCCTGGTGATGGCAAAAGAAATGGTGTTGTTTTGTTAATTCGGAAATCTTTTACTCATTCAGTGTTGCACTATGACTTTGACCCTGAGGGCAGGTGGTTATTTGTCAAACTTTCTTCTAAAGGTGTCCCTTTTTCTTTGCTTAATGTCTATGCCCCTGCAGGTGGAAGTCCCATTTTTTGGAATGCGTTTGCCTCTCGTATCACTGATTGTATTGATGATAATTTCATTTTAGCAGGTGACTGTAACTTACCATTGGACCCCTTTTTGGATAGACGTTCCAAATCTCTGTTTGTTCCTAATAAATCCCATAAGCTTTTTACTCACGCCATCTCCCAACACAAATTGATTGATGCGTGGCGACTCTGTCACCCAACCGACAAAGAATTTACGTTCTATTCCCCGGTCCATCATTCCCAGTCCCGCATTGACTATATCTTTCTCTCCCACCATCTCTCCCAATCCCTCACCCAAGCGGAGATTGGTCCCATTGTATTCTCTGATCATGCCCCAGTCCTAATCAACATTGATTTTTTACCTAAATCCATTGGTGGCGATTCAACAATACCCTCCTTCTTGATCCCAAATTTACCGCCTCCTTTATTGAATTTACTAATGAATTTTTTGTTATTAATGATACTCCCTCCTTACCCACTCACACTGTCTGGGACGCTTACAAAGCAGCAGCCAGAGACTTTATCCTCAGACATGTTGCGGCAAAACGTAAATTAGCTCGTCAACGTACTAATGATCTTTTGTCTCAGGTTAAAACCCTAGAGCATTCCTATTATACCTCTCACACTCAGGAAAGTTTGACAGCTCTTATTACTGCAAAAATGAACTATAACAAACAGTCTACTGATGACGCTTCACTGTACCTCCTGAAATCCAGTTCGAAATTTTATGGTGGGAAAAATAAGGCGGGGAAAGTTCTTGCTAATTATTTAAAAGTCAAACAAAACAAATTGAATGTTGAGTCTGTTTTTGATGTTAATTCAATATCGCAACATAAAGATGCTGACATCCTGGAGATCTTTTCTCACTTCTACTCTACACTTTACTCTTCTGGCACTCAACCCTCTGATCACTCTATTTCCACTTTCTTTTCCAGCATTCATCCTCCTCCCAACTTTCCTGTTGACCTGGCCTCCCTTGAAACTCCCCTTACTATTCGCGAACTCCACACTGCACTTCATTCACTTAAAAAAGATAGGGCTCCCGGTCCAGATGGCTTTACCGTCGAATTTTATCAACACTTTGCCAATCTTTTACTACCCAAATTATTCCGCCTTCTTGATTCCTTCAAGACCAGCGATGCCTCCTTCGGCACTTTTTCGGATGCTTATATCTGCATTATACCAAAGGAGGGCAAAGATCCCCAACATTGCAAGAACTACAGACCGATCTCCCTTGTCAACATTGACTATAAAATATATGCTAAATCTTTAGCCATTAGACTTGATCCTTTTCTCCCAGATCTCCTTGGCCCTGAACAATCAGGATTTGTTAAGGGCCGCTTCATTTCCGACAATACCAGACTCCTCTTTAATGTTTTATCTAAGTCATCACGCTTTAATAGTTCCCTGGCCGCAATTGCTTTGGACGCCGAGAAGGCATTCGACAGGGTAGAATGGTCATTTCTTTTCTCCGCGTTAAAATGGTTTGGGTTTGGCCCTAATTTCATTTCCCTCATCTCCTTCCTTTATGCAAATCCTAGAGCAGCGGTTTGTGCCAATGGTCTCATTTCTTCATTTTTTCGCCTTGGTAGAGGCGTTAGACAAGGCTGTCCTCTTTCCCCCTTTCTTTTTAATCTTGCCCTGGAACCTTTCTTATCTAAGATACGTCAAAACCCGAGCATTCATGGCTTCCCTCTTGCTCACTCGCAAGTTAAGTTAGCTGCCTACGCAGATGACATTTTACTTTTCATTTCGAATCCGTCTGTCTCCATCCCAGCCTTCCTTGCTGAAGTTCATACATATTCCCATCTTTCTGGATATAAGCTAAATAGCGATAAATGTGAAATCTTACCTCTCACCAAATTCACCTTTAAACCCGATTTTGCTGCATCTACTTTCACTTGGAGTCCATCTCATATCAAATATCTTGGCTTACACATTACTCCTTCTGTTTCAGATACTATCTCGTTATGCCTTACTAAATGCACTCAAAAGCTGTCTGACCTTACTTCTAGATGGCACTCCCTATACCTTTCTTGGTGGGGCCGTCTTGACACCATCAAGATGATGCTTTCCCCAGTCGTCCTTTACACCATTTCTAATTTACCGATCTCCATCCCTGCCAAATTTTTCACTAAAATCAATTCCACACTCTCCTCATTTTTATGGTCTGGGAAGAAGCCGCGTATGTCCTTATCACGCCTCCACCTCCCCAAATCGGAGGGCGGGGTTAACTTCCCAAATTTTCCTGCTTATCATAAAGCCTTCCTCCTGAAACAGGCTGCCGTTTGGCTTAAAGATCCTGTTGACCCTCTTCCTCTTTGGGCTGAACTCGAACGCCTTTCTCTTTCTCCCTTTTCCTTTGCTGAGTATCTATCCTTTTCTCGCAAGCCCCAATTTCTATCCACTCCAATTCACAAATATACTGCGAAATTACTTTTAGCCACTACTCCGGCTCCTCCCTCTTCCATTACAGAACTTCTCGCCACCACGATTTGGTATAATAACAGCATTCTTATCAAATTGAAACCCTTTTATTGGAAAACTTGGAGGCATCGTGGTTTAATCTGGGTCTCCCAACTTTTCACAGGATCTGTCTTCACACCTTTTCCACTTCTCAGTCGACTCTTCTCTCTCCCTGCCTCCTTTGTCCACAAATACACCCTACTCAAGAATGCAGTTATGTCTGCATATGACTCTCTTTCTCACTCTAATTCGATTGTGACTTCTATTACTCCCATTTCTTCTCTCCACACCCAATTACGCTCCAACCCATCAGCGTCCTCCATATATCATTCCTTTCACAATCCTCCATCACCTAGGCCTAAAACCAAAGTTGAAGAGCAATGGGAATCTGATCTTGATGTCTCCTGGCCCACAACCTTGTGGGATAAAATATGGACTAAGCTTCGCAAGTCCTCCAGAGCAGCCTCTCTCACACAAACACTTTTTTTCCTTTACAATCGACTTCTTTACACGCCATCTCTCCTTCACCAACGATTCCCTCTGACTCCGGATCTCTACTGGTCTTGCTCTGCCCCTAACGCCACACTTTTTCATATGCTTTTCATGTGTCCTCTCACGCACGCTTTCTGGACTAAAGTCTGGAATCAAATCAATTCTATCTTCCAGACCTCCATCCCCTTTTCTATTACTGACATTTTCCTTGGCTCACTTTCCTCTTCCTGGATTGATGTTGAAGCAAATGTTCATATTATTGATTTGTTATTGGCTGTTGCGTTTCAGCAAATTACTGTTAACTGGAAAGATTCCAAGGGCATTACTTTTAAAGCTTGGTGGTTCAATGTATGTTATAATCATAGACTGGATACTGCATTTGTTTATCCCATTACCCTAGCCCCGAAAAGACTTGCGTTATGGCTCCCCATCACCCTTTACCTGGATGCTTGTGCCAAACGGTCCTTTCATCTATCCCCAATTCAGCAAGAAGTTTCGAAACCCCCATGAATAACCTTTTGTTCCTTCTTTTTCATTAATTTTCATTTATCCGCATATTTGTGCACTGCTTCTCATGTTATGTAGCCTCAATGACTGTAATTTTTAAATTTTTAGCCTCATTGCTATTTCCTTTCCCTTTTTTCTTTTTCCTATCTTCCCCTTCTTTTTTCCCCTTCCCCTCTTTTATCTTATGACACTTTTTATGATGTTCTCAGTTATTATCCATGATATTCCTGCTGTTTTCATTTTATTTTTTGTACTACCATTACTTGTTCATCTTAATAAACTTCTATTTGAACTAAAAAAAAAAAAATGCATGGGGGAGAACCCCCCCAAACCCCTCTGAGGACAATCTGGCTCTTTCACTAAAGAGCTCTCATTCCGAACATTTACGCCCACCCACTTTCAAATGTCGCAAGACACCACTGGATATGGGACATTCAGAGAGTTCCATGCAAAGGCCAACACCTTCCTAAACCTTTCCCTAATCAGTTTTCGCAACAAGCATATAAGCATTCATGTCTTTCTGTAAAACCTACATGGTAATTGATGTACCCACTGATGTAGGCAGGAGAAATGTTTTGTGCGCTTCAAGGATGTGAAACACCAATGAGTTGTTTTGTAATTATTTTTAAACTTATGAATAAGTGGGTTCTCATCGGTCCCTGCAAGGCCAGATTTCTTTCCTACTAGGTTTGATTGTTGTAGTTATTGCACAGGTATTTAGCTCCAAAATATTAATTAGATTTAATTAAGTAAAATAAATGTAATGAGGTATGGTGATATAAACCATATTTCTTTAAGTCATGTTGGAATAACACATCTCTAATTTTCTGACCATAAATTCTTTTGGTCGGGGTAAATTTTTTTTTAAATGAGTTTCATTAGATTACTGTAGAAAAACATATAAAAATACATTTTAATAATAATACTGAATAGTTCCTGCAAGATCTAATTTAGTTGTTAGTTTCATGCCTGATAATACTTCTTAGTAATGGGAGTCCCACACCCCAATCTACTACAAAGCTTGATTAAAGGAAGGTAGCCAGGTGCTTGTGTGTCTGCAGGTACCAGGACTTAAGGCAGCACAGAGCTAAATTGTGCATAATATATGGTAATACAAACCGAGCCATCATTTTAGTCAGATTGTCTTGTCTATCTTCAATATCCTTCTTTCTCCAATGCCTCTTTATCATACAGCATTTTCTTGAAAGTTAATCTGCATATTTTGGAATCCACATCAACCAAGAAGATAGCTCTTCGGCTGGAACACCTTAATAGATCTAATGGATCCTTAACTGAAACAGTACATAACCCAAAAGTACCAATGGCTTAAGTTAATTGCACAACCCTCAGACAAACCTTTTTTGTGTTAGCCAATCAATACAACAATCATAGGTGACTCATAGCACATATTGATTGTTACGAAGAGTGTCTGACACCTTTCTACCCAATAGGTGTCACGTCGGCCCTCATCTATATTAGATCACGACCAAATATAACCATATGATAACACCAGAACACTCTCAAGCAGTCATGGCCAAGCTACATTCCTTTTCATAAATAACCAGTACTAAATATGCTAGCCTTCTTCCACTTGTTTATTTTTTAGACTTTCAATTCCCAGTAAGTGTACAGAACAAGAAGCAACATACTATTTCATAAGTATATTGGAATAGCACTGTGGAGCAAATCTGCAAAGGAGAGCTGACAACAGGCAATATAGGACAAGGATGCGTCAGAAAGTTTGTGGATAGCCATAAGTAGTTGCTAGCATATTTCCACCCTGAAACAAATTCTTTCACTCTAAGCTAGTTTCATTCTACCCATATTTGTGCATAATTTAAAATAAATGGCACGAATATATAAAAGTGGTTTGCACCAGGATATTATCTGACATAGCAATCTAGTCCTAAATCTTTTTTACAAAAATATTACCCTATTGAGGATAATAGATTCCAGATTCAATGGGGCTGATTTTGTAAACAATATTTGGAACACGATAATCACAGCAAACAATATTTTGATATATATTATTCTGGCATACAACCTACAAAAGAATTTGCACCCACACATTAAAAAAATAGTAAATGGATTTACATCAAACAAAAATAAGCTTTGACAAAACCATACGTTTTTGCAGTTTAATTATCGATTACATTATCCGCGCAGATATTCACTGAAAATCCCGAATTCATGAACAAGTGAAGAGAAGTATACCTATTCATTTCCAAGAACACACAGACAAAGAGACCTATCGGCACCGGCATGCAGGGACCAGAAGACAAACAGGCAGCAGCGCACACAAACCTGCATGCATCCTTGCACGAAGACCACCTATAAAGCTCTTTAGTTGTTTATAAATACATTTTTGGTGCTTTTCTGTATCATTTTATTCCACCCCTAGATATTGCAGTGAAAAGAAGTAGGTAACCAGAGAGGAAATGAGGGAAATGCCTTGTAAGTAAAACAGTATTTCCCACAATGGTGAGGCAGCTAGTAGTCAACCTTAGTTTGGTCTGGTCAGCAACCACAAAGCAAGAGAGATAACATAGATACCAGTACAAAGAAGGAGCAAGAGGGATACGGCAGACTCAAGGGCGGGAGCCAGTATAGTGAGCATTTAGGGCCTGGCAAAGAGGCAGTAACCATGGTACACGCCAACAGAGATAGCAGGGAGAAATAGAAACCAGTTAATACAAGCTAACACATAGAACTACAAAATTAAAGACAAAAATGTAGTTCTAAAATGCATCAATGGAAGCAGAGAGAAAAAAAGCAGGCATACACAAATGCAGAGATGAAAAACTGGGAGCATTTTGGCTACTTGTTGTCTTCCTCTTTCCTAAGAATCTGAATGTGCTGCATGTCCTTACCATTTACTGCTCCAGGATATTCCTGAGTAGCACATAGAGGAGCAAGGAGAAGGCTGCAATGTGCCACAGAAAACTCTTATGTGGCAAAAGCACAACCAAGACAGTGTAGGAATGGAGAATGTGGCAAGGTGATGTCAGCGAGGGCAGGCAGGCATTCTGGGAAGGAAATGGCTTTGTTATACAGCTCTGTAATGCAGCCAAGAGTTTTTGTTTCTCAGATGTGGGTTTCTTGCAGCAAAAGTAAAGATTAACTCTTGTCAACCAGCATCAGACTCTCATTACCTTGAGCAGCCCATATTTTTTTTACATTAATTTACTGTGCAGTTTGTATAATTTTCAAAAAAAGGGGGAGAAAGGGGATTAGAAATGTTACAGGGATATGACCCCTAGGTAAATTAAATACAGATGTGATATCTCACATCTCGAGCCTCAATGTTCACGTGTTGGATGCAGTTTAATGGGACTTCCTGTCAAGAGGATGGATAGCCTCAACATTTAGAATGTTCCATGCTTTATCATTGAGCTCCTTCTCAGACCGCTCTATTAGATCCAAGTGTGAGCTACAATCTTGTCGAAGGGAGATCAAAAGGTGCATTTATTTATGTTAGGATAGTTAAGGGTGCCTCAGGGCAGATGAGAAGACCCAGTGGTGGTGCGGGGCTGGATGAACTGAGGGGTTAGGGGGCTTATGAATAATAATATTCTGGTGCATCCCACTTTTAGATATTTGTGCCATTCATTTTAAATTATGCACAAATTGTGGCGTTTATGAAACTACATCTTGGTAGACATTAGACATTATGGTTAAAATCAAATGGGGGCTATTTTTACCCATTTTTATCCATCACCGGAGAAATGGAAATGGACCCCAAGAATCTGCGTTTGCCCATCTAATGTACATGTTAATCCCTCATTTGTGTCCTCTTCCTCAGCATGATATTTTGGCAGATTTTTGCTGCCAAAGGGGAAAGATTGGGAGTGCAGTCTTACCATTGAACATGTAATTCAAATGTAGCTGGTAACTTGGTTACCTTCCAAATCAGAAGTAACGAGCCCTGCAGAATGATCTATGTCTATTTGTAAGAAATTGTGTTATTAGTTGAGAAAGGTGTGACTAAGAACCAAGTACCCCATTGTAGCACTTGACTGTCTCAGGGTAGCGAAGCAGAGCAGTGCAAGGCATACAGAGAAGGTGGTGTGGGCTAGTAACCCCAGATCAATAGTATACAACAACAGCACACAATAAATTATTGTCCAGTTTGGTCTTTTACCAATAAAAAGGAAACATACTTTTACTACACACATGACTTAATTCCATTCATTAATTAGAATTATATCAAATTAGATAGATGGAAATGCCTTTAGTGACACCCTCAATCACATTGTGCCCCTATTGGGTCCCGGACTCTATAACCACAATATCACTATGTATACTAAATGTAATATCACAATATTCGTGGCTGTTCCTATCAATAAAACAGTTTTTCTTCCATTATCAGTAAAAGCATGAAGATGCTATATTCTGTAGTCACTGCAACACCCCTGAAATCAATCGGGGCAGAATTAATATTCAATAAATGTAAAACCCCCATTGAATCCAATAGGAGTAGTACCAACATTCAATAATATTTTTATAATGAACATGTGTCCCAAAGTCTTCTATTTACTTTTTATATGCTGCTAATGGAACTTTAGGGATACCCAACAGAGATCGCTGCACACCAGAGTTGATGAGCAAAATACTCCTTAGCCAGGGGTGCTTGAAAACATATGCAGGCAGCAGGCTCCCTCTGCGGCAAGGATTCAGTGCCCTGAAAATGCAGGATGACTTTTGTAGCGACATTTTTGAGGGTGGGGTTCTTCACTACTGCAGCCCCACAAACACAATTTAAAAATGCTGATGATGCGCCTGCTCTTCCTGGGGTATCACAAGAGAGTTTAAATTTGTAGCCACCTGAAAGGGTTTTTGGGGTGTTCCTAACTCCCCAGGTGTGTATATTTTACTAATGGCTTCCCACTTCCCCAAGAAGGGAAACCACAAACTCTTTTATTATTCCATGGAGGCTTCCCACTACATTTTCCAATTGTCCTTTTTTTATCAAGTGTCTCTGCCCCTTTGATGGGTCATGCTGTGTATTATCTGTACTTGGGCATGCAGGGAGCCAACTCTCACACTCCCCACTAGCACAATTGTTGCATGCCGGCATTCCACGTTCCTCTGCCTGCATGGAGTACTGCTGGGGTAAAGGGGGTCGGGGAAGCAATTTGCATTGATCCCGGGAATCTGGCCTCCCCTAGAGCAGCGTTGTTGGACTGTGTGGGAGCTAAAGGTTTTGTCTTTCTGTCCTAGGAAGATGGCGTCTCCCAGAACAGTATTCTTGCACCACGCCTGGGGGCATGGGGTTTACTGGATCAAAAGTAATCTTGTTGAGTGGGTTACATACACACACCCTACCCTTTGAAATTTGATAATTGCAAATGTACTGAGCCCTAGAGGCTTGGTCCCCCCTTTGTGAATACGGCCTGGTGGTAGCAAAACACTACTTGCTGTGTTTCATGCTCATTTTGCTCCTGTTGGGAAGACCTAGTCACCAGGAATATTTTCTGCATGCTGCCTAGCCTCTAAATTGGCTTGTTGCTTGAAGCTTGATTTTTTGCGCCCTGTGCCAGATGTGTCCTGTGCCTGGGTTCCTGGTGCTCTCTCATGCTTGAAGGGTGTCTTCCACAGCCGCATCATGTCCAGCAAGCAGATTAAACCTAACTGCCATACTCACCAGGTCCTACAGTCTCCTGGCTTCTTGAAGTGCACACGTGTGTTGGGTCAAGGGCCAGTCCACAGAAGGACCATTTGTGGTCCCCCAGTGGTCAATTATCCAGCTGTTTCTCAGGGGGCATAAAGGGGGCTACATGACTGGCCCTGGAGAGACCCATCCAAGGACCAGCCAGAGGAAAAGTCCTTCAGTACATCCTTGCAGTGGCATCAGAGGGTTTTTCTTTCCAGTTGGTCATTCTTTCAACCTTGTCATTGCCATGTCCATTGTCTTCTAAACAGTATATCCCCTGTGCTGCGGTTTTTAAGAAGGGGTGTAAAGTTCTAGGTGTTAGGGGTACCTGTCCAATCCTAGGGTATGACATCATCACTTCACCCCATCCCTACCCTCCTGCACAGCCTTCAAGAACATTTTAGGATGGTGACCTCAAGAGCTCTTTCAAAAGATCTTCAATGGGAGTGCAAGCCTCTGCTCGGGTTCCAACTGACACTGGTGCCTCATTCCTTTCCAACCAAAACCTCAAAGGGGCACACCTTCTGTGTTTGGTTCCAAAGGTTTGGACTTCCCCCTCTGTTTCTGTGGGCTTGTTCTTCCCCATCTGAGGTGCAGTTTGATCAGTTAATTAACGAATGCAGATTTCTTTCCCATCCCATAATGTACCGGGAACTGGGTCATGCGCTGGTAATTGCTCTATTGTTTATCGATACCGATGATCCTCCCGCTGGCCAACAGAGGAAGTAATTTGGCCCAGGACAGTAGAACAAATGGCTGGAGTCAGACTATGAGCTGAGCTAGGGAAATATGAATGTTCTCAAAGTGCCATAAGGAGTGTAAGATAGTATGAAATTGACTAATATTGACCTATAATGTGTAATTCAGTTCAACACCACAGACTTTCAGTAATCATTCCAGACCAACAATGTCAGTTCACAATATGAGGCATACTCCAGGTCAGGACCAATCCATGAACGCACAATTCCGTGACAGGCAACTTTTTACATAGATACAGGGCTGAACAAGCCAGTAGTCTCACATTCCCAGCCTGCACATGTGGGTGCATACATGTGCTCAAGTGTTTACACGTAACCAACACTTAGCATCTTACTCTAGCCGTGTAGCAGTGGCCTTTTCTCAAAAGGAGTTACACACTCACATTAAAAGTCCAAAAACTGGATAGTCAAAAGCAAATGGGTCTGTGGGACAACCCATTTCCTACACTAGTCTATACATTTTAAAACATATATTTGAGTATGGCCCTCTTGCTGTAATATATTGTGTCTCCTAAAGGCAAAAGAGTGGCAAACAGAAAAAAATGCCAAACTTGCCAAAACAGAAATTAAGGGGCCGATTATGATGGCGGACGGACCTGAGTCCGTCCGCCACCATAGAGTAGGAGGGAACCTCCGCATGCCCTGCGGAGTTCCTTCCTGTGCAATTAGGATGTGACCGCCACCCTGGCGGTCACATCCTCTATTTTTACCATTGTGGCGGGTGCAGCTTCAAGCTGCATCCGCCGCAATGTTAAAAATGCATACATTGCATTTGTATGCAGAAAGCGGCAGGCACCGTGCGGTGCCTGCCGATTTCTGCATACAAATGCAAGGGGGTACCATAGGTACCCCCCATGTGCACCCCCACCCACCCTTCACCCAGGGAGCCCGCAACGGGCCCCCGCAGTGAAGTTACACATGCTTTTCCACGGCAGAAAACCCCCCGCGGAAAAGCATTTTGCACAGCCCATCCTAATATGGTTGACGGTGTCTGAGAGACTCCGTCACCATATTAGAGCTTTTCAGCCGCGGTCGTAAGCCAACCGCGGCGGAAAAGCTGCAGACGGAAACCACGACCCACCAGCCATCCTAATGTGGCGGTGGGTCTTTGGTGGGTCCGCAGAGGATTTTCCACATCCTCCGGGCAGGCGGTGGCTTCCGCCGGCCCGGAGGATGCGGAAAATCCTCCATCATAATCGGCCCCTTAAAGTGGACATGGTCATAAAACGCTAACATATTCTCTGTGATGCTTATTTGATTTATAATTTTAAAGTTTAAATACAATAACAGAGACATACTTACAAATTGAGTGCTCCGTCATATAACATTGTTAAATCCTTTATGATTATTAGTGGTTACTCATACACTTTACTTAATCTATCATCTGCTGACCTCAGACTAACTCTCTACCATTTATTGGTTAAGTTTCACAAGTGGCTTGCCATTAGGCCAGAATGATTAAGTTTATCATATTTTTAACCACATCGATGCTATGCATTTTCCCCTCCTGTGCTGGGATTTACTTATTCCCATGTTTCATGACGAGCTGGGCTCGTCATGAGCGTGCGAGGAGGCTACCTCATGACGAGCCCAGCTCGTCATGAGCGTGGAAGGGGTTAAAAAATGACTGACTAGGTGTCTTTCTCTGTCTCTCATTGCTGCATGTTTTGCAGCTTGCACTTCACAGACTGAAATTATAGTTTTGACATTTTATATTAACAAGGACCTTATTATGTTAATTTCAAATAGTTTTGCATTCTCTAAATCAGTGTTCATCAAGGATAAATCACCAAGAAACCTTTTTCAGGACTTTACAGACCTTGGAAAAAATACCAACAATTAATTATCATGTGGCCATTTTTAACAAATGTTCTTTTTAAGAGAAGACCAATTAGAACACAAACCTGTCCTGTGAAAAATGGGAGGCTGTAAGGAAGTCTTAAAATGCATTGCTAGAAAATGATTTGTTTCTTCAATGATTGTACAGGAGAAGGGAGAAGAATTAGGGTGTACTAATCTTACTTTCTTGCAAGAATAGTGATTTACTTTACTGTAATCAGCATTTTGTTACAGGTAATTACAAGGCTTGCTTCAAGGATAGACATACTGGTAAGAACAGAATACAATTAAACAATAACAGCTTTCACCTTTCATTACCTTTATTCTTCACAACAGCAATTGTGGGTTGTGAAGGTTGAGAAACAGGTTTTAGGAAAGTAGGATCTGCTTTCATGGTTACCCCCACTTTTTGCTGGTGACAATATTTTTTTGACTCGTCTGACTGGGATCCTGCTAATCATGACCCAAGTCACAGTGCTTCCTCCCTAAATTTGATTATGGTAACTACTTTTGTACCTCCACAATTGGCTACTTGTGTACCCCTATAAGTCACTAGTATATGGTACTGAGGTACCCAAGGCATAGGTACACCAGGGGTCTCCCAGGGGCTGCAACATGTATTGTGCCACCCCTGAGAGACTACTTCAACTGTGATTACAAGCCTGCCATTGCAGCCTGTGTAAGCTGGTGCAAGCACCACTTACGACAGATATACGTTTTCATATATCTGAGGTTACTACACTTAAAAACTATAAGTCAACTCAAAGGCAGGCCTTTCAATCCTGAAAGCAGGGTGCCAGGTTATACAGGGGAGGGTGGCCGTGCATGAGCAGGACACCACTACAAACCCGGAGTCGATTTTCCAGGCTTTGTAAGTACGGTAAGCCATTTTGATACATATAGTGGCCATCCATTATTATGCAATGGCTAACTATATAGTGGCTGTGCCGAACCTGGGCATGTTTGGTATCAAACATGTTGGAATCATACCTCACAAAAGAGTTCTGGGTAACCCAATAGACCCTTGTAGGCTTGGGCAGTGAACAATACAGAGTAGGGAGTGGCTACAAGGGATTTCGTTTGTATATACTTGAATTGATTCATTAGCAAAAGTCTTTAAGAGTTAGTTATCGACAATCTAACCCAAATGTATCCATAGGATGACAAAACAAATTATTGATATTGGTCACATTGAATGAGAAAGGAAAAAAGAAGAAACAGCACACGGTAAACTCTATTTATATGAAAAAGTATTGTATTTTGTCAGTCAGAAAATAATCAATTAACGGGGATATAACAAACAAATCAATGTAAGCAAAAAAGTCACGAACAGATGTGTGTGCAAATCAGCAAATCAGTTCATAACAGAATACATCAACTCCTTTAGATAACAGTAGATAACCAAGTCCATTCATGTACAAAGGTTACTTTTAAGGCAATAAATTGCTTTAGAGATGATGACAAGGTCGACGTTTCGGTCTTTGTTGCAGGTGTCTATAAGACCATCATCAGGACTATTGTATTTTGCGGAAAAAGCCCCCTATATAAAGACAATACGATAATATTACATTATGTGCCAACTAGATTCAATGACATCATCATCAAAAAACGTGTGCTTCACATCAAAAAAGATGTTTCTAGAATATTTACATTTGTAAAACAAGGCGATTCGCTAACTGTCGCTATACAGTCCTTGACTTCATTAAACAAATTTTGATTTTTTTTAAAAAAGTGCCTCAAGTTGGCCAACCTCAAAGAAGAGAACAAGAACACCACCAGCGTTCATTATACCATTTGTAGAATGGAAATCAACTTACTTAACAATACTGAAGAAGGTGTTAAAGGCAATTGATTAATAGGTAGATGTAATTCGCCGCAGAAATCTGTCGGGAAAAATGCAAGATGTCTTATCATCTTGGAATTGTATTGGTATCTATGAACTTGATATCGAGTGTGAGAATATTCACACCTGTTGGATTTCTTGCAATCGGAAATGTTTGATTCAGGTTAGCAATCCAGCACAAATGAAGGAGAGCTCATGGAGTCACAATTCGACTGTATCACTACAAATGAATAGGAATGAATATTTTCCTAACAATACATGTGAATGTACTGATCTAATTTAAAGCTAACGCCCTTAAAAAGCAACTAATGTCAGGGTATGATTTCTGCTTGAACATATTAATTTGTTCAAGCAGAAATCATACCCTCACATTAGTTACTTTTTGTGACCAATATCAATAATTTGTTTTGTCATCCTATGGATACATTTGGGTTAGATTGTCGATAACTAACTCTTAAAGACTTTTGCCAATGAATCAATTCAAGTGATATACAAACGAAATCCCTTGTAGCCACTCCCCTACTCTGTATTGGAATCATACCTCAGCATCATTACCAGTGTCATAGGTATGATTCCATGCACTGGTGGTTCCTTCAGGAAGCCTCCAGTACTCCCGGTAACAGCCTTTCAGGGTCTGCTTTCAAGCTAGTGCTGCTGCTGACAATGGACGTGATTTTGCGCCTCCTGCTACTGAGTTGAGCTCAAGCAGGGAAAGGTAGAACTATAGGTTTCCTGTCACTGGGAGGTGGGATCACCTCCCAGACCGGACATAGTGTATTGGGTTGGGGTGGGGGCGCTTTCCAGCACCTCCAGACTGCTTTGATGGGCAAATTTGGTGCCCCACTTGCATACTCCAGTCTGTGCCAGTTCAGGGAGCCCTTGGCTCCTGCTCGGGCATGAAACTGGACAAAGGATATGAGAGTATCCTCTCCTCTGTCCAGCCCTTCCTCTGGAAGGGACCCCTGGGTCATCCTAACACCTTTCTTAGGGTATAAAAGGGCTAACCTGTAGGTGGCTCCTGAGATTCATCATGGGTAAAGACTCAAGCCTGAAACCACATCGCTCTACGACCGTGTGGAAACTTGGACTTCGCTGTATTTCGCCTGGAACTGAGATCGCATCAATGAAGACTCCTGCTGCTCCTGGTCTTGCCGTTCTGCAAGTCTTCTTCATTGTCTGCATCTGTGCTTCTTCCAGGATCTTTAACAGACCTGTGGGCATCAAGGACACCCAAAGGAATCTCCCTTGGAGTGTAGGAGTCACTCCCCTGCATCTGCAGGCACCGCAATGAACCTGACCGGTCTGCTGCTCCTGACGTCCCATGAAATTCGAAAGGCTCAGCAGCACAGGTTGTGGTACTGCAACTCCCTCAAGGCCTGACCTACCCTCTGAACAAGTTTCAGGCGAGTATCCCTCATCGGAACTTCTGGGACCAAACCCCTTTGCACTGTTTTACTTAGCGTTGCCAAGGCTTGTTGGCTCTTCACTCGAGAGACCTTCGGGCTACAAGAAACTCTAGCCTCAGCATCTCTTCCTGCCAAGATCATTGTCCTCACCGCATCCTCGGCACCGTGGGCCTTCATCTTTGGTGAGCTGCTCCAAGTTTGCTTGCACCTTCTGTGTCTTTGGGCCCTCTTGAGGGTCTTCTCTTGCTTCAGTTGACTTCCCTGCTTGTTTGAGGCCTGCTCTGACTCTTGGTGAGTTCCTTGGACCTTGACGGTCCCAACGTTGCTCCTTCATCACTTTCCACGCCTGTTGTAGCTGCAAAGGCTTGTTGGTGCTCCTGCCGGACACCGAACCCCTGGTTCTCGACTTGTGAAGGAGCTTGTGACAAGCTGATTGAATGGCTACTGGCTCCTTCCTACAATGCAGCCAATGCTGCCCCTTGCATCACTACTCACAACCATCCACACCAATCTCATCCTCCTCAAGGCCAGCTTCAAACATTCTGATAAGTCACACAAATGTTCAAGAGGTGATGAGTGTGACAAGCAAACCTAGTGGAGCTCTAGCAGTTTCTACATGGAGGCATGAGATGCATTGAGATTGAGGTGGAGAGGTAGTTGGTGAGCTAATCCGGTCTCATGATCTCTGCATGTTTTTCTACAATCTCCTGGTGCTCCATTACCATTGTCAACTTTTGATTCAGGAGTACACAGTAGACTTTGGCTTTTGCTTGATAATAACTCAGACTTGAAATATTTGGAAACTGCTTGACAACTGAGGATAATATGGGTGTCACCTTTCTATTGTGCTTTAGCACATCAGTAAATAAATATAATTCTATTATAGCCAAAACGTTGTCATGGATAATAATAGAGGTCTATTACAGGGAAAGTCTTATAATGATACCATGACAGGGAATCGATCTACAGTTGGATGGTTAAATATAGGTGAGATTGTTAGAATGCCAGAACAGAAATGACTGGATAGCATGGCATGCTTTACTGGCATACTGTCTAGGATGCCATCATCGTGAATTATAGAATAAAGACTGATATTCAGGCTTGCCCGACTCAGAGAACGTCCAATGGTTCCTCAAATGTTTTACATTACATGATGTTACTCTGCCTTTTCCTCTATAAAGGCTGTTGCAGTAATCAATAATGTGTGGAGTGATCATAGTATTCTCTTGTTCTCCATTAAGGGAAAACCCAAGGCTATCCCATATTGGCAAATTGGAGCTGGTGAGTAGATACAGAAAAAGGCTGCTAATTGCAGGGTATATTGGAATTCAGCAAATAAACTAACTCTACCTAGTGATCTAGGAAGAGCAGCAGAGGCAATAACCGCACACGGGTGGATCTTAGCAGATTTATTTACTGAAGATATGCAAAACTTTGTAAGGGCCAACTCAACTCCCACAGAGAAGGCCTGCACTAAACCCAAGATATTGGGGAAAAGCCTCAATAAGGGTTTTACACACAGTAGGTTGATAAATAGACTAGGATGACACCAATCTAGTCTCTTTTCCAAGGAGCAAAATAAAATCATAAACTGTCTTAGAAGGAGCAGAATTCGCACTCGCACTACATAAAAAAGGCCCCAATAATATACTGAGTAATTATAAACAAATCATGCTATTAGACGTAACTTGGAAACATTTTGTGATGACTGTATTAATGCATTTCCAGGATTAATTGAAGGTTAGCAGGTGCTGCCCAGAGACAGGCCAGCTTTCGACCAAACTGCTCAAGCCTAGATCATATTTCCATCTTGCACCTTCTATTGAAAAAGTATGTACAGAAACGGGGCATGGCAGTTTATGCATCATCTATTGACTTCTCTACTGCCTACGACCGCGTGGACAGGCATACCCTGTGTAAGAGACATATGGAATTGGGAATTCAAAATGGTCTCTTAAAACTGATAATAGCCTTGCATATGGCCACAGTAATGGGGGGCAACCATGGCCTTACGCCCAAGATTGAAATAAAAACTGGCTTAAAACAGAGCGGTTTATTAGCACCGCTCCCTTTTTCACTATACGTGGCTGACTTGCCATGGCAGATGGACAGCGTTGGAGGCGATTCACCAAAGGTTGGGACCTATTCGAGGAAAACTCTCCTATACGCAGATGACATTACATTATGCAGAATCATCTTCATTGTCTAGCAGCCTATGCAGATAGACATGACTTGAAAGTTAATGTAAATATCGGAGGATGAGTTATAGATGGTTCTTGGGTACTGTGCCTATGCAAAGAGTTAAATCTTATCCGTACCTAGGAAAAATTGTTACAAATAATCTGAGCGAGAAAGAACATATTGTCCATTTGACAAATAAGGCTTTATCTCATGGAAAAACATTCTTGAGATTTGATGGTGCCACAGGCCGCAAGCAGTTTATTCACATACTAACTGTTTACAGGATGAAAATACCCCTCCACTATTATACAGAGTGGAATCCATACAATCCAAGCACTGGCACTTTATGAATAAAGCAAAAGGAAAAATCTTGCAATAAAGTACTATGTGTACTTTAGCGCCAAGAAACCGCCAGGTAAAAGCGCGCTTTATAAATGTTTTTAAATTCAAATTCAAAACTGTAATTTAAACACAATGGCACCAATTGAGGTATTACGTATAGAAATGGGGTTGGTCAGCACCTTTGTAAGGGGGTTGGCATCTCTAATACAATGGGGCTATCATCTAATGCATTCAACAGAGAGATCTTTGAGGAAACTTATAAGTACTGAATGTCTTACTTGAATAAAGGGAGAATATACTTTGATGTCAAACCTGATTCGAGCACTTGAGCACCTGAAATTGGAAGATCTGCATGATATGAGCAATGGTTGCCTTATAGGCTACCTAAAATCCCCTGTGAAACTTAGATCTATGGATCAGGATATTCTCCATTGTGTGAAACTAAAAATGCTGGATGAAGTAACAAGATCAGTAAGTGTGCTGACCCCTCAGCCCTATTCAAGGTGGACCATGGAACATGGGGTTCGCCGCTGCATGCTTATGTTTAGATTTATTTACCTCCACTCAAGCTGTGTTGTGGATGCATGGCGGAAATAAGCTGAGCTGATAGAAGATGTCATTTGTGCAGTGCCGCCGTTCAGACTGTGGATTATGTACTATTTGTTTTCCTTGTTTTAAACATGCAGTATTAAATTGGCTGGATCAGCCACTCCATTTTTATACATTTCAGTTAATCAAATGATATGTTATCGAATGTGTAAATTTCTTAAAACTTTTTTTAAAATGTGTACTATTTGCTGTATTATGTAGTCTAATGCACAATTTGTACTATGTGTTGAAGCAATTTTATTTTTTATTTTTATTTTTTTGTCCTCATAACCACCATGTAGACAAAGTGCCAAAAGGAATTGACAGAGATCAGCTGTCTCAGTTTATCTGCAAAACTGGAAGGGACACAAGTATAGTGGGGGCCATCTATCCCTCAGCTGTCAACTGCGTTCCAAAGAGGCACAAAATCCACGATTTACCAATCTACGGCAAACCTAGGGGTAGTTGACAGCCAATTGGGGCCGGGCTTGAACCGGGTAACGGCTGTTCCACTGGTGCTAACTTTAGAGGCACCATAGGAGATCAATCATTGAACCCGGGGAAAAAAAAAACCCCGGTTAAATCAATGAAGCCATGATAATAAATGCCAAAAAGTCCTTTTACTCTGATTACCAGATCTGGCCAGATCGGTACGTGAGGTCTGTAGGACTGAAGTTTGCCATTCTCTGAAGGTGGGAGGTAAAGAGTCTTTCCATTTCCTGCAGATCTCCCTTCTTGCAAGCAGGATTGCATAAAATACTAGGCACTTGGCTGGACTTTGTACACCCTCTAAGACACCAAATATCGCCAGAGGCAAATCTATAGTGACAAGTCTTCCCAATGACACTGTGAGGGAATTGCTGATCTCCTCCCAAAATGTGACTAAATGAGGACATTCAAAAAACATGTGTGCATCTGATGCAGCAATCAGCCCACATTTAGCACAAGACATTGACTCTCTGCCTGAAAATTTAGACAACCTAAGAGGGGAATAGTATGCCCTATGCAGGGTAAAGATGTGATTCCTGCGTAACCAGGAGGGCTTGACAATGTTCCACAGGAGTTCGAAAGAAGCCAGCCAAAGATCTTGTAGATTATGGTCCATGATTTCAGAGCCCCAAAGCGACTCCGGCAAAACGAAGTCCCCATCCGACTCATCCAGTATGAGATTATACCACTTGGATACTTCTTTTTTTAACTGGACCCATATTTACTAAATTAGATACCAGTGGGCTGTGACCCCCAAGTCTGAACTTAGTCCTGTTGGCGGGAGAGGTTTTATAGGCTGAAGTCCAGCTGAGAATCTGTAAGTATTTAAATCGTGAAAGATTGGGGCCGACCTTAACCTGCAGATGTTCCCACGAAAGTAGATCACCCTCATAAAAGAGGTCTCCCCAAACTTCCAAGCCTGCCACGCACAAAGGGATAGCTAGACTGTCTTCAAGCCAAGCAGGATTTTCAGGCAACCCCCACAACGGTGTTTTTTCACAAAAATTGTTTTGTTTTATAGATTTCATAACTTCGGTCCATGTTCTTGCAAGACCTTGTAGAGTCTTCAGTTTGATTTTTTTTTAAAACTTAGGATTGCCAAATTTAAAAAGAAAACCTGAACGATTATTTCTTTCCCCATCCAACATAGCTGCAAACATTGGGCCCACCCCAGAAGCTGAGGGTACTTTCAACAACATTCGGGAGTGGGATAGTTGAAAGGCCCATGCATAGATCTTTAGGTCTGGAGCCGCCAGGCCACCTTTATCCCTTCGCCGTCTTAGTTTTTTCCATGCAATTCGTGGAAGACGGTTGTTCCAGATGAAAGATGAAATATTGGACTGAAACTTAACGCAGGGAAGTCAGAGATAATGCTGTTCGGAGGAGCTGAAATATGCTGGACACCCACCTGGTGGTCTGGTGAATTAGGCACCGCCTGATGAATTAGGCACCGCCCCCACCCCCAAGGAGGCGGTTAAAAATCTGGGGGTCAGAATTGATCGGAAACTGACTTTGGAGACACATGCGAACACCACGGCGTGGTCGTGTTATTACATTCTGGGTCTCCTACGTAGGATTTTTCCCCTTCTGCCCACCTCTACTAAGAAAACCTTGATGTAGGCCTTGGTACTCAGCAGGATAGATTACTGTAATGCCCTTTTGTTCTCAGCAAACACTTCGGCCATTAAGAGATTACAGGTTGTACAAAACACCGCTGCTCGCCTTACAGTTGATGCACCGGCTAGAACACCTTCAGCACCTCTCCTAAATCAGCTACATTGGCTCCCTCTTATAAAAAGAATACAGTTTAAAATAGGATGTATCATCCACAAGGCCCTTAGAGGGATAGGACCTATGTATCTGACCTGTAAATTGACCCCTTATTCTCCTATCTCTTAGATGTAGCTCAGAGCTATTGATTACTGTTCCTAGGATAAAAAAAGCACGTAGTGGAGCCAAAACATTTTCCTATCAGGCCCCTATGTTTTGGAACCACCTGCCTCTACATTTACGTGCCTGTTCCAATCTGATCCTATTTAGAAAAATGTTAAAAACATATCTTTTTTAATTATTCATTGGTACTGCTATGATGTTTAGTCCCAAGCGCCGAGATACCCTCATGGGTGATTCAGCGCTATACAAACCAATAAACATAAACATAAACATAAACATAAACTTGGCTAAAATAGTTTGATCAAAATATAAAGGAATGGTATTAAATAGAAAATAAATTTTGGGCAGGATCGACATTTTAATAAGGTTAGCTCTGCCTAATAGTGAGAGGGGCAAGTGCGACCATGATTGGAGAAGCTTATGGCATTCTTTGACGACTGCTGATAAGTTAATTTTATTGTATCAAGTTTCAATATTGGTATTTTACTGTTGATCTCTTCGTAGATAACAATCTTTAATAAAAAAGGACATATGGTCTAGGGCATTTTTAGCAACAATTAAAAGATTTGCAGTCATTTACAGTTGCTTGTAACTCTAAGTACTAATATATTCATGTTGGCACTCCCTTTTTGGGATTGTAGAGCCTAACCAGTGATTAATAACAAGAATCTTTTATAAATTATAATGCATTATATGGAGATTATGAGGAACAAATACGAGAGAGTTGGAGTGACACGTTGCAAATCACTGTAAAATTAGATAATCAAACATTATCAGTGCTTCAATACACTTTGACTTGACAAGGCCACATTGCTCAGAGTGTAGGTAACTAAATATTGCCTTGCTGAAGCAACTGAAGTATTAGTTTAGGAAGTACAATTAAGTACCTTAATCTTACTACAAACCTCTGTTTGGGAGATGAAATGTGGCAAGGACCAATTTAAATATGTATACAGCAATCTTGGATTATATTAAATATAGAGTGACCTGTACATGGTTGACATTCGAGAGTTAGACAAATTAATACAAATTGATACAACTCTTGTTTCATGCCTAATAGTCAATGACTATTGGTATGTTAATTAGATATTACATAAGAATGGGAACATACGCTAAACAGGAGGTGCATTGATAAATACATTTCTCATTTTTTAGGTTTACCAAATCCCTACTTTAGGACTTTGAAATGCATATCAAGACAAGTACCTCATCTGTGATTATGCTTAGTAAAGATTTATGCAAACTTTATTCGTTTTAAACAGGGTTTTAAATATTATTATTTTGTAATAGCAACTGGGGTGTGTCCAAATGCTCCTGGATTGCAAGGTAGATTATTGTCTACATATTTTAGAAACACTATGGCCCCCACTAGGATGGCGGGCGGCTCACCCCTGCAGGCCGTCGGTAGCCACCGCCAGCCTGGCGGGGGCGATCCGCCCGCCATCCATGCCGGAATGAACCCCTGCCATATTATTATGGCTGGGGGGTCCGCGGCGGACGGAAAGAACGTCTGCCGCTTTTCCGCCCCGGTCGCCTTGCGAACGGGCAGAAAAGGGTTCTATATGGTGGCAGTGTCTATTAGACACTGCCAGCCATATTAGAATGGGCATTTACCAATGCCTTTCACCACGGAAAGGCATGCAGAGTCTGCTTTGGGGGCCAGTTGCGGGCCCCCAGGGAATCTGGGGGGGTGGGGGATGCACATGGGGGGTACCTATGGTACCCCCCAGCATTTCAAAGAACAACGTGGCAGGCCCCGCGGGTGTCTGTCACGTTGTGCTTTGAAATGCACAACATGTATTTTTACCATTGCGGCGGGTGGTGTTTAGATGAGTAGAATTAGGAATCTTGGAATTTGCCCATATGTGTTCGAAATGGCCCTTTCTGCAGGATTACCCCAAACCTTTAGCCTCCTCTTTCTCTGACCTCATTTGTGTTGGCTTTAGGACTCTACTTTTTCACAACTAACCAGTGCTAAAAAGCCTGTGCTCTCTACTTAAAGCATGGTAACATTGGCTTATCCATAATTGGAATATTTCTTTTATTTCTGAGTCGCTAGTAAAATGCACTACGTATGCCCAGGGTCTGTACATTAAATGCAACTAGTGGGCCTGCAGCACGGGTTGTGCCACCACTTAAGTAGCCCTTTAAACATGTCTCAGACCTGCCACTGCAGAGCATATGTGTGCAGTTGTAAAACTGCCATGGCAACCTGGAAAGTTAACCTATTTACCAGGCCCAAAATGTCCTTCTTATTACATCTAGGTCACCCCTCAGGTAGGCCGTGGGTAGCCCATGGGCAGGGTGCAGTGTATTTAAAAAGTAGGACTTGTACTTTTACGTTTTACAATTCCTGAAAGACACTTACATTTGCTTTTCACTTCTGCAAGGCCTATCTCTCCCATAGGTTAACATTGAGATTGCCAATTGACATTTTATAAGTGTATTTCCAATTAGGAAGAGATGGGAAACCCAAATCTGGTGTTTCCAGCCTCACAATGTAAAAACACAAATGTTGGGGAAGTTGGTTTTTAAATTGCAGTTCTGAAAATGCAAATTTTAGAAAGTTGTCATTTTTTTACTTAAACTATTTGGTGCCTTCTGCCTGTTGCTGAAATATACGCCTGGGATGGGTGAAAGCTGGCCTCCTGCTTTCCCTCTAGACAGCCACACACAAAGGAAGGGTAGGTGTGACTAAGTAGCCATCTGCATGTTGGTGGGTCACCCTGAGCAGGAAGGGATGAGGAGCTGACATTTACACCTGAAAGAGCTGTGTCCTGTCCCCACGCAAAGCATTGCATACCCTACTGAAGTGAGTCTGGAGTCAGGGCAGGAGAGGTAGGGTCTTGTGCACACCACAGCATCTCTTTAAAGTTACCCTACTTCAAAGACCCAACTGGATATAAGTATTGGGCCTCTGACACCACCAAATCAAAACACTTAGGGAACTGAGGACATTCTACCAGGAAAGCCTGCTGTGCTACCAAGATGGACTGCCACTTTGCTGAACTACTTTGCTGTGCTGACCTGCTGCCTTCTGCTTCTTGCCTGGGAGTGAGAAGGATTTTACCTGCATCTCTATGTCGTAGAACCTAAGTACTCTCCAACAGCTTGTTATTTTGCCATCAACCGGGATACTGTATGGTTGGAAAGGTTGATTCTTGACACACTGGAGGAATCCATACAATAAATTATTATGCCCCGATGAAGTCCACAGGCAGTGGATGAAAGGCATTGGCTGTTTTATGTCTTTCCTGTGAAAACTAAAGAAGATTTTGTATACAATATGGATGGAATGGACTAATATATTGTGGAAACCTTCTCTTGCTGTGCATATGGGAAATTGGGAGGGAGGTACCGTTGCTACATAGGCTTGCTGTTTCATTGTTTTTTGTTCATATTTTATATTGTCCCTGCTTTTAATGACAATGTACCCTACCCTTAGGGCACCTAGGGTAGACCTTAGGGGTGACATATACACTCCTATTCAACATGGCCAAACGTTCCAGTGTGAGGCTCCTGCTACGTGATCTTCATTGGTTACCTGTGGCTCAGCGGGTCCAATTTAAGATCTTGGTCATGGCGCATAAAGCCTTGCATGACTCTGAACCCTTGTATATTAGGAAGCGCGTGGCCTTTTACAAGCCTTGCCGCTCGCTCCGCTCCTCCTCTCGCCGCCTACTGGCCATTCCGCGATTTCGCCGTTCGAGGATGGGTGGCCAATCATGGTCAGTAAAAGTGGCCATGCTATGGAACAAACTTCCTGGCCTGTTGCGACATACACAGGACCTTCGTATCTTCAAAAAACTTCTCAAAACTCATCTTTTCAACCCTCCTAGTTAATTTCATTGGTGCCCTCTCTGCTCACGCCATTCACGCCAGGATACTCCTGAGTAGTAGTGCGCGTTACAAATCATATATAACATAACATAACATAACATAAAAGGTCATTTTGGGCTTTGGGAGTACTTTTAATTCTGCAGTTGAATTTGGACATCGTTTTATTTTAAAACCAGGATTTAAAAGGACACCAGACACCACAGCAGTGCACACTTAAGTCCATTAAATCCACTGGAGTCTCTAATCTTACATGCCCTACCATGTTCTTGGAACGTCCAGGTAGGTTGTTTTTGGCCAATTAGAATTATACCAATTGCCACATACCTTTAGAGGACAGAGCACTGGCCCTGGGCCTAGTTAGCAAAGTCCAGGGCACTTTCAGAGTGAGTAACCACTAGTATCAGTTAAAAATAAAAAATGGGTGATCAGGGCAAAAAATTATAACTTTCATATGCCAGCAATATGGTCATACAATTATTTGTTGAAGACACTTATTTTTTGCATTTTATACTGTGAAAGAAGATTACGTGGGTATGAACATGCCAGGTTTTGCACTGAAAATAAATAAAACCTTAAACGACAAAGTAGCTTGGGCTGGAAGACCAGACACACTAGCATCACAGATACACAAAATGGGGAGTCTTAAGAGATACAGAAAGCCTGGAATGGGGGTTCTATACAACCTGGCCTCTTATGAACAATAGCAAATAATTCACACATATATATACACACAAAGGTCACAGTGCTAATTTGCTAATCTGATCAGGAGTCCATGTAACACAATAACTATTATTTAACTTCCTTTGTAGTCATACCAAGAATAGGATAACAAGATATCAAGCAGAAATTGCTCCTCTGAAAACACTGCCTCCGTTTAAAATGATATAGCAGTGGTTGATTCAGAGACGGAAACATTATTTAAAGTATGAAGAGCTAAAGTCCAGCCCAAGCACTGTCAGCTTCAACATTCATTCATGACACAACTAACTGGCGCATGCATCAACGTAGGGTTTTGCGATTTCTAAATAGCGATTTTTAAGGAATCGCTATTTAGGAATAGCAAAAGCTTATGCATGTAGGAATCGCTATAAAAATAGCGATTCCTAAACATTCCTTAATTGCTACTCGCAAATTGCTAGTCGCAATTAAGGCATGCTGTCCCATACATTCCTATGGGCCTACAGGCCCATGGGAATGAATTGGAGATTGCATGAGCAATTTGCGAGTACCATTAGGTACTCGCAAACTGCTCATGCAATTTCAAGGGTGCAAGGGTGTCAAAATGACACCCTGTTGCACCCCTGAAATTGATCTCTGCACATATGTTGCACACACACATGCCCTAAGGGCATGTGTGTGCGCAACATGAAACTTTGAAACATGCACAAAAGTGTATTTTTCAAAGTTTTCACAAATTACCATGAAGTTCAACTTCATGGTAATTTGCTACTCCTATTAGCGAAATCGCTAATTTTTTAACTTTCATGCATTGCATTTAAGGAGTCTCAATTTGGGATTCCTTAACTGCAATCCCAATTTAAGAAATCGCAATTTAGAGATTCCTTAAATTGCGATTTTGCATCCCAAATGCAAAAATACCGGTGGCAAAGGGGCGGTTTGTGAGAATCTGCCTGTTTGCGACCGGTTTTTGGTTTGATGCATGGGGCCCTAAGTGCAATGTAAAATCATGCAATCAGTCCGGTACTGGAAACAGCTTTCTAATTAACTGAAATTAACAGAAGGTATCAGATAAGATGATCTCAATGCCTTAATTTCGAGGTCTCAGGTTATGATTGAAGATTTAAATGGGCCCAGGAAATTCCAACACCATGGGGGAGGTACTCAGCAAGGTAGTAAATACCTCCTATTCTACGTTTACACTCGCAAAAGGGTCATAACATATGGCATTTGTGTCTACTGTACTGAATCCTTCATGCCTCTGTCACTAACAGGCATTTATCCCCCTGTAAAACCGTGACAGGCTCTGACCTGTAGAATTGACTGGGGGAAATCGTGAACTATGATATTTATCTCGTCCTTTAAATACTTCATGCAGAGAACTTCACAGAGTTTGGAATTCCAGTCCCTATTCACAGAGAAATATGCATAGGGATTAGAATTCAGCATCATGACCCTAATTAGGGACTTGGTGTGTGGTAAGAATTAATAACATGGCATAAAAACCTAAACCTATTGCACTTTATATTGCCCCATTGTCTAACGAAGAAATTTTGACTGTTCTCTTCAGAAACTGCGCATAGGAAATAGGAGCAGAACAATAATATCTTCTCACTGAGATTAGTTGTTTATTGTCACCCTGAACAAAAAGCTTAAGACACACTATTTGCGGTGGATTTGATCACCGAATAACATCGATTATATTGTATAGGTTAAGAATAGTGCTGTATTTCTGTCCTCTGTAAAACATTTTGCACATTGCCTTCGCTAAATCCATGCAGGTCCTGTTCTGCAATATTTATACATTTGTATTTACACCACTAATCAGGTATCTAACTTGTCTAACTGTTTATCTCAAGACTGTACCTAATATGACCTTTTTTCAGTTGAGTTCATCCTTCATATGCACAGTGCATATTATCCCTGCCCGAATTGTGTGTCAATTAATTCTAATTCCATACATTCATAAGTCTACATCACATATTCAGCTAAACATTAACTATATTAACTCGAGGAATAAACTCATATTACAGTTCCTGTCTCCCATGCTAATAAGGCCAGAACCTGATTACGTTGCTGCTTTGCTGTGTGATGTTGCGTTTTGACTTCGCTTAGTATTGTGTTGTTTCATGTTATGATGTGAATATTAATTGTTGGGACCAACCTGCCGATGCGATGACATATGATGGTTTAAATCATCATCTATAGTCTAATCGTTCATTATAATGCTTTCTGTTGCCTCTGATCTTTTTAATGTTATGAAAATAACCTTAATTACTTTGCAAGAAATTCATTATAGACAAATTATTGCAAAATTGGCCTATATCTCCCCGCTAGGACAGCACAATACACCACAAGGGCACAACATGGCCAAAGCTATATTCTTCATTATTAAATGGTCTTTATGTGGATGAGCTGCTTAATTAGAAGGAATTTTTAAATTGCATCCTCTGAGAGCAAATTGGGCCAAAATTGATCAGGATTTGGCGTGTGTTATTGCATGCAGGGGATGTAGAGAGAAATGTGATTAGACAGAGTGTGCCCATCAGTCCCTTTCGCAGGATCGAGCATGGGGCTCTGGAGCCGTGATGGAGGAAATCAATACAATTGAAAGCAAAATTGGAGGGCTGTCAAATCAACTTAATTCCTATTTTCTGAGTGAGTGGAGCAGGAACACCTCATGCACATGCTAATAACCAAATTACTTTGCTTTAACTCTGTTAGTCAGTTCAGTTGAAATCATGCGTTCAATTTTGTTTTAAAAGAAGATCTATATTCTAAAATCCATCAACTTGGAGAAAAAGTCTCTTGTTCTCCTTTCCCCATGAAACTTTTATGTACAATACATATGCAAGTGATATAGAGGAACACTTGAAAGTGTGCAAGAAGGATGCTTACATTTAATCTTGTGTATTTATTCTACTAACTAGATGTTGTAGTCCTGTTGATGTTGAAATATCTACAACACACTTCATTTTTCTCGCTTAATTTCCATGATTATTTCTTTTTTGGTCTGCTGTTAGCCTTTTGATTTTACAAAATGTATATGTACAATATACTTATAGGGCCTTTCAGTCAGCCCTCTTCATCCATTCATCTTTGATTGTTTCAAATTGTTCTTTCTCCCTCTACCGCATATGGTATGGGCCAATTGGTCAGCCCACTTAAGTCATTGGCTAGCTCCAATGAGACTGATGGCATTCTGCACTGTCACAAAGAGCACATCCACCAGCAAAATAGCTCTCTGAAATACCAGGGACTACTATGACAATGTGTGCATTTTGAGACCCCCAAAAATATTTTTGCCTTTAGCCAATGTTTTTTTTTCACACTGATGATGGCTCGTTAGCTTCCCTAATAATAAAGTTTATAACAAAAGAAAAACCTAGACAAACCAAAAGACTGGGATCAGTTGCAGCCGGTGCAGGTAAACACGGTGGGGTGGGGTGAGGCGGGAGCAGGGGAAAGTCGACAGATGACGTAATAGGGAAAATTAAATAAATCCCATTCTGTCGTCGGTCGACTTCCCCCTCCCCGCCCCACTGCATTTACCTGCAACGGCCACAACTGCTAGGGATCATTGGCAAATGTGTTAGATTTGCAAATTCTTTTTTTTTTGTTTTAAATTAAAAAAAAAATCTCTTGCAGTAACACTACATCAGGGGAGAGGCGTCTCAGTAGTTGCAGCACTACCCCACGTTTTATCCTATCTCCCAACCCGTTAACATTCCAACACAGTAACTTCAACCCCCCACCCCCCATCCCAGAAGTGAATGCAGAACCCACCCCACAGCGACCACAACACCTAGATCCATAAGTAAAACAATACGTTGCCTTGAGAGAAAATAAAACATACCCAAACCCCTCCTGCCCCCGATAAACACCCGATACAACCCCCCCCCACCCTGCACCCCTGCGTTAGACTCAAAAGCCAAACCAACTTGCAGTGTGCCTGTCGCCCTAACATTAAACTAGTCTACAAAAAGAAACCCGGAGGAGGAAAGAGTCCCACTCCCCCCGCCACCCCTGGGTCTCCCATCATAAGTAACGCAAGTGTAAAAGTCATCGAACCACAGCTGCAAGTTATGTACAATGTCTGGAGACCACGAACCACTACTCATTCTTTCTCCAACGGGCCACCTTCAGCTCCTCCAGAATGTGCTGAGCAATCACGCTGCGTAGGCAATGTATCAAGCCAGTCACTCACTCTCTCAGGGCGGTCAAAGAAAAACGTCCGATCCTCGTATTCAACACGCAGCCGAGTTGGGAAGAGCATCGCGTATTTCATACCCATGTCCCTCAGTCGTCGCTTCACCCCCTGAAACTCCATATTTTGCTTCTGAACGAACTGGGTGAAGTCTGGGTAGAAGCTCACTGTAGTGTTGGTACGATGTCTAACACAGCATCCTGATGAAAACTGATGTATAGCACGGAGATAATATACATGCTGTCTGAAATGTTTGTAATATTATGAGGAGCTGATGCATAGTTACGAGGCATGCGAAACCGCAACTGTAGTATATTAATCGAATAGCGTGCATACCAATGAACATATGGGGCGGCCCCTATGCTCTCGATATACTAGTGTAGGGGTCCGGGCACGGTACTATGAGACTAATATACTTTGAAATAATTTATGCGGAGATGTTATACCTGCTGTCTGACATGTTAAGCGAACCCTGCCATCTCCTTCTAATATTATGAGAAGCTGGTGCATAGTTATACGACATGCGAAAACAGGACTGTAGTATAATAATCAAATAGCGCGCATACTAATAAACATATGGGGCAGACCCGACGCTCTCGGTATACTAATGTAGGGGTCCCATCACAATACTATGAGACTGATATACTTTATAATAATTTATACATATGGGAGAGTGTGAGCATATATTCTATCAAACAAGATTCAGTGGACCCTACATAGTCATAAAATCCTGTCTAATCGCTCACCCGCTCTCTGAGGAACCGCCTCTGCATTTCTCCGCGTCCATCTCAAACTACTGATTATCACTGGCGCTAAAGGCTGGCTTTTGAATTATAGCTGTGCATGCGCAAGGCAATGCGTCGCCTCATGCATCATGTATTAACCGGACAGGAGGTAAATCGGGAGGAGGACTAGCAGTCATATTCAAATCCAATCTTCAGCTGACCACTACCAAACTCACCAACATTGGTATAATTGAAGCCCTCTACTTTTCTGTATCTGACTCTGCGGCAGTTATACTGGCTGGTTCTCTAGTCTATAACCCCCCCACTGCTGCTTCACTTTCTCTTATCGCTCTCACCCACCAGCTGGCTGATCTATCCCTTAAACATCAATGCTTTCTAGTTTTAGGTGATTTTAACCTGCACATCGATAACCCTCTCTGCGCGAAAGCGAATAATCTGCTAGAAATCATGAATAGTCTTAATCTCATTCAACTAGTCACCGGCCCTACCCATGTAGCTGGTCACACCTTGGATCTTATTTTTGCCAATTTCTCCACTATTACTGTTTCCCCTCCCCTTCCCCTTACGTGGTCCGACCACTTTCTCATCCCTTTTTCTTTAGCCTTAGACCGGAAATCTGCCCCTCCTGCACCTAGGAAGGAGCTGGGAAGGAAATGGCACAAAGTAACTTGCGCCACCCTGGATCCGATATTCCACTTCCAGACGGATCACCTATCCCCTGATATTGATGGAAATGTCGCCAGACTTAATACCGCTCTCCTCAAGGCTATCGACCACATTGCTCCCCAGAAAATCATTGCCTCCACTAGATCTCGCCCCTCTGCTCCATGGTTCTCCACCTCTCTCCGCGAGGAAAAAAGCAGATGCAAAGCACTCGAACGGAAGTGGAGATTAAATTACGATCCTGAAGCTAAGCTTGCCTACAAAGCTGCCCTGAAAAATTTTCTCAAACATAAAAAAATCACCATGAAAGATCATTTTTCGCTTCAAATAGCCAAGGCCAAAAATTCCTCAAAAACCCTTTTCTCCATCGTCAAAGATTTCATCAATCCCCCGGCCAGGGCCACTCAGAACTCAGCTAGCCAGACCCTGTGTGAAGGACTCTCGGATTTTTTCCTTGAAAAAATCAACAAGCTATGCATCTCCTTCCCTAAAGTGCCAGTTTCTTTGCCTCCGTCCACTGCTCCCCCTGCTTCATCGACCTTTCACGCCTTTACTCAGCTCACCCAGGAGGATGCCATCAGGCTACTCATTCATTGCAAGTCTGGTGCACCCTCTGACCCTGTCCCGGCCAAACTCATGGGTGAGCTGGCCCCCTCGTTAGCCGACTCCTTCCTCACTATCTGGAACGCCTCCCTGCACCATGGCTTTTTTCCTACTACTTGGAAGGAAGCCTTGGTGATCCCCATTCTAAAAAAGGTAGATGCTGACCCCACTGTTTTCTCCAATTACCGCCCTATTTCCCTCCTCCCTAAACCCGCAAAGGTCTTGGAAAAAGCCGTGCAGTTGCAACTCACGGAGTACCTGGAAAGCAACTCACTACTGCACGACTCACAATCTGGATTTCGGGCGGGATACAGCACAGAGACGGCGCTGCTGGAAGTATCGGAGACAATCCGGGAGTGCGTGGACAGGGGCGAGGAGGCCATGCTGGTCCTCCTCGACCTGTCCGCTGCATTCGATACGGTCTCTCACCCCATCCTCCTCGACCGACTAAAACAGATTGGTATTAGCGGCACTGCCTTCAGCTGGATTAAGTCCTTCCTCTCAGGTAGAAGTCAGAGGGTACTGTTGCGGCCTTTTAAATCGGAGGAAAAGCCCCTGTTTTGCGGTGTGCCACAGGGCTCTGCCCTCAGCCCTCTGTTTTTTAACATTTATCTTGCCCCACTGGCCGGCGTGGTGGAGTCCTGCGGAGTCAGGGTGGTCTCCTATGCTGATGATACTCAGCTAGTGTTTTCATTCAGAGACCACTCTGACTCCGCGCTCTCCAACTTCCGCCTGTGCCTCAACAACATCAGTGGTTGGATGTCTGAAAACCATCTGAGACTCAATGCAGACAAAACAGAGGTGCTGTTTTTTAACCAGAAAAATTCCATCCCTTCCTCTTGGTGGTGGCCCGCGGCACTTGAGCCCGCTCCCTCTCCCGTCCATTCGGCCCGCAACCTGGGTTTCCAGTTTGATGATTCCCTCTCATGCAAGACTCAGATTAATAAAGTGACCTCTGCCTGCTTTCTGAAGTTGCGCATGATCAGAAAAATACTCCCATATCTCCCTATGGACTCCCGCCGCACAGTTACCCATGCCCTCATCACGTCCCACCTGGACTATGCTAATAGCCTCTATGCTGGTGCCCCCCAATACTTGATTGACCGACTGCAGATTGTTCAGAATGCGGCGGCCAGACTGATTGGCAATATTCCCTACCGTCAATCAGTATCCGCATATCGTAAGGAACTGCACTGGCTACCTGTGGCCAGCCGTATTCAGTTCAAGATCCTCACCCTGACCTACCGTGCCATCAACGATCGCGGACCAAACTATTTGAAAAAACGCGTTTCAATTTCCCACTCTGTCAGATCTCTGAGATCCAATGACCTTCGCCTTCTGATTTCCCCCCGTTTCAGACTATCCAGAATGGGCGGCAGAGGGTTCAGTGTCATTGCGGCAAAACTGTGGAACGCGCTGCCAGTCGACCTCAGATTCTGTCCCTCCGAATCCATTTTCCGGGCCAGACTCAAAACTTGGCTCTTTTCTGGACCCTGATTTTCTCCTCTATTTCCCCTTTTTGCTCCCCTCCTCTCCTCTGGAGGCTCAGGTTCTAGCGCCGGGACACCCCTTCGGGGGTAGCTGTGCGCTCTACAAACTACATAAAATAAATAAATAAATGTCGTCATGAGCTACCCTCCGAAGGTAGCTGGCCCGGTATGCAAAGATATTCTAACACCATCTTGGAATGGTGGATAGTGGACTACACCCTCAGCCGCTAAAATTTAATAAAAGTAACTTCCCATTATGACAATAGCCTTTAATTATGTGCTACTGGTAATATCGAGTACAGCCCTTGTCACTATTAGGACAATGTACCGTGAAAAAGATGGAATAATAGGAAAAAATACTCACTATCTCGGGCGCCCCAGGATGCCTTATAAGTTATAGCTGCGCATACGCTAGGCGCTGCATTGACTCTATTGTCATGTCCTCATGTTTAAAATCCAAAAGGGACTGGCCCAGAAGTCGAAAATACACGGACACCATCTTAAAGTGGTGAATAGTAATAATGGCCCTCGACTGCTGGACTAAATGAATATAATTTAGAATTATGACGGTAGCCCTACTACACAGGTTACCGATAATGTCAAATACAGCCCTTGTCACTGCTAGGACAATATGTGGTCAGCAAGATGGAATAATGGAATAACAGGGAAAAGTGCATGATAACACCACTATTTGCATACTCCTATTGGAACCGGTCACAGAACCAACGAATTAGTGCTATAATCCAATCGGAAGTTACGCAACAACAGGGGTTAAATAGTGATCTCACTGTACCCATGAAGGGTGATCCTATATAATGATGACAGCCCACAAAACAAGGAGAAAAAAAGCACCCGATAAAAAATGAATCACTGCAAGCTAGATAGACTGATAAGCTATACATGCCAGAGTAGCAATCAAAATTAAATAAATATCAAAATATCACAAAAGGAATTCATCTACACAGATATGACCGGTACATCACATTACCTCAAGGAGTCAAGTAAAGTATAGAAAAGACCTAATATATCATACCTGGTAACAAAAACCTGAGAAAGCCTATGAATTGTTAACCATTGGACCTTCGTTGAATCCGTCCTTTACATTATCATTTTTTTTATTTATTTTTTATTAAAGAACCAGTATCAGCATAAGACAATCCAATTCAAATTTGATACATTAAGTAAAGTATATACAAGGGGAACAAATGGTATGGTGAAAAAAAAAAGAAAAAAAACTTAGGAGCAAGTGATGCGAGAAATGGATAGCATATGATAAGGTGAAAGACACTTAAAAGCAAGTTAATACCAAAATGAATAAGATATCTTATAACTGCAATGTATAACTGTGGAAAAAAATTACAACAATAAGTTCAATCATAAAGTTTGAGTAGTCTCAACCAATTCCACTAGGGGTTAGTCAATTTTTCCAAGTAGAGACTGGACGCCATAGCGTTTCACCTCGAAGCTTAGCTTTAGCTCCTCTAGTGGCAAATATTGCCGATTCATAACTATAAACCGCAAGAAAGCAGGCTAGCCACATTTGAAAACTAGGAGGTGAGTCTTCCTTCCAGCGGGCAGATAATATTAATCTCAGTACAGCTGTACCAATGAATAGTAATCTTTGTTCGGATTTAGATAATTTTAAAGAATCATCGAAGCCCAAAACAAATAGGGTGTCAGACTCTGGGAGTTTGTGGAAAATAATTTTCTCCCAGAATGAGGCAATCATACTTTTTATGACAAGAAGTTGAGAGCAATTGCTAAACATGTGAATTTAAGTAGCGGGACCCTGTGAGCATCGTGGGCATCGATCGGTCTCTCTTTTACCCCACGCGAAGAGTTTGGCCGGGGTAAAGTAAGGATCGAATATTGTTTTAAACAGCTGAGCCTTTAGATTACTAGCCATGAACAAATTATTACTCATCTCAAGGATTCTATCTATATCAACATCTGGGTTGTTGAGTTTCACCGCCCATTTAGTTTCTATTTGCTCAATATCGTCATTTGTATTAGTTAAAAGTATGTCATAGAATGTTCCTATCTTAGTTTTTTGAGTGGCAAATGCTTCAATTAAGTCAATCCTTGAGAGATTGATTGAGTCACTTTTTGCTTTTAGTTTGGCGTGTAGTTGAGCAAATTTAAGAAAACCCCCTTCAGAAAGACCAAATTTTGTTTTAACATCATGAAAAACAGCGTGTGACAGATTTAACCAAACATCATTAACTGTTTTAATGCCCAACCTTTGCCATTTCTTTGCAGTATAGTCGAAATCAAGACCAAGTGTAATGGTGGATTGAAGCAAAGGTGTATACCGGGTGATTTTACCTATCTGCATATGTTTTAGTACATTATTCCTGATTATCCAGGCACTTTTTAAAATTTCACCCTTGTTTTTCTTATAGTGACTAGCTTCAGTCTTTCTTAGTAACAGGCCGATGGCATCTTGGCCAATTACAAGCTCATATATTGAGGGGATTGAGGTAGTGGCTGTTCCAGTGGCAAAAGATGGATCTAATACCATTGGATTTAATTGTTTTAGAAAAGCTGCCCAATGATAAAGCATAATGTTTGGTGCCGTAAGCCCGCCCCTATCTAATGGCATGGATAAATAGGAAAGTGAACGTCTAATTTTCCCGTGTTGCCACACGAATTTAGACATAAGTTTATTAATCAACATAAGTATTTTAGAGTCAACAAATAAAGGAATTGTTCGAAAAAGATATAGACATCTCTGCAGTATATTCATTTTCAGATAGTTCACCCTGCCAATAATGGAGAGGTACAAACCATTTACTCTATCCAAATCCGTCTTAATCTTATCTATGAGTGGATCAAAATTATTTTTGACTAGGGTCTTGGTATTAGTACTAATAATCACTCCAAGATAAGTAGCTGTTTTGGCTCTTCTTTGATCTGGACAGAGAGTGTTATCAGTGCATAAAATAATGGTCTTTCCTCTATTGAGAGAATAACCCGAGTAAATACCAAATTCTAAGGCCAGTCGTTCAATTTCATGAATCGCCTCAGTCGGGTGGGGTGTTAACACCGCGATGTAAATCAGCGTAAGCTAGAACTTTTGTTTCAAATTGGTTACAGAGAACTGGCTTAATATCGTTAGATTCCAAAAGTTTAAGAATTAGGGGGTTAATGTAAAGAGTATAATATTGGGTGCAATACGTTCTTGCCATTTTGAGACTTTGCCACAAAGAAAAAATAAACACAGGTTTGTCTCATTTTATTCGTCATTAATCCAAAAGTTAAATGTGTTTGTTCTGCAACCAAGACACTGGGGATAAGGCGCACTAGTAAAGCTAGTCGGTCTGGGTTTGTTGCGCTAACACATTAGCTCATTGGACCAAGGCGTATGGTGGGACCTATCGGGAGCAGACCGAGCTATCGTTGGAATGTTGTGGATGTTTTTCTGATAATGTAAAATATTTCAAAGGATGGCCATAGATAGGAGGTATCAGACAGCTTCCCTGCTTAAGCTCCCATGACAAGTGGTCTGATACATAGTTACAGTAATGCATGGTTCAGTATTACCAAAACGGAGCAGGTTCATTAATACCAATACTGAGCAGCATTACCACACATTTACTAGGTCATTACAGCTTTTGCATCTGGAATGGTGATACCATGCAAACATTGGTGTTCCTGCACTAATTTCCACGTTATTCCCACTTTCTTGACTAATTTTCATGTGGACATTTCGCCTTTGACCGGGTAAAACATCTGGGTCTAAATTACTGCACCTTTAGTAGTCACAATGTAAATATTAGTGGCACTATCCTGATTGCGGGCACACCTGTAATCAGGCCCTAAAAGGTAATCTCCAAGAAGCTTCTATCTACATCGCTCTATGGTGGTTCAGGTCAGTGTAGTTTGAAGAAGTACATTTTAAGCAACACCTTAATATAGCCTCCCAACAGTGGAAATAGGAGACAGATATGCAAGAGCATTATACAGATTAATGGCTAAGGTGACTTGGCATCCTGGATTTGCAAGGGCATTCTTGGTTGTTAATGTGAGCATAGCAGAAATTGTATAAACATGTCCACATGTAACGTCACCTTAAAACTTTACTTACAGAACGTGGGACCTTGCCTTCCTAAGTCAATGAATCTTTGCCAGCATATTAGAATGGAGCAAAAAGCAGACATCATTATTTGCATTTGATATTCAGCCAATAAAGAGAGGTTTGGTAAAGTTTCAAATGTTCATCGTTTTCTTTACGAGATTAGTTAGTATTTTTGTTCATTTTATTCGGATTAGTCAAATAGATCCAATTGTAGAAATTATCAAAAATTTGTTTAGATAAAACAAGCATAGCATAAAAGCTTGCTCCATTCAGAATTCAGACCCTATTCTATTCTAAACCTATCCTATCCTACTAACCTATCCTATCCTACAAACACCTGTAAAGAGCTCCCCTTGGAAAAGAGCAAGTATATTCTGGAGCAAAGTCAAAAAACTAAGAAAGGTAGAACTTACCATAAAAGGTAGTCTGGAGACTCCAAAAAGCTGCAATAGCAACCGTCAAGACAGGTAGAAGGGAAGAACCACAGCAGTAGCTGTGATTGACATAGGGACATAAAGTGTCCTCACTTAGAGCAAGGATAATCAAAGAATTTCACCATTAGCAATAGCTTAAGGTAATTTGAGCAAGCATGGCAAGGTAGGAGTGCATAGAATGCCTTGAGTATAGCTAGAAACAAGTACCATATATAAAAGCCACAAAACATGTTACTAAATCAGGTGAATATGTCATCAACGGCAAATGGAGAAAGATCTTCCGATGGCCTGTCGTCTTCGTCCTCGATTCCCATGATAAACGTCCATGTCGTCATGAAGCCACTCAGATGTGCCTACAGCTAATTAGAAAGTGATACATCCACGAAGGTTCTCCTGACAACCTTTTTGCAAGCCTACTCTATTAGCTGCTTAGTGTCCCAACGTGTAACAATAAACTGTTCTATGAAATGAAACATTTAAACCTAATATGTCCTGGTCAGATCGTGAAATTTAAGCTACAGCAAGCATTTACTTTCATTAATAAGTTTAGTGATTATGAATATGTGGTAGAGTAAACAATCTAAATACAGTGAAATCATATGGTATGAGGAAAGAAAAATAACATTTTCAGGAAACAGCACATTTCACGAAGAGGTCATGTTCTACAGTTCAGTTATAACTTTAAATCGTCTTTTGCAAAAAAGCATTTATTTTCTTAAAGGCATAGAGAAGAATAAAAGATTAGGGAGGCCTAGCAGTGCAAGGACAATAGGAATAGCATTTTCACTTTTTCACATTTAATAAAGGCACAGTTTCCGACGGTCTATTTTATTACACATGTATATGTTAATGTTAAGGCACATTTCTATATTAATAGAAGGAAAGTTTTTTGTAAAATTTTTCAACTTTCTCATTCATCATCATTCCCAACAACTGGCCTGATTCCGATATCAGACGGACCGGAGTCCGATCGACATCGGTCAGTAACTGTAACCGAACGACCTCCTGTCATCGGTAACAGACCTGCAAGTAGGATGCGACTGAACCCTGTTCGGTCGCATGCCTATACCTGTTAATGAGAGCATGCATTCCAAATAGAATGCATGCTGTCATTGAAATAGCAGGGGTGCAGTTCATCCCTGCACCCTGTGGCAGGCACCTCAAGGTGACTGCCACTGGGTGTAGGAATCAACAGGGGGGCACTGTAGGTGCCCCCTAGGCTGCCTTTTGGCGACGGCGCACCCATGGGGGCCCTGCTGGGGACAGTTTCCCACTGTCTTTTTGTGCTGGAAAGACCGGCACAAAAAGGCAGTGTGAAACTGCCATCGTACTCCCTCAGCCGGAAAGAGCCTGCCGGGGAGTACTGAAGGGTTTCCGGATGGCGGACAAGCTCTCTGAGCCCGTCTTAAGCCATCCAGAAAACCGAGTCGGAATCCTTTACGACCGAGCCCATCAGAATGGCTCGGTCAGAAAGGAATCCGAATGGCACAATCTGACATGGGCAGGAGGGCTCCGACCGATGGGCTGAGCCCTTCCTGCCCGAATCCGAATCGGCCCCTAAGTTCAGAAAATTTAGTGCATTACCGAGTTTCCAGGGAGGTTTTACTGATCACAGAGGTAGGCAAGTTTTTATTTGCTCCAGTGCAGAATTAGTTAACAGCTTCTTGCAGGAAGCAATTTTATTAACACGGGGGATACTAAGTGTAAAACTTGCATTTAATTTAATCTTGGATGAAACTTGCTTAGTTTCATATGAAGAAATTACATGCAATGCAACCAAATGACGTAAAGGTATGTGTTGTTATGAGTAGAGCTTGTTTAACACCGCTTACCCACAATTGATGTAAAAAAGCATATTTTAACCCCAAAAAATAGCACAAACAGGTGCATGACAAAAAACGCAAACACTTATGTTTGGTTCTTTCGAGCTGTTCTCATGCTCCTGCAAATGATGTTTTGCTGGCCATAATCTTTTTTTTATAGTTTTGTGGCATTAGGTGTAATATTAGCATTGTGAAATGTTGGAGATTGCGCAAGATTACAGTAATATAAAGGAAAGCTGACCCCGGCTTAATTATATTGTGTTTGTGAGCTCTGACAATTAAGTCACTGTGTGCCGCTCAGTCCACGCAAAATTGTAGACCTAGGGCCTGAAGATCAGATTATACATTTGGAGATTTCTTAATACCGATTAGTACCGAATTGGTATCAAGAGATCGCAAAATGGTAGGTGCAGTTTGACATATGCCTTAAGTAGCGATTCCTTATGGTTTGCTATTTAAGACCTATGATTCCCCAATAAGGATTCCTTATCATTCTCTAATTATAAATGACGCTCTGTCTAGCACTAACATCACAGAATCTGTATTGCAGACTGGAGGAGTACATCAGGCCATAAGGTTGATTGTTTAATGGAGTTTAGAGACAGGGTCCATTAACATCTACCCTTATACTGCATTTTAGCTAATCGGAATTCACAGAAAAAAAGCAGTAGGAAGTAAAAAAGGAAATTTTGCCAAATGGAGTTAGAAATATTAATAGAAGAATGCATTCAAGAAAATAATAAAATATTTGTTACTTTTCCAGGATCAACCAAAAGACAAATATGGCTATGCATCCAGCAGAGGATAAATGACATTGATGTGACAAACAGGAGTGTGGAAGATATAAGAAAACAATGGTACAACCCACAGGTGGACACTAAGAAAAGAGTTGTGGGTAGAAAACAAGATGTTAAATGTTAAATGTTAAGAGATTTCTAAAGCGCATGGCTGCCCGTAAGCGTCCCAGCGCTGGCAGAAGAAACAGGCGAAAACAGATGAGGGAAGTTACGGGAACAGCCAGGTCTTTAAAAGTTTCCGGAATGGCAGGAGGTTGGGTTGGGCACGTAGGTCAAGGGGGAGTTCGTTCCATAGTTTAGAAGCGTTATATGAAAAACGCCGGCCACCAAAGCGTGACCTCTTGATCCTAGGTGGCAAGGTCAGGTGGAGATTTGAGGATCTGAGGGTTCTGGAGGTAGTGTAGGGGACAATGAGGTCTTTAAGGATGGGGGGAGCTTTCCCATGGAGAATTTTGTGGGTTAGGCAAAGGGCCTTGAAATGCACTCTTTCCAAGACGGGCAATAAAGATGCAGCATGTACTGAAGGTGAACGAAGTACAGAACCCACAGCAACACCACTTGAACAGGTAATTGAAACAACCCTGCAGTCTGAGGCTGTGATAGGTATCAGTAACATAGACAAATCTGACCACACTACAAGTGCAGAAGGTAAGTTTTACTATCAATGTGGTGTTTGTGAGATTTTAGACAAAGGTCCATGTTTATTAGCAACACTTTAAATACATGTCAATCCTGCAGTTTTTCGATTTTGTTTAGTGATACTTTTGTTTACAGTTCTACTCCATGTTAGGTTTTATTGTGACACTTGCACAGCATTCTGGGCCACGTAGTTTCCATTTTTATAAATCAAATAGAATTTTATGGCCACCTTTTATAAACTATGTGTTTCAAACATTTAGGATCAATTTAGATATTGGTGACACTTGACATATCCAAGATCTGTTCTAGTTCTGAGTCAATATTGGTAATAGACTATCGCTGTTTCACATCATTCAGTAATGATGAATTATGAATAAATGAATGAATGAATAGCGTAACTTATAAAGCGCGTGACTACTCCCAGGAATGTCCTGGCGCTAGTGGAAAAGTAAGAGCGGAATAAAAGTATGCAGTTAAAGAGTACAAAGCCAGGTCTTCAGCAGATTTTTTTATAAAGAGCATTTGCTCCCTTCTAGCAGTAACTCGTCAGACAAGCTATTCCAAGCTTGCGGGCCCAGGAGGGAGTAGGATCTACCTTGTCTTATCCTATGGACCTTGGCGAAGTGACCAGAAGATGACCGCAGCGTTCTAGGGGGAGAGTAGAATTGGAACCTAGTGGACAAGTACTATGGACCGGATTGATGGAGAGCTCTGTGCATAAGTGTCAAGGTTTTGAACAGGAAACTTTTTTTGACAGGTAAGCAGTGTAGGTTAATCAGATAGTTCGTCATCGACACACGTCTGGGAAGATGGAGTACCAGACTAGCTGCTGCTTTCTGGACAGAATGCAATTTCTGCAACAGATTTTGAAGAAGTCCTGCATACAGAGCATTAGCATATTCTAATCTGGACACCACCAGGGTCAAGAGCATGGTAGTCCTAACAGGTAGGGAAAGGGATTGTAGTAACTTTTGGCCGTACACATCAGGCCAAAGCAAGTGACAACCACCATGTTAATTTGAGTTAGAAAGGTCAACTGTTTGCCAATCTTAACTCCCAAGCTCTTTGCTACTTCACCTTGAGCATTAGGGGAAGGGGTCTCATCTGGCCAGTGAGCTTGTAGATTCAGAGTAAAATTAAAACCAAAGCTAAGAACCTTGGTCTTTTCAGGATTACATGTAAGTTTGTTAAGACCCATCCACTGAAAGACTGCTAATAAGCAAGGCTTGATGGCCTTTTGATCCAGTGTCTCATCTTTCTTAATTGGGAAAAGTAGCTGAGTGTCTTCAGCATAGCTCACGGTTTTGGCCCAAAAGGACTCGACCAGAGTGGCCAAACGGGTCATGTAGATGTTAAACATTGTAGGGCTAAGGGCCGAGCCCTTGGGCACTCCCACCAAGACCATACTCTTGCTATAGGAGAAAAGGAGGCATCCAGACCTATTGGTATCTCTCCTCCAGAATGGATCGTAGCTAAATCAGCGCTGTACCCCTGATACCGATCTCACCGAAACAGGCAGGCAGCCTGAAATGCGGCACTGTATCAAAAGACATGTTATTCATTGTTTATGTGGACTTTAGGTGTATAAACTTACACATTTCAATGGCATGTCTTCCCTCTCAGTCATTACAGATAATCTATTCCTGATGCACAACTGGAAAGCAGCCAAACTCTAACAGGGGAAGGAAATAGTTCTGCTCCCGAGACAAGCAGCTCACATGAAACAAGGCATGGAAGAGAAGTTGTATTACAAGATGAGCCTGCCGAAAACAGCAAAATGTTCAATTTGCACGTTCTGTCACTAGTTTACCTAATATTTTGACACCAGTCACTGTGACATCAGAAGCAGCATCTATTTCAACACCTGTCACAACAGTTGGAAGTACTATATTCCAAAGAATTCTGGATAGCACAAGAACCACCCACATAGTAATTGGCACATCTTCTCCAGCTGATTTCTAAAGAGTGGAAAACAAGATGCTTCAGGTTCAAGGGAAACAACATAAGGCCCTATGTAAAATAAAAAGCAAATTTGGTGGATTAAAAAACACAATGTATGATAGATTTACTGTATTGTCAGAAAGCATTCATAGCATATCAAAAGCCATAAGCAATATGTCGAATACAATTAAACAGGGCTTTGTTCAAATGACACAAGAACTTTGCCATTCAAAACAGCAATAACAATCTATGTGTCACTCTGTGGATAGGCGTGCTAATGCAACGCATATTTTGTTCAAATGTACAGGATCATTTTGAAAATGAAAGCATTGTTTTGAAAGGTAGTTTAACATATTTATAATGTTGTTATGGATCGAAAAACCACCAATGTCACTATTGAAAGTCAATTTTCAGCAGGCAAAAGGGAGGAGTTGTCTAATATGGATACCTCACCTATCCATATATAGGCTTACTGTTAAAAAGCCACGAAGAGGCAGAAGTGGTGATGTGTTACTGAAAACACTGGAAACCAATGTTAGAGGAAAGAAATTGTTTTAATTTAACATGATGACCACTTTCAATGTTAATTAGTTGCACTTGTGTTTTCAAAAATATTATCATGAGAAAATAATGAAAATGGCCACTTCAAAAAGATAATTTCTTCATGTAGGTTAGCTACAAAATAAAAAAAATATATATGTAAAATAAGGTACAATTATGAGCATTCACATATTTTTTTATTTAATTATTTATTCCTCACCTGAGAAATAATTCTTTGTAATGTCACTTCGTCATGCTATACCCTCATCTGCCATAGTGGCCTTTTAAACTGGTTGGACTGGGTGTGGGTGTGGTTCTTCATCTTCATCTGAACTGTCATCATCAGGTTCAACAGTTAGTCCCTTACTCATTGCCATATTGTGAAGAATAGCACACACAGGCAGCTCTCTTGGGCAAGCTGGTTATCTGGGTATCTGGGGGGAACAAACTCTAAAGAGATATTCACTCCTGTTTTGTAATGCTGCACTGACAGTATGCAGTTGAGATATCGTACAGGCCTGGGGTGCAGAACTCCCCCGAGCATGGCTAGTTGGGCGCAGAACATGGACTGGTGTATGCTGGCAGAACAGACGGTATACCAAGCACAGGTCTGCCTGAGGAAATTTGATAAAGTGTGGGGTCAATGGATGGAGCTGAAAGAGTAGGAACATTCAGTGGGCAGTTGGGGTGGTAGATGGGCAGGGCCACATGTGGACACCTGGGAGACACACACCAGGAACACCAGGAAGTAGCAGGGGCCAGCGGAAAGAAAGATGTCTGACTTCCAGAAGATGATTGATAGTTCATTGTCTATTTGCAATTGCCAATAAATGTTTTTTTTTAAAAGAATAACTCACGTAGCTATGATTTGACACATTTTTTCAATTGTGTACTGCAATGCTCTACCACTTCATGACAGCAGGGAAACCTCTCAAACGTGCTCTCTACTACTGATCTTGTATGCTTATGTTTGCTGTTGTTCCTTACAGTTCTATCATTTAGGTAAGGGGTCATAATCCAGCACTGAATGGATTAAACACTGTCATCTACTTTTAATAAAGGTGGGTTTATTAACACATAAATGTGCCTACAAATAAACAGTTAGGTATAACAATACTTACCGAGAAGATATCCTTCTCCAAGACCTCCCCTTGCCAGCCGGTTATAATGGTCTGAATGATGAAAGATGGAGTCATGTGAACTCCCTGGGTACTTGGCCACTAAATCAGATATTTTATAAACAGAATTACAAACAACTTGAATATTTAGGGAATGGTGATATTTTCTATTCTGAAATAAATACTCTGATACTGATGGTGGGCATATTTGGATGTGAGTGCCATCAACACATACTATAACATGCGGGAACAGAGCTATGGCATAATAAACAACCTTTGTTGCATTAAGTGCTGGTGGTGTGCTTGGAAAAGAAATGTATTTTTGATAACGTGGCATTTAAGAAGTTATTAAAAATAACAGAATGTGCACTTTGAGGTATCCCCCCAAGCAACTGCTACTATCCCCTGGTAGTTACCTGAGGCTAGAAGGTGGAGGCAACAAAGTACTTGTATATTTGTGGGTATGGCGTTCTTACAGTTTAGTAGACGCTCCATAATTGGGATGAGTTCTGCTATAATATCCATAATGATCTGCCTGCTCAACCTGTGCTTAGTTTACACTTTCTCCTTTGTCTGATCAAACAAACTAACACACATTTGAAAAACGTTTTCCTTTCTCCTCCTTCGTCCTTTTTGTGCAGCTAGGATGCACATTTGTCTCACCACAACTTAGAGTGCAGCAGTTTTGAAAGATAAATGTGTGTTTCCACGCCTTTTTATATTTTGCACCTGGTTACTACCTGCTTCCAATCAATGGTTTTTTCGTGTGCAAAACTACAATTTTGCACATATTTCCTAATTGCAAGTGCTTTGTACATAAGAATAGTTTCTCAAATACAGATTCTGTTTTTAAGAATCCTTAAAAAAATACAAATTGCTTATTTTGCGTGTTCTTTGTGCAGAATGAAGAAATCAATCCTTAAACCACTTCTGTACATCTCAAATGGCATTTCTAACAGTCGCAAAGCGTCTTGCACCCATTTACCTACTGTTAATGGTTTTGTACATCAGGGCCCTAATTCAGTGTCTGCGTAATGTCCCTATTTTTTGTTTTTCAAGTCCTGGGCACCCTAAACAGTGCTCAACATCCTTGCTCAAAGAGGACTATGGGGATTGTTATTTAAGCATTGATAAATGTAAGTAAAATGCCAATGTTGTTTGACTTTTTAAATGTACTGAATGGGCTCAATAAACCTGCATGTAGCAAGGCACCTAAGAAGAAAACAAATAAAAGTGCACAGTGCACTGGAAGGCAAGTGATGTGAAAAAGCAACGGTCGAATGTGGTGGTACAGTTCTTTCTCCTTTGCTATCCTCAAAGGCAACATATGACCACCATCCATGCCTTTGCTATATTGTAAAGGTATGCTTATTTCGAACACTGCTTTTGTGCTCCATTTTAAGTCAACCAACTTCATGTCATAATCAAATCTGGTCATAGATTTCTGGTTATGCCACATTTTTACCACTCCTATCAACACTTTTAATCTGGGCATGCTTGGGAGAAATTTGTTCATTCAGGATTATATACAAAAGTACAATGCATTTTTGCATTCTGATTTAAAATGTGTGTTTTTAGCATGTTAACATACAATGGAATGTGGAATATAACAGTTTTTAGCTGGTGTTGCATATTGGAAGATGGGTGTCACGTTTTATATTTTTGTTTTACATAGAAAATTTGAATATTCTATTGTTTGGACACATTGCAATATGCTACTCAACAAGGCCATTTTGTAGACTGCAGTATGTGCATCATATACAACATACCATGTAAGAGGATCAGCAAGGAACTCTTAGTCCATGATGACGAAAGACATGCAAATGTTGTTGTTTCTAAGGTGCATGCTGCGTTCCTAATAAATGCAAATTGTGAGCCATTCAGCATTCACCTTAGGTGCAATTCATCTTTGCGCATGTTGGAAAGGGGATTAATGCACTGCATGCTCGTCCACATTTGCGGTGCACAAAGAGAAACCTAAATGATCACATTTTAAGCTAATAAAAATTGACTGTCAAAATACTGTGAAATTTGGAAATTGCCACGGGGTAGTATTACCAAGTTTGGCACAATGGGTGGTTTGCACCCAACTCAGCTTTTTTTATTTTTATTCTTTTTTCTATACCACCACTACAGGGGATGGCAATGAGCAGTAACAACGACCATAAAACTTATAATAATATACAAACTCACACCAAATGAGATACCGAGCAAATTTTACAAATGAAGATATGCGGGATAGAGCCCTATTTTAATACATAGTCCCACCTAGACTAAAATGCTATGTGTTCTCTAAGCAGCCCCAGATGGAGTCAAATATTTCCAAGGAGTGACTTCCCCTGGCACGAGCTAAGGCCTTCTCCATTGCACAGGTTTCTCACATAATTACCCACCATTCAGCAAATGAGGGAGGTTTGACTGAAATCCAAGCTCTAGCAATGGCCAGTCGGCTGCCACTAACGTAATCGCAATAATGAATTTATAACCCCGACTGTCCTCCTTATAACCCAGCATCACCTCAGCTGTTGAAAAAGTAAAATCCACCCCTAACTGAAGCTTAATGGCAAATGAAATCTTCTGCCAGAATGTTTCTAATGCAGGGCAAGTTGCAAAAATATGCACAATATCCACAGCCGACTTTCCGCATTTGGGCCATTTGCAGTGTCCTTTTTGTATCCCCACATGTATGCCCCCTCTTTGAGCCCATGTGGCAATCCGCTCTGGGGTGTAATAAAGTGCACAGATCATCTGAAATTGCTTCAGCCTGAGACTGACCGAATGTACTGATCGTTCTATCGCATCGAATGCCATCCTGACCGCTTCTGAAGTAACATGCAACAGAAGAGTCTCACTCCATCTTGCTGCCCGTCTCTCGCAGCCGTTTACTCCAAACAGAGTCAAACATTAATACATCTTACTGAATGCTGCCCTCCGATCCAGTCCATACAGACAGTCCCATACCTCAGAGCTTGCTACATTTTGTAGGTAAAGGTGTTGTATCAAGTAGTCCCTAATCTGGAGATATTTGCAAAAAATCCGTCGAGAGACAGCAAAGGAAGATTGCAAATTTTTGAATGATGGGAAGCCATTGTTATCATATAGCTGGCCCAAGCAGCCAATGCCTTACTCTGCCCATCTCCTACTCTCAGGATCTTGAAAGACTTCTGGCAGCATTGGGTTACCCCAGAGAGGAAGCTTTTCATGTATGAAGATGGAAAACACTAGCCATTATTCCCTGCAACATATAAACACAATCCCTGATGGCCTTAAAGCATACGCGTTTACAATAGTTAGGATCATTAGTTCTATATAGAAACATTTGACTCTCAGAGCCAAGGACTAGGCAATGCCAAAAGTCTGATTGATCTGGCCGCAAGAGGCTACGAAGATGACCCACAAACGAGTCCCAGTAGTAAATTTTCAAATCTGGGAGTTCTAATCCCCCTTGTTTATACGGCAGTTTCATCAACCCAACTGCACGCCTCGATCGATTTTTTGTATCCCCAGATGAAGCTGCTCAGGACACCATCTAATTTACTAAAGAAAGAATTAGGTATACGCAGTGGGATTGAGTGAAACAAATACAGAAACTTTGGTAGCACCTTCATCTTGATAATATTGCACCTTCCCAGAATGCTAATTGGAAGCTTATGCCAACTTTTCAGTTGCTTAGTTATAGTGGCCTGCAAAGAATCATAATTTACTGCCAGTATGCATTCAATCTTAGGAGAGATACAAACCCCCAGATAAGGAGCGGTTGTACAGACTCCGGGAATAGGGTGTTAGGGCTGAAAGCTAAGAAGCACTTGTGTCTTATTAGTGTTCAGCCTATATCCTGAGAAAAGGCCGAATTTCTTTGCTTCTGTCTCAATAGCTTTTATAGCAAAAGCAGGATCGGAGGTGAAGATAGTTATGTCATCTGCATAGGCAGTGACTTTTAAATGCTGCTGCCCTATAGTTAGAGGAAGTATCCCTGCGTTGACCTATAATGCCTTTATAAATGGTTCAATATATTACGCGAACAGGAGAGGAGAAAGAGGACAGCCCTGCTTAGTGCCACACTGAATTGGGAATAGAGCTGTTTGAGTGCTAGCATAATATATTTTAGCCTGTGGTCTAAAATACAGAGCCTGTATCCACTTGCAACATCTCTCCTTTATTCCAAAAGCAGTAAGTGTTGCCCATAAATAATCCCAAGCCACCTGGTCAAAGGCCTTTTCTGCATCTAACAACACCATGCCCGAACTCAGCCTTAGCTTACCAGCCACATCAAAGGCCACTACAGCGGTGTTAACATGAGCGGTGGTGTCTCTGCCCTGGATGGAGCAATGTTGTTGGGGGGAAACCAAGCCTGGCATCATATGAGCTAACCGGGTGGCTAGGATTTTGGCAGATATCTTAGCATCCACATTTATTAAAGAGATCGGCCGATAATAATAATAATAATAATAATAGTCCACATTTGTAAAGCGCACAATCACCCGTAAGGGTCTCTAGGCGCTGGGGGCCGTCGGGAAGATTAAGCGAGCTATTGCCCAGAGTCACATGGTGCTGGGCTAACCTGCCGCCGGAGCCGGGGATCGAACCCTGATCCCCAGATTCCAGCGTCAGTCGCCCTGGCCGCGGCGCCACACCTCTCCCCTAAGAGCTACACTCCTCTGGAACCTTGTCCTTTTTCAAGAAAAAAATTATATTAGTAATGTTCCATGACTGAAGAGCCCGGCCGCTGACTTCTCTTGACTGAACTACTTCTCGCATTAGTGGTGCCACCAAACTCTAACAAGTTTTGTAAAACACAGCTGGATTAGAGTCTTCCCCAGCTGCTTTCCCTGATGGTAAGCCTATTATTGCTACCCCAATTTCCTCATAGGTAATATCCTGTGCTAGCAAGGCAGAGTCTTCCTCCGTCAAGAGCGGTAATGTATTCCCCTTTAAGTAGATCTGAATACCTATCTCATCCGGAATCACTTTTTGTGAATATAGATTTCGATAAAAATAGAAAATTGTTCAGCAATAGCTTGGGGATGCTTATATAGTATGCCGTTCTCTACCTTGATAGCTTTTATCAATGTCTTGGCTCGATTAGCTGCTAACTGGTAAGAGAGCACCTTCCCAATTTGATCTCCATATTCATATTGCAGCACCTTATACTTATTGTAGCACACAGCCACTTTCTGCCTTAGAAGCTTTCTAATTGCCACCCATTCATCAATTAATGAAGCATGCAGTATATCTTGTTCTGGAGCCCCATGACCAATTGCTTCAGCATGGCGAAGTTCGCTGGCTAGCAATTTCTAAAAAGCCACCTTTCCCGCCTTTTCTCACTCCTTGTTTTGATACACGGAGAAGCAGTCCCCACGTACTCCTCCAAAAAGTCTGCAAGCTTTTCATGGATAAATGCGAGATATTCCTAATCAAGAAGTAGATAACGCAGGAATGAAAAGGACCGGGGTATTTTTGGCTCTGCCTTAGCCTGGAAAGATAATAAAATGGGATTGTGGTCTGATGTAATCCTAGGGCACACTTCCATATCGGAAGTCCTCAAAGTACTGTCGGAAACCCAGGCTAAATCAATCCTAGAGTACTGCCGATGTGGAGCCGAATAAAAGGTATATCCTGGGGCAGCTGGAAACAAAGAGAGACACACATACCTTAAGAATGCAGCCGCCCCAATTCCAGAATTGAAGCTCTCCCCTTCTTCATTCTAGAAGTGGTCGTCCGGCTCGTGGAGTCAATGGCACATTCCATTATGAAATTAAAATCCCCCATATATACACACTCCCCCTGCCAATACAGTAACTCAAGGTTGATAAAATCAAGGGCAGCAGGGTCATCAGTATTGGGGCCATATATTGTGCAGAACACATACTTAGTGCCCTTAATTTCAAGTTGCGCCAACGCCCACCACCCTCTTTCGTCTGCCAGGGTCTTCAAAACTTTGAACTCGAGTGCCTTACTTGCCAAGATAGCAGTGCCCCTTACAAAGACATTCTGAGATGTGCAAATTATTATTTGGTATCCAAGGTGCTTAAGCAACTCTCTATCTTTATATACTAGATGCGTCTCTGTAAGAATAACAATTTGGGGTCTATATGCTTTCAACTCTTCCCGAACTAATTGAAGCTTCGCTCCGCTATTTAGACATGATGCATTCCATGCTAAACATCTAATCAGTGCCATATCTTTGAAGTACTAAGCGACTGCCAAACATTTTTGGTATGAGCTCTTTATTTATCTTCAGATCTTCCTTATGAAACTTTGGCCTTCTGCCATCCCCCGACTCCAATCATGTGTCCCCTTTTTGACTTTGTTTTACTAGTGGCATCACCCCCTCCCCCTTACCCCCTATCCATTCCCACCCAGACCCCCCACCCCTCCAGTATCCTAAACAAGGAATCATCCTCCTTATCAGCTGCCACTGAAATGGCAGCTATCACCCCGCCGCACCTCAAGAGCGTCCACCGATCCACCAACCCATGCCCTCTAGTCAGCGCTCCCTAAAAAAAAGAAAACAAAAGCAACAAACCAAACCACAAATCAGAGTATAGATAAAAAAGAGAAGAAAAAGAGGACACAGGGGAAAAAGAAAGAATTAAGAAAGAAGAAAGCAACCTTGAGTATATCCATGGACAACATCACCAATCCAAATGTATGCATTCATTGTCCTAGAGCAGTTAACTCCTATTATTAGGGGCCCTTGCTAGCTGCCATTGATTTAAGGCTTGTCTGGCTTCCTGATCAGTGAGAAAGAATTGTATAAGTCCATCTTTAACACCATGCCTGCTGCAGGAATTCCAGCCCAGTGCTGGACATTCCAATCGCGGGAGGGTCTGTGACAGAACCTAGCCATCATACGCACAGGCCAGCCGTGGCTAATGATGGCTGGGTTCCGTCACGAGCATCAAAGGGGTTAATAACTTTTAGCCGTGCCAGCTCTTTCAGGAACACCTTGGTCCCTTCCGCCTTTATTGAATCAATAAGTTGTCTCATCTTCCAATGTCAATCCATAATGGCTCTGCAGAAGTCTGACCTGACAAAGATGGATAAAGAGTCGACTGCTACAGGGTATTAGGCCTAGCTTTTAAAGAGATTGCCTGCCTTTTTAGGAAAATGCCAAAATAGATAAAAAAGTGGTCTAGAATAGCGGGAATTAGGCGTATGCAGAACTAGAGGTAGCCTATGTGCTGTCTGGATTTGACAATCCCAGTCCCAGTCTGAGAATTCCGAGAAGGCCCTTTGAAATAACTGGACCACATATGCGCATGGTGCGGCGCCCTCCTTGCCTTCGGGGACCCCAAATAGCCTTAAGTTGTTCTGGTGTTGCGAGTTCTCCAAGTCTTTGATTTTAAATTGCATAAAAAGTAATTGCTCATTATGAGATTGTACTGATCTTGCTGTTGCAGTAATCAACTCCTGTCTCCACCACACATGTCTGAATCACTGCAATGTCCCTCGTTAATACCCCACCGTGCTGGTCACCTCGCTTAAAGACTGCTGAATACTAGGATTATCAGCCCTAGATTGCGCATAGCAGTCTTGTGCCTCCAATCTTTGCTCAAGCAACATTTTTAAAATTAGGGAGAGTGATGGCTCCTTGCTCTCTCCTAATAGCGATTTCTGACTCATATCAACCACTACCCCAGCATACGCGGGGTTCAATGAAGAGTCTCATAGTTCCCGGGTTTGTACTTGATCGGTGGGCGTGATCTGTACTTATTCTGGCCAAACGCTTCATCTGTTGAATCCTTTTCCAGGTCATATGCACTCTTAGGAGCCAGCCCGATTTTTATGCCAGTGCCTAAGCCTAAGCCTGAGCCTGAAAGCCGGGAGATCAAGGATTTCACGTCTCCCTTCGACTGGACCCATTTGCGAAGAGGGCTGCCCTGCAGGGTCCCCTTCGGCCTTGGGGTCAGGCTAATTTGTTGGTTACTCTCAAACATATTGGTTCTTTTGTTGCTCGAACTATCTGGTTTGGGTTTCCCATTCTTACTTCCATAGGACCCCTGTGTCACAGCTGCCTTTGTTGTAGCCATGGGCGGACTCATCAGACTTGTTTCAATAGATGAAATTGAGCTGTTATCTATCGTATGTTCCTTATGAATCATAAGATTCTCTTCACCCCTGGAATTAACTTCTGATAAGGCCGGAATTGCATTTAGAGCAGAGGGGGAAGAATTACTTACGAAGAGGGAACCCACCTCTCGAACTTCATCCCCCATGGTTGTCACCCCTCTCAGGCCCCCAAGATCTAAAATTAGCCAATCTGCTGCTAATAAAGCTTCCTCCGCCTCGGCCATATCTCCTGCTGCAGTCTGTAAATGATTAGAACTTCCATCAGAACTAAGATCAGCACTATCCACTATGTCCACAACCATATTAGTATTTTCTGGGGACATTGTTTCACAGATGTGGGCACAAATGTGAGCTTCCTTCACAACATTGTTACTACCCATATAGCTATTGTTGCTACTAACAGGCTTCTCGCAACCTGCCACCAAGCACAGGCTGCCTACTGGAATGGCATTCAGAATAGTATCAGCAACAACAATACCTGCGATTTGTGTGGAGACCTCACCAGATAAAAATAGTTCCTCTGTCTTTCCTGAATGCAGGAGCCGCAACACTGGCTTGCCGACCAGCGATGAACCTCCTCTCCCCATGTTCCTTCAAGCACCAGATGCAGCCTCTTCTCCTCCCGCAGATAGTCTGGTCCCTCCTGGGATAGCCGAGACTTTAGCATCCCGTCCTGTCTTTGCCACAGCTTTCAAAGGAGCCATCTCTCGGTCTGCCGAATCTGCTGAATCTACCAGAACTGCCACAAGACCAATCTGATGGAGCCCCGAGAGGCAAGGTCCAGCCAGCCAGCAGGCTCGACTATAGGACCGCAGAAACAGCCAGGCGCCCTTCACTGCAGAGCAGCACATCTGCACATCTGTTCCTGTTCATACAGCAACGGTCGGTCCCACTGTAAAGTCAATGTATTTAATTTTGGCTCAAGGTTGCTTTCTCATCTCTCTACACCTCTCCAGAAGCATGTGGTAAACGGACTGGAGGACGTTCCCGATGCTAGCGCCATCTTCTTTCCCTCATCCAACTCAGCTTCTTCAGAACATTGTAGCCTAAGACAACATACATGTAGGTGTGTTTATTCTAACTATGGACAGAGAAATCTCACTATTTTTTATACATGTATCATGAATCTTATAAATAGTGGATTACAGGAAGATACCCACCACTATAACTCCTCAGCTGTGTTTCTCAAGGCATAGATATCGCATTAATCACAGGTCAAATTTCTTAAAACTTAAGTGTAACAGAAGCCAAAACCATTCTCCATTACTTGCTCACTCTCACATACTTCGAAGAACCTAAAATAAATACCTATCAACAACCCTTCTCTTCTTGTTCCACTTCTAGCCTGTCTTTGTTACTTATGTCTCCTGTCTGCACCCTCTCCTTCTTTCTTTCCCACCCCTGCACCTATAAAGGAGAGGATAGAAATCTGTATATTGTCCGATGGGTTGTTAGGACCTGTAATTGTTTTTTAGGAGTGGCACGATTGTAGTTTGTTTGAGTTTAAGGGATCATGACTTATTGATAAGCTAGATAATAATTGGAAGCGGCACAGAGAGGGCATTATATGCAGCAAATAGCAGGATTCATTTTTTATGTGAATATATATGATTTCATCAACTATCACTGAGATTTGGTGTAATGCTAGAAACAGTTACCATGCTTTGTGTGAATGCTGTCTATAATGATCGCTCTTCATCCCTATGGTGTGTTAATTGATCCTATCCCAAAGGATATAATGTCGTTATATCTTATAGGTCATCCTTAAAGTTTTGAAGAAAATTGACTTTAATAATTCAGTTGTATATGGAATTGCGTTACGGAATCCTCCAAATCAGATCTTACATCTAACAATGGAAGATGAATGGGACCTATCAGACTGAGACTTGCACCCTATGTACTTTAGATCAGGCAGAAAACATTGCACATACCCTATTTTTCTATGCAGCCTATAGTAGGCAAAGGAGTAAATGGATCCATCCGTTATGTAAGAAATTGGGCTATAGAATATTTGAAGAAGCCCCGAGGGTACTTAAATGCTACATGTCACCCTACCTAATTTTGCCCTTAATTTTGATACTTACTTGCAATCAGCGTTATACACAAGAATGCAGAGTTGAAATTGTGTCTTTTTTTCCTTAAAAGAGTGGTTTTAGATATGTTGTGGACCAAGATGACTATGTTTATTCTTTATAATTTTTAAGCTTATTTACAAACAGGGAGGGATACCCAAGTTCTCCAGGCATACCCTATTTTGATTATATTGCTGTAATTTCATGTCAATGTGCCCAAAACAAAGTTTATTACAATCATTAGAGTCCTGGGCTGAATCAATTGGTAAATAAGATTGCCTAGTAATAATTGGTTTTATCTACTACACGTTAGCACTTGCACTTTACTAATCTGGACTTTGCAGGGTATGGATACGCAATTGTATTATGAGAGATGAGCTATTGCTACTCCCCTTTAGCAAAGTTAAATGAATGCAGTTATAACCAGCCTGGTTGCTGCATTAAGTTTTCTGAAGGGTGACGTTTTTTCCTGGGGATGGTGGGAAATCCAGAGTTAGAATGAGGTCTCTAGTAGAACCATGAGCATGTTATGTGAGCATCTTTCGTAATCCTTCAGTGAGTTAAGTGTATTGGCTAATGCTGCTTAACTAGTTCCATTGTATTTCTACTCTTGTAGAAGCTTATGGTGGAGAAAACATGTAGCGCATGTCTGGGATAGGTAGCTAGATTGTAGTAACATGCAGACTTTTGACCTTTGTAAATATTTAGACCCACTAGGAGGTGTATGAAATAAAGAAGAACAGATCAGGGTTGATAATGCCTTTTTGGGCACCAGCGGGTTTCCACTGTAAGAGTCTAGTGGTTCAGTAGGAGTGGGTTGTAAATTAACTTCTCTCTACTATGTTTTCATGTCACTGAAGTATTACCACAAATGTATCAGCTGACACGGACTGATCTGTAGATGCAGTAGTGGATCCACTGTGGGAAGTCGTGTTAAAGTTGTGAAGGGAAGGAACAGGATTTTGGTAGCTGTGGAAAGAGGAAATTAGAAGTCGTCCAGTGGTGTAGTAGAGCTAGGAGGCTGTGTCTGGAGATACAACAGTAGTATATTTACCAAAAGGAGAGTTCTACATCCCTTTTACTTTCACTTATATGCCAATTTCAAATCGCTTCAGTATTGTGCAATTATGGTCAAAAGATCATGTAATGGGGAATTACTGATTGGGCCGCTTACCTGCTTTCGCAGCAGTATCTCTGGGGCAGCAGGAGAGAAGGCCGACACCGCCAAGAGTCACCTGTGGCAGAACTACTCGCACCGCCTCCCCGGGACTACATTTCCCGGCAGGCCAAGCAGCGGCGCGTCCTCTGTCCCCTCAACAGCGCCAGGAGGCGCATTTAAACAGCGCGGCCCCGGCAGAGCGTGGGGGCCGCTTACCTGGTTTCGCAGCAGTATCTCTGGGGCAGCAGGAGAGAAGGCCGACACCGCCAAGAGTCACCTGTGGCAGAACTACTCGCACCGCCTCCCCGGGACTACATTTCCCGGCAGGCCAAGCAGCGGCGCGTCCTCTGTCCCCTCAACAGCGCCAGGAGGCGCATTTAAACAGCGCGACGCTGGGCAAAGCCCGGGCAAAGGGCGGGCCCTCTTAGGCCCTCAGAGGCCAGAAGAGGCTGGGCTGGGCAACGGACTTTGGACTTGTATCCAAGGAACTATATACCCAAGTGAGACTTTTATTGTTGTGAACAGGATAAAGTGCATTTGAAGCCTATTTTCTTATCCCAAAATCAGACCATGTCTAAACCCAAAACTGACAAGACTGCATCCGGGTTGGGCACTATGGACAATTATTTGGTAAAAAAGGTGAATCAAATTAATAGCAAACGTAGGGCCTCACTAGGCCGAGGGAGTCATCTGGTGCTAGACGATGATATGCCGTCCCCAGTGTAGATTCAGCTGTAGCTGATATCCCTGATGTGGGCAATAGGGCTGTCATAGCGGCTGAAGCGCAGGTCCATGCTGAGTTCCAGGAAAATTCACTCGATATACCTATTGAGGCATTGGAACAACCATTACCTACCCCTAGACCAGTGAGATCCTGCAGAAAGTCACAGACTAAACGCGTGGGGAAGTATGTTAAAAAAAGAGTAGAAATAGCGCAATCGGTCCCAAATAGCCATGCTAGTGGAACTGATTTACATGAAGGTAAAAATGTAGTTGCCGTAAACATAAATCCGGAGCAATTTGCCTTATTGATTAGCACCTTTGAAGCAAAAATAGAGGCAAAGATAGAAGAGTTAATGAAACCCCTAACATCTAAATTGGATATGGTGGCCCTAGAAGTTAACAGAGTAGGTGGACTGTTAGCAACACACCTGGCCTCGGTCTCAGCCATAAGATCCAAGGCTGTGGACAAGGGCCATAATGGAGATGGGCAGGGTACTGGCAGAATGAACTCACAGCAAACTGGCCAGCAAATAACTGCAACTGAACCTGCACCACTTGATCTTGCACCTCCAATCAGTCAGAATAAACAGGCTACAGTAGCTTTAGAAGGTAACCCAGATATTAGACAAGTAAAGAAAAGTCGCTACATCAACCTTCCTCCTGACTGTGCACCTTATGTGGCTGTCCTAACAAATGTCCCGCCCATTGAATGTCAATCTGCTCAGCCTTATGAGGAATCCCATGAATCATTAAAAAACAAAACGGTTTCATGGTTGAATAACAAGTGTGGTTTTCCAATCACATACTCTGACCAAATTTTGTCAACTTGAAGGGTGAACTGGATTGGCCCGTCCAGGAAAACATCTAGTGGGGATTGTATTATTGTCAACTTTAAACATCCCCAACACGTGGCAACAGTTTTATTAAGAGCAGCCTCCTTAGTTTACAATGTGAACAGTGTATGTGTACGCCCACTTGGTTACTTTTATACTCATCTAATTAAAGCCCCTCCTAATCCTAGGAAATCTAGACCATTTATTCCCATTCAGCCTCCGGTTCGTGAAGCAGCATATCTGTATAATTTTGATAGCCATTGTATGAATGGGTTCAATGTTGTAACGCAGAATAGATTTGATTCACTCTCAGGCCTGGAGGCGTGCGATTGACGCGAGGAATCTGAGGGACAGGAAACAGAGACATTGGCTGAAGTGGGTCATACGGAAATCACACTAGTAAAACTGAGTGGTAACAATGTAATTTCCTGGAACATTGCTGGACTGGGTGCTAAGATGGAGGATTGCAATTGGACTAGGTATATCAAGCAGTTTCAGACTATTTGTTTGCAGGAGACTTGGTCAGTTGAATGTGACTATTTTCTTGAAGGGTACACGGCATTTTATGTCCCTGCAATAGCAACAACTAGGGGAAGACCAAAGGGGGGAATGGTTACGTTCATTTCTGTTGCGTTATCTTGTAAAATTCGTAGAGTCCTAACAAGCAACTCTAGTATTATTGGTTTAATTTTAACGGGAGAAAACTGTATGGCTGGTATGGTCAATTTTTATAATGCTGTCAACTCATGCCCTGTTATCAGTCAGATATCAGCACTGAATGATTTCATTAGTAATTCAATGAGGGATCGCATCCATAATCTTATGATCATGGGTGATTTTAATGTTCACCCTTCTGGTGATCCCCTTCTGAAAAGTATCTCGGATTTGCATTGTTCACGTTCCCAGGGTATGCATTTGGAACACACGACAGAGGGGGAACTTTTTAACGGCCTACTGAATTAATTGGATCTATCGCTGACTATGGCACTGACGGAACCTACTAAGTGTTTTGAGATCCCGACATTCAAGGGGCATGGTAGGGGAACTTTTATTGATTATGTATTACTAACATCCTCAATGCAGTCCTTTGTGGATTCTTTAGCTATCGAAGACAGTGAATTTAGTGACCACAACCCGCTCACTGTTCATCTGAGGGGTCCCTGGATAGTTAATGAAGGCCCAAATCTTATTTCCGGTACTGTGTGCACAACTGTGGGAGACGTCGTCTTAAGTCATCTAAGATGACCCCAGATTTATTGTATAAAGACATTAAAGCCTTTTGCGCAGATGAAATCATGGTTTGCATGCAAGAAGGGACACAGCCGAGGAAGGTTCTTAAAGCCTTCAAAAGTCTATCGGACAAGGTGACACAGCTGTTGTCGGTCCCAGCAAAGAACCTAGAGACTGTGGGACCAGAGTGGTTCAACCGAGATTGCTCTAAAGCAGCTAGAAATCTATGGCTGGCACTAGCAGCCAAACCTAGAATAAAGGCGACAGTTCAATTGTGCCGTAAAGATTACAAATCTACCATTGCTAAACACAAGGAATTCCTAAGAGAGGAGGCTTGGAGAGAGATTCTTGATCCTACTACTTTGCGGTGTAGCTCCAGATTCTGGGCGGTAAGGTCCAGGTACCGGGTGACGGTCTGGAATGCTACATATCAAAGGAGGAGTGGGAAGTACACTTTAATCAATTATATTGCGGCTTGATGGATGACATGCCCAAACCTGCCCCTTGCAATAATGGACAAATGATTAGTTTTGATAGAGGGGAGGTCATTGAGGGTATTGAGGGACTAACAGCTGGGAAAGCGCCCGGTCCCGATGGGATCCCTCCAGACCTATTCAAGTCTGAACCAAGTTTCTGGGCACCTATATTAGAATCTGTTTTTAACGCTGCGGTGAAATATGGCTGTCCACAATCATGGGGTGTCTCTACGATTGTCCCGGTCTTTAAGAAGGGGGACAAAGGCAGCCCACACTGTTATAGGCCTATTTCATTAATAGACTCCATGGTTAAAATCGTAGGAAGAATCTTACTACAGAGACTTTCTGACTGGGCGTTGGTAAATAATATTATGTCCATCTCGCAGTATGGTTTTTGCAGTGGCCGCTCAACAGTAACGCAGTGCCTTAACCTTTTTTTAATATTAAGCAAATACACTGTGGCTCAAAGGGGCACCATCCACCTCGCCTTCATGGACTTGTCCTCAGCTTTCGACTGTGTAAACAGGGGAAAGCTCTGGCAGTCCATGAGGGCCAAAGGTGTAGATAGTGAAATTGTCAATTTTTTTGTTGATTTACATAGTAATACTAGCGCAAATGTGAGATATTCCCAAGATCTGAGCACAACAAATAATTTTGACATCAGAAAGGGTGTTCGCCAAGGTTGTATCTTGGCCCCCTTCCTTTTTCATTTTTATATCAATGATTTAGATAGTGTATTGCAGAATGTACCGGCTGATTGTCCTAGAGTCGGCAGGCGGGGAATTCCTGTACTTTTATACGCAGATGATGCGGTTTTAATTTCTAGAACTGAGAGGGGTCTGCAAGCTTTACTTAATGCATTTAAACTGTTCATGACGGATATAGACCTTATGGTCAACAATTCGAAATCTTTTGTCATGCAAGTTGGCCAACAACCAAGAAGGAAATTTTTATTTAAAATTGATGATGTAGTAATCCCCATATAAAAAATATTCTCGTATCTTGGGGTCCTTTTTGATTCTAAACTTAACTGGGGTCCTCATCTTGCAAAAAAGAAGGGTGAATTGGTCAGGGTTAATGCCTCCATTTTTAACTTTGCAACGAAACTGGGGAAAAAACCAACCAGTGCCATGTTGAAACTTTATAATGCAAAATCGGTGGCAACTGCTACATACGGCAGTGAAATCTGGGGGTACGTTGCCGGTGAGCAGCTACAGATTGCTGAAAACTTTTTCCTGAAGCGTATCCTGTGCGTTCCTGCAGATACGCCCAATCTTGCAGTACACGAAGAATTAGGGACGCAATACTTAAGTGATATTTTCTCCTTACGCCCGTTTACCTGCTGGTTAAAACTGTGGTTGAACCAGGATATACCACTGATACATCTGATTGTGAGGGACTATATGATCCAGGATAAGGCAATGGGCTCCTCTTGGATAAAATATGTGAAATCTAGCTTTGCTAGGCTTGGTCGTTTGGAATTGTTTGAACACCCAAGTCAGATTGTAAAGGGGGATCTGGAGGTAATTAAACGGGACTTCCTTTTGGATAGGAAGATCCAGAGGGAAGAAGTGGAGCTCCAGAAACAAAGTGTGAGAAAATTTGTCATGCTGAAAATATGTGAAACTGCAGAGCCGTACCTGTTGGGCTCACTGACCTCTCATGAAAAGTTCCTGTTAACAAGGTTTAGGTTAAATCTCTTTCATCATCTGCTGATTAGGCCAAAAACTGATTTTTTTAATAAACTGGCAGCACCCTGCGGCTGCGACGGAAAATCTCCGCAGGATATGCTGCATTTTATATTTTTATGTAGATTTTATGAATACCCACGCAAGCGCTATCTGGCAACTCTTTTAAAAAAACTCAATTTTACTCAGATCAGACCGGCTTTAATGTACTTACAACTTTTGCACAATGACAGTATTCTCCATATCACTGAATTTTTAAAATTGACTGATAGGCTGAGAAATTGTATGGACAAGTAATGGTTTCTTTCTTTTTCCCTTTTTCTTGTGACAAATGTATTAGTCCTTTTTTCCCCATTGTAAAGATGATACCGTACTTTTGCACCTCTGGCACTTTATCTGATATGTGTTTACAATTAATGTGTTTTTAAATTGTTTATCTGTACTTTTATGGTTTGTGCAAAAAAACAAAATAAAATCTTTATTGTATTGTATTGTATTGATTGGGCCAATTTTTCCAGCAGTAAAAGCATACTAAGGGCCAGATGTGCTAAGAAATAAAATAATGATTTCCAAATAGCCCTTTTATCCGAATCTCTATTTGGTAATCTCTATTCTTAATGTCTGAAAGTTTTTTGGTTTTTTTAATTAACAGTTCCTAGTGAATCATAAATCAACTTACCTCATGAATATTAATGAGGTAGGTCCCAACGTGCGACCCATTTGGAAAGACAGCCCTCACAGGGATATGGGCCTTCCTTTGGGCAGCAGACCACCATATTTATGATTGCTTTAAAAAATATTTTTAAATGTGACCCTCTTAACATAAATGAAAACGGAATGTATTAAAAAAAATGAACCCTTTAAGTTTCATTTTTTAAGAGTAGGCAGTGATGTATGGCACACCTGCATACTCTTAAAACTCTTTTTTTTACATTCTCAAAGAGGAGGGGATCCTTTCGGGGATCCCTTCCGAGTCGTGAATGACTTACTTCCTCCTTTGAGGGGGGAGGGTAAATAATACTCTTTTGCAACCAGTATTCAGTGGCAAAACATTAATGCATACCATAAGGAGTTGCTGTTTGGAAGGGATGCCCTACACACTCCCCTTCCAAATAGCAATTCCTTAAGATTTCCTAAACCCTTTTAGCGAATCAGTAACATGTTCCCAAATCACTAACAGGCACATACATCAAAGGAAAAATCGGTCGCAAACGGGCAGATTCTCAGAATCTGCCCCTTTGCGACCGGTATTTTTGCATTTGGGATGCATCATCCCAAATTAGGGCATGTGTGTGTGCAACATATGTACACAGATCAATTTCAGGGGGTGCAACAGGGTGTCATTTTGACACCCATGTACCCTTGAAATTGCTTGAGCAATTTGCGAGAACCTACTGGTACTTGCAAATTGCTCATGCAATCTCCAATTCATTCCTATGGGCCCGGAGGCCCATAGTAATGAATGGGACATCATTGCCCACTTGGATGCTAAGCATCTTCTGGCACTTCAATGTAATTTCCATTGAAATGAATGGGCACTCCATGACGAGTTACCCTTGTCATTAGCATCCAAGTGGTTAATTGCGACTAGCAATTAAGGAATGTGTAGGAATCGCTATTTTTATAGCGATGCCTACATGCATAGACTTTTGCGATTCCTAAATAGCGATTCCTTAAAAATCGCTATTTAGGAATTGCAATTCCTTCTGTTGATGCATGTGGCAGTAAATGGGTTAAGTACATTTGTGCAAGCCATTTAGTGATTGCAAATCCTGTGATTTAGCAAATCACAGGCCTTGTGTCCGCTAAATAACTTCTTACATCTGGCCCTAAATTCCCTATTCATTGCATTAACAAATAAGTAATAAGATCATATCGCTAAACATATCAGTGTATGAAAATTATGTTCTGCTGTTATTGAAAAACCCTGAAGTCAATGTAGTACCTGTGATGATAGAAATCATTAGACTTTTTTTTATTTTGAATATAAACTGGCCAAAATGCAAGATCTTACCACTAATGCCATGCACATGACCTATAGAACTTGATTATCCTCATCAATGGCATAGTGCATTGTGCACTATATGGGCATTAGAATCTACTGCAACAGGGACACCATAAAATGTGATAATTACAGACCTGTAATGGTCAGTATATGCACCCAGGCCGAGACTTGAAACCATTTGCCACTCTCGCTAGTGGGTCGTATTGCACTGAGCAAAATGGCATTTCATCCAAAACTGCTTTATTTCTTTGCAAATATCCCAATTCAATTATCAAACATTTTTCACCTTACTTGCGCACAACACTGAGTGGCTTTATTCTGTCTAACAAACAGGATAGATTGTGCTTGGTGAATCTTAAATTGCCATTCAAGAAATGTGAATTTGCTTTGCAAATCCTGATAGATATTACCTGGATGCACAGGCACATTTAGGCCTATTGGTAACCACCCCTTCTATTTCACAGATTATTGTAGAAACTGATTTACTTGAGAAGGGCAGGCTAAAACCTATTTAATGGTGCACATAACATACTCCGGAGACAGCATGAATACCATGGAGTCCACCAACAGGGTGTGTTATTGGTTAAGACAGCAACTTGATATCCAAAAGATGTAGTCACCAGGAATACAAATTCAGAGTAACCCTGTATCTGTTTTTTTTCCAATTGGAATGTTTTGGTTACTGAACTTTACTGTTGACTGATAGTGCTAAATCAGGCATCATTCTATGTGTCCAAAATGGCATGCCTTCATCTCCTCATTAGAGTTGTGCTGAATTTGTAAAAGAATAAGTTCACATGCCCATATTTTGTTCAGAATTTCTCCGGCACTGCTACAGAATGTTGAGGTTTGTTGAAAATTGTCCTTTTTTCAGGGTTCCCCAAGCTTTTTGCCTTCCTACTCCTCTTTTTCTGACTTTGTTTTTGCTGGCTTTGGGACTCTGAGCACTTTACCACTGCTTACCAGTACTAAAGTGCATGTGCTCTTTTCTAAAATGTGATGACAATGGGTTTATTCATGATTAGTATATTTGGTTCACTTATAAGTCCACAGTAAAGTGGTATACCATATACCCAGGGCCTGTAGCCCACGTTCTAATAGTGGGCCTTCAGCACTGATTGTGCCACATGCAGAAGTAGCCTTTCAAACCTGTCTTAGGCCTGCCACTGCAGGGCCTGTGGACGCAGTTTACTGTCACCGCGGATCAGGGCCGGACTGGCTACCGGGCAGTTGTGTGTGCTGCCGAGCAGGGGGGTCATTTCGTTGATGGGGACCTGAGTGTACAAAACGAAATTTGTTTTGCTTTTTTTAATTCAAAGCGCACGCAGGTCCCCATCAACGAAATGAGCTCACACCACGGAGAAATCCTCCCCCTGCTCAGCAGCACATACAACTGCCCGGTAGCCAGTCCGGCCCTGCCGCGGATTGACATTTTCAGCTACTTGCCAAGCCTTAAACTCCCCTTTTATTACATATCAGTCCCTATGTAGCCCTAAGGGCAGGTTGCTGTATAAGTATAAGGTAGGAAGTGTCCTTTTTGTTCTACATTTACTGGAAGTGACAACTACCGAGGTTTTTTTCACTACTGTGGGGCCTGCTCCTCTCATAGGTTAACAGTGGGAATTCCTCAAATACCCTTTTTAAGTGTAATTCCCGATTGCAGAGGAGTAGCTGCTTTATGTTTTATGTTTTATATCATTGGATCGGTAATGACAAATCCTCTTTAGTGGTAAAGTTGGATCTGGTATTACTGATCTAGAAATGCCACTTTTAGAAAGTTTTCTTTTCTGAATCGTTTTGGCCACTATAGGAGTGGCAGGGTATGCTCAGACATGAGTCCCTTGCTCACTGCATCATCAGGATTCAAGCAAGCCGGGCCGAAGACGGCTGTAATGCCAGAAACCGGTCCCCGGAAGCTTGTTTCCTTTCCAGTAAAGAATTGGCTTGGTAGTTTGGTCTGCCCTGTTCCCATGATGCACTGGGCCAGGGTCAGACTAATTTGCATGTAGCCAGGTTCTGAACCGGGATGGTGCAGTGAGCTAAAAAACGGTGATGGATCAAGCCCTGATCTTTTGACTGGGTAGGAGTGTTCTGCTTAATTCGGATACTCTGTCCATCACCACCCCCTTTTCTGAATCATAACTTTTAGAAAGTGGGCATTTTTCTGCTCTTAGCTCTCTTGTGTGCTTTACAGCCTGTCTCCAATACATGACTGAGGTCGTGTGACAGCTACACTTTATGCATTCCTCTAGACAGCCACAGGTACAGGACACTCATCTGCATCTGCATACTGATGTGTCTTCCTTGACAAGAGAGAGGGGAGGAGCTGACATGTACATCTGAATAGGAAATGGCCTGGTCTCACACAAAACCCTGATTTACCCCACACAGATAGGTTGACAGACAGCTGGGCTGACTGAGACTTTTGAACCACAAAGGGTTTGCTTTGAAGAAACCTCCACTTCAAGGACACATTTGGATATGAGTATTGGCTCTAAGACCCCCACTCACTATTTCACTTTGGGGTAATAAGGAGACTCAGCCAAGAACAGTTGTTATACAGGAGGGTCTGCCACTTTCCTAATTGTTTTGCTCTGTTAGCCCACTGGCTACTGCCTCTGACCTAGGCAGTAATAAAGACTTGTCCTGTTCTCTACAACCTTTTGCATCCTAAGTAACTCCAAGCCAACTTGTTGGCTTGCCCCTGTTCAAGAAATCTCAGGGCCATCAATGTTTTCTTTCACACAATCAGCTTCTGCTTCGCTCTGCTAATCTGGATTCTAAATCTGCCTGACATGCCCCCAACCAGTTCTGGAGCTTCACAAAATGTTGGCAGCCACTGTTGGGCACCCACATGCATCAGCGTAGTGCACCGATTAAGAACCAGAGTGTCTGCCTGCTCGACCTCAAATTTTCGTGTTTGTCAACTTCTTCAAAGCCGCAATGCCTGAAGGCAGACTATTGGGACCCGGCGCACTCTGTACGCCCCAAGGAAAGGCGGGCATCTGCCCTACGTGACTTCAATCACCGCATCGTATCTAGTAAGTGGAGACTAGCAATGCAAGCCCCGATCCAGAGTCTGGTGGCACCGCTGCAATCCCACAAGAAAGGTACTTTACACTCCCGGACTTACAAGGTCCCTGCCTCCCAGCAGCGCTCTTGCAGGTGGCCCGGAACGGAGCAAGTAGATCAGTCTCCCGCAAACTTGAGATTGCATTTTAACTGTAAAAACTTTGGAGGCATTGCTTGGCGCTGACCTGGGAATAAAGTTTGTTTTCTATCCACAGTGTGGAGCACTGTCATTTCCCTAGCATAACCGTAAAAAACCTAGTGAAAGCGCAAGGACTCTTCTTTCTTTTGATGTATTCGTAACTTGAGATGCTTTAATTGAATTCTTATAGTATTTATTTTTGTTTAAAGAGTAAAAGTTATATTATTTTCAAACCTCATTGTGAGCCTTTTTTGTAGTGTTTGCACTGTGCTACTGCATTTACGTATGCACATCTACTTTAGAGATTGCCCCTTATGCTAAGCTTGACTGCTCTGTGCCAGGCTACCAGAGGACGGGCTGATTTAACCAATCAATCAATCAATCAATCAAGCAATCAGAGCATTTGTAAAGCGCACTACTTACCCATAAGGGTCTCAAGATGCTGGGGGGGAATGCCTCTACTGCCCAAAAAGCCAGGTCTTGAGGAGTCTTCTGAAGGTCAGCACGTCTTGGGTCTGCCGTAGGTGGGTGGGGAAGGTGTTCCAGGTCTTGGCGGGGAGGTGGGAGAACGATCTGCTGCCGGAGAGTGCTCTTCGGATAGGGGGGCCTGTGGCAAGGGCGAGTTCGGCGGAGCGAAGCTGGCGAGTGGGGGTGTAGAAGCTGAGTCGTCTGTTGAGGTACGCTGGTCCGGTGTTGTGGAGTGCCTTGTGTGAGTGGGTGAGGAGGTTGAAGGTTATTCTCTTGTTGGCGGGGAGCCAGTGCAGGTCTCTCAGGTGGGGTGTGATGTGGCTGCGGCGAGGGATGTCGAGGATCACGGGTGCCGAGGCGTTCTGGATGTATTGAAGTCATTTCAGGAGTTTGTCCGAGGCTCCTGCGTAGAGGGCGTTTCCCTAGTCTAACCTGCTGCTGACGAGGGCCTGGGTGACTGTTCTTCTCGTTTCGGTGGGGATCTACTTGTAGATCTTGCAGAGAATGCAGAGGGTGTTGAAGCAGGAGGAAGAGACGGCATTGACCTGCTTTGTCATGGAGAGGGTGGAGTCCAGGATGACCCCTTGGTTGCATGCGTGGTTGGTGGGTGTTGGAGCTGTTCCCAGTGCGGTCGGCCACCAGGAGTCGTCCCAGGCCGAGGGGGTGGATCCGAGGATGAGACTTCCGTATTGTCCGAGTTCAGCTTCAGTCAGCTGTTCTTCATCCATTCGGCGATGGCTTTCATTCCTTTGTGGAGGTTGGTTTTGGCAGCGTGGGGGTCCTTGGTGAGGGAGAAGATCAGCTGGGTGTCATTGGCATAAGAGATGATGTTGAGTTCGTGCAGTCGGGCAACGTGGGCGAGCGGTGCCATGTGGATGTTAAACAGCGTTGGGATGAGGGATGAGCCCTGGGTTAAGCCGCAGATGATCTCGGTGGCTTCGGAGCCGAAGGTGGGAGGCGCACGCTCTTTGTTCTGCCGGAGAGAAAAGAGGTGGTCCACTCCAGCGCCTTCTCTTGGATCCCAGCGTCTTGGAGGCGTGTGCGTAGTGTGCGGTGGTAGACCATGTCGAAGGCGGCTGACAGGTCCAGGAGGATGAGGGCTGCGGTTTTTCCGTTGTCTAGCAGGGCCCTGATGTCATCGGTGGTGGCGATGAGGGCAGTTTCAGTGCTGTGGTTGCTGCGGAACCCAGACTGGGACGGGTCCAGGATGCTGTTCTCCTTGAGGTAGAGGGTTAGTTGTTTGTTGACGGTTTTCTCAATGACCTTCGCCAGGAACGGAAGCAGGGAGATGGGCCGGAAGTTCTTGAGGTCCTTGGGATTCGCCTTTGTGTTTCTTGAGTAAGACCTTGATCTCTGTGTGCTTCCAGCTCTCCGGGAAGGTTGCAGTCTCAAAGCATACATTGATGCCTTTCTGGAGATGGGGTGCAATAGTGGTGCTGGCTTTGTTGAAGATGTGGTGTGGGCATGGGTCTGACGGAGATCCGGAGTGGATGGTGTTCATGATTTTGATGGTGTCGTTGTCGTTTATGCTGGCCCAGGAGAGCAGGCGGTCGGTGCGGATGGAGGTCGTGGGGGCGGGGATCTCAGTGGTCGTCGTGGCGTTGAAGCTGTTGTGGATGTCTGCGATCTTGCGATGGAAGAAGGTGGCAAGTGCGTCGCACAGGTCTTGCGAAGGTGGGATGTCGTTGGTGTTGGAGCTGGGGTTGGAGAGTTCCTTCACGATGTTGAAGAGCTCTTTGCTGTTTTGCGCGTTGTTGTCTAGGCAGACTTTGAAAGAGGCCCTTTTGGCGGATCTGATGAGGTGATGGTGTCTGCGGGTGGCGTTCTTGTGGGCTGCATAGCTGTCCGGTGTTGGTTCATGGTGCCATTTCTTCTCTAGCTTTTGGCAGGTTGGCTTGGAGGCCTGGAGCTCTGCAGTGTACCAGCTGGCTTTCTTGCTGGGATGGCCGTTGGAGGGTTTCTTGAGCGGGGCAAGGGCATTGGCGCAGTCATCGATCCACTGTCTGAGGTTGCGGGCGACGATGTCGGGGTCAGTGGGGTCAGTTGGTGGGCTCCAGACAAGGGTGGTGGTTAGCTGGTCTTCCGTGACTTGCTCCAGCAGCGGGGAGGGATCTGTTGGGTGCAGTGGTGCGTGGTGGGTTTCCGGAAGGTGAAGTGGATGCAGTGGTGGTCGGTCCAGTGGAGTTCGGTGGTCTGATTGAAGGAGACGTGGGAGCTAGCGGAGAAGATGGGGTCAAGCGTGTGACCGGCGGAGTGGGTGGGTGCTGTGACGAGTTGTCTGAGTCCGAGGTTGGCAAGGTTGTCGATCAGGGTGGTGGAGTTGGTGTTGTTCTCGAGGTGGAAGTTCAGGTCCCCGATAAGGATGTAGTCCATGGAGGCGAGGGCTTGTGTGCTGACGAAGTCGGCAATGGCGACTCTGAACTGTGGTCGGGCCCCCCAGGGGTTCTGTAGATGAGGGTTCCTCTGAGGGTGGTGTTAGGGTCGGTGTGGACCTGGAAGTGCAGGTGTACGGCGGTGCTGAGGGTGTCGTCGGTGTTGGTGGAGATTCTGAGAGTCTTCCTGTGGACGATGGCGATTCCTCCTTCTACTCTGCTGGCCCCGGTCCCTGAGGGTGATTTTGTAGCCTTCCGGGATGGCTATGGCGATGTCCGTGGAGGCGAGGGCTTGTGTGCTGACGAAGTCGGCAATGGCGACTCTGAACTGTGGTCGGGCCCCGCAGGGGTTCTGTAGACGAGGGTTCCTCTGAGGGTGGTGTTAGGGTCGGTGTGGACCTGGAAGTGCAGGTGTACGGCGGTGCTGAGGGTGTCGTCGGTGTTGGTGGAGATTCTGAGAGTCTTCCTGTGGACGATGGCGATTCCTCCTCCTACTCTGCTGGCCCCGGTCCCTGAGGGTGATTTTGTAGCCTTCCGGGATGGCTATGGCGATGTCGGTTGCTGAGGAGGGGTTCAGCCAGGTCTCCGTCAGGAAGGCGACGTCTGGGGAGGTTGAGTCGAGTAGGTCCAAGAGTTCAATGGCGTGTTTGAGGGTGTTGAGAAGGATGCATCTGAGATGGTTGTGTTCCTTCACGGTGGGTGGCTTGCGGTTCGGATTCTGGTGAAGCTGAAGTTCCGGCAGGTGAAGGTTCCTTGGGTGCTCTTTGTAGTGGCCAGGAAGCAGGTGTGTGATCATCCGGAGGGAACGAGGAGGAAGAAGCACTAACAAAAGACAATACAATTACGAAAGGAACAGAAGGCAAAGGGCACAGAGTTAGAAGTGGGGGACAAGGAGGAGGAAAGAGCAAACAATTAAGGCAATACAGTTACGAGGAAACAGCAGGCAGAAGGCCTTAGGCTACAAATTTGGAAACAGGGAACAAGGAGGAAGAACAGCATTCAAATAAGGCAATATAAGTACGAAAAACAGTAAGAATCACTACAATTAGAGTGAGACAAACCTACCTATGGCCTACCACTGGCCACCAGGGATGAGGCACAGGTGCAGCCTGCGGGCGTAGGAGGGCCTTGAATTCTCCTCAGTAGCGGCAGCTGGGGCTTAAGGGAAGGACACACAGGCGGTGCTGTGCGGCGTGGGGAGCGACCTGCCTAAGAAGGGTCAAGGGTCGCTCTCCTCACCGCGCAGCGGCCACCATAAGAAGGGGAGGTGGGAGGCAGCTGGGAGGAGGGCGCGAGCCAATTGGCGAGTTGGGGGTGGGCCACAAGGGACGCAGCAGCAGGAACACGGGGGCAGGAACGGTGAAGAACAGATGGAAAAAGGGCACAGGGCACAGAAAAAAGGAGGGAACGAGGAACCAGCAGGCTGAAGGGCACAGGGTACAGAGTTGGAAATTGGGAACAAGGAGGAAGAACTGCATACAAATAAGGCAATACAATTACGAAAAACAGTAAAAATCACTACAATTACAATGAGACAAACCTACCTACGGCCTACCACTGGCCACCAGGGATGAGGCGCAGGTGGCAACCTGCGGGTGGAGGAGGGCCTCAAATTCTCCTCAGTAGCGGCTGCTGGGGCTGAAGGGCAGGACACACAGGTGGTGCTGTGCGGTGTGGGGAGCGACCTGCCTAAGAAGGGTCAAGAGTCTACAACATTCCCTCAACAAAAAGCAGGATTATGCTACAAAGAATAGCCTGAAGGTCAATAGTTGAGTCAAATGCCTGGGGGTAGCCCAGGACGCCAGCACCACAAACTATCTGCGAGATCAGTTGAGTTGCACTCAGCTTCGCCTGGCTGTCATCAGAGCTGAGTGAACCCACTCACAGTGTGTGACTGAGATACCCTGACTAGAATAACCATCTCTACTTGGAAATTGGTGCAGACCTCTGCCAACTAGAGACCCGAGTTCTTGAGTTCTCCTCAAGTCTCTTTAATCCACCAATATATGGTCCCTGTCCATATATCTCAGTCTAATATGTTCCTTTTCATGCTTGTTTTTCCCTTTTTTCACAAGTTTTCCATCTTTGTCTTACTCCTTTCTCCATTTTCTGTTTACTCACACTGGATGTTGTTCTGGCTAAAAGTCTGATAATTAAAACAAAGTACCAGTCCCCAAAAAAGAGTGCTGACGGGCCCCGCCGGCAACCCCCAGCTCTAATTAAGCACTGGTGGAACCCCCATCGCTGTAGGATTGTCCAGTATGCTTCTCAGGCACTAGGCCACCACCGGAAACTTTTTAAAGATTAATGCCTAACCCTTGCTTGATTACAGTAATAGTATGGGAAAGCAAGTCCTCTTGGCTGACAATTAAAGAAATTGTGGAGCAGGATGCATCACATCCATAGTGTACAACATATGCTGTTCAACTCGGAGTCTGCTTACTCCTGATAACTGTGCTGGAGCAACAATGTCTGATAACGCCACTAAACCATTATCAGGAGGAAAGCAGACCCAAGGACATATGAACTTTCAGATTGTAATCATTCCCCTTAATACGATATTATACTTTGAAATACATTGGCCCAGATCAATAGGGAGGAAACGTATGCAGAAACATGTTTACCAGTACTTTAGGCACAGAGCAGGTGGTGCCGCGGGTCAGCACCCATAAATTTAAGAGAACACACATTAGTTGGTTGAATCAAAGCTTTGATTACAAAAAAAAATATCTAACAAAATCTTAACCCACTGCACTGTGAATATCATATCCTAAGGGATTATACTGGCAGCAGGCGTCTTGAATATTCTATTGCTCCCAAGGCAAACTTCAGATGTGCATCAAAATGGAAAACATCTGATGCTTCCAGAGCAGGGCACGGAAACCAGTCCAGAGACCGTGCGGTCCATCTTGTTAAGCATTTCCAAAGACAAGAATTGCATTGCTGTAAGAAGTTCGCCCTAAGAAGGATGTAGTACCTCTAGTTCTCCTGGGAATGAATTCAGACACCATGGGGGATTTACTAACATTTTGCTGAGGCGCTCCTGTGGCGCGAACCTACTCAAAGCATTCCGTCAATGTATTGCTTATCTCCTGTTATAAAGTTCCGTATTTGGATGGCGCATAATTCAGATAGTCAGATATGTGTATTGGGATAGCGCATAATTCACATATTTGGGTATGTGTATTTGGATGGCGCATAATTCACATAGTCGGGTATGTGTATTTGGATAGCGCATAATTCACATAGTCGGGTATGTGTATTTGGATGGCGCATAATTCAGATAGTCAGATATGTGTATTTGGATAGCGCATAATTCACATAATCGGGTATGTGTATTTGGATAGCGCATAATTCACATAGTCGGGTATGTGTATTTGGATGGTGCATAATTCAGATAGTCAGGTATGTGTATTTGGATAGCGCATAATTCACATAGTTGGGTATGTGTATTTGGATGGCGCATAATTCAGATAGTCAGATATGTGTATTTGGATAGCGCATAATTCACATAATCGGGTATGTGTATTTGGATAGCGCATAATTCACATAGTCGGGTATGTGTATTTGGATGGCGCATAATTCAGATAGTCAGGTATGTGTATTTGGATAGCGCATAATTGCCACTGTTATTTCTGATATTTCGGTCAATAAAGAATTATTGAGATCTTAAAGGATGTCTTGCCTCTATTTTTTGTTCAGTGGCAATTCTGAAAACGGAAGGGCACATTTTGATTGGTTTACATCCACCCTGATAAAGACAGTGATGTGGGTGGGGGAGGTGTTACCCTAAACAGACAGCTCACTATGGATACCAACTTGAGCTAAGAGCCAGTGCTCAATGTATAAAACGGTGTCAAATTATGCCTTGGATGAGCCTCCGGGGGGCATTTTGCCAAATGAAGCCATTCTTAAAGAGGCCCTTCATGGGTAAAAAAAAAAGTACTTTAAGAACGTGTCCCTTTTTGCAGCTATGGAAGGAAGACCTCTTTCGCAGCTGAGGTAAATTATTTATTTGTAACCTCCTAATAAACAATAACGGTTCCATTACTTTTGCTTTAAGTACTGAATTGAGACAGTTTGCTTTGTGTTACAGTTTTCTCTAGTCGGTGTACGAGGCAAACATATAACAACAGTCCTTTGCTAATGACATTGCACGCACTTCGCAGGAATTCTAATTATGGTCCGCACAGAGCGGTGGCAAAGCTTTTAAATGCAGGACATCTGACACGGCTTGTAGGAGTTAAGGAGGAAGCATTAATTAGGATTTTGCTCACTTGGGAAATGTACGCAGCCCGGAGAAATGTTAAAAAAAAACATGAAAAGCCTTTTTCTCTGATACCGAGAGTGACCTCTTTTGGCTTAGAGGGCTCTTGATATAACAGGCACTGAACTAGCTAATTAGCTTGGCACAGTTTCAGACAGTTGGATTATGGGCAGTGATAAAGTGCAGCAGAAGGCATCTCTTGGCACGCAGCCCTATTACTCATGCGCTACCGTTAGGTTTTCTGGTGGAAACGTCGATTAGCAGGATCCTGGCGCCTTTGATTAGAATACGTAAGATGGCGCCATTCAAATATAGATTTCGAAGTGCTGTGCTCGTATGTGCAAGCAATTTACAAACTAACGCTGTGATGAAAAAGTGAAATATACTATTCAGCTATCGAACAAGTTTTAAGCATGTTTTTATTTAAGTTTTTTCAGCCCTCCTGACAGTGAGGGCATGCTATGTTGATCGCGAATAGTGGCAGTGCACGGCCAGAGAAAAATCAATGTCCCGCAGTAACCATTATTGACAAAAAGCCTGGGTCACCCTAAAACGCCGCCCCATTAGCAATATCTTTACGGTTGAAAAACGCAGTGACGCTCCGCGGATTGACATATCTGGTTACTGTACCAATCCGAACAGGGGACACTGCAAACTAGGTCAGTTAAAACCTGACTGGATTACTCAGACCTGCGTCTAATTTAAACGGACTACAAATTAGGAAGTGACACATCGCATTAATGAAGCATCGCGCGCTAATGGAGGGAGCCGCCCGCACTGGCGAAGCCCTCGCGCCAAGAGCGGCTCGGCAGCAGCGCTAGAACCTCTCCCTGCTGCCAAAGGGTGTCACTGTCGGATTTCACAAGGAGAACTGCAAACCAATCACGTGAAAGAATAGGTCTTTTATTGTTGAGCGGCGCGAGTCAATACAATAGCAGCCGATTCGCATTAACGTAAAATGAGAGCATTAAGAATGGTAGCCTGTGATTGTCACAAAAATGCAACAGTAAAGGTGACCAGTGATCATGATTTGGTCGCCTTAAGCGCTTATGTCTACAAAGCACTTTAAAATGGCTGAAGGAATGTAAGGGAGAAAGGGCACTTCAATTGTTGGCGTGAGACATTAACTGACTGAAGATGAAGAATCAGAAAAACTATTGTCAAAATGTTAAATAAAATGAAGCATAATATGGTTTGGACACATAACCACATTCTAGTAAACCTTTCTATGCTATAATAGGTTTGCTAGACAGTGACGTGGCATGGGTGCCATGGGCCGTGATGCCAGCATAGAGAATCGGCCCTATGATTCCAATTGCAAAGACAAAACATCCATAATCGGGGAGCTAAGGGCCTTAAAGCATTGAAATAAAGAACATTAGAACATTGGAATGTTGGGCTCTCCATTGAAAACAATGGAGTGCTCCGGGATTATAATGACTGGTATAAGCCTGGAGCTCTACATTCCAATGTCTCTTTATTCACAGCTCTGGCTGTGAACAAAGGCTTCAGGGAGCCTCATGCTCCCATAAGGCTTTGTTCTTTTGTGTTAGAACATTCTCGTGTTAGAACATTCTGCCCTCTAGTGGCAGAATGTTCTAATAGCCTTATAGCCCTTCGTAGCTGGGCTATACCGCTATTAAAGTTCCTCTCCCTTGTTAAAGGCCCTCGCCTTCGGCTCCGCCTTTAACGCTGGAGAGGGCCTTTAATAGCCAGTATAGCCCTCTACGGCGGGCTATAAGGCTATATAATGTAACCAGGGGCGGATTGGCAAGGCGGGCATTCGGGCATGGGCCGAAGGGCCGGTGCCTCAGTGCCCTCTGTGGGCCGTTTTTTTCTCCCCTGTCCCAGTCCACAGAGAGTGGACTAGGAAAGGGGAGGAAAAAAACCGGCCCACAGAGGGCACGGAGACAGACAGAGAAAATGAAAGCAGCCTCGCTGTGCGGCTGGACAGAGATTGTCAGCTGTGGCCTCTCCTTCACCCCTGCCCTGCCAAGCAATAAAGCTGAGGCTGGGCTGGGGAGGGGTGATTGTTTGCAAGAATCGGCCTCCCTGGGGGCCAGGTGTTTCTCAGGCCTTTGAGCCATTTTCACCTCGGCCCCCCTGGGGCCCATGCAGCCCAGAAACGGTGTTAGTATTAACACCTCGCCCACAGCCCTTCATATTCAGGGCATAGTGGGCGAGGAAGAATGGGTCTTGCTGTGGGGGTCAGGTGATGTTTGGAATTATTTTATTTTGTTTATTTATTTATGCGATGTTATATAGCGCGGACTTTACCGGAAGGTGTCAGAGCGCTTCACACTAGGAACAGCGATAATACATGAGGAGAAAAATTACAAGTGGACACATTACAAAAGCAAACGTTAAGTTACATGAATCAAAAGTGACAATAGTGAGCAACCAAAATACATGAGATAGCAATCGGTACATTACAGGAGGAAAAAGGGATATGTGTGCAGGTTACAAAAGCGTACAAAGTACAAGTAGAGGTATAAAACTGCAATAAATGGCAGACACTCCAGCACAAGAACAAACGTTACGTAGGCAATAATGGCACTTGTGCAAGTATCTAAAGCAAACAAAAGTGAGAGGTAGCATACAGTGTGATACCAGAGAAAAGTGACATGTGCAAGTCACAAAAGGGTACCATACACAGGTACAAGGGTAATACTACAGTAAATGGTAAACACTCAAACTGCCAGAACACACTGGGAAGGCACTTCCCATGCACCAGCTTCACCCCAGCCTCCCCCCTGGCTACCTGGCTACCTTGGATGACCCAGAAAGCTGTGTTTTGTGCTCCCCTGCCAGGACATTTTCCCGAGGCCTGGAGGGCTGATTAATTTACTAATTGCAGGGGCCTTACCTCTCTTCATGTGCTCCTGAGCTGAAGGTCTGGGGAGGGCTAAGTAGGTTAGTAATAGCAGGGGCTTTGCTGTTTTTCAGGTGCGGGAGGGCTGGAATAATTTTGTGACAGAAAGGGGCCTTGCTATTTTTTTTAGTTGCTCAGCATGTAGGCCATTGTCACCTTGGCCCTGTGTCCTGTGCAAGAACAGTATCCTCCCACTTTCATTCCTTGTATGTGCAAATGGTGTTTCATGAAAGGGCACGCCCCTTGAATGTGGGCCACGCCCCTTAAATATGGGCCACGCCTCTTGAATGTGGGCCACTTTTTTCGTCAGTGCCCGGGCCGAATTGTGATCCCAATCCGACCCTGAATGTAACATAACGTGAAGTGACATAACGTAACACAACACAACACAGGCAATCATGAAAAAGAATGTAAGCCAGGTACAAATGCATCTTTTAAGCCAGAAACATTTCTACGTAACAGTGGGAAGTTTTAGAAGAAACGAGAGACTGCAGTTCTAGAAAAGAGGCGAAAATGCCCCAAGACTTGTAGACCCAGATTTATGTTTTTTCATGCATTTCAACACACCTTTTACTGCATAAAAGGGCAGGAATGTGCCATATCTGTCACAATATGGCACATTGCCCTTCTCTCTTGCGCAGGCGCACTCAGTGCACCCCATTGGAAATGTAGGTAACCTTGCGCCGGGGTGCAAGGCTGCCTGCGTTACAGTCAGCATGGTATTCTGCAAGAAGGGACCTTTTCCTGGACCATAACAATGCTTAGAGGCAGCACTCGTACAAAGATGAAACAACGAGGAGAAATAAAGATAAATCTTCTCTTTGAGCCTCTATCAGGAAGGCATAAAATTCTGATGCATTCCTAGGTCTACCAGTGTTGCTAAATCTAGGAATGCTTCAGAAAGCATTGGTGAATGCGTGAGAACACTCGTGTTTCACCCATGTAATGCCATTCCGGTATAGTGTAATGCAAAGCAGCAACTTTCTCTGCCTTGTATTACACAGGATTTACCAATTCACGTAACGCCACATGGCATGGCATGAACCTTGATAAAAGTGGGCTGTTGTTTTTAAGAATTGCAATGAAGCACAACATTGAAGGTAATATTCATTGCCAGTCGAGTGTAGGGCTAGTCAAAATAGCTAAACACAGTCTGCAATTATGTGCCTCAAGCTTGGAGATTAAAGGTCATTTTCTAAGATCGCTCAAAAATCTCCCGAGGGATTCGCGTGTTACGAGTTAGGTGGATCGCGCTAGTTGCTGTCTTTCGGTCATTGTTTTAAAAAGTACAAACTGATTTTATGTTTTGTCTGACCTCATTGCTGCTCGCATTTTAATTCATTTGCTGACCTACCTTAAACCTTCACTCCTTTTTCTCTCCTACCCCAGTCCACCACGGGCTCTGCCTGATTGTTGTGGAGGGTAGTGAGGGCGACCGCGCATCACTTCCGGTCGTGAGGGTGGAACCAGGGGTTAGCGGGCTAGTCCATTTAATTCCATGCAATTTGCGACACGCAGCGAGCGCGCCAAAGGCGCGCTAAAGGGCAGCCCGCCTGCACCCGTCCGAGCCGGGCGCGCGACCAGCGCCAGCCATGCTGCTGGAGGGCCCCGGACCACCCCGCTGTACTGGACCAGATCTCAGCTGCTGGAAATGAGACTCGGTGCATGTACCCCGGCCACTCGATGCAAACCGGCGGAGCTTGAAGAGCAGCATTTTAGGTGTTCACACTGCTCCCTAGTACTCGAATCCCCTTCCATCTTGCAAGCTAGAATCCCTAGATCAGCCAGTCGCCCTGTGACCCTCAAGGTAGGGTTAGTCAATTGTCGCTCGCTACCTCGTCATGCCAGCGATATTTGGTTATCGCTTTCTACCCACGCATGGGATATTCTATTTTTAACTGAGACATGGATTAAAGAATCTTCCAACCCAGATATAACCCTTGCTACCCCCCAGGTTATCATTTTGTGGGATTAAATCGGGAGGGCACAAAAGTGGGGGGGGGGGGCGTTATTTTGCAATCTCATTTAAAAATAACAAGGAAAATCACTAAATTAGGCCTCATTGAAGCCCTGTATTTTACCATTGTAAATACATCTACCAATATTTTAGCGGGCGTTCTGGTGTATAACCCTCCTTGCGCTTCACCTTCCTCGCTCTCCTCATTGGTTGACACGATTGCAGACCTTTCCCTTAAGCATCCTCACTTTACTGTCCTGGGGGATTTTAATCTCCATGTAGATGAGGCCACATGCACCCGGGCCAATAACTTTCGAGACTCCATGCTCGGCTTAAATCTGACCCAGCTGGTCCAGGGTCCAACGCATTCTGCTGGTCACACCCTTGACAGTGTCTTTTCGAATCATCCGGGTCTTGTTATTCACCCCTCCCTACCTCTTGTCTGGACGGACCATTATCTGATTCCGCTTGAGCTGACTCTGTCACTTCCATCTGCTCTCCCAGTAATAGGTAGGGAGCAAGATAGAAAATGGTATAAGGCTACCTGTGCTGCCCCAGAGCCTATTTTTCCCAAACTGATAGGGCTGCCCTCCTATGATCTTAATGCAGATGTAGCCAAATTTAACTCTTCCCTTTCCTCCTTGATAGATCTTGTCGCTCCATTGGCAGCTTTTGCCTCCTTAAGGTCTAGACCATCTGCCCCCTGGTTCTCCTCGACATTACGGGAGGAAAGGAGTAGATGTAAAAGATTAGAACGTAAATGGAGATTGACGTATGATCCTTCCGCAAAAGCTATCTATAAAACTGCATTAAAGAACTTCCATAAATTAAAGAGAACTACTATGAGAGATTTCTTTGTAGAGAAAATTAAGAGCGCTGTAAATTCAGCAAAAACCTTATTTAATATCATCAAGGAATTCTCTACCCCCCCAGTTTTGGCCACTTCGATTGCCTCCAGCCAAGCCCTCTGCGATGGTCTCTCCAATTTCTTCCACGATAAGATAAAGAACATCTATTCTTCCTTTAGTCAGGAGAGGGCTCTGCTCCTTTTTAATCCCAATACAAAGGGGGATGATGGACGGAGCGTTTGAGTAAATCAAACACTCACCCCCAGTCAACTGATCTGGGTTTAATCCATCACCATTCTTTAGCTCACTCAGCCACCCCAGTTCAGACATGGCCATATGCAAATCAGTCTGACCCTGTGCCTCATGGGAACAGTCCAGCCCGAACTGCCAAGCCATGTCTTCCCTGGACTGGAAACAAGCATCCTGGGACCGGTTTCGGATTCATAATCCTCATCAGCCAGGCTATCTTGAATCCAGTGGCCAAGTGAGCAAGGGACTCACGTCTGAGCATACCCTGCCAACTTAGGGCAAACAAAGCGACACAAAAGGGGATGACGGACGGAGCGTTTGAGTAAATCAAACACTCACCCCCAGTCAACTGATCTGAGTTTAATCCATCACCATTCTTTAGCTCACTCAGCCACCCCAGTTCAGACATGGCCATATGCAAATCAGTCTGACCCGTCCATCATCCCCTTTTGTATCCCTTTTAATCCCAAAGCCACGCAGGAGGAGACTTTTGTGTCGTTTAAGAAGCTAACCTTGGAGTCTGCCCTGACTCTGTTTAACCAATGTAAATCAGGATCTCCTCTTGACCCAGCTCCAGCAAAGGTCTTAAGTGAACTGGCCCCTTTGGTGATTAGCCCACTTCTTGCTATCTGGAACTCCTCACTTCTTACAGGCCAATTTACCTCTGCTTGGAAGCAGGCTATGTTGATTCCAATCATCAAGAAGGCGGACACCGACCCGGTACTGTTCAGCAACTATCGGCCTATATCCCTTCTCCCCAAGCCGGCAAAATATCTGGAGAAAGTGGTACAGGAGCAATTGACTGACTATTTGGAATCTAATCATCTCTTGCATGATTCCCAGTCTGGATTTAGACTGAGCTTCAGCACTGAGACTGCGCTGCTTGAGGTGGCTGAGTCCATTAGAGAGTGCGTGGATGTGGGCGAGGAGGCCATGCTGGTTCTCCTCGACCTATTCGCGGCTTTCGATACCGTGTCTCATGACATATTACTGGATCGCCTGCGCAACATTGGAATTGGGGGTACCCCTTTGGCCTGGGTAAGATTGTTCCTTGATGGTAGATCTCAACAAGTCTTCCTTCGGCCTTTTGTATCGGAAGAAAAGCCCCTGCTTTGCGGTGTTCCACAGGGCTCTACACTTAGCCCTGTATTTTTTAATATCTACCTTACCCCACTGGCAAAGTTGGCTGAATCCTGGGGGGTCAGAGTGATCTCTTATGCTGATGATACTCAGCTTGTGTTTTCCTTTAGAGATCACTCTGACGGCAGCTTGGCCAACTTTCGTCACTGCCTTATTAACATCTCCTCCTGGATGACGTCTAACAATCTCAAACTTAATACAGATAAGACGGAAGTCTTGTTTTTTAATCAGAAGTCCCCTCTCTCCCCTTCACTCTGGTGGCCGGCGGAGCTTAATCCCCCACCTGTTCCGGCTCAAACAGCTCGTAATTTGGGCTTCCAATTTGACAACGTGCTATCTTGCAAAACTCACATCAATAAAGTTACTTCAGCCTGCTTTGGCAAACTTCGCATGATCAGAAAAATGTCTCCATATCTCCCTCTTGACTCCCTTAGGACGTTTGTCCATGCCCTGATCACCTCTCATTTGGACTACTCAAATAGCCTGTATGTTGGTGCTCCAGCGTACCAGATCCATCGACTGCAGATCGCGCAGAACGCGGCTGCTAGGCTAATTGGTAACATCCCCTACCGCCACTCTATTTCCCCATACTTGAGGAAGTTGCATTGGTTGCCAGTGACCCGGCGTATTCAATTTAAAGCAATGGTTTTTGCTTTCCGGGCCCTCAATGGCCTTGACCCAGTCTACCTGCAAAATAGGCTTAAACCTGTTAACTCAATTAGAGATCTTAGATCTAACAATCTCCGTCTTCTTGCTACCCGTCATTTTCGTCGGTCCAGAATGGGAGGCAGGTCCTTTACTGTAGGGGCCGCCAAACTCTGGAACAGCCTCCCATTAGATCTTAGGCTGACTTCATCGGAATCACTGTTTCGTAATAAACTAAAAACCTGTCGGTTTTCCAGTCTCTAGCCGCTGCCATCTTTTCTCATAGTCGCTGTCTGCAGCGCCGGGACACCTCTGTTGGGGGTAGCCGTGGGCTTTATAAGCTTCTAAATAAATAAGTAAATACATTCATTAGCCAGTAGTGGCTGGCAGGGAACAGGGGTGGCATTGCAGGGCGGAAACTGTTGGTGGGGTGGGGGGAAAAACAATGACCTCCTACAGGTGCCCTGTCCATCTCTCCACCTTCATGTTTCCTTCTCCGGTGAGCCCAGAAGCAGTTAGCACACATGCTCCCCATAACCAATCACAAAGCTGCAATGCAGCATTGTGATTAGTCTGACCGCCATGGTTCAGCGCTCAGGTGGGGATAGGATGCATGTGCTTGTTCCCCACAAGGCTGTCAATTACAGCCTGATGGGGAACATGCAAAGTGCGCATGACTGCTTGGCCAGCCCAAGATGGCCGGCTAAAAAGTCAAGCGCATTCGGAGTGTGCAAACCACTCCTCCCCCAATGCCACCAGCCTAACCCACCCTAACTCAGCCTCAAACCAACAAAAAATAAAATGATTATAACGTTATAATCATTTTACTGTTTCTGCTCTGTGAGCAGTGAGGCGACTCTCCCCTGCATTTACGGAGGAGACACCACTGTCATTAGCCCTTGCCCTGAAACATTCATTTTTTAAATACTTAAAGCTCTGTGAAGGAAAACGGGCACCCGGAGTGAAGTGCAGTTCTTCCCATCTCGCCACATAGTTAAAGAGGCATCTTTTGTTATGGCATATTGTATGAAGTTGCTAAGTTGTTCTATTTTGTGCAACATTTGGGAAGTCCTAAGGAACGCTGTGCAAATTCATCAAGTTTGCGCTTTTTTCTGCCTAAACATTTTCCTTAATAACGATATACAAATGGCAAATTTGCAGAGAAAAACGCTGTAAACAGCCTCCATCCTGGCTGGGTTTAGTCAGAGTGATAATGGTCTCAATGTGTGGCAAAAACACCATCAAAGTCTAATGGTTCGAATGTAGAGTTGAAGTCGCCCGCTATTACAAAATTCTGATTGGGAGGGGATTGATCGAGTAAGCCTTCCAGTATTTGGATTGTACGTGACAGGACCCCTCCTCTGCTACCCTCTTACATATATGTTAAAAAAAGTAACCTTCTGTATTTTTTTATAGCTGAATTTAATAGCCAAGATGTCGGGTGACTCAGTATGAAATTGTCGTAAAACACAATTGAGGGAGGCTCTGACCCATGAAGATAGACCTCCCGAAGGTCTGCCCCATTGGATTGGAGTAGCAGAAGTAAAATAGCAAAGAAAGCCAGGCCAGTAGATGATCTCTAGACACCATGTCCACTGAAAGAAAAATAGGTCATGTGTTAGACCTAAGTTCCGCCACATTCCATGAGATTAATAGCAATTTATTAATATCCAATTGTTGAAAATCCTTGTCAATAGTGGAAGGGCATACGAGTGTGTTCATATTCGAATTGATAGGACAAGTGGACACATTTATAGGAGCCACACCAGACAAGTTTGTGGGTGCTATGCCAGGCAAGATGGAAAATGGAGTGTATCCAGAAAGTTGTGGATTGACAGAGAAAGGTGAATTATTGTCGGGAGTATTGAGGCTTGCTACTTTGGAACTGAAATTGATCGGATTGCTTTTGGAAGAGAGACTCTGTAAAAGAGCTAACTTACTGCTATCCTCATCGATGTCAAATCGACTGCCATAGGGGCGTCTGATTGAGTCAGTCAATACAGTTAAGAGATTAAATATATGAATCAATATTTGGGTGTGCATGAGGTCTAAAGTATTTAAACTGAATGTTGGAGGAACCTGGGAGAGAGGTCCTGTGATCTAAATCAACTAGATTATCTGCCAAATCAGAGGAGGACAGGGTTACATCTAGATTGTCAAACCCAAACCCAGCACTTCCCGACCTTTTCACACTGATAATATTGTTGCAAAATAGAGTCTGGCGACCCCAGACATGTTGAATCCAATGTGCCGCCATATTTTTAAGGGAGTCTTCTGACTCTGAGGGTGGATGATGGGACATCTTGAGAAAATTAATCATCTTCATGATGTAGCCACAGGATTAATACTTACTCCTGGCTAAATATAAGTTATTCATTTGGTCTTTCCCATGTGATCCTCTAAGTGCAAGCGCATGAGACAAGTTATGAAGCTTGACTCTTTGGGATAAATTCTGGGTGGCAGGTATACCAGTGTTTTGCTTTAATGGAAAGTCAACCATCCCTACTGCGGGCCTATTCAGAAGGCTCTCTCGGAAAAAAGGTTTCGCTTTAATGGACAATACCTGTGTTGGAGATCAGAGCCCTTGGGAAAGTATGGAGTGCGATTAGGAGCAACTGAGTTCCTGCATGAGTCTAAGATACGATTTATTGAGGAGGTCAAGGTGGACACCAAAGATTTTAAAGCACCCACCTCCTCCTTCAAGGATTGTACAAATGAGACAATTAGAGCCTCTTTAGTGGTAGAACACACCAGGACTGCTTGATTACTAGGTTGCCATTCAGGATTATTGGTATTAACAAAAACACCATCAGTTCTCTGGTCCTCCTGCAACTCGCACAAGGGATCAAAGTGATTACCGCAGGGAACAGCATCTAAATGTAAATTATAAGTTGGAATATCTCTGGAAGGAAAAGAGATTGAAGGAACAACCAGGGGAATGGGACATGGAACAATCTGGGCATCAGTTGAGGGTTTGCAACTCTGCTCCTTTGAAAACATCTCAGGTATTTTCAGTTGGCTTTCCGTTACGTGGGAGGTGGGGGAAATTAATGCACTAGGGAGAGGAACAGTAGGATCCAGGACAAATATCTGCTCACATTCTACCAGGAGGTTATCAATCCTATCAAGAACACAATTGTCCCCAGCAGATTTCCGAGTTTTCCTAGACTTCTTAGGTTTGACAACACTTATACCCCCCCTCCATGGCCTTCCATTTAGCCATATTAGTCTGCCAAAGATGAAAGTAAAATTGAGATCAGAGTCACCAAAATTCCTGAGATGGTACAGCCTAAGAAAGCAGATAGCAGTCAGATAAGGACAAACAGGTTGTGCAATCAGTCATTAGATTAAAGTGCAGGCTCAAAACTGGGATAGTATGCAACGGTACCTTGATGTAGAGAACGTTAGGGGGTGGCCCAGCCCAATCTCCCATGGGCTCTGACAGGCGCGGACGGGCGCAGATGTGCCTGCCCTTGGCTTTTCCCCAGGCACGTATGGTGCTGCGGGACTGACATGCACCTTATGTGCACCAATGAGGATCAGGTGGTGATGGAGCACAGAGAGTTGTGGGACATTGAGTCACTACTGGCAATGGAGCAACTGCAGCAGCTCCCCCCTCATTGCAGCAATGATGCAGGGTTCACGCAGGATGGAATTATTAAAAAACAAACAGCCTCGAATAGTTGGCCCTGCAAAGATCAGCAGCCCAGCACAGCAGGAAAGCAGCCCCCACCACTATGGAACTGACACGCACCTTATGTGCACCAACGAGGATCAGGTGGTGATGAAGCACAGTGGGTTGTAGGACATTGAGTCCCCAGTGGCAGGGGAGCAACCGCAGCAGCTCCCCCCTCATCGCAGCAATGATGCAGAGCTCACGCAGAATGGAATTCTTAAAAAACAAACAGCCTCTGTTAGTTGGCCATTGAAAGATCAGCTGCCCAGCACAGCAGAAATGCAGCCCTTGGCACCAGCAATGTATCTAGACCCATAGAGCACACTTGCGCACCTTCACCACCCTTCTGCGACCCAACAACACTGTATAGCTTGCTGGATTTAGGCTGCCACTGCAGTAGCCAACAGCAACAGTGACAGCACACCTCGAAACACAGCATACCATTGGCAAAACTGAAAAAGGGGGATCAGGCTGTGCTGCTGAAAGCAGATACTCCAGGCCCTTCTCTCTTTCACATATAGTCTGATAACCATATTGCCTATGGCTGAATGTAGAAGTTTTGTATTTGTAAAAACACAAATAAACTCAGAGGTAGCCCTATTTTGAGAATTTGCACTGCTTGAAGCATACTCTACTTGATGTTTGCACTTACTTTAGGATTCCCACTAGATGCAAACTATCATTACGAAACATACTCCTGATAAATCAAAATAACATTTTCTGATTTCTATATAGCGAACAACATTGAATCGCTGTTTAGAATCGTAAAATGTTATTTAGGATGAAACCAGTGTCTTAAACAGCAATTTTTTAGGAACACCAATTCACAATCTAGGAATCTGTATCATTTGCAAATAGCAAATGTTGTTCTGTATCACATCTATGACATCACAGCACCTAAAATGACACTGGAGAAGTGCACTAGACCACATTGTCAGAGGTAGAAGGAAAAATCCATTGCCATCCACCCCATCCTGCATCATGGCTAGCTAAAATTCTCAGGATGAAGGAAATAGGAAATGTAAAAATGATTTTAGGTAACAGGAACCTGGAATTCTGACAGAAGAATGTGTTAGTGAAAATGATAAACATTTGAGGAATTCATCTGCAACTGTTTCTGAGGCTACCAAACTACACATCTAAACACATATCTAGCAGAGGAGAAATGTGGTTGGTCTGGCAATCAGGAGTGTAGAAGAAATTTGAAAAAAATAGCATGACCTATGGTCACACATAAAGGAAACACTTGTGGCAAGAAGACAATTTGCTGCACACACTGGAGGAGGACCAAGTACTGACCCTCCACCAACACTCCTGTAGCAACTGATACAATTACCTTTCCAGTCAGAGGCAATGATAGGTGTCAGTACCATTGATTCATCTGAAAGCACTCCAAGTACCAACGGTAAGTGGTAAATCATACGTTCTGTATGTTTGTCAAAAATCAATATACCTATATATGTGTAAGACATGATACACACATGCAATTCAGTCACACTTGCATATATTAATTTGTATGTGTGAAATAACTTTTTTAATGCAGTACACATTTTATGAAAGCATTGTGATCCATATGTTCAAGATTATTGAATAGAATATTTGCTTCTTAGTAAGCTGTTTTACAAATTTTTATATTTGGCTTTTAGGACAAATGTGCAATTCTTTATAAGTTTAGCAAACCAACACATGCTGTATGGAATATTACTGATCACTAATGAGCATATACGTTTTTCTTATCAGTAATTATTCAGTAGACATCACAAAAACATGGTAAACACTGCTATGGGTAATTAAAGCTAATGTTCTCACACATTGCTTATTTAAATTTTTATTTTATTTTATTACGCCACAGTATCAAAACAACATAATACATCACTTATTTCTATACATCCATATGTTCATGAAAAGCCCCCCAAATATTCATTCCAATCTTACGCTTCTGTGCTCATTTTACTGAGTATAAACTAAATTCTAAATTAAATAAATTATACATTTTAACGCGCCATCGTTCAAAAGGGGGGGGCTCAGGCTGGAGCCATTCGGTAGCGATACACAACCTAGCGACAGTCATTGCAATAAAAATTAAATACAGATGTTTGTACATAGGCATCCCTTTTTCTAGATCTTTACCAATACCCAACAGCATTAAAGCTGGGGTAACAATGATGGATATCCCGGTAATTTCTGACAAAAATTTCTCAATGTCTCTTCACAAACCTAGACAGTTTACTACAGCTATAAAAAAACATGAAGAGTGTTCGCACTATCCCCCCCACATCGAAAACATTTTCCATCATATCTCTCACCCCATTTTGACATCCGAACTGGAGTGTAATATAAATTGAAAATAGTTTTAAAACACTGAGGGGTCCATTAGGATGACGGGCGGACTTTGTCCGCCCGTCATCCTAGCGGGGATTGGGACCGCCCGCCATAAGGGCGGTGATCCCGTGGGGGGCATTAGGATGTTCCCACCACAGTGGTGGGCACATCCTGCATTTGTATCATTGTGGCGGGCGGTGCTCTCAGCACCGCCCACCACAAAGCTAGAAATGCATTTCAGCATTTGCATATACAAAGTGGCAGGCACCGCGCGGTGCCTGCCGCTTTGTTTATGCAAATGTGGGGCCCCCTGTGTGCAGCCCCCACCCCTCCTTCACTCTGGGGACCCGCAGGGGGCCCCCAGAGTGAAGACCGCATGCCTTTCCGTGGCGGCATTGTAAAATGCCCATGCTAATATGGCTGTCGGTGTCTGATAGACATCGCCACTATATTATTCCTTTTCCGCCCCGGCCGCAATGCGACCGGGGCGGAAAAGCGGGGGACGGTCTATCCGTCTGCCGAAGTCCCCCCCGCCATAGTAATATGGCGGGGGGAAACGAGTGAGGATGTCGGGCGGATTGCCCCCGCCAGGCTGTCGGTGGCTACCGCCAGCCTGGCGGGGGCAATCCGACCGACATCCTAATGGGCCCCTGAGTTTTCAGATTAGCAGACAATAAAGCTGTTCTTGACATTGTAATAGCTTTCCCTAAAGAGATGTCTTGTTCCCCCAACCCATTAGACCATTGGATATTATGTTTCTTCAGATCATCTACCTTGAATGATAAAAAAACTTATAGAGCACCCCTATTTTCTCCTGGTGCCTAATACTTTCAATTCATTGATTCGGGGATAACACCAAATTTTTCCGAACAAGAAAGTCCTGAACTTGGGCAAATTATATTGTGGAGCCAAATCCCCGTAGTTGGAGAAAAGTCCCCCGGTCTCATACAAATCTCCAACCTGCAGTATACCTTTATTCCTCCAACTTAATGCAACCAAATCCCAAAAAATAGGGGGGAGGATCTTAAAAGCATTCATAGGGGTATAATATGTTAGCCCTTCCAACATAAGCAACTTTCTTAAATTTTTCCAAACCTTGAAAGCAGCGTCCATTACTTTAAACCGGGTCCTTTTGAAATAGCTACCATCAATTTCCTTAAACATACAGTTCTTTACCTCAGCACCACACATCAGCTGAAAGTAAGAGGGGGCCTCTGCAGCGTTACTGACTTCTTCCTCAGTCAATAGTATTCGCATCCTTAACAAAAAACATACATAATAGTACAGTGTAAAATCAGGTAGTGCCCACCTCCCCATCTCTCTTGGCAAAGTCATAATCCTCATAGCGCATCTAGGTCTGCCGGGGGCCCACAGAAATTTAATACAAAGAGATTGAAGTTGATGCAGCTGATCTCGCATCATTTTCAAAGGGATAGATCTACATAAATATAATACCCTAGGCAAAATATTAATTTTTATAATATTGCCCTTCCCAATCAATGTGAAATGTAGTCTCCCCCATCTTTTGAGCAACTCCTTTATCCTACCTATGATATCCACCCAATTAGACTCGACCACTTCTTTCATTGATGTTCGAATTTTAATTTTCAAAGTCACTCATAATGATAAAACAATGACTTATGAAGATCCTTCTCATTTGTAGTACTTTCTTACATCCTGCAGAGCTGATGTCATGGACGTTGCTCCCTCAGTATATATAAAGTGACTGCTTTTGTTGCTAAGCTTAGTTGTTACCTAAATCACTTTTTAGAATATACTATGCCATTCTTGGTATTGATGAGCTTTCTTTTTCTAGTATAACAATCCAAAATTTATTTATTTTTATTAACATTTTATATCTTTCTTTTTTATCCTACAGGTGATTTCTATATGTCTTGGATGTCTTTGTTCCCCATTATTTATCAGGCCGCCCCTCTCCCGCTTCATGCAACTACCTCTGGATTGGACATGATGTCTTCTTCATGTGGTCCCTCCCCCACCTTCATAAGGTTTTTGTTAGGTATGTTATTCCTCTTGTTTGTCTGCTTACCCTGTCTGTGTTACATTATTGATCAATGTATTTTCTCTCCTGGTTCGCGGTTCTCTGTCTCCTTTTTTCTCTTTTCTCCTACTTTCTATCTTTTCTTTTCTCTCTTATTTTTAACTTTCTAACTTATCTTATTCTTTGCAGAAGATCCCTTCTTCTACATCTTCTATGGCTTTGTTGTATTTTCTCTCATTCAAAGTCTTATTTCTTTCTCCATATTGTCTGTTCACAATGGTCTTGACAATGGTTTCCTGGAATGTCAGGGGTTTAAATTCTCTGATTAAAAGACCACATGTTCTCACCCATTTATCAAAGCTTAATGCTTGTATAGCTTTTCTGCAGGAAACTCATTTATCGGATACTGAATGTATAAAACTGAGAAGAAGTTGGGTTGGTGAAGCTTTCTTTTCACTTGCCCTGGGGACAAATCATGGTGTTGCAATACTGTCATTAAGTCTTTGAAAGTTCAATTGATTTCCCAGGAAAAGGATGAAGAGGGTAGATGGCTAATTCTTAAAATGTACTGGGATAAAACATCAATCTTTTTGTTTAACATATATGGGCCTAATGCACCTGATTGTATATTTTGGTCTTTAATTCCTCAGAAACGTTTCCAATATCAGAACGACAGTCTGGTTCTAGCCAGAGATTGCAGTTTACTTGTTGATCCCCTTTTGGACAGACACTCTACATCGCAGTACAATGCAAATAAATCACAGAAAACCTTCACACAAGCTATTCAGAAACGTAATCTAACTGATGCCTGGCACTTATGCAATCCAACCTTAAAGGAATACCCATTTTTCTCCCCAGTACACCATACACAACCTCAAATTGATTATGTTTTTGTGTCACATCCCCTTATTTAATCCTTTCATTCAGCAGATATCCGCTCCATTCTGATATTCGATCAGGCCCCACTTTCTGTTCATTTAGACATCGTTCCCAATTCTACTCTTCTTAAAAGATGAAGATTTAACAACTCCCTACTATTGGATTCCTCTTTCTCCTCATCTTTTACAGCTTCTGCCCAAGTCATTTTCCTCCTTAAACAAATGGAAGACATTCCTTTTCATAGAGTTTGGGATGCATTCAAGGCCTCAGCTTGAGATTTTATAATGAACTTCATTTCTCAAAAAAGACATCTGTCACAATCCCAGTCTAAACTACTTCTTAATTAAATAAAAACGTTTAGAACATTCTTACCATACGTCCAATTCCCAATAAGTTCTAAATCAGTTAAATAAAGCCAAACTTAATTTTAATAAAATATCCACTGATAACGCTGCTTCTTATCTTCTCAAATCTAGCACTACGAATTATGGAGGTAAAAAAAAAGCTGGAAAGCTTCTAGCTAATTATCAGGGAAAATTAAACAAAAGAAATTATTAATTGAATCAATTATTGATGACAATGGTTCCTCTCATCACTGTGATCAAGATATTCTAACTCAATTTCAACAATTGTATACAAATCTTCACACAACGGAATACTCACCCTCTGATCCTACAATTGTAAGTTATCTTTCTAATATTTCAAAGCAGGCTTATTCTCAAGTCGACTTCTCCTCCCTAGAGACGGACATTACTCAAACAGAACTTCAACTTGCATTGTTTTCCCTTTAAAAAGACAAACCTCCAGGGCCAGATGGTTTTACAGCTGAGTTTTATAAACATTTTTCCAAATTGCTTCATCCTAAACTCTGTCTGTTAATTCATTATTTCCTTTATTTTGTTACCTCCTCTGGCTCATTTCTCGATGCCTATATATGTTTAATTCCGAAAGTGGGCAAAGATCCACACTTTTATAAAAACTATCGTCCCATCTCTTTAGTTAATTTAGATTATAATACTTTCTCCAAGGCATTGGCTTTACGGCTAGAAGTGCTTCTCCCTGATCTTTTAGGCAAGGAGCAATCTGGCTTTGTCAAGGGTAGATTTCTCTCAGACAATCCCCGTTTATTTTTTTACATTATTTCTAGATTTGCAAACTTACCCGATTCTCTAGCGGCCATTGCTTTAGATGCCGAGAAGCCTTTTAATCATGTCATTTGGTTCTTCATATTTCAAACTTTAACACTGTTTGGTTTTGGACCGAAGTACATGATTCTCATTTCTCTTCTTTATACTTCCCTTAAGGTGGCTATCTGTGCCAATGGTCTCATATCTTCTTTTGTTAACCTATGCAGAGGGGTTCGACAAGGTTGTCCCCTCTCCCCCTTCCTTTTTAATCTAGCATTGGAGCCACTTTTATCTCTGATCCACCAGAATGTTAACATTCATGGTTTCATCCATGGCTGACAACAGGTTAAATTGGTTGCATATGCTGATGACATTTTATTATTTATATCTCAACCTAATTCTTCGCTTCCTGCTTTCATGTCAGAAGTCGCTTCTTATTCATCTATCTCCAGCTATAAGCTAAATACCGACAAATGTGAAATTCCACCCCCAAATAAATGTACTTTTAGTCATGATTTTTCTTCCTCTCAAGTCACATGGCAATCCAAGCAACTTAAATATCTCGGACTTCAATTCTCTTCCTCCATCTCATTTTGTAATTTTATTAATATGGAAAACTGTATTCCGACAATCACCTCTCTAACTAGCAAATAGCACCCTCTTTATTGTCTTGGTGGGGAAGCCTGGACACAATTAAGATGCTGCTGGTTCCTGTTATTCTTTTTACTCTTTCTAATATTCCACTCCATGTTCCTCTTAAGCATTATAAGAAACTTACTGTATTACTATCTGCTTTCCTTTGGAGTAACAAAAAGCCATGTATGTCTCTAGCAAAGTTGAAATGACCTAAAGTTGAAGGTTGAGTACCCTTCCCTGATTTCTGGAAATATCACAAGTCTTTCCTTTTGCAGCAGTCTTCTCATTGGATTGCACCCCCTCGCTATATATTCTGTTTTGGGTTGATTTAGAGTGAGCTTTATTTGTTTCCATATTCTTTTTCAGAATTCCTGTCTTTCATAGGGAAACCTCAAAAATGGCCAAACCTGTTATCAATAATACTTGCAAATTATTATCCTCTGTAGTTCATTTTTCACCCACAAATCTTGACTCCTTTCTTAACTCTACGATATGGAATAACACATTTATTAAGGCGAATGAACATCCTATTTATTGGCATTCCTGGCAAATTAAAGAGTTGATCTGGGTTCATCAATTATTTCATCGGGATACATTTCCTACTTTTCCTCAAGTTCAGAATCTTTTTAGTCTTCCGTCTACTTTCCTAGCCAAATTTCGTCTTCTACAGGGGGCTATGGTTCAAGCATATAACTTTTCAAAATCTATTTCACCCACTGATACTTCATCATTCACAAAATTAGCTGACATCCTATCTTTGTGTCCCAAGGCTTCCCTTATTTATTCTCATTTACTTGAACCTCCCACTTTGAGATCCAAGTCTAAGACTGAACTCAAGCGGGAGGAAGATCTTTCCACAACTCTACCTATATCTTTCTGGAAACAAATTTGGATTAAAATCAGGAAGTCCTCTCATGCACCTAGCACTACACAAACACTTGTTTTCATTTACAACACACTCTTTATTACACCTGATACCATTCACAAGATTAACTATGATTTTCCAGAAACTTGTTGGACTTGCTCTGCACCACAAGTTGATTTGAAACATTTCGTTTTCACTTGTACCACAGTGTTGGACTGTCGTTGGATTTAAGTGCAACTCGTTCCCTACTGACACACAGACTGTAGTTGGAAGAGTAATATACTATTCCAAAGTCAAACGCTTCCCCAAAGCAAGTTGTTGTAAGACTTGCGTGCTAAAAACCTGGCTTAAGCCTCATTCGGTTCCGGCCATCACATTAGGTATTCCGGAAGGATTTAAAATGATTAGATTGGACAGACCACTTAAAACTGGGGATGGTATTTCCATTATTTATAAAGATGGCATTAACATCTCGGTTTTAGACCAATATAGTACTGCAACCATGGAAGTATTGGTCTTCAGGATAGATGCGCCCACACATGTGTGTTGGAAAGGGACACAGGTATACTGTCCTTCTGGACCGGTAGCCAACTTCTCTCTGCAACTAGTTGAATTGCTGGCTCCGCATCTAAACTCAGGCAATAACTTTCTACTATTAGGTGATTTTAATGTCCACAGTGACAGCACTGAAAATATGGATGCTCAGACACTCCTGACAGACCTGTCCCTATTAGGACTAGTTCAGCATAATGAAGGCCCTACACATATAGCCGGTCACACATTGGACATGGTATTTTCCAATTCTACCACAATTAAATGTGAACCCCTCAGACAAGTGAACTGGTCAGACCACTCTACCATTGAATTTCACATGCACGACCTTATTGTACTCAAAAAATGGATCCCGGCTACATCTTATTCATGGAGACAGTGGAAAAAGGTCTCAGCAGATAACTTTCAAAGTGTGTTCATAGAACCTCAGTTTGAAGCTGCTGACAATATTGAGACAGCCCTATCTAAATATAAGTTGGGTATTGCCAAGGCCTTCGAACAGATAGCCCCTTTAAAAATATACATGAACCGCCCTAATCAGCGCCAGACAGCGTGGTTCACAGATCAGCTGCGTCTACAAAAGAAAGCTTGTAGGAAGTTACAAAGGGTCTGGAGGACCACACATACTGAGGCGGACAGAAACCAATACCACCTCTCTTTGACCAACTATCATAAAAACATAAAGACTGCACGGAAAATACATATATCATCACAATTAACGCGAGCTGGAAATTCATCTAAAATGTTGTATCAAATTTTACAAACCTTCACATAAACCTAATGCTTGTGAAAGCCTCGAATCATCCTCTCAAAAAATGTGTGATGATATCTCTTCTTATTTCTCCCATAAAATAGAGGTGATATATGATAAAATCTTGATGATGGGAAATACGGTGAGCAACTCTGAGTCCTCACATATTCTCAAATCGGTAAACCATGTCCTGCTCAGTGATTTCCCTGCCATCACTATAACTGAGGTTGAAGCATTGATGTGCAAGATTAAATCTGGCTCCCCATCTGAATATATCCCCGCTAAAATCATCCCATCCCTGGTTAAACAACTGGGCCATATAGTTCAGTCCCTTGTGAACCTTTCCCTCACAGGGGTCTGGCGCCACGGGAATGGAAGATGGCCCAGGTGAGACCCATTCAGAAGAACTCCAATATCCCATGGTCAGAGCTGTCGAACCTCCGCCCCATCTCACTTCTTCCATATCTGAGCAAACTTACGGAGAAACACGTTAACACCCATCTGTCTAACTTCATCAAACAAACTGGATGTCTAGATCATTCCCAGTCCAGGTTGAGGCCCAAGCACAGCACAGAATCTGCACTTCTTTCAGAATGTTCCTTGACAAAGGACATTCTATGATTCTGGTCCTGTTGGACCTATTCGCGGCGTTCGACACGGTGTCCCATGACATCATACACAGAAGATTGGAAGAGGTGGGGCTAAGAGGACCGGCTCTGTCATGGATGAGGAGTTTTCTGCCTGGGCGCTCGCAGAGTATCAATCTCGGCCCGTATCGCTCGACCCCCATGGAACTGACTAAGGGGGTGCCACAGGGCTCTTGTTTGAGCCCTATGCTATTTAACATGTATGTCACCCCCTTGGCTAGTCTCCTGAGGCTATACGGGTTCATCCCCGTTTGATATGCCGAAGACACACAGCTCCTCTTTCCATTCAGTAAACTCACAACTGTAGTCCAACGGGACTTCTCTGATGGAATGCGAGCTGTGTCCCAGTGGATGGTAAACAACTTTCTACAAAGTAATGTGGAAAAGACAGAGGTGATGCTGTTTGGCGAGGCCCCTCTTCTGTGGACTCCTGATTGGTGGCCATCAGATCTGGGTCCTAACCCTGTCCCCAAGCGTGTTGTGAAAAATCTAGGTATCCGGCTAGATCAGGCCCTTAGTTTAAAAGAGCCAGTGACTCAAACAGCTGGCTCATGCTTCCATATAATCGGAATGCTCCGAAGAGTTTTTCCGTTACTCCCTGACTCCAACCAAAAAACGTTAGTCCAGGCTTTAGTGATCAGTCGCCTGGACTACTGTAATGGGCTGCTGATTTCTGCTAATGAGTCTTTATTAAGCAGACTTCAAGTAGTCCAAAATACAGCGGCCAGACTGGTCCAGAATGCGCCAACTAGGTCGCCTTCGCGACCTTTGTTGGTGAAGCTCCATTGGCTGCACATCCGCCAACGGATCAAGTTTGATAACTCATTGTACTATCCACAAAGCTCTCCAAAATATGGGCCCTTCCTACTTCACGGACAAATTCTTACCATTTACTCCTTCACGTGCTCTTCGTTCCAGCAGTAAAAATTTCCACGAAATACCAATCATTAAGAAGGCATGATTGGGAGGGAAGGCCCTCTCTTACCTCGGCCCACGCCTCTGGAATGAACTCCCTGACTCCCTTAGACTCTGTCTAGAACACACAAAATTTAGAAAATTGCTAAAGACTTTTCTATTTCACATTTATTAAGTATGCTAGTGTCCTCAACCCTCCTCATAGCCCGCTTAAGCGCAGAGATAATCCTTCGGGAGTCAATTCAAGCGCTATATAAACATATAAATAAATAAATAAAAGAACTCCTGGTAAAGACGCAGTCGTTTTTTAGACAGCGTTTTTAAGGCGTATATGGTTTAGACATGCTTGGTTCTGTCATACAACCTTGGATTACCCCATCAAATATACCAGATATGTGAATACACTTCCCAAACTCAGCAATGCCACATCTCACAGCATTCACATTCTAAATTACCTCAATACATTCCAAAGGAACTTGGTCATGTAGACGATTCCCATTACACCTCTCCCACACTATAAAACTGTACCCAACTGTATCAGACACTACAATAAAAACCAGGAAAGAGAAATCGAGAAGAAAATGCACTGTAGCAACACAGCTTGCTGAACGATTTGTGCGGAAATCGAATGAAAATAAACTTACAATAACTGCATACTTGATGAATGCCCACAGCATATGCACAGTTAAAAGGAGAATGCTATTAAGTATATATTTGAGATACCAATTCCTATGGGTGAAGCCCTGAGCATAGAGTTTGAACGTTTGAGCCACAGACATTCCCTGGGAACCATCCATGGTCCCTAAGCAGGCTTATTCCCCCAACGGTTCCTCAGGGGACATAAGAAGGGGCCAATGTCACTGGCCCTGAAGCAACCAATCATAGTCCTGGGGGCCGGCTGAACTCAAATTCTCAACTCCATCTTTGCAAGCTCTGTTTTCCAACTGGGCATTCTTTTGCCATTGTCACTCCCACGTACAGTGTCTTCTCATCGGTCTCTCCCTTGTGCAGGGGTATTTAGGTGGGGGTTGAAAGCTCTGGAAGTCATGCATATCCTAGCTAATCCTATGCTGCCATATCTTAATCCCACTCTTGTCCCAACCCACCTGCACAGCATTCCGTACCAATCCAGTATGGCAACTTCAAGTTGTCTGTGGAAAGTGCTGCCAGAGAGGTTCAGCCAAGAGCGTCCCATGCAGGTAAGAGCAGTGGTGCGGGGTGGGTGGGAACTCGACAGACAACAAGGTAATTTTCCCGCCTCGTCATCTATCGAGTCCACCCACCCCACCCCAACACTCTTACCTGCACAGGTTGCTCCTGTCCTCAGCTCCGCCCATAGCTGTCACAGCTGCCTGATCCCTTCCTGCCAAAACTTCAAGCCCCTTCTGTGTAGTCTCCAGAGGTATGGCCCTCCTTTGTTTCTTTAGATCCGGGCTGTCCTCAGCCCAGGTGCAGTGTGACAAGCTAATGAACAGCTGCAGATTGCTTCCCCACCCCTTCCAATGGCAGGAAGTGGGTCAAGTAGTGTTTATTTCTTTATTGTATTGATCCATTTGCTCAGGAGCAGAATAATTAATATGGCCCTGTAGGGGGATCAAAGGCCTGGAATGTGTTTACGAGCTGAGCCAGGGAAGTATGACAATTTTTAAAGTGTAATACAGAGTGTAGATATGATGTTGGTGCCCCTATAAATCAACAGTTGGAACGTATGTTCACGCCTAAATTGGTACCTCAGTTGCCCCTATAGGCCTAGATAGAATGAATCTGTGTTTAATGCAGATTTCAGCAAAAATGTGTAATGATTTGGATTCCCCACAGACGTTCAGTAACCACCTCAGACCGATGCTATGAATGCCCACTTTCATTTAAGACCTATCTGTTAGGAAGCTAGTCCAGTCCGCTTTCTATGGCCATGCTTTGCCATCACATGACCTGCCTGCTGAAGATTTAAGACTGGCCCTGCCCATGAACCAGTGCTTGGTATCTTTTTGTATTGGGTTCCAGGTTCTGGGCTGTTGTTCCTGAATTCCGCTTTGATTGGGTTCACGGGCTCGTGTACCCTGTCTAGTTATTTCCCTCTTTGTTTGGTTCTGTTTCATGGTGCTTTCATCCGATCCCTGCCCCCTTTGTTTCGTATCTCCTTTATATAACTTTTGGACCGTGACCTTGGAACTTGTTTTGCTGTTTTGTTTTGGATTGACGAGGGACTGCTGGGGCTCCAGCCCCCTCGGACACTTACCCGGATAAGAAGCAGCTCGGCGCATTGGACGTCTCTGGAGCCACAACCTGAGTCTCGGAAGACGCTACACGGAAGCCGAATAGCGCGCTCGGCTTCCGCATCTAGTGTATTCAGTCCGCATCGTTATGGGCTGCTTGGTCGCTTTCCGACGCGCTGAAGACACAGAAGAGCGCGATTAGAGCCGGAAGCGGTGTTTTGTTTTGTTTGTGCCCTACCCGTCCCTGGCCCCTATATTTGGCATAAGGATAGTCTCTAGGGTTTTTTTCTGCCCTTAGCAAGGCTTTTTCCCCCCTAGAAGCCCGTTTCTTTAATCCCTGGGAAAAGAGTGTCTTTATCGGATTCCCCCTTGGACCAAGAAGCACCTTTTGCAGGCACTGTGTTCTTTCTGCTACCAGGACCTCCCGATGCCGATCCTGTCTTGAGAACAAGTAAGGAGGTCGTGTAATATATATGGCAGAGTGTGGTCATGAGAAAGGAGGGAGGCTATTAGGTAGGAAGTGGGGATCTTTGAAGTAATTGTGTGTATTACTCCTTAGGTACAGAAGCGTGGAGGTGGTGGCAAGTTTTGGTCTGCAGTCCAGGTTGGGGTGAAGCCTTCTGATGTCTCTTTCCCTTGTTTTGTTTTCCCGCCCCCTGTCCTGGGCTCCGGTGTTGTCTCATGGTTATATATCCTATGAGTGACATTTGAGTCAGGGTAGTGGGTTGGGCCATACTACGTTCCTGCAGTGTTTGGGCCGGTGGAATCCAACAGAATACCAAGCCCACGAATATTAACACTGCCTGGACGAGTATGGATGAGGATGCGGGCGGAGGTCATAGCGTACCTACTATGCAGGATGTAATGGGAGCGTTAACTGCATTACAGGCTCAGGTACAGGATTTACGGCAGGAAAATGCAGGACAGATCTGTAGCACTCGCTGAAGCATCCCTCTGCCACAGGCTGCCTATACTCAGATACCAGGCTGCCCAAGATTGTAGTCTCACACATGCAGCTTGCACATGTGTGCACATGTGTGTGCTCAAGTATTCATGTGAAATCAGCCCAGAGCAGCTGAATTGTGTTACACACTTCATCGCATTTGGTGATGTAGTGTGTGCAACAAAATTCGTTTTATTTATTTTTATGTTTACTTACCTTTTAAAGTCCGTAATCCATACATTACAAGCCCCCACCCTGCCCCTCCCCCTCCCCACGTCACCGCCCGGCCGGTACTATCCCTACCGGCCGCGGCTGGCCCAGAGACTCTAATCCAAGCTGTGCAGAAGCAGCTTTCTCTTCAAAGGCAGAGACTGGCAGTTAACACTCTCAGTCCAATTACTGTAAATTTACTGTGAGTAAGACTCAGTTTGTGAGACCCGCTCACAGTAAAAATCCAAAAATGGGGCAGTCAAATGTAGAAAATCCTCAGGGACTAAATGTTCAGAACCTATTTTCTACACTACACATGGCCCGATTCATGACAAATGCAAGTTCTACTTAATCAGTGTGTTTCTATACACTCAAGTAGAAGAAAATATGACATCATTTTTTACTGAACATCTATCCAATATAGGATTGCAGTGACCTTTATATGAGGATTATATCCATTGCTTAGTCAGCCATCTCTCTCTGCTGGGTTAATAATGCTGTTAAATGGAAAAGCCTAAACTCCCAGCAAGACACAAAGATCAGAGCAGTGCAGTTTACAACTAAGAAAATATATGAGGCATTGAAAAGAGCATTGGCGGCTTTTGTAGCTAAAGAAAGATACAAGATAAGAAATCGAGCCATATACATCAAGTGAATTAATCAGTAACACCTACCTACAGCATGAACGTAACTGTCGACCATGGAACTTTCACTAATACAGACTGCAAATGTGGATGCAATCTTACTTCTCATATACACTGGTGCATGTTAAATTTAATCTGTATGCTTTTAGTTTTGTTTGCTATTCTAGCAGTTATTTGCAGGGACTGTGTTCAGTATAAATTTGACACTGGACATAGAAACAGAACACCATGTGTAATTAATGATCAAGGGCACTCTATTCACATCTGTGTATATTCAGTCATAATATACCCCATATTATATGGTAGTATAAATATGAGCATCTTTATGTAGCTTAATATTGTCTCTCAAAATAGAACAGATTCTTATAATAGTACCAATGGATAAAAATGAAAATGCATGCTGATTAATTTTAAAGAATCCAAAATGTTATTCTTATGCTATGAGTTAGGATGCTTACTTGGTTGGTCACGATGGAGTATTCAAAGCAACACATAAAATTAAAAGAAACAATTTTTTTAATTTTCTGACAAAGTCTTTTCTACTAAGAACTAGAGATTACCAAACCGATTCAAACTTTATTCAGAAATAGCACCTATGCAAAACTGACTGTGTCCTAGTCAATACACATTAGTTTTATCTCATTGTGTTAAAAAGACAATCTGGAAGGGATCTCGGTTTTATGAATCCATTCAAAAACTGTTTCACGGTGAAGACAAAGAAACATATGAATAATGAAATTTAATGGGGAAAATACATTACATTAAAAAGCAATTGAAATGGCAAAATAAATAAATATGTGAAAACATTTCTGATTGATCTTGAAAGGTGACTGGTACCTTTGCACCACTTGTGGCTAATGCATAGTTGTACACAGTAAAATATGACTGAGCATATGCTCTTGTGTGTTTTTAGTAAAAAAAAAAAAGCATATGAAGTAAAGTCATGTAAAGTAGGTTCAACATGAAGCCTGCATCAGAGCTTGGGGCCTGATGTATGATTGCTTTAAAACTCAGTAATCAGTGGCACCTTTTAAGTTTTAAAAGAATATTTATACATCTTAAGATAGCATACAGTGGAATAATACAAAGCAATTAAACAAAAGATACAGAAAATGCAGAAGAAAAGTAAGACAAACAAAAAGGGTATACGTTGCATAAAAACAGAACATTACAGTCTTATTATTCATCAACTTTAGGGGAATATTTGATATTAACGAGTCTTAAAATCTTGAGGGGAAAGTCAGGGAGGTTGTAGATCCCAGCTTCTACTCCCTTAACTTAATTGGGTGAAATTATGATGGTTGTTGCAAATTAGGACAAGGGGCCTTCTGCCACCATTTGTAGTTTGCGTATGAACAGTAAATAGAGCCCTTATTATATACTAAAGCTACTTTCTTCGCTACCCTGCAGCATTCCTAAAGCCACACTGTCACTGGCTAATCACATTTAATATAACTGATTAATAATGACATATCCAACCAAAACTTTTAATACTTGTACTGATTTATCTGAGTGTGTACTCTCTACAATATATTGTTTTGCTTACAATATTAAAGCATTTCAACATTTAAAATAACTTCTTTAACTTTTGATTTTCTCAAATTATTCATTCATGATAATGTTTCTCTCTTCTTAATGGCACAGACTTTTATGCTGCTGATAAGTTAAATAAGCATTTGAGTACAAACACTGGGGCTTGTTCAGCATTTCCTCTATCTGAGAATTATAAATTGATTTGCATTCAGTTAGGTAATACTAAAGTAATTCCAAATGTAAACACAGTTATATGAAGAGGTAAACCTCCAGTAGTGAGTGCTCAGTAAAAGGTAAAGTGTTATTATGGTGATTAATACTTACTACCTTTAAGAAACTGGCCGTCCATTTTGAAATCTAACCTTTTACAAGCATCCTTGATTAGTGGGTGCAGCATCAGCTATGAAAGTTGATAATTATAAAGCAGTGTATTACACAATCACAAACTGCAGTGCCCAAACCAATTTTGACAGCATTCCTCTTGTTGTTGAATTGTTTACGTTTCAATTATAGCAGAATGACCTTAGTGTCAGTTAGTAATCTTCAATATAAATTACTGACATTACTTCTTGTGGAGACCAAATCAGCATTTCAAAAACTTTTTTATTTTTCTCCACCTGAAAATCATTTTTTCTTAAATGTGCATTTTTAGACTGACTAGTCCATTTGAGATTCATAAGATTCAGAGTGAATCCTAAAGAGAGACTTAAAACGTTCAGTAAATTGCCAATATTGGTAAAGCATTTAAATGTTTTACAACTAAATGGGTGTATGCGTCCTAAAATTCATTTTAATAGCATAAAATACATTTACATAATCTAAAATGGATTAACAAATAATATTATTCATTCAAGGCAAAGTTTAATTTGGAATCATGCCTTTGCATGTGGAATTGAAATGGCATTCGCAATAACACAGAATATTAAATACGTTTCAATAAGGTTAGGATGGCAAATGTATTTACACAAACCATTAATACATTCTGATTATATATTCTTTAGCCTCCGCTTAAAACATGTCCAACTCTGCAATGAACTTCTGCAAAAGGTTATACTGGGATGGGAAGTGTCTCGTAGCCTGTGAAGAATAGCAGGTCATTTTAAATGGGAGTACTGATAATATTCTTTGCAACTAGAGTCTCAAACTTTAATTTCCACGAACATTATTAGGCTGGAAGTTTCATTACACCTATTGCAGAGTAATATACTACAACTCACAGAAAATGATTTACTAATAGGGAGGGGCCTTGAGGTCCGTCCATTGCAACTATTCATTCATTTAGGGAATATTATATTAGAAAGTGTAAATCACAACAATTATATGCATTTAAGCAATATATGTTAATGCTGTCCCTGGATAAATGTAGCTTGGCGCAACAGGCAGCTCGTAGCTCCAGTAAGAAACATATACCCTAGCATGATGATATAGTTTATTCTTCTTATAGAATATTTAACCTATTATTACTGTAATGTGTAGTTGATGGCCCAGTGCTCAGCGGTATAGTTGTGATCTTATTTGAAACTTAATGTGAACGATTATACAATACACGCAATTTAATTTGCTTTATTTATTTATTTATTTATTTATGTACTAACCTCCGGTCGGCCGTATGCCAGAGTTTACTACCCCCACCATTCCCCTCCCCCGCCCGCCCCACCGCCAGCAACACTCCCACCACGAGTCTCTACTGTGTGTTACTGAAGTGTGAGTGACTCTTCTGTGAATGAGTGTGTGCGATAGTCTGCACGTTTGGGACTTTCCACAGGATACAGGGGAAATGTGTATCTGTCTGGCTCAGATACCCGGTACCCACTACACTACAATGTATATTTGTGTGGTTAAGCTGAGGTTAAGCTCTAAAGCATTAGCAGTCTCTATCCTCGAAGTACATGCTAAAGTTTCCACTTACCTTTGACAGGGATAAAAGCTCTCCATGGAAATCCTCTGATGCTTCCTACAAATTGAGATGGTTTGCCCTGGTACAGAGCATAGCTGTAAATCCCTGAAGACCTGCCTACTCAGTTGTCACATTAATTACATTATGTTGAGATAATCTGATAAACATTTCATAGATGATATGTACATACAAAATTGTGGCAAACAATCATTATCCTCTTACGCTACTATAGGTATATAATATTTATATAAATACGCAGATTATATTAAATGAAACCCATGCAACAAGTAACAAAAAAATGGTTAAGAGGGGCTGACAAGATTACTTCGAAAGTTTTAACCCTGCTGTATAAAAAGGTTTTACCACATTTTTTTTAATGAAAACATGGATTCAAAGTGGTATTATTCTATTCATCAGATATTGATCAAGTAGACTGAACCTTTGAAAGCCTATTCGATTGACAGTGAGATCCAAAGGTAACTATTATTGATACGATGAAGAGATTAGATACAAAAAAATACTTTTAAATGTTGACAAAGGAAAGAGGAGAGAGGATGTTATGGTATATTGTTCACTATATATAAAATAATTTTAAAGCATTTGTTCGCTTACTTATTTTCCTGTTTTTTGTCCTTTTGCTTCTATTTTTGTCCTAGTTTATAGCCTTGAGCAGATTAACCTTCTTCTAGATTTCTGCTCCTGGATTGCTGCTAGACTATTTTCTCATTTCTGATATCAGGATGAGTTTAGGGCCCGATGTAGGTCGGTCGGTAACGGCCGAAAATCGGTATTTTCAGCCGTTACCGACCGGTATTTCAGAAATGGTATGTAGGGCCCTTAATTTTACAGAATCGGTAAACTTACCGATCGGTAAATTTACCGATTCTGTAAAATACCGAATCGGTATTTTTACCGATTCGGTAATTTTGAGATGTAGGTGGGACTCTTCTGAGCCCCACAAGCCTTACAACATCGGTATTTTACCATCAAATCCAATTTGATGGTAAAATACCGATTCCGGTGTGCATGCACATGTGTGCATGCACACCTCTGCCATATGACAGGCAGACCTGCCCTTGGGGCATGTATGCCTGCCACATGGCACCCGAGCCTGTTTTGGGGGGGCCAGAGGGTGTCAAAGTGACACTCCCTGCACCCTTGTGAAAATCGGTATAATCGGTAATGCCCATTCATTCCTATGGGCTTCAAAGCCCATAGGAATGAATGGGCATTACCGATCGGTATTTACCGAATCGGTAAATACCGAATTTCTCCGATTCGGTATTCCAGCACATCTGGAATACCTACATACCAACCCCTCTGATTTACCGATTCTTAATTACCGAATCGGTAAAATTCGGTAATTAAGAATCGCTAAATCAATCCTACCTACATCTGGCCCTTAGTGCCTACTAGATCTTTTGAATTCTAATCTACATTATCCATCAAGATCTATTTGATTGCCAAGGAGATTTCTTTCCCTTTTATCAGTTTGTTTCCATTCTGGGAACCTCTTATGAAGACAATTGACACATTTCAAGTATGCTATTCTGGTGAACAGGTTAGAAGTGTAACAACTGGGAAGAGTCGCCCTTTCCTCAGGCACTCAAGAAGGTGACTAAACATGTAGACCATTGGAAAGGCAGGTACATTTTTTAACCATACCACCTGGAGGTCAGATTAAATTAGCTTTTACCTACCAGGCAGGCATTTTTAACTTTTCATAGAAGAACCTCCCCCTCTCCTATTTTTATCATTAAGAATATATATATCTATATGTGATCCCACGTAAGTCGAAGGTCGTAGCACCCCTGTTCTGCAGGGGAACGGGATGAACCGGTTCATGAAGCATGCCATCAAGGGGTAACCCTAGTGGGTGAGTGTTATATAAGAAAACCAAGTGTTTTCTGAAGTTGTGTGGAGGGTTAGTTAACCTAATCGCTGCGGCGGCTATTCCGCCGCAGCGCTAAGGGGGTGGGGGGGCCACGCGGCGCGCCCATGCTGGTGACGGAACCGCTCCGTCAGCAGCCGCGGTTGAGCTGTGCTCATGACGGAGCGGTTCCGTCATGGCCCCGCCCGCTTAATAGAACGCGCCACGCAGGCGCGAAATCAGCGCCGCACAGGCGCATCGGGCGGGCCATGACGGAACTGCTCCGTCATCAGCACAGTGCCACCGCGGCTGATGACGGAGCGGTTCCGTCATCAGCACAGAAAGGGTTAATGTAATGGGGACAGGCTCTTTTATCATTGGTACATTCAAGTAGGAGGACAACCTCTTCCGAGATTTCCCTCTTTTCTCCCAATCTTTTGTTGACAATCTTTTCTCCATCATTTTTTTCTATAGGAGAAGTGTACCTAGGATTCATGTATGATCTTGTATATGGATAATCATATTTTAAATGAGTTTGGTTGTGTACCATTTAGTTGATTTTAAGTTTTTGTTTAATGAAATTTAGTTCTTTTCGGTTGGGTAAGGTTCTTTTATACAATTTATAAATGTGTATATTTATAACTGTATTTTGGGATATTTGTCTATGGTTTATAAATTTCTCTAATAAAAATATGGAAAATGCTCTATTCTGTGTCTCAGTTTCTCAGTGTTGTATGTGGAATATAGATGAGCCCTGCAGCCTCTGATTGTACTCTTCGGTGCGCAGGTACCTCGAGTTTCCATGAGCCCTTCCTGGTTCCCTCTCTTGGTTGCCTGCAAGATAAGAATGCTACTCCGATCAATTTTGTTCAAGGGACATATTTCATCACAGGTGGAAATAACAGTGGTGGCTCCTCCATTATGACAGAGGAGCGTCGCCCCACTGAACAGAAGGAAAACTAAAATGATAGTTATTATATTTTATTTTCCTCTGCAGTCAGAGTCTCTCGGGGTAGGCCTGAGCACAGCAGGAGAGAGGAGTGATATGCACTCCTTAAGTGGGCATGACTGCTTTACCGGCCCTCTCGGGCCGGCTAAACAGTCATGCGCACTTTGCATCTTCCCACCAGGCTGCCTATGCCCCACCATCTGAATCCGGTAGCAACCGCTACTGGGAAATAACCTCATTGCCATAAAGAATGTCAACATACACATGCAATCAAGTAATTCAGTTAAAATACTAGCCGAAGAGTGTGCTAGCCTATCAATGCTACAGTTGGGACCGCCTCAGCTAGCAGAGTACATGTGCAATCCTAAAACTGGTAAAATCAAGCACGTCTGCCCTTAATGCACCACTTTTTTGGCCTAAACAACTAAAATAATGGGATGGGGCTTTAATATCCAGAGGTTTGCCCTAAGAAAACGGAGCAAATAAGGTGGCTGTAAGTTAAGAGACGAACTGGTTTTAACCATGAACACCAACAGGGAATTTCTTTAGTTTATCGTTATGATAGAAACACATAGATGGCAATATAAATAAGTTCCATTTATTCCCTGGTGCAAAATTTAAAGGGCTATGGGCAGGATTCACTGTCAGGTTAGAATCACCACAATGAAGCATTTGACAGTCTAAATTTAATTATTGGTGCTGCTCAGAAATCAATGCCATGTATAAACCTGTGAAAATATTGTAAATTAACCTAATTGTGCCTGACCAGTATGTGGAAATTCTTAATCAGATTGAATAATTCATGCAGATTCTGTAGTCTGATCTACTCTTAAAGGTGCAGTGGTAGGGGGACATTTTATCTTTGCAATATATCAGTCTCAATCTGACCCAAATATATAACATCTAATATTCACAGACAGCTGTCTTTATATTGAATGTCACCCTGTGGACATATGTAAAATAAAGTTAAGATTCTATATTACTATACTGCTAAATTCATAATTACACACATTTTAAAACACCCTGGATATATTCATTCCTTTTCTAAGGCAGGCTTGTTCCCAGTCTGAACTAGTTAAGTTTAACCGTGCTCTAATTATGTCACTATGAATTAAATATGTAGCAGTTTAAGTAACTTTGATAATATACCTTTAGGGTGACTGGAATGATGAAATAGGTTTTATGCAGAGCTGAAAATTAGGTCCACGGGGAATCAACCTTGGCTAATTGAGTTGTACTTAGTCTAATTCTTGACACATCGAAATGTAGATTTCGTTTATAAAAACACAAATCGTGTTTGGGAAAAGAAATTCCTTTTTTTGAAACAATGCAGGATTATATTTCACAATCTATTTGTTTGACATTAACATCAATTGTATAAATAGTGTGCCTCATTTACAACAAAATGACGCAGCGCGGCACCGCAAGCCATTTTGCTACACCCAGCTGCATCTTTTAAAAAGCAGAAAGATATGTTGTATTTAGAACAATACAACGCATCCCTGTGCTTTCCCCTGTGGTGGCGCACAATTGGCTGCCATGCGCCAGGCCATCTTGCACCATGGTGCAAGGGTGCCTGTGTTGCGGGGATGATTGTTGTTGTGCAGGAAGAAACACCTTCCTACACAAAAACAATCCTTGATGTCGTTTTCCTCTTTCTATGCATGCTGCTGCTGCAGCATGCATAGAAAGAAGAAAAAACAAGGGAAAATAAAAGTATTTCTCTTCATTCAGCCTCCTTATGCCTCCCCGTGGAGGCGTAGGATTCTGACGCAATTCCAGGTTTACGAAACAGTGTAAATCTGGGAATGCGGCAGAATCCATGGGTGTTATGTGGGAACATCCACAGCAACACCCATGGCACACAACTTTTTTGCAAAGTGCTGCGTGAATAGGGGCCATATTTACAAGGCCATGAAAAGCCACGCAGGGTGGCTTTGCGTGTGCTTGTAAATATGAGTCAGCACACTACACCACCAGTGTGTTGAAAAAAGTGACACCAAGAAAACAACAGAGGAGTGTATCAGCAATACGAGAAGAGCAAGCATGTCTCTACATTCACTGTAAATATTACCTGTGAATGAAACCCCTTTAGGTTGTTCAGAAGGCCCTCACTCTCCAACCTGTTTGGTGACATGCTTCATCATCTGGCCCCACCAGGAGTGGCCGAATGCCACCCTAGTGTACTGCAACACCAATTTACTGCGGAGCTGGTTAAGTGATTGGTGAAGGGTGAGATAAGTGAATTTAAAAATGTCCAAATTGTGTCAAAAAATTATTGGTTTTGCCAATTAGACATGATTAAAAACAAAAGTGTAGGATAAAGGACCAAATCAGAAGTCCGATTTTATCCCTAAAGTGTGGTCAAGGGAGCGTGGCTAAGATGGCGGCGTGAGCAGACGTCCTGCTTTTCGGCCGTAGTTGCTGCAGTCGTCCCTACTTTTGGTGTGAAATCTGCCCGGGGGCCGGCAGGTGCAGTTTGGAGTCGGTAAACGGCTCCCGGAGGGCTGTTTCTGACCTTCAGAGGCGGGCTGATCGGAGCAGTGGCTGGTAGTGGGCCGGCGAGACCTAAGAGCTGGGACGGAGCGCTGTGAGATCTGCCGCACCGTCCCACGTCTTCCCGGGCGGGCATGCCCGGAGACCGGCGGACAGAGCGGAGAGCCGCGCTGCGGCAAATGCAGTGAGGAAGAGCTGGTGCTCCCCCCGTGCGGTCGAGGTCTGAGGCTATGCGGTGAATTCGGACAGGCCGCCCTCTTGTACAAGACCCGCAGCGTTGGACTGAGCCACAGAGGGGGAAGAGCTGCGGTGTGTGAAAGATTAGCACCGAAGCCCCAGCTTCCCTGGTGGCCAACCGGCCTGAAGAGCCTTGATGTTTCCCCGGAGACGGGGCTCCGTGGCGGCGCTGAGCTGGCAGAGGTGGGCCGCCCCCTGCACCTGGATCGTCATGGACGCAGACGTAGACTCCGGAGGCCCCGCTGATGAGGGAAGGGCCCGGACCGACGAAGCCTGGGTAGAAGCTCACAGCGCTGGTTTGCGGCGGGCCGCGCCCGGGCCTGCTGAGAGATCTGCTTGTTGGCGGCACAAGTCGCGGAGGGGCCTGAGACCGTGAAGAGCCCGATCGCGGTGGCCCACTGACACTACCGGTAAGGAGAGCGGCGGGTGGCTGAGTGGCACAAGAAGGCGGCAGAGCTTGGGGTATCATCGCCTGCAGGACTCCGTGTGCATCCCTATCAACTGAGGAATAGACGATAGAAGACTGTCTGCTGGGTGGAGGCGCTGCTTCGTGGGGGACCCACTCTGGGAGCCTTGACTTGGGTGTGGGTGGCGACCATCGACACCCGGGGGGCAGAGGCAGCCCTGACTGTAGCTGAGTGACCCATTGGACCTGGAGAACCTCCTGGGGGCCATAGAGGCGGGCACCCGTAGCCTTGGATGGCTTGGCGGCGACTGTGCAGCGGGTGGGGGATAAGCATGGGCGGATTTTGCGAATTGACAATCCGCGAACTTGCGTATTTACGGATTCGCAATCCGCAAAATCCGCGAACTCTCGCGAATTTGCTGATTTTTTGTGTTCACAAGGATTTCTGCCAGTTCGCGAGGGTTCTGTACCAGTTCGCAATTGCGCAATTACTTGTCGGCTCGCAACGGCCGCGACTATGTTGTTTCTACATCTGGTTCATCGTCACAGGTTCACAGCACCCTCTGTTTCACCACTGCCACCCTCTGGTACACCCATGCCACCCTCTGGTACATCACTGCCACCCTCTGGTTGGTTTATCACTGTAGATTATGGGGGTGAAAAAAAGCAAGCACACCTGCCCTGCTTCAACTGACATGAATTAATTTGGGGTTGATTAATGTGTCACTGAATTTAAACTTCCAGTCTGACTGGCACCTGCTTCCTTATCTGTAATTTGCTTTCTGTTGCAGTGCAATTTTTTTTCACAGGACCTTTGTGGCCTATAGTTGCAAGTAGGCAACTGAACTCTGAAGGGGCCCCTCAGGAAGCACTACAGGGAATGGTTACTAATGATAAGATTGAACTTTTGCACCTGCTGAGTGCTTTCAGTTTTGTCTGTAATTGCTTTCTGTTGCAGTGTAATTTTTTAACAGGACCTTTGTTGTATACTTGTAGCTATTCTCTGAGCCTGCTGTGAGGGTTAGAGCAGGGTCATAGAATAGTTGCAAGTAGGCAAATGAACTCTGAAGGGGCCCCTCAGGAAGCACTACAGGAAATGGTTACTAATGATAAGATTGAACTTTTGCACCTGCTGAGTGCTTTCAGTTTTGCAAAAATCCAAATATCCAGCAGCATCCACAAAAAGTAATCCTTCCAGGTCAAGATCCAAATCAAAGTGACCAGCACATGAAGAAAGCACTAGGAGGAGCCTGGTGGACAGGAACAGGAAGTTGGAGGCTGTGGGGCACTTCCTTCCTCCCACCCCCACCCCCCAAAATAGACTCCTTGCAAAGAAAAAGTGCAGGCAAATGTCAACCTGAGGAGTTATTCTGATAAAAATCATAATTTTCAAGGTTTATGCTGCCTGCTGGTGGATTTCTTGTGCGAAATTGCAAATTTTGCAATCTCGCAATTGCGAGAGATTGTCGCTGCCCGCCGCGTCTACGTGTTCGCGAGTGTTTACTCCCGCGAAATTGTATAGTATTCTAGTTGGCAAGTGCGACCAAGCAAAAAATCCGCTTCGCACGGATTTTACGAATTTTCGGCAAGTTCGCGAGAGTTCGCGGATTGCGAATTTACCGAAAATCCGCAAAATCCGCGAGCGGAACGGATTTTACGCCCATGCTTAGTGGGGGAGACGGCCAAACCTGGACATTGAGAGGCGAGACTAGCAACCAAGAGAGTCTAGCGCGACTAGTGGTAGTGGTGCTGGACGGATTTGATGGGCAGACTGGTGCCTTCGAGGTAACAGGGGACGGCTAGCGAGCTTGTGGTGCGTGCCGGATTGCCTCGTGGTGTGGCCCATTGGGCCGATTGGTGACTCGGCTGGGACGGCCCAACAGAAGGCACAGGGAGTGCCGGGCAGTGGATCCAGCGCCCATTGGGGTAGATTGGAGGGCATCGGGGAGCACACAACCGGGCGCCAATAGCTGGTCTGACAGAGGCCGTTTCGCGGGCCACAGCCTGGAGCCGCCTGCCTGAGGGGGTCTTCTAGGGAGGGTAAGCGGCTAACCGGGCCTGTTGAGTTTCGTGAGTGGCGTCAGAGAGGGGTGAGCCTGGAAGCTGACTCCTGGAGAGCATGCAGCGCGATATGTCCACCTCGAGGGTCCGCAAAGACAAGACTGTGAAGGACTTGTTTGCCCAGGCCCAGGCGAGGCAGCAACCCAAGGACATGGCTGCAAGTGCTGCCCGCCCCGCCTCGGATCAAGCGGACGGCTCGGAACCCATTACCAAGGCCTTTTTAGAATCACTGTTTACTACTTTGAGAGATGACATTCACACCTTAAAAAAGGAATTCTCAGAGGAGGTTAAGGGGGTTCGCAGAGATATGGACGGCATAGGGGAGCGTGTGGCAGAGCTGGAGACCAAGAATGACGGGAGAGATAACGTAATTGAGGCACTACAGCAGGAGATATTGCGGATTCATGACCAGCAGGTGGATCTACAAACGCTTCTAGAGGATTTGGAGAACCGTTCCCGTCACCATAATGTACGGATCTGGGGCATGACGATGACCAAGGACACCAAAGATCTGTTCGGATTCGCAAGAGAACTTTTCAATAACATTCTGGGGTGCCCTTTAGAGTCAGAACTCCGGCTGGACAGAGTACATAGGGTGGTTCCCCCGTGCTCTGCATCGACTCCCCCACCGTGCATCCTGGCATGTGTGCAAGATTACCGCACAAAGGAAGAAATCCTCCAGAAAGCTCGGCAGTTACACCCCGTGTACTTCAGAAACCAATCCCCAGTTTTATTCCAGGACTTGTCTGCCCTTACCTTGCAGAAGCGCAGAATCTTCAAGCCCGTCACGGCCTACCTCCAACAATGCAACATCTCCTACAGCTGGGGCCATCCCTTTTGCCTGGTGTTCAAACTGTACAATAAGCTCTACCAGCTCCGGTCTTTGGAGGAAGCATGCCGCCTGCTGGGTATAGATCCTCCGGCCAAGGAGGGCGAGTCGACGGGTCACACCACAGAGTTGGATAACTCTAGACCCCGATGGCGCCAGCAAGGCAGAAGGCGCCGCTTAAAGAAGTCCCCTACAACCAAGGTCATGTTAATTTTTCTTACAGCTGTTTATTTCCTGGTTTCCCTGCCCAGGCCGTCGGCGGGAGGGAGGGCTGTTGTGAATTGATCGGGTTACCCTGTTGCACTACATTCCCAAACACCTACGGATGATGGACAATGTGTTTTTGAATATTGGGTTTTATGTTGGGGGGAGTTTACTTTCGGGAGTGGGGAGGGAGGCGGGAGGGTTTAGTGTTCCTTGTCCACCGTTCGTTTGGGGTTTTTGATAGACACACTACTCCTGGTCCTTTTGGACCTGCTGGCGCCCTTGTTCTTTCTAGGTTCTGCAGCGCTAGTGCGGTTCTTCTGCTTCTTGTCCACCGGGTAGGGTAAATGTTGACCACGGAACTTAAGGTACTCACTTTGAATGTGAGGGGGTTGAATAACCCTGTGAAGCGCAAAGCGGTCCTTTCCTGTTTAGAGCACTCACAGGCGGACATCTGTCTCCTGCAGGAGACGCACCTTTTGCAGAAAAACTGCCACCGCCTTCGGTCCCGAAAGTTCACACATCAGTTTTTTTCCTCAGAATCCAATAACACAGCAGGTGTAGCTATTCTGGTGGCCCAGAGGTTTAAGGAAAAGATCATAAAGAAGGTGGCTGAGATAAAGGGCAGGCTGTTGACATACAGGTTTGCATTGGGAGACCACACGTTCACTGCTGGCTCAATCTATGCCCCTAACGAAGTTCAAGAAAGGTTCTTTCACTCTGCCCTCACAGATGCTACCGTCACTCCAGGTCATCACATTCTGTTGGGAGGGGACTTAAATTTGGTGTTTGACAATGTTTTAGATAGATCATGTCAGCGCTCCTCGCAAACTGGCGCTCTCTCGGCAGAGGGTCTAGCCCATCTTCATGACCTAGGTTTTAATGATTGATGGGGCAGCTTCCATCCCCAGGGAGGTGCATACTCATAATATTCTAATGCCCACAAAACATACGCCTGCCTGGATTACTTGCTGGCGTCGGCTTCACTACAGGCGCTGGCAACAGAGGTGGAGATCAGGGTTGCTTCTCTCTCTGATCACGCCCCAGTGACAATCGTGCTTGCCTTCCCACCAATTCAGCGCGTGCAGCGGACTTGGCGACTTAGTGCGACTCTGCTACACTGCAAGGAGGTAGTCTCAAGAATGCAGCGCGTCATAGCGGATTACCTTTCTCACAACGGCAATCAGACACCACACTCACCACAAAATGGGCAGAACTGAAGGCGGTCCTACGGGGGGAATTTATTGCAATATCGGTGGCAGATAATGTCGAACATAGTCGCAAGCGGGAAGAACTCATCCAACGCATGAGGGAGTTGGAGCAAATGCACCAACGTACAGGGGCTCCACGCATCTGGAGGCAACTTAAGGCAGTGAGGCAGCAATTGGCAGCTATTGATCAGGATAGAAAGGAATTTGCGGCGCTGAGATTGCGACATGCCTAGTATACGGAAGGGGATAGGTGCAGGCGACTGTTAGCTCACAAATTGCGTGAAGCTCGCCAGCAACAAACAGTTCGGGAAATTCTTCGACCGGATGGCAGGTGCGTCTCTGACGACACTGGCATCGCGACTGCTTTCAGTGACTTTTACACTGACCTCTACGCCGGCTCCCCCCTGAGTGACTCGGATGCAGAGGCCTTCCTTGCTTCGGTCCCGCTACCTGCCCTTACGAGGGAGCAGGCTGAGCATCTCGAGCGCGACATCCGGCCGAATGAGGTTCTCTCTGCCATCTCACGCCTTAAAGTGGCCAAAGCACCGGGCCCGGATGGTTTTCCGGCGGTCTTTTATAAGACCTTCTGTACACAGGTCGCCCTCCTCCCCACACACCTTTTTAACTCCTCAGAGCCTGCGGCAATACCAGGAGACCTCCCTCAGGCCTCTATAGCCGTAATCCCTAAGCTGGGGAAAGATGAGTCGCAATGTGGTGCATACCGCCCCATCTCGCTCCTTAATGTGGATCTTAAGTTATACATGGGGATACTGTTGGCCCGGCTCGTGCCCCATATGGGTGGCTTAGCCGACCCGGACCAAGCGGGATTTATCCCGGAACGGCAAACCTCGGACAACACTAAGCGGGCCCTGCACCTTATCGAGAAAGCAACCCGAACAAGCGGAGAATTTTTAATGCTGGCTATTGATGCTGAAAAAGGGTTCGATAGGGTGCATTGGCCCTACCTAGAGAAAGTCTTGGAGAAAGCAGGTTTGGGTGCAAAGTTCTGCACATATGTGCTGAACTGTTACAAGTTTCCGACATCGGTAGTTCGAGTTAAAGGGCACACGTCCCCCCGGTCCACATTGAGAGAGGCACTAGGCAGGGGTGCCCTTTGTTGCCCCTCCTTTTCGCCCTCTACATGGACCCCTTAGCGCAGAAACTGCGGCTTAACCCGCAGGTGGCGGGAATCAAATTTAGGGGCTTTGTCCATACAATCAGCCTCTATGCTGATCTCATTGTCTAACGCGCGGGAATCCGTGCCTGCCTGCCTTGCGGATCTGGAACTCTTTGCACATTGTTCTGGCTTCAAAATTAACATGGGCAAGTCGGAGGCTCTTGACCTGTCTTTAGGAACGTCTACTTGAGAATCCTTGCAAAGCTCACTTCCCATTCAATGGGCAACAGGGGCTGTCCCGTATATGGGTATTCAATTGGCTCCCTCGCTTGTCGACACAGTCAATATTAACTATACCCTGCTGCGACAGAAAATTCGGCGGGAACTGGGGCGATGGAAAGATTACCCGCTGTTGTGGTTGGGCAAGATAGCAGCGGTTAAAATGACCGTTCTCTCCCAGATTTTATACTTGTTCCGCACCATCCCTATCCGGCCACCGACGGGTTGGATACAGCAGACTCAAGCGGAACTGGCCCAGTTAATCTAGAATGGGCGTAAACCGCGTCTAAAACTGAGACTGGCGATGCTCCCACCGGAGGGCGGAGGACTTGGGATACCGGACCTTTGGCTTTACTTCCAGGCAGCCCAATTGTGTTTCCTAGTGGAGTGGAGTAGATGGGAGTCCGAGAAACACTGGCTGTTCCAGGATCAAGCAGTGGCTGGCTGACCCCTATAGGAAATTCCATTTCTCAGGAAACAGCATCGACCTCCCAATCTTTATGCATCTCATATTGCACAGGTACCCATGGAAGTTTGGGACAAACTAATGTTAAGCATGAACTTACTACCTTCCCGTCCCCGCTCACCCCTTTGATGGATAACCCCGAATTTACGCCAGGTACCAATTCAGTGGCCTATGCGAGGTGGTGACCGTCTGGTTGCCGATACCTCTTTCACATGTATTCACCGGAGGGGGTGATTCCTTTCACCCAGTTTCGGCAAATGCACGTGATGCCAGAGACTGAGAGGCTGCGTTATCTTCAAGTGCGACATTGGGCACTTAGTGAGCAGATGCGCCCGGTGGCCTATAGGCATCTCCTACCCTATGAACGTTGGCTGATTACACGCACGACGGACAAAAAACTAATCTCAGATTTATATAAAATGCTGCTGGATAGGTACGCTCATACCTATAGTGCTGGTAAGGCGCGCTGGGAAAGGGAGATAGGTAGGACACTCAGCCATAAAGAGTGGGTATATTCTATAGGGCGAGGCACTCAGCGTACCACATGGGGTTTACTGACACCCTCACTAAAATCGCAACCTACTGGTAATACACCCCGGAGCATCTCCACGCGATGGATCACACCAAAGAGGCAACATGCTGGTGGGGTTGCGGGCAGGTGGGTACATTGGTCCACTTATTGTGGGATTGTGTTAATCTCCAGGCATACTGGAAGCAAATATTGGATGAGATAGATACGTATTTTGAGACAGAGATTCCGCGCCTCCCCTCATATGTTCTCCTGGGACTCCAGAATCCCTTGACATATCCTCTACGCTCCCGCAGAGGCTGTCTGATTGCTATCGCGCTGGGCTCTGCAATGCAGAATATACTTACACACTGGCGAACCACACATATCCCTACATTCAATGGCTGGCTTCATCGCCTATGGCATGTGCTCGGGATGGAGAAGCTTTCCCTGAACTTAGCGGGGGAGGGGTTCAAATATACAGAGCTATGGCAGCCTTTCTTGTCGCTACTGGCCTCGGAATTCCACGAGGTCATGTGTCCTCGATACCTCCGGCTACTACGCCTCTCTAACCCTGAACATTCGGAGGCAGACTGAGAGTTGCAAAGGTATGATAGTTATAGATGGTGGACTTGGAACACAGGTGGGGTGTGGGGATGGGTAGGGGTGGTTTCGTTGGTTTTATTTAATTTTCCTTTTCTCTGTTAAAGTAATGATGTAGGCACAGCTTATCTCGACGCAGCTCAAACGCACATTGGCACAGTTGGCTTTATTGACTCTTTTTTTCCCCTCTTGTCATTGTCATATGGAGATGATGTGATGGCTGCAATTGATGATACTGTTTTCTGTGTGCTGCAATCGTTCAATAAAAAGATTTAATACTAAAGTGTGGTCAACATGTTTCTGCCTCTATATAAACAATTTGTCAGGCTTTCGTCAGAACCAGTGCAGAGTAGTGATGAACCCCGGCGGTATGGGTGCGCTAAGGCCCACCCTAACCTGGGGTTGCTAGTGTTCAAAATAGTAAAAAACACTATGATGATTCCTTCAAATTAGGAGAGGAACCAGATTTATTCCGATAAAAAATATATAATAAAAATTGACAAACAAACATGTAAGAGACAAAGAAAAAAACATAGAAATTATTTCAATATGCCCTTAAAGAATGTCAACAATGAAGATAACATGCTCGGGTGCTCTTCGGGGTGCTCAGTAATCTTAACAAGTACACAAGTGTCAGAAGTAGGGAACTCGTGCACCTACTGGATTTAGCACGAATACCATGGGAAGAAAAAGGACCATAGTCCCTTGTCAAGCCTGGTGGCGTGAAATCGAAATAACCCAAATTGTGGGCAGAAAGTGTCTAAATGCCCGTCTAAAGTTACTGGCTCACACGTGGACTATGTCGAACTGGTCAAACAAGCAGACTAGTGCTTTAGGGCAAAAAGATGAACTGTGAAAGGCTAAAAATTAAGAGTTCTTACAAAAGGTGCTAACACTCGGTGCACCATGGGTCTCGGGAGGCGAAGCGAGCGCGAGGCTCATGGAAGGCGTTTCTGCGGGGTGATCGCGGAGAGCCAATCATCCGCGGTCACCGTCACGGACTAGGCTGAATCACGGTGCATCAAAGATGGCGCAGCCGCGTAAGCCAATCCACAGTGTCTATAGATAGACAGCTCTACAATTCCCCAATCGGAGTGCGGACAAGCCAACATGAGAACAGGCTGTCACAGGCGTCGCCATGGAAGCCGTGTGGTTGACTACACACAGCAACAGTAAAAAAGACACTGAACTCAAAATGAATGGCCGACAAAGTTCTAAACAACATGACTAAGGAGTGGGGCAACTTACTCAGTTGCAAAAAATGTGTGCAAAGAGAGAGACATAAACAAGAAGAAAGACATTAAAGGAACAAATGACGTGACAGGGCCAAGCTACCAATTTGCCGAGTCAGTATAATAGGCAACGTTTGACTCTTGCCAGAGTGAAATCCAATACACGGATAAGTTTGTATCCGGAAATCCCAGATGGTCATAGGGAATGATTCCATACGATGACTAACCTCCCAGAGAGGAGGAGAATATGTGAAGGAAGATAGGCAGAGGGGAGCACCATAATAGCAGAAGGTGGTGGTGCATACTTCAACTGTTACATGGAGTGATATGATGATGATCTCATCTAACTAAGGGTTTGCTCAAATATTCATAGTAGACCCCACTGTCAATGTCAAGGTTAAACCTCCCACATGAAAAAATATGATGATGATCTCATCTAAATATGGGTTTGCTCAAATATTCATAGTAAACCCCATTGTCAAGGTAAAGGTTAAACCTCCCACATGAAATTAGTTCTGCATGACAGAAGCCAAGGGGATATTATCATTTAATCCATGTGCGCTTGTCCCAAGTCGGTAAACCCACCTTTGCTCTTTCTCAAACAGGGTTTTTGGATATTTCTCTTGATATTGACCTGCTCAATCACAGTCCACCTCATATCATTAGTAGTGTGGTTGCTTTGTAAAAAGTGCTCGCTCAGTTTAGTTGTTACCCGGCCACACCTAATGTTGTTGCGATGTGCGCATATTCGCAATTTTACTTTGCGCGTAGTCATTCCCACATACCGAAACCCACACGGGCAAGTTATTAAATACACCACGTTGGTGGAGTTGAAGTTGGTGTGTGCTCTTTGTGTCCACACCTTACTTGGTTCAAGATCCAGAGTTTTGGTATGTAGTGTAAGGTGGCAGATGCTACAGTTGGAACACGGGTAATGACCCGTTATTTTCAGCAGTCCTCAAGCGTCAGTAACGGATGGAAAACATCTCACTGCTATCTCTCTGGGGTGTGCATTGACCAATGTGTCCCTGAAACTACGGCCTCTCTTAAAAGAAAACAGTGGTTTCTCCCATTTTCTGTTATTACTGTTTATTATGCGCCAGTGTTTGTTGATGTTTCTTTTCACAGCGTTGGACGCTGAACTGTAGTTGGTGACACATGTTAAGGGTAGTGCACTGGGTTCTTTGGGAATCTCCTCCAGGAGCACTTCCCTAGGTTGGTTCCTTGCTCTTTTGTAACCCTTAGTGAGTACGATGTCAGGGTAACCCCGGATCTTAAGTTTGGCAGTTAGGTTAGTTGACTGTTGTCGGAAGTCTTCCAGCTGACTACAATTTCTCCTTAATCATAAGAATTGTCCATAAGGGAGATTCTCCCTCAAAGCCCTTGGGTGGAAGCCTGTGAAATCCAAAAGATTATTCTTGGCTGTAGGCTTATAATCTGATTTTGTAGAGAAATGACCATTCTGTTCTGAAATGACCACATTGCAAAAAGTGATACACCAGTGGCACAAGCAGATTGTAAATAAGCCCCCTTGTTCCTTCTAAATACCTGCTTCAGACATAGAAGTCTCAACATAAGGATTAAAATAATAATAACTGTTGTTCTTTGAGTATGTGAGCCTTGGGGCACAAAGTATCACAAACCTTTCTTTCACTGTTCTTGCTTGCAAAGCACACTATATTAATAGAGTCAAACCTTCTGGTGAGGAGTCTATGCTGGGAAACTTTGGGGCGTCATTTCCATTCAAATGAGGCAGTCAAGTATCCTGTGTGTGCATGTATCATTGCAGCATGGAATGGTCTAAGAAGATCACATTCACATTCTGAGACCCCACAGGTAAGTGCTCTCTGTATCTGCATTGGCACACTCTCCCTCGTGTCTGAGGGAATGCACGAACCACTTAAATGCTGTGGAAGTCACCATAACCCACAGTGAAAAGCCACTACACAATGACCCTTTTACAGTGTGCACAAATCGTAAAATTGCAGTCAAACACAGCTCTCCCTAAAAAGACATCTATATCAGAACGTCTACCTATACATTATTTAAATTGCATTTTACTTTGCTCTTGATATTATAGAGCCCGAAATATGGGATCAATTACCATGTATGTATATTACAAAAACACTGTAAATTGATAAGAAGTTAGGTTACCAACCATGAAGGGTTATTACCTGTATAAGACCACTTATCTTAAAGGTGACTAGTAACATATTTATAAAGTGCAGATTGAGATGTTTTATGCCATAAAAGAAGTAGGTCTTTATCCATCAGAGTTTCCACGGTGCCCCAAATCAGCCATCAATACGTCATCCATTGTTGCATTTTTGTATACATTCTGAGACTTTCAATCGACCATATATAATGGGAAAACATGAATTGGTGGGTGAAGCTCACCTGACCTGGGTCAACCTGAAAGCTCTGCTCACATGCTACGATAGTGTTGCTCCCTAGGCTGGACAGGATGAACAGTAAGTAGGAGAATCTGTGTGGTGAGAGTGTCCTTCCTGCTTTCCCTTGGTAACCAAACTGTGTGGCCTTGGCGGTTGTTTTGGATTTATCCAGTGGAAATTGAGCCATCACATTGGGTAAAGGCCATGTGATAGCCCTTGGGACAGATACACACCCACAAACCATGGCATGACTGGGCACAGCCTGGTGGTTGACAAACCCAGCTCGTCCTCTCTCTATCCTCAGCTTCATATTTTAGTGACAGCAGAGAAAAGAAAAATGGTGGAAGCGAAACAGTGACAAGGAGCTGTAATTGTGCATTTTACCCAGAGTGCTGCTCTCTGTAGCTAATAGCTTGGGGAGTGCTTTCATCATCCTGTGAGAAAGGTGGTTATATAATTTTCTTAGTGCAGGCTCCTTACAAATTTATTATATGGAGAAAGCAACCTTGATTGTACATTATATAGATATTATTAGTCACCAAACTGCTCTTGACCATACATAGACAAACAGCTGCATGCTGAGAACATTTATAAGGTCACAGAAGACTGAGGTGATGTTAAATATATTTTTCATGTATGGTAAGATTTGTTAAGGCATATAACACATGCCTCAACTGATTTTCTTTCCCCCATTCCTTTACCTTTTGCCCAGTTGATCTTTGTCATATTGGACACTTAGCTCGGCCTTGCTTGTAAGCTAATAGCATTTTCCATGCTGTATTATATATCCAACAATTATACTGTCAAAAAGTAAACCAGAAATTAACAGACTACAAGCTAAAAAAAAAAAAGGTGCCACCAATGAGTCGTTATTGATCTAATAATTGTAACCAAAATATGGCATTGCAGAGAATAAAGGATATTCATGCAAAACATAAATGATACTCCTAAAACAATTAGCTACATAGCCTAAAATATGCAATGTATAATTTTTTGTTGGGATCCGATCTTTGAAAAGTATTGCTCTGATTTACGAATGCAAAGAATTGTGTGCACGAGACTCCATATTGTTTGTATCCAACTGGAAGCAGAAAGAACAGGAAGTTGGGGGGAGTGTTTTATTGGTATGGATTATGGGAAGAGAAAGAAGGCACTTCCATGTGAGGTGATGCCACAAGTGTCCCATTATTAAGGTGGGATGCAGGTTCCTTTGTGACAAAGAAGGTCCAACTTGGGATACCTAGCAAACTGTTTACAATTGGAGTTGTAAAACTCTAGCACACTAGAAAAAAGTCAGCCCCAACACATTGACGTAATTGATCATTATCTATTAACATATGTATAAAACTTTAATTGTATGTCATAGAACAATTAGATATGTAGCTGTCTAGACCTCGCTTTCATTAATAATTGGGGTTAAAACTGATAGTGGTAAATGTTGTATTATTGATATCTTAGTACAGAAACACTGGGCGACCATGATTTCATGAATTTGTTATAATATTGTTGACAATCTTTGCTGTCCCCTTGAACTCGTGTGCTCTATTTTAGCACATATGAGGCAGTAGGATATTGTCTCTGTATGTAATGAGACACATTTTCCACAATTAGAGGACATTATGGTAAACAGTCCTACCTTTAATCATGCTAAGTAGCATGTAATGGCCTTCAACTATAACGCCATAAAACGAATACATTGATGCCCTAAAGTATGTAAAACATCTTTCATAATTAACACGCAGGCAGATATTTAAGCATTAGTAAATAAATAGTAACATTTCTGCTGCTAAATATAAAATTTAGACAAGGAGAAGGAGCTATTTCCTATACCAATGATCATTAGTTTGGCCCCTAATTAACAGCAGCTTTCTAAGTGAAACCTAATTGCTGACACATAGTTTGCTACAAGTTCGATAGCTAAAATGAACATTAATGGCCATTCACTTTGAAGCCTATCTGATAGAGTGCTTGGATTACAGCATTTGAAGAAGAAGCGTGATATATAATTGAGAAGTGGGGTGACTCTAACAATGACCCCCACACTCCCTCTCTGTTGTAACACTCTATCAGTTAATGGTCCCAATTTGTAGCCTTGCCTCTTTAAGTCAAGCATTTATGGTGAGTGAAAAATGCCCATATTAAAAAGGTAGGGAAGATTACTTTTATTTTGGTCTTGATAATTAATAGCCGGATTTTCAGTAGTGACTAATTGAATGGAGGTCAATTTGTTGCTATAGTAATGTCCCAGCCAAGAGCTTTTAAACATTTTACAGTCTATTTCCCATTTACATAACTGCATGTTATAAATAAAGTCAGATGTAATAACTGCAAGTGGTGCTACATCGAAGCCCGACATGCACTTATTTTCGGTGAGTTGATAAGTGAAGCAGGACCCACCGAAGCAACTTAAATGAGATTCCCAAAATGGAAAATAACTATTTACGAAACAAGGCAAATACGCCATTTTTTTTAAAATGTTGAAAAATATTACCTTTGTAATACCCTTCTTATATTATTGTTACAGACCAGATTTTCTAACGTTTTAGACAACGCAGCACAGCAACACAGCTTGCAGCACTGCGTTGCACGAGACAGCGTGAGCAGAAACGCGCCAGACCTACTAAGATATGGCAGATTTGTGCTCACTCCCATCAGTGGCACACTGTGTGTTGCCTAGCACCAATGCAGGCCCCCTTTCATCATTGGCAAGGATGTCTGCTTTATGCATACCTTCCTGCACAGAAACAATTCTTAAAGCCTGGTTACAAGTCAGATGATTTTTTCTGACCCGTGCGTAAACCCCTGTTTACTCATGGGTCAGAATTAGGTGCTAATTGTTATTTAAAGCATCTACCAATTATCAGATTTGTTAAATACCACAACCTTTGTTAAATTTCATCAGGTCAAACTTGCCGAAATGTATCAGGCGAAACCCATAGGTAACTACCACATCATGAGGATTTGGTTAAAAAGCAAAACCCCCATGTTATTTCCCAGAAACTTTTAATAGGTGCCTTTTTTTGGCACACGATAAATAACTAACCCCATGGTATTGTAATTTACCACCTGCGATAAATAGCACCAAGATTTGTAATGTGGTCCTATGTGTCTTATTCCGCTTTCACTATTTAGACAGAATATCGAAAACACAAATATCAAAAACACAAAAATCGTGTCAAAAATATTCAGGACAAAAATATTGTGAAAGTAATTTTCTAAAGGTAAGTACATTTTTAATATATATAACTCATCATCTACGTACCTTGACAATATATATATATATCATCAAGGTACGGAGATGTGGAGTTAAGAATAGTAAATCTATACTTACCTATTTGAACTTACCTTCTCGATATTTTGGCCCTTGATATTTTTGACACAATATTCTGTCCACACAATATTTGTATTTTCGATATTCTGTCAGTGATCCTCCTTTTTCATGTGTGCTGCACAATGTAGCACACATAGAAAGCGGAAATACCCACGGAAAACTAAAGATATTTCATCTTTTTATGCTTCTTTGTGGTGGGCGCACCATTTTAGCACAATCCAAGGTTTTCTGCCTGTAGTAATTCTGCGATTGTGTCAAATTCCATGGGTAGATGCGCAGGAATAGCCATGTTCCACCCATGGAATGCTGCGCTGCATTTCATTTCTTTATAAAGTGAGGCAAGACAGTACAAATCACCCCTTGGATTGCTCTGTAAATCCCATTTAAGGGCCTGCGTTGTCGCCGATTACTTGAATGTGCAAGGACAATGCAAGTCCTTAGTAAATATGCCCACAGGGTCATTATATGGTGCTAGGTAACTATCAAACAGTGTTTGCTCCTGATTTTCCCTTCCTTATGACAGTTCTCACTATTCTGATGTGTAGACTGACACACTGCTTTCTATTTTCTCCCAATCCTGATGTGCATGTGAAACATAGACCTAGATACGAATAACATGTCCCCACCCAGCGTCTACGTGGCCTATAACCAGGATACAGCTAAACAGTAAACGTTAGAGATGAAGGCTGACGTTGGCATTTACTGAAGAAAAGGTGGAATTTTCTGTAAAATGCTTTGTAAATGTAATTGGGTCCATGCCATCTCATGACACTCCTTGCTATCTGGTGGAAATACCAAAGCTATTCAAATAAATGATTTTGTCATCAAAGAAGCCATTACAAGACACAAGCCCAAATTATTCCATCCCGAAATATTTTGATGCAGAGGTAGAGAACCATGAACAAGATAGAAAGTGTAATACTATAGAGGAATCCCTTAGGTTGAGAGAACTTCAAATACAGAGGGTAATTACGAATACAGGGTTAGCGGCTGTCAGATCAGATACTTTATGAAAATCCGGCAAAGTTCACTCTGATACAGGACACCCAGAAGCACTGTGTCCGTTACCTTAAAGAATATTCTCTGACCCAATCTACACCCAATCTGCACCTAAGAGAGGGCCAGGATCATCTTCACTTAAAGCTTCATATTAATGGTTTCGTATGAACCTTGCATTTCTAAGAATATGCTGACTTGGCTAAGTATGTCTAACAGCTTCTCAGACAACCATACTTCCTCCAGGGAAAAAGCAGATATAAAAAAGAAGACAAACGAGGACAATAGTTTTTGCAAGATTGTGAGACCATGGTGCAATCACAATGCATCAAGAAGAGTGCATGAAAAGTGATGTGACCAAAACAACATTTCTCCCATTAAAATCTGCTCAACAGGTAAACACATGGAAAATACTCTAGTGCAGGAAAATTCTACAGCTTGTGAATAGTGGTTCAAAAGTTGGATAGCGAATGGTCTGAAAATCCAAAAGATGGCACCATGTAGGGACACTAGACTTATCCACAGGATGATGCAACAAGGAGGTCCTACACTCTTCAACATGTATATGTCTACTATGGCATACTTGGTGGAATCTCATAATATCAAGATCATCTCGTATGCCGATGATACCCAACCCCTGCTCGCATATGATGTGAAGCCTGAGAGGGCAAGGGTAGCCTTTGCCAAATGTTTGGTGGCACTGTTAGATTGGCTGTAGACAAATCTCCCTGGTTGGGTCAGGGCTTGGCCTGACAGTGCCCCCCCACTGCTCCCTCCAACAAAGGTGGTCAGAAAACTGGGGGTTCTGTTCAACTCCCAGCTCTCATTTGGAGCACAGGTATCAGCAGCGGTGAAGTCTTGTTTTTGGATAAATCGGATGTTAAGGAGGTTTCTTCACCTACTTCCTCACGACGCCCAAATCACAGTGGTTAGAGCATTGATTTTATCCAGACTGGACTCCGCTAATATTCTTTACATTGGCCTCCCGGAATATCTGATCTAGCGGTTGCAGCTCATGCAGATCATGGTGTTCCGCTTAATATACAAAATTCCGAAATATCCTTTTGTGTCAGGTTTCCGGAATAAACTCCACTGGTTGCCAGTCGATCAGCGGATTAAGTATAAAGCACTGACCTTAACACACCAAGCCCTCCACAATAGGAGACTCAGGTATCTTAACAACCATATCAAGGCATACTGCCCTCGGAGGCTGTTATAATCTAGCTCAGCGGGTCTCAGGAGCAACGGAGTGGTGGGTATTCCTACTCTGTTAAAGCTGCGAATATGTGGAATATCCTACCAGACTATTTTAGACAGATCCCTGAAGGAGTGAGATTCAAAAAGGTGAGAACATTCTTATTTAGACTCTAAGGGGGAGTATGGGCACCAAGTCTGTGTCTGCTTACATGCGGCATACCTAAAAGAACAGGGACACTCTTTGAGTAGCTGTGCACTATAGAAATACTTTATTCATTCATCCATGCCCCTCAAGCAATGAGGAGCTTAAACCTCAACCTTCACAATTGTCTCCAGGATTGTCATAACATCCTATTGTCACTAATCATGCTTCAGGAGTGTTCATTAACAGAAGCATAAGAAATCTATCCAGGAGCATGTGAAGCTGCTTAAATGCCTCCCCTTGTAGTGGGCAATTCACTCTGGAACTCCATCTAAGTCTTAAAAGATGACCATTAATATACATATGCCATCTATGGGAATGGTGCAGGATTGTTAACTTGCTATCGCCTCGTCTCACCAAAGCTCCTGCTTCTGGGCCCTTACCTTCTCAACCTCCTGACCGTCAGGGTATAGCCAGAGACAGGATTGGATAAACAATTTGAGGGAATTCTTGTGGCGATGACAGCAGATGGTTTTTATGCTGTGGATATCTCCCACAGGACCTGAAGCCTGGATATTATGAGTCAAAAGGAATCTATCAGCAGAACTTGTACACTATCACTTCTAAACATCACCGTCAACCTAAGAACGAGAACCAAATATGGTAACGATATATGAGACATGTTGGCTACTTAAAAGAAAGTACCATCGATCTGATGCACGTTAGGCACACCATGACCAGGTCATTCAAATTCATTCGGCCAAGCTGCACTCCGGGGTCAGTCGTCACTACTAATGGATGTGGTCTACCAGTAGGATGCTACACTCATATTTAGGATTTCCCATTTTCATTTCAGTATTTTGACACTTTTCAAAGTTTTAAAAATACATTTTTGGTAGAATGGGGAATTCCATCGGTTCACAGAAAAGCCAATAGTCATGCACTATCCAAAGCCTGAAGCTAATGACACTAGAAAGCTGCCTGAAGGTTGAAAATACTTTTTAGGTCCTCTTTGTTTTGAAAATCTACACCAAAACAGTTGCCTTTGGACAAAATGCCCGTTCTACATAAATAAAAAAACGAAAATAATATATGTGTTGATTAAAGGACTAAAAGGGCAATGCTGTAACTTTCTACCAGCTCTCTGAATGGCACAGGCCTCCTTTTTGGGGTGAAGGGAATTTCATAATGGCGGGCTTAAGCAGAAGATGTAGATCACTGGGTTCACAGATTCCTATGCAAATAATGGCAACTTCACATCAGTTTTGATGTGGAAACAGTTTTGTTGTGAAAAGAGAAGCAGTGTTGTTGCTCTCATCTCAGTTATGATTACCTTATTTCAGATCATTGATTTATGCATTTGTTGAAAAACAATAATGCGATTAACAATTAAAGTAAGTGCTTCAAATATGATTTAAACGACTTCATCCAAAAGATGTAACTTTAGCTGCTACAGCTTCAGCAGATTTTCCTGCCCTTTCCCTGCGGTCTCTTTTTATGTACATCAAGAAAAGAACATGAAAGATAACAGGAAAGGTCCACAGTGTAACTGATCTCTCCTGCAGAACGGTAACACGGGCGCATGCCATGGGAGACATAAGACAAGATAGAGTTGTTAAGAGGAGAATCAACACATCTCAAGTGTCATTAGTTAAGGTCATGTCGGCCTGTGATCCTTGGCACAAAGAGTTCCATGCCTCAGTCTGAGCCCGCTCGGTGTTTTATTCTCGTGTAAAGATTCATGAAGCCATTACAAGCGCTCACAGCCTCTTTGCCTTAACATTTAATGACAATGGTGAACTTTATAATAAGGGCGGGAAACTGCTATTTGTGACCCAAATCAGAAAGGCCAGGCACAATGTGGCGCTATCCAGAGAGTAAGTGAGTCCTGTCCAACTCGGGTTGTTAATATTTAATACCTTGCTACGAAGGCAATGCATTATGTGGCAATTTAATTACCTGACAAAAGGTTTGAAACGTATTATAGGTTGAGAACATCTGATTCATAATTCAACACTAAAATCAATGCTATCATAAATCATTCCTCTCAACGTTTTTTTTTTCTTTTTTTAAACATAGACCAAAGAGAAAGCATCTTGTGGGAAATCTATATATAACCTACCGTCAAAACATGTTTTCCATGAATGTTGACCATATTTTAGACTGGTCTCAATGACACGGATAGCGTTGCTATAGTCTTATAGCCGAGGGTTATATTGATTGTTGAAGGTCCCAAACCTAAGCAGCTAGGGACTATTACGAAGGAGACGACCTTTAACAACCGATATTGACTGAGGCAGAAGGGCTAAAAGGATATTTGAACATTCCACCGAGTATTGAATGCCCTATATTAAAAGGTGAGAGACAGAAAGACAAACATTGGAATTTGGCAGCAGAAGACCTATACCAGCCATAATTAGCCCTGAGCCACTTCATTGTCTTCAACGGAGCTCCCAACATTCCAACGTTCTAAATTGCAGTTATGGCTGGCGGCCTGCCATCCAATGGGGGAGGGGGGCAGAGGACAGAACCTCTTCCACAATAACGTATCACCGCTCACCATTGGATATCACAACTTTCGGCAAATATTGTAACCTTGCCTTCATGGGGAATGAGAGAATAATTTTTAGTGGAGTGAAGACAGAAGATAGGTTTTAAAGCAAAATTCTTCCAAATCTGGAATTGAATAATGGGGAGAAGATTTAACAATAATTACCACTTAGATTCTTGAATTACGGTAATGATAGTTGCCGTGCCCGAATTGGGCATCTCTAGATTTTTCAGCCCAAGCATTGTATACAGTATATTGGGATCCCAGCCAGGGGAATCAAACAGTGACCCTGAAGTGCAGTGAGAAAACTTCCTACACATCAGGGCTATTGATTATTTTGTTTTTGAAAAGCAAACTCCCTCTTTTCAAATACAAAAAAACATTTTAGGAAGCACTGAAGAAACAAGGTGCTTGATAGTCTAAGTGCTCCGCCTCCGGAACAACTGTCACACCGGTGGTGGCCTAAAAGGAAGGGAGATATCTGCAAGGCAAGCGGAGATCTATTGATATTGTGGACCGTCTTCCATAAAGGGAGTGGAGCTTTGTTCCTCTGCTGAACTGCCAGACCACATACAAAAGTTAAAATGACCCCCCTAAGTTTCAAACAGTAATAGTAAAAGAGATTGGTGAAAATAACTAAGTGAATGCAACATAAATGATTGACATTCATAAATATTCTTTTGGCTTTATAAAAAAATTCAAGGAGTTTTGTCTTCCGTGCCAGTATAGGTTACCAGAAAAGGAGGGTCTGATAAATACTGACAACAATATAATTGGTGTAAACCTATATGTCTAATACGTATGAGCCATTTAAAAGTGTTTTAGATTAGATGGAACTAGTGGTAGTGCTCTAAAGTGTAAAAAAGAGTAAATAACAACTCTTCTTTACATGAGGTATGTCCTAGGTAGAGAAGTGCAGTTCACTGACAATTTCTCATTCCTAATTGTGGTAGCTTTTGCATGATACAGCCTCCCCTGCCACCAGTCACATGGCCTACACACCTGCACCCTGTGGTGACATTAGAAAAGTCAATTAATTTACATGCTGCAGTGGATTCGGTCACCCTCCCAGCTACCAGAAACCTGGGCTTTACTCTTCAGGCCTTTATATTAACTCCTGAAGACTGCCAGAGGCCTACTTATAGACATTTCTCCCTTCTAACAGTCATCTAATATTGTGCACTGCCACCTTTTCCAGCCTCCTGGACAATAGCTAAGAGCCCCTTCATTGTATCTTCAGAAGGCATGCAGGATTAACTTCATAAGGCAGCTGCCTATTCACAGAGCACAGTAAGTCCTACTCAAAGCCCTGGCTAAGGACTTGCCTCATTGTGAGTCAGAGCATTAAAGAGGCTGGGTTGTGCCACTCCCTTCATCCTGTGGTGGAATAGCTCAGGAAAAATGATGTATTCCTACTCCAGATTTAGTGTCTGGATGAATTGGCTCATTAGAACCCCCATTGTTCATTCAATGGGCATCCCCATATAATTGTATGTATTACTTTGACCTGAATTTCACATGTGGATGGTGAGGGTGACAGACCAATCAGGGAACCCCAAACAGACTGATGTTTCCCATCAGCACTTTATTTGTTGTTTATCATCAGATGAAGGCATTGCCTTTTAGTTTTCTTCATTAAACATGTTAAACAACGTTGTACTAGTAGTTCAGTGGCTTTCTTTATTTGAGGGAATTGATAATTGTAAGAAATTGGGCTACTGGTTGAGGGGGTGAAACCCTACTTAGGCAGAAACCACAATCCTTGTCAGGGTGAAGCAACAAGCAACCCCAAATTAACCTGTGCTCAACACTCTGGCTGCTTGGCAGAGAGCAGTCAGGCTTAACTTAGAGGCAATGTGTGAAGTATTTATGTAGCACTTCAAACAGTAATAAAGTGAATACACAGCATAAAAGAAATCCCACACAAATTGGGAAAAAATAGAGTAAATTTAATAAATAAAAATGACAAAAGTCCAATCAGTAGAACCGAAGACATGCAGTTTTAAGGGTTTCAGTGAATAGAGCATGAAAAAACACACAAAGTGCTGACTGTGGATATCTGGTCAATCTAGACCGGAACAAAGTCATAACTTCAGGGAGACTGCAATTGAGTGTGGGTCAGCTATGTGAACCCAGCTAAGACCACTGAACAAAAGTACCTTAAATCCTAGTTGCAAAGAGTTACAGAGTCCTGCATCGAGGAGGCATCTCCGAGCCATGGCAGTTCGAGATCCTGGTCAGAGATGCATCACATAGCGTCAGTACTGAGGAGTTGTGAGATTGGAATGTGAGGTCCAGCGTTGTTATCGAGAAGTCCATCGATGAAGGGGCTTGCGATATGAAGTCCTGCTTTGAGGATACATCACGTTCCGGCTGTTTCTGAAGAACCTTCGGGGCTTGCGGTGCGGAGTCCTGCATCGTCTTCAAGGCTGCCTTTAATGAGAGGCTTGCCATGCTTGGACTTGCATCGGAAATGCATCACCCAATGGTGGTCCGGGCAGCTGCGTTACCCATTTATGTACAACTGACATTTCGTCAAAAGACAACTGCTTTGGTGTAGATTTTGAAAATAAAGAGGACCTAGAAAAGTGGGGCTGAACCTAATCATCTTCTGAACTTTAATTTGCAGCACGATTTGCCACTTCAATAAATTTTTTTCAGCTTACTTGTGTTATCTGCTTCAGGCTTAGGATAGTGCATGGCTATGGTCTATTCAACTGTTCTAGAAATATTTCGCAAAAAAACGTATTGGATCTAAGATTTTAAGAGGCTTTGTGCCAAGCAAATGTTTCAGATATCAAGTCAGGAGACCGTTGATATATTGCAGGGTGGCCAATCATCATAGCTTTGAAAGAGATGCTTTGGCATACAGGAAGCAAGTGAAGCTGTCTCAAAATGGGGGAAATATGATGGCATTCAGAGATTCCACAAACTAAAAGTGCTGCAGCAGTTTTTTTTGAATAAGTAGGAGAAGTTTAAGTGGGAGATGGAATAGAAAAGTGATGTGGCATGTTTGTCTGGAACTTGTCATCCTGGTCAAGAATGGTGCCTGCTCACTTGAGTCCCTGAAGGGGTCAGAATTTGGAGTGGGCACCATCATGTTGGAGTTCAAAAACCTAGGATGGCATCAGAGCTTAATCACAGTAGTGTTGATGAAGAAGAAATAGGTGCTCAATAGGAGGGTTAATCTTGCATTCCCAGACCTTATGTGCTCTCTGTTCTAGTGAAGGCAGGCACTCCATCAACAAAAGGAAAAATTGACTAGTGAGTCCAAAGATTTATTTTGGCGCAGAGCAAATTTGAGAGTGAAACCTGATCCAAGAGTACACATTTGTATTCACCTGGGCACTGTATAGATATTTCCTGAGCATAGAAAAAAGCTGGGGAACAACTGCTGGTAATGCCACAGCTACATTGTGAGCCCCTTTACTCAGAGACAAAAGTTCTGAAGAATATATGGTCCCCTTGATTATCATCCCTTAAAAAAGTCACAGAGGTAATGTGTAGTGAATGGTGTTTATGTTTCTAATGTACAGTTAATACTCTGGGATTAACGCAGGCAATCAGTATTTTACAGAGGTAGTGTCTCCATTTTTCCTCCAGAACCTTAGAACGGTGCAAGGAGGGGCCTGATTATGAAGCATGCCACCTATTGGGAGGGTGAGGGCTTTGAATCTTAAATAAAAAAACACCCACAACTTAGGTTTCCTATTTCTAGTGCTTGAGTCCTATATACCACATACAGTCAGTTCTGTTGTGTTTTTCTTAAAAGATTATGGTCTTTATCTCTTGGGGTATAAATCAATCTGTCACGTATATTTTGGTGAGGAAAGAAGATATGTTTGCCAATATGTCAAGTTTTTATAATTCATTTGCCAAGAGTCCTGATGATAGTGTGATGTCAGTTAAGGAGCATGACCAGGGTATACCTAATTTCGAAGTGAAAAACAGTAAAGGTATCACAGATCATGTTTTAAGCTCTATTGAAGTGGAAATTCCAGGCTTGTCCTGCAAGTTTGCAGTATTAGCCAAGGAATAGTAGTTTGTGTTGTTTCTTACTTTGTTGTTTTTGGCAGAAATATTTCCATATTTACTGTCTTCTTTTTGTCCATGCTAGTAATCGAACAATCCAGACTATTTATATGATAGTAGCCCACACATTACAGACTCTGCTAGAATATTGTGCTGTATTCCTCCAGAAATATTGGGGATGCAATGGGGGTCTCTAGTTGGCAGAGGTAGGTGCGTTTGTGCAAATAGGGACCCTTGCTTCTAGTCAGGGGAAGGAGATACACTTCTAAAATAACCCCTGCTCACCTCCTTGGTAGCTTGGCACGAGCAGACAGGCTTTTCTCAGAGGCAGTGTGTAAAGCATTTGTGAACACATATAGTAATACAGTGAAAACACTACAAATAGACACCACACCAATTTAGAAAGATACGTAATCTTTATCTAAACCAAACAAGACCAAAACGACAAAAATCCACAATACAGTAATACAAATATGACTTTCAAATGGTAGAAATAGTTCAGTACAAAGCAAATTGCAGATGCAACACTTTTCATACAAAGTCCCTTGGATGCATTGCGCACACAATCAAAAAGGGTCGCAGAGAAGGTGATGCATGAGTTACATTTACAAGAGGCTTATGGGGGTGGCACAATCAGTGCTGCAGGCCCACTAGTAGTATTTGATTTACAGGCCCTAGGAACACCCAGTGCACTGTACCAGAGACTGACTAGTAAATCAAATATGGCAATCATGGAATCACCAATCCACAAATACAATTTATAGGGAGAGCAAAAGCACGTTAGCACTGATCAGCAATGGTAAAGTGCCCAGAGTCACAAAACCACTAACAACAGGTCAGAAACAATACAGGAGAAAGGCAAAACGTTCAGGGATGACCCTGCGAAAAGGGCCAAGTCCAAAAGGATGCAAAAGAAGCACTGGGTTTATTAGTGTAACTTTATACGTTTTTGCATTAGTACAATAAATGGCCTGCCTGGCTTGTTCTTCATGTCTGTCTTTTTTACCGATGTGTAGATTTTTGCTGCAGATATGTTTGACTTATTGCAAACAATGTGTCATATATCCTGTTAAATTGTGATATATGTGTATTTTGTATGTTGTAATATCTGTGGTGACAATTAAGCTCTGATTTATCGATTGACCTCAGAGTATGGCCTAAGGCAAGTGGACTAGAATCATATACTTGATACGTTCATATATAGAGCCTGCCTTTACAGAGCAAATAACCTGTAATCAGCGAGCAGCAAGGTATTTCCTTTAATTATATATCCACTTTTGCGGGCAGTTAGTAATAATGCATTTGACACGCCACATGTTTCAACACACATGGAGAGCAGTTGTTCGCCTGCTAAACAAATCCGAGGCAGACACTGGTATTTACTCAAAACACATTTGTGCTCTCAAAGACCAAACAATCAAATGCTCGGCTGACAAAGTACCCTGAACATAATGAAAATCCTATGGGTAGGAAATTCATAAATAGAGCCTTCCTTTACAAAGAGCATCAACTGCAATCGTGGAATATTCATTTAACTATACAGTACCGTTACCGTTAGTATTAACCTGGCCAGCTTAGATCTGTCATGTACAACTCATTTGTCTAGTGCTCAACACAAATGCAGTTCTTATTCTGAACCCATCATACATGTATTATCCCAAATTCCACCATGGGAGTCATTTAGGGGTCGCCAGGGATCGCAGCTGCGACTCCTGGCTTACCTCTTGTGACCTCTGGCACTGCCTTTGCGACCCCTGGTCTCAGATGTGGCAAAAGCAGTCCCAAGAGCAGAAGGTAAACAGTGCCCTGGCAAGCACTGTTTACTTCCTGCTGCTGAAACTGTGACCCAGTTCTATCAAATAAGTAAATTCAGCAGAATAATGTGAGTCAGTTTTGAAACAATGTGAAATAAAAATAGAAATGGTTAAACCAGGTATCATTTTTCGCTGTTTTGAATACATGAAAGATTGTCTGAACAAATCATTCACCTTTATAGAGAGACCGTGCCTCTCACATGGTCATGAATGAATGTTTTAATAATCAAAAAGAATACTCTAAAGGCAATAATATAGAACCATTACATAATGACCGTTTCTTGTAGAATTAATTTTGGGTATATCCTTTCACTTATACCAGCATCCGAATTAAAATATTAATGATATCGAAAGCAGTCACCTATGTTTAAACTATTGTGCTGATATGTATGTAAATTGAGCGATTATTATAGGGTTTTTAACATTGTAGTCAAAGGTCATGTGACATCCCTTTCAATGATGTCAAAGGATCTGTGCTGCCACTTTCACTACCACTGGCCTTTTGGTGAATCAGCGCCCATGAAGCCCAATAAACAGGAAATATACCGTGGCCTACACATTTTGAGCAATTACCTTCATCAGTCCACTTATCCACACCAACGAAGATATACTTACTTTTGAAACCGGAAACGCTGGGCATTGCCCACATGAGCAAAATTCATTCAGAAATAACAGACAGACACGGAGTAATGGTGAACCGCTGACTCAAGTGGAGAAGTGTGGCTCAATGGTTAGAGTGGCAGACCCTGATGCAGAGGTCTGGCCCGGGACCAGGGTTCAATTCCTATCTCGGTGGGTCTTGGGCTCAATTTCCTCAGACCTGAAAATTCTCACCTGGGTTCCTAGTCTAATCATGGGTCCCACTCTGTGGCTCTGGGCAATAGCTTGCTTAATCTCCACAACGTCCCTAACAGCGCTGGGATCCCTGGCTTCACCTTGGGGGTGCCCAGGAGTGGACATTTCACAGGGAAAAGCCAGGAAGGGTTCCTCACCGGTATTCGTACAAGTGTCGAGATGCCTCAGGGTAGTCGTGCGCTATACAAATAAGTATTCATTTAATTCATTCACTGAGTTTGTGCGCTGTCCTCCTTTCTATACATACGCTAAAATATTAAGCTAACAAAAGTTCAGCAAGCTGTGCTTTTGTTTAGTGACTAGAGTGCGAGGCACCCTTCGGTGCCCAGCGCTCTGAATTGGGCGCACTAACGTGGTAACTCTATAGGACGTTTTTTTTTTAAACAATCATTGCATGAAATAATATTTATAGTGGATGTGTAAGCAGTATTTTCCTTATTTTGAAGAAACATTTTGCATTTTTACTTATTATTTGAAATTATACATATTACAGAAGCAGCCTGCAACTCAATGCAACTGTAAATTTTCCTCTGCAATTAGGGCTGTTTACGTACACTATTTATAACTTCCTTTTGGTTTGATGAGCAGATGGAGTAGTGTAAACAATTTCAGATTTTGGCTGGCTTCACTGCTACTTTGCATACTTTACCGTACATGGTTTGATTACATCTTCACGGAATGATAAATGGCGCCCCATGAAAGACTCTTCTAGAATGAAATCCGTGTCCCCCACATGGGCCAATAGTATCTGTGCTTCCACCACCATACCATCACTCATACATGTTATTCGAGCTAGTCTCAAAGAACAAAACCGGAAGTGCCACACCACACACCATTTAGGTGACGTGATTGCTTGTGACATATGAAGCATAGGACGCGGTGACTGAGCATCTCAGGGAATCACACAAGGGTGTGGGTCTGGGGCTCTGTATGAATGTGTGAATTTGGTCTATATAAAATCTATTGCACGAATATGCCTATCAATTATATATTTCAGCCATAGATTAATCGCAGATGAATAACATTGATTTATATACTCGATGAATAATCTTCCTTAGTATTATTAAAAAACAACACAAATGCTGTGCAATGTGGTGCAATTTTTCCTTGTGAAGTTTGCACAAGTCTTGTAAAAACTACGACAAACACACACCACACCAAGGGGCATATTCACAAGAAAATGACGCATCTGTAGACATGCGTCACTTTCCCTTTAACAGCCTACAATACCCTTTCACCACAATGGATACGCCATATTTACATTATGACGCACCATGTAATAACTCATTGATACACGTTAAGTCATTGGATATAAACTTCTCCAATCAGGATAGATTTACAAATTGGAGTATGATTTAAACCTTCCTTTTGTGACTAGTGTGTTCATCTCATTTTTAACTGGAATTATTTTTCTTGTAAACTTTCCCACTGTCTGTGATTATTTGTTGTGTATCATTGCAATAATTTTTATTGGTGTTTTATTTTATATTGTGTTTTTTTAATATATGTCAAAATAAAATTTACATTTCTATATGACCATATCATTCATTATTATTATTTTTCTGCTCCTTGTATGTCACATAGTGTTGATTGTATATGGAATAGTGTGGGTCTAGGCTCTGGCTAGCTTATAAGTTAACCCAAAGGGAAACTTTTTTGACAATTCATAATCTAAAAAGAGTCAAATACTAATGTTAATTGGGATTCTCCATCCATTATAAATACAGTCCATTCCCCTTGTAGTTCACACTGAAGAATACCTAACAACTGTTTCCTTATACTGCCCCATCTTCAACCGCAGCTTCATGCAATAGTCAAAATATCGCTGTTTGACTGTTTGTTTACAGCTCAGGGTTTTTTGACTGTGGGTTTCTAAATAGTTCAGGGAAGCCTATCACCTCAGAGGTATTCCTAAATAAGTAACCAAGGAATTCACTCCCATTTATAGAGTGTTTCGCACTCATTAAGAGCAATTCTGACCAAGCCCTCCTCTGGTTTTCCCCAACTATTTATCCATAACATTAGTGGCGCTAGACCGATAAAATCTTCTAAATAAGTCAACACTAGATCCTCATGAAAGATAAAAGAAGAAGTGTCTCTGGGTACCGACAGTAGTCTACAAATAAAACCATTTTTGGCACATGGAATTCCACATTTCTATAACACCACAAACCTGCTACATATGTCCTTACTGGGATACATTTGCTTTTGTAAATATTTACCATTTCTGTATCAGGTTTGTGGCATACTCTATGCTCAAACCTAAAGATGGGCTCGGTAGTTCTACTGAATTGTTGCAATTTTAGCGTTGAAGGGGTAGTCCAAATTAATGAAGAAAAAAACGAAAATCCCCAAATAGTTAAAGTTTTTGTATTTTCAAGGTGTACTCCACCCTACAATAGGATTTGGACTTAGTATTAGAGTGCCCACAGTTCATAAATTATAACTTAAATAAATGGAGGCCTGCATCATCTGCCTATAGTAAAATTGGTATAGGCTCAATTCCCATTTGAGGTATATCTTTTCTCTTACGTACCACGTGGTTTTTGATCTCATTTATATAAAATAAAAATAGGAAAGGGGCCAAGATGCACCCTGTCTCATGCCCTGTGCGGTTCTAATTTGGGAGGTTCATTTACCTACTAAGCCATAGCGGACCTTAACTGATGTATCATGATGCAGGCGTCTTATTATTGTGTGCGATTCCATTTCCACCGTCATCTATTCCATTAAGTCCAAGCATTTTGAATGGCTTACCAATTCAAAGGAGCCAGAGATATTTGTAAAGGCTAGATGTAAAGCGCCGTCCTCGGCATGACATAATCCCCTCCAGAAGGTAAAGATTAAGGCACTGTTCCACTGTGCCAAAACCATATTGAACCTCTGTTAGTATGTTGTTTTCCTCAGTCCATGGTTTCAGGTGGGCACAGAGGTACCCAACTTAAGATTTTAGCACTGGAATCTTTTAAAGATATGGGCCATTAGCAGTACAGTTAAGATCTATCCCCCTTCCTAAAAATAGGCACAATAGTAGTTGTCCTCCATGAGTCTAGTATGGGGACTATCACTGTTGTTATTATAATAGTTGTTAGCAATAGTGCCAATAGTTTAACATTAGTTTTAAAAAGGACTGCTAGTACACCATCTGGCCTGGGTGCCTTCCCTGCAGTATTATAGTGGATTGCTGAGGTTACCTCCTGGAATTTTATTCAGTTGAGAAAACCGTGCTGATTTGGTAAGTCTATTTCGGATAGGTGAACTTCCCTATTCTAAGACTGAACAAATATTGAGAAATAAGTCACCCATAAATCATCAATATCTAACTGGGTATGGTGACCAGATCTTGAAAACCAAAAACTAGGACATTCCACAATCTTAGAAGTAGGACTACACTTTAGCAGCAACCGAGGAACACAGAGTCACTAAACTGACAGCACTAGCACACAGACAGAGAGGCACTAAGGGAAATTAAAACAACTTTTAAATAGAGTATCATATATTTTAACTACATGGGTTTCTGCTAGGGACAGCTAACTAATGAGTTAAATTTACTGCAATATTAATGGGGCAGATGCTGAAACACCGGGACTGTCCCATGAAAATGGGTAACATTTTTTACCCTACAAATCCTTATTCCTGTCAACGCTGCCACAGGGGGCCTCATTAATGGTATTTTGATGTGGGAAGCACAGGAAGGCACCTTGCTGTGCTGCCCTACGTCAAAATAAAAGGGCAGGAATACACCGTTTTAAGCAATACAGTGCATTCCTGACCTTTCTGCCTGCGTAGGCGCCATTTTGGCAGCCTAGCATCAACGTAGGCACCCTTGTATCATGGTGCAAGGGTGCCTCCGTTGCAGGCAGAATAGTTTTCGTGCAGAAAGGGGTTCATTCCGGTACAAAAACAATCCTGCAAGGTGTTTTGCATGGAAAGAGGAAAAATGAGAAGAAATGAACGTATTTGACCTCGATACGCATAACCTCTGGAGGCATATAGATTTGACACTTTCCCAAGGTTCACATCACTTTGTAAATCTGGGGCAGCATCAAATGCCATTGGTGTTACTTCTAAAAACCCATCACAACACCTGTGGAATGCCTCCTGGGTTCAGGTTAAGGTGACGCAGCGATTTGTGCTGCACCACCTTACTCATGATTTTGACAGAGTGCTCCTTAGGTCCCGTCAACTGCATTTTCATGAGTTTGGAATAAAGTGCCCTGACAAATGATCCACCCGGTAGCTGCCACCTGTCCATTCGATATCCAGGGTTGTCCTGGGGTCGGAATGTACATTGGTTAATGGTCGCAAATTGAGCGGCCCAGGAATATTTTTTGATATCTGGGAGTTCAATTCCTCCGTCGTACCACCCCTTACAAATTTTGCAAGTGATATTCGGGGTGACCCCGTTACCCATAGCAGAGCTCTCTGCTCAACCTCTATGGCCATAAAATAGGCTGCAGGAATAGGCTGGGGTGAATTATGAAAGACGTACAGAAAGCGGGGCAAGCACATCATTTTAAATAGGGATGCTCATCCTATTAGAGACAGCAGGAGAGCCTTCCAGTGGTCTACATCGTTTTTGAGTTGCTGTACAGGCAGTAGGAGATTCTGTACGTAAAACAACCTAGGATCCTTGGTAATATAGATTCCAAGGTTTTTGAATCCATCTACAGCTTCTGTCAATTTACAACCTCTTGGCAGTGGCGGAAACTGACCCCCAGGTACAAAGATCACTGATTTGGTCCAATTGATGGTGTATCCAGAGTATTTGTTGAAGTTAGTGAATATCCTAAGAACCCTGTGTTTTGAAGTTCGAGGTGACCCCAAGTACAGCAATATGTAATTGGCTCAACCTCGATTTCAGGCCCGGACTGCGTGTTCACTTCTGTCCACCGTATCACTTTGAAATTATGCCTTGCGGAGCCGCCATCCAGTGGGGAATGGAGGTATGTCTTTACCAGGCCCCCACTGTGCCTCCGCCTGATTTGTTTTGACGCCGCTCCCGATTCCGTGCCGATCGCCGTCGGAGGTCTGACACTGCTTAATTTCCTACTTGAGGCACAGGCTCTCAGGCGGCGTTAGGTCGCTGTCTGTTTTGTTGCTTCTGGCGCGTTTCTTATCCTCGCAGCAGCCTGGATTTTACTACGCCGGCGATCGCAGGCCTTCTGTCGAAGGTATGGATTGTTTTACGGATGATTTTATCTGAATTATAGACTGTCAGGATCTGGGGCTAGCCTCAGGGATGAGCGGCCATTCCGATCGGCACTCAAGTCACGTCCTCCCTCAAATGCTTTCATTGACATGGTGCAAACCTGAGCTTCAGGTAATTCTATTGTGTTTGGGTAATTACACTTCATCACTTTACTATTAAAATATATTTCTCCGTCCAGATACCTCTTCCCTCATATCCCCACCAGATTTTGGGGTACTCCCTTTCCTCTATCCACTTCCAGGGTAAGATAAGAGCAGGCCGGAACAAGTGTGTGAATACCCACAAAGCATCCCCTCCATAGAATTCTGTACTGTTATGTTATGTTATGTTATAGGTAATTTGTAGCGTGCTCAATTACTCATGAGTGTCCTGGCGCAATTTGAACTGCAGACTAGAAAGGGGAGAATATTTAAATGACCTGATTGAAAAGATGAGTTTTAAGTAGTTTCTTAAAAATGAGAAAGTCCTAGGTGTGGCGCAGCAAAACAGGAAGACTGTTCGAAAGAGTGGCTACCTTGACCGAAAGTGATTGACCCCCCCATCCCAGAACGGCGGAAACGTGGAGTGGCCATCAGACGATGGGAAGCAGAGCGTAAGATCGGTGGGGGATGTAGAAGGACAACCGTTTCCTAATATAGGAGGGTCCTAAGTCATGCAGCGCTCTATAAGCTAGAGTAAGGGCCTTAATCTGTACCCGCTGGGCCATGGGCTACCAATGAAGATCGCGCAAGTGTGATCTCATACTGAATCTCTTACAGATGTTAAATAAGAGTCTGGCCACCGTGTTCTGGATCAGTTGGAGTTTGTTCATCAAGTATCCTGGGATGCCAATGAAAAGCGTGTTAGCGTAATCCAAGCAGGACAAGATGAGTACCCGCGCCACCATTTCCTTCGCCGGCTGAGGAAGCATAGGGAAGAATCTGCTCAATGACTTAAGTGTGCCAAAACAGACACCTGTTAGTCTCCTAGTGTGTTCAGAGAACCTGAGATCCTCCCCGAACCAAACTCCCAAGTTCTTAGCCTGACCACCCTCAGAAAGTGGGCGAGAGAAGTCAGGGGGCCACAAGGCTTCTGTGAAACGCTGGGGAAATTGGCCATACAGCAGTATCTCCGATTTCCCCTCGTTGCACTTAAGTTTAGCCTTTGCCAGCCATGTAAACATGGCTGCTAGGCAGCTCTGTGCAGCTCGCGTATTCAGATCGGAACCATTCCAAGTAAATAGGAGCTGGGTGTCGTCAGCGTAAGCCATGATTTTGGCACCCAGCTCTTCAGCCAGGGAGATCAGCGGAGTCAAATAGATATTAAAGAGCAAAGGGCTCAGAGTCGAGCCCTGTGGAACTCCAGTTGAAACCTCCCTAGCCGAGGATGAAAAAGGGGGCATCCAGACCTGCTGAGTACGAGCATCCAGAAAATATACTAGCCAGGCCCATACTGCCCCCGAGATGCCAATGGAAGAGAGACGCACAAGGAGAAGCTGGTGAGGTACCGTGTCAATGGTGGCAGAGAGGTCCAATAAAATCAGAGCCGCTCTGCCGCCCCCATCCAAGCACTCCCTAATTGCCTCTGCCATCTCCACCAGCGCTGTCTCGGTGCTGTAAGATGTTCTAAAGCCCGACTGAGCGGGATGCAAAGCCCCGGATGTTTCCACAAAGGTCTCCACTTGGCGAAATGCCACCTTTTCCAAACTTTGGCCAATGCTGGCAATAAGGAGATCGGGCGATAATTAGCGGGCACAGAGGGGTCCGCCGTAGGTTTCTTAAGAAGAGGGAGGAGTTTAGCTTGCTTCCATTGTACCGGTACAGTCGCCTACTGAAGCGACCAATTAATAATGGCAGTAGCTTCTGAGCACACAACCTCTGCAACCCCCGCTAAGACTCTGGCCGAGCACGGGTCTGAGGGAGAGCCTGACTTGAGAGATTTGAGAATTGCAAAAATATCAGACTTCTCGGCCAGGGCAAACTGAGTGAATAGTGAATTAAAAGATGTACAGGGAGGGGGCGCTGAAGGGATACTCAGCGATGCCACTGATGAAGCCAGGCTATCTTGGATAGAATGAATTTTATTAATAAACAACGTGGAAAGCTCCTCACACCATAGCAGGGAGGCTGAGATAACCTTATGCTCCGTGCAAGGGGACATAAAAATTTTAACAATAGAGAAAATCTCTTTGCTATTATTATTGGCCTTCATAATTCTTTCAGCGTAAAAATCACTTTTAGCTTTCCTGACAGCTGTGTAATAATTTGTCTGTGCCGTGCGCAGAGCAGATTTGGCCACTGAACAGTATGCGACCCGCCTCTGGAGTATTATTTAGCAATTTTTAATATTACACAGTGTGGCGTAATATCAGAAATGAATTTACAAACATTTTCTTTTTGAAACCCCTTTGAGCTCATTAATAAGGCCCTTTCCGCATGTCATATGAAATTGCATGTGTAAATGTCTTCCTGAATTCAACACAATGTATTCATGCATGTTTATTCGCCATCCCAATGTGAGCACTCAACACTTTCCTTAATACTACACGTTTGGAATTGTTGTAAAATAATAGTGCAGAAGTAGACATAGGTTCAGTGCTTAATTATAAAACAAAATAAGTGCCAGGGCTCTCGTCATGAGGCCACTGGAGCATGCAGCACACATTACCTCTGCCATGCTGACACTATCAACACAACTACTAACTATCACAGTCCTACAAGTGTAACAATTTGGACCAATCCAGACCCCTAAAGCTATAACAATGGCTTGGGTCGGAGGTAATAGTCATTTTAATGTTTACTGAATTAATATTTGTTGTGGTCATACCTAAATTAAACAGACAGACTGTCACAAGCGCTGGTGTTGACAATTAAGTGCCGGTGCCAGCAACAGAAACCACCAGCACAAATTAAGCACTGCATAGTTTGCCTATCCATCTCTGTAATCTATACATGATGTCATATTTACTTTCAACCCTAATCTAATAGCAGTAAACGATAATGTCCTTTTCTACTCCATATGTATGTGTGTATCTCGAGCAAGTTATCTTTGCCATCTTTCCTTATCTATCACTTCATTTGCAACTCCTACCTCTGACTTTTGGGACAGCAGCCACAGTGATCTTTCACGATCACTGTATTTTAGGCTAGGACATTATGGCCCAGATTTACTGTTGGGAAAAATTACAGTGCTGTGGTGCACAAAGAGTGACAACAGCATCGCACCATGTACACTAACAGTTACCTCTTGATTATATCATTGGATGCAGCCGTATTACATCTGACAATTTTGCGTAATGTCCTCTCAATCTTGCACAAAGGTGACCCGGAAGTGTTTTAGCCAGTGATTTATAACTTTAGTAGATATTATTCCTATATACAGCAGTATAGGTGTCAGACAAGTGAGTTATGTGCTTTGTGATAAAGCACACGTTACACATTGTTTTATCAGGCAACATACTACTTGACCCCTTTCTTGTACCTGCTTTAACTTCCTGGTAGGATTTAGGGAAAAACCAGATCATGCCACTTTAGTAAATCTGGGGGCATATTTACAAGCCCAGTTCGCAACCGGATAGTCATTTTTTTTGGCACTCCGGTGGTATAGCGCCATTTCCCTTATTTACAAGGTGGAGCTTAAAGCCACCTTGTAAATATGCCCCTTTCCGCCGCAGCACGTTGTGGCAAAGGCGCGTGCAATGGATGTTACAGGGGCGTTCTACTGCACAACCCATTGCTTTTGGACACTGCCCCAGATTTACAAGGCTGAGGCAGTGAAAAAAATGAATGCCAGGGAATACCTGGTCTTAGACTGGCGATAAGAATAGAGATTAATCATTTCTCCTTATTTTGTGCTCTTTCTATGTGTGCTGCATTCTGCAGCACTCATAGAAAGAGCAAATTGCCATTATTGATTGTTTATGTGCAGGAATGTATCCTTTTCTACACATAAACAATCGTTCCTGTGCTGGCACAATGCAGCTTTTTATGTGCCAGCGCTAGGAAAAACACAGCAGTGCGCTGTATTCTTGTGAATACGATGCATCCCTGCGTTTAAAAAATATCGGAGCAAATTTGGCATAGCACCACACTCTGACTTTTTTTTGTAAATATGCCCCCTAGTTTTGCGCTAAAACATATGACTTTTGCGCTAGCCCATCTAATTCACGCCCTTCCAATGTACAATAACAGCGGGCGGTACAGAGGTTTGGGTACTGGCGATGGTCAACTACTCAAAATAACTTTTGTGCAATAAGTAAATCTGTCATTGCTTTCACAATTTGTTCTGCAATTTAGTACACCTAGGGGCATATTATTAATAACGGCGATAAAATAGAAAACTGCAGCTAAAGCGGCGATAATGGGCTTGATAATATGCCCTTGTGAATTCCCATAGCAGCCCAGGTTAACACCAGAACCTGGGCTTCTATGGGAATTCCCAAGGTCATATTATCAAGCCCATTATTGCCGCTTTGGCGGCAGTTTCCTGTCGCTAAAGCGGCGATAATTTTATCATCGTTCTTAATAGTATGCCTCCCTGTTCCTAGAATAACTAGGGGGCATATTAGCAAGAACCTCGTTAAAATTATCGCCGTGTTAACGGCAGGAAACTGCCGCTAAAACGCCGATAATGGGTTTGATAATATGCGTTAAAGAATTCCAATAGAAGCCCAGGTCTTCTAACCTGGGCTTCTATTGGAATTCTATAACGCATATTAACAAGCCCATTTTCGCCGTTTTAGCCGCAGTTTCCTGCCACTAAAACTGCAATAATTTTAACGAGGTTCTTGCTAATATTCCCCCATGTATTTAATGAATGATGTCATGCATTATGACCACATAGACTTCGCTCTCGTTGGAAGGAGGCGAGTGCTACAGATTCGAATTAATACCATCACAAAAATGAAATGTAGTAATTCTCATATTGCATCAAAAACATTTTTTTTTTTTTGCTGCTTATAGTCTTCAAAGTCGTAAATAAAAGGCATTTCAATTTTTATCTAAATTAAGGTAAATATATTTATCAAGCTGCATATTGTGTTTAAAATGTCTCTTACTATGCGATTCCATATACTATCCATCAAAAAGTGATATATTCTCTTACGTTTTGCAGTTTCACGCATTTTCAGTTTTTAATCCATGGCACACGTAAACTCTCTCCGTTGTTTAAAGAGAGTCAGCCAATACTGTCCACTTGGGGGCCCTCTTGCCCTTAGAAAGATTAGGAGGCTTGCACACAAGCATGAAAAAGAAAAAAGAGATTTCCATGTGGTTTATTTCGAGAGGATATTACAGTACCTAACCACATAAACGAGGCGTGGAGGTGTGGAAGAGAACTTCAGAGTTAGGTGCTCAAGGAACATAAGATTTAATGTAAGGAAGTCTGTCCTGTATATTCACTACGTACTCAGATTTGTGACAGTGATTTTAAGGGTCCTCGTCCTGACACTTGGCATTACTTGTTTGCTTTCCACTGAAAATGAGACAGACAGTTATCATCTGCACCTTAGCGCCCTACTTTGCTCTTGAAGTCCTCATATTTTTATATATCTTACATTTGTCTTGCATATGAATTCTCCAATATTTGCCTGCCTCCACTGCCACCGCTTTTCTCTGACGTGTTGTCATATATAATATTAAGAATTTGATCTTATATAGCGCTTCTTACCACATTTTTGCCCTTGTTAAGAGATGTATCCATATTGAATATTTATACTCTATTTACAGACAGATCAAAGGCAGAATCTGCTTGGATTCCAACGAGTGACTTACCAGTATTTTTAGCAGGGGCTGATGAGCTCACTGAGCCATCCTCTCCACCGTCGTGTCTCATGCACAATCAGAGACAAGTGTTTTTTTCAGGGGGGTGGGGGGCGAGCGGAGTTTGATATAGCGCAAACTAGACCCGAAGGTATCAAAGCGCTTTACATGAGCACCAGTTGCATTACAGACGGACACATTCATTTGTTAGGCAGGGGGAGATTGTGATTTGAACAGAATCGCAGGATGTTGCGAGTCCCTCAGCTTGGTTCCCCAGCTTCGAGGCCGACCGCTCTAACCGTTATGCCACAGCCTCTTGTTAGCACTGTCAGCATTGTAAATCACTACTATATCATGGGGTTCAAGCTACACAGTAGTAAATGTACTTTAAAAGCTTCAGTTCTCCCTGCCAGTAATGTGGCAACGTCTTAAACAAACAAAAAAAAAATGAAGCATAAACCAAACACAGGTCTTACAACAAAAGCACTGTTTGCATGGTAACTATAGTGAGTGAAATGGATTGTTCTGTTATCATAGAAAATGTGAGATAGAAAATAGTGGCGTGCTTACAGCACAATGATGCACCTGATTGGATTTGACAAAGAACTGAAATCAGATGTGTATTTTCATATTCAGTCTGTCAGCGCAATGTGCCTGATAGATGCATTGCATAATTGATGAAGGTTGTCACTTAACAGCTAGAGTGGCCAACTTTGAACGAGAAAGAGCTCAGGAAACTACAGAACGTCCAAAACGTTGCAGCCAGACTGGTACTCGACATCCACCGCAGCCACTAAACACAGCACCTCTGACAACTCCACTGGCTCCCAATCAACAAGAGAATTGCCTTCAAGCTCCTCACACATGCCTTCAAAGCTCTACGTGACGCAGGACCAGAATATCTGAACCACCGCCTCGCATTCCACACACCCGCCAGACAACTCTGCTCCGCCCAACTGGCCCTGGCCTCCGTCCCACTGATCCGTAAGACTAGAACTGGAGGAAGACCCTTTTCCTTCCTTGCCACCAAGACCTGGAACACCCTGGAACCCCCTGCCCCTCCACCTCAGGCAATCCGTGTCTTTGATCCCCCAGCTCCTTGAGACCCTCACGGGTGAGTAGCCGTGCTCTACAAACTCCGGATTAGTTGATTGATTGATTGATGAATTTGTGCACAACCTATTTTATGTAAATTTTGATTAGATATGTTTTGCAAAACATAACTAAATGGATATTTTGTGAGAATGCACTTTGGGATGTAGTGTACTTTTATGGTCTTATTTTAAGATTCAATAAAGTTATTTGATTGACTCACTCTAGCAGGTGTGGGTTCAAGATTGTGGAAGCACTTATGTCTATGTGGCTCTGAACAGGAGGTCAGCAGATTGGCCCTTGGAGTCACTTGTGGGAGTCTGAGGTGCAGATGAAGATGTAGGGCTGGACTCTACGAAGGCTCCTGGCAGCAAAAGCAATTCTTCCAGGTACAGCAGCAGTCTGGCAGAGTGCACAGCAGGTTACAGCAGCAGGCAGTTCTCTGAGAGTCGTTCCATAGGCCCAGTAGTAAACTGAAGAGTGAGATTGAAGGTCCTATTTTTATACCCTGATGTCCTTCTTCTAGAGGGTGTGAGAAGCTTCCAGGAAAGGTTCTTTGAAGTGCATGAAATGTCCTGACTCCCCTGTTCTGTGTCCAAATTCGCTGCCGTGACAATACATGGTTGTTTGTGTGAAGGCAGAACACAAGCTATTCATGTGTAAGTGGGGCTCTGCTTAGCCCCACCACCATCCTCCAGCAGATGACCCATTGAGTCACACCTACTCCCTCTACTGTGCGACTGTCTGGTAGAAATTCGCAAAGTCTCGCGGTCAGCTACACCCTGTTATGTGACCCAAGACAGGATGCGTACATAAAGGGCTAGGGGCAGGAAAATACCAGGTTTCTAAAAGTGGCATTATCAAAATTGGTATGAAAAATCTGACTTTACCATTAAAGAGGGTTTATCATTACAATTTCATAAGTACCAACTATGACAAATCTGCGTGCTCCCAATATGGAATTATAGCGTATAAAATGTAATAAGGAATCCCCAATATTTTCCTATGGGAAAGGTAGGCCTCACAGTAGTGAAAACTGGTTTAGGTGTTTTCACTACCAGGACATATAAAACCTAAAATTACACGTCCACCTTTTAATTACAAAGTACCCTGCCCTATGGGATATCTAGGGCCTACCTCAGGGGTGACGCATATTTCATAAATTGGGAGTTTTAGGCATGGCAATGTGGTTTAAATGTCAAATCGACATGGCAGTGTGAACTCCTCATTCAGGCCGCAATGGCAAGCTTAGGTTATGTTTTGGAAGACTACTTAAGTGGGTGGCTTAGTAAGTGCTGCAGGACCACTAGTAGTTTTTAATTGAAAAGCCCTGTGTATATGGTATACCAGTCTACAAGGGACTTATAAGTAAATTAAATATGACAATTAGGCATATGCCAATCAAACTATGTTTAGGGCCAGGGCTTTAAGTGGGAAAAAAAAACTGGGGGTGCTCTAAAATGGGCGGGGCAAACCTCTTAAAGGGGGCGTGGTCTATCCAAATAGGGGCGTGGTCTAAATCAAGATAACTAGCATTGTGTTAGGGCTGGGGCAGGATCAGATCACGCAGACTAGTTCCTCTCTGCGTTTCACTTGTTGCTGGGTTACACTGCAGCCTTGACGCTCAGTGTGAAAAGTCAGAGCAGGGTTGTGCTGGAGCAGGCTGCTCCTGGTTGTCTCTCTCCTAATCATCCCCGATGTGAAGGCTGGCACCACGACGACATTGCACCTGCGCTGCAAGAAGGGAAATCCTGAGAGAAAATGGCTCTCTTTAAAGCCTACAACCCAGCTCACCTGGCATGCTCACTACCTCCACTGCTCAGTAGGGAGCAAAATGAGCATGCGCACATCGATGTGCATGCTCTCATTGCAGTCGAGGACAAAAAAAAAAACAGACTACCTTTGGAGGCCTGAAAATAGAGCCTGAAAGAGGCCCGTTTTGAAGCCCCCTAAAATAACTGTTGGTGCTCAGACCCAGACAGACCCGGTCCACTTAAAGCCCTGCACTAAACATGCAACACAAACAGTGCTCTGCCAACCGAAGCTGAGAGTGAGCAGTTACATTTAGTACCTTCAAGAAGTAATAACGTGTTGCATAAAGTACATAAAATAAATGCACTTTTAAAACTGACTGCCCAAACGAAGTCTACAATACAAATGACATATGTCAAAATAATGTAGCACACATTGGCTTTTTGTGTGAGTGCTAGGATGGGGGGGGGGGTTTGTGTGTCCTTGGCAGGGCAAGTTTCATTTACTATTCAGTGCTTCAAACGGGCATGTGCTCTCCGGTACAAAGTGCCCACCCTTTTGTAACTTCAAGGATAGAGAGAGAGTACCTGTACTTCTCAGCAGTGCTGCAATATTTTTAATGCTAGAGTACTGGCACTTCGCAGCAAACAGCCATTCTGTAGGTAGTAGGTACGTGAACTTTTCTATTTCCTTGAAATTAAAGTGAGTCCCCTAGCACAACAAAACTCCTGCCGCCACTCAACCCCTGTCCCAATGGGCAGGTGCACGTCTATGCTTTTCCTCATTCGCTGTCAATCCTTTTCAGAATGGGGGTGAGGCTGTTCAGCATTAGCTTACCCCATATCTGCACGTGCTGTAAGCACAGGTGGAAGGGTGCTAAGTGACTAGATCCGAAATAATTGTGAAACTGTCCAAACATAGGCAGAAATACACTTGGTGAAAGGAACCACCCCAATTTACTTTTCATTTTCATTGCGGTCGGTACCTAAGTGCGAAGCAGTTGCAGCAGTTGGGGGCACAGGGAGGGGTGACTTTAGTTTTTCGTCTGACGGTATGAATGTGCCTGCACATGGTTTTTCGAGGGCCTGTACAAATTATGCTCATCACTTTATATCAAATAATACGGCGAAGGAAGCACACTCGTATGTATGAATAATATTTGAGGGTATGTTGTGCCTTTCTGATCCGAGACAAAAAAATCACAGTCATTAAATGAAAACGCTGCTCTAATTGGAAACACTGCCTTTGGGGTAGTTTTGTGATCAGTTACGGAGGTTGGAATGCAAGCTGAAAAAAAGCTTCTTCACATGGGCAACATTAATTCAAAGGGCTTTAGATGATCCTGTGCCAGTTACCACGCAGTTGCCGACCGCTTGTCTTCCTGCATGTTGGCGTTGTGACCCCGTGGCACTGCTGCTCCTGGCTTCTGCTGCCGAGTAGAGGGGCGGGGAGAGGGAGTATCGTGAGTCCGGGGATAGCACCACACCTACTGTACAAGTGAAAGTGCGGCAAGGGGCGCTGTTAAAAAGTACGAAGTCAGTGCTTCTGAAGTTGTTTGTGAGCATGGGCACATCGATGTTCATGCTCCCACTGCAGTCGAGGAAAAAAAAGAAAACGGACTACCTTTGGAAGCCCGAAAATAGAGCCCGAACGAGACCCGTTTCGAGGCCCCCTAAAAAGAACTGCCGGTGCTCAGACCCGGACAGACCCCGCCCACTTAAAGCCCTGTTTAGGGCAGTGAGCACAAGCACTTTTGCACTGGTTAGCAGTGGTAAAGTGTGCAGATTTTTTAAGATCAGCAAAAAAGTAATCCAGCAAAACTGGGAGGTATGTAGGCAAAATGTTTGGGAGAAGACCACCCTAAGACCGACAGGTCTAACATCCTCTGCCAGCAGAACGCTAAGTCTGGTGCCATCAACTTGGATTTGATGCTCAGATGTGGAGAAGTGTGGCTCACTGGTTAGAGGAGGCAGACCCTGAAGCAGAGGTCAGACCCGGGACCAGGGTTCAATTCCCGACGCGGCAGGGTCTTGAGCCCAAATATCCACGGACTCGATAATTCTCGTTTCGGTGCCTACTCGAATCACGAGTTCACACTCTGCAGCTCTGGGCAACAGCCTGCTTAATCTCCACAACGGCCCCCCGCGGAGGGATGCCTGGCTTTCACCTTGGGGATGCCCAGTACGGGTATCTCACAGGGAAAAAGCCAGGACGGGTTCCCAAGGCAAGCGCCGAGATGCCTACGGGTAATCGAGCGCTATATAAGAACGCATAATAATAATAATAATAAGATGCCCCAAAAGGTGCTGCATAAACCTCAATGCATTCTTCGCTCCTACCTGTCACTAGCATGAAATAATAATCCAAACCATCTTTCATATTTTCTGCTTGCAATACAAAACCATGCCTATGGAATCCAGTTCAATCCACCGAAACAGCAAACACACACTTGGACTTTTCTGTCACCAACAGGATTTTGAAAATACATGCCAGATATTTAAAGGTCAACATCAGTCTCCTACAGTACTCTGATTTTCCTGCTCTTGCCATCATTTAAAATAATCAAGGTATTGCATCACTTACTTAGACCTCAAAACCTCTCTCAATACTCATTTGAGGAAAGTATTAGCCTTTAAAAAGATTATGCATTAACAGAGCAAGGCATTGGCCAGGTTTGTTGAATAACACACTGCCCTCAGGGCTGAATGCCTCACAGCTAAGTCGGAGAAGGCCAGTAATATTAACATATGGAGAGCTTTACTTTGTAGTGATGGGGAGAACTAGTGTGGCTGAATTGCAGATTACAAGAGTGGAATCCTGATCTGAAGTCCTGACAACTGTGTTATTTGAACCAAACAACTTTGGGACATATTTTCAAGGGGATATCGCCACCAGAACATCACTTTTAGTGCCCTTCTGGTGGCAATATCCCCTTCTCCTTATTAACAAAGTGGCATTAAGGCACTTAACATAGCATAATGTGGCCTTGTAAATGAGGCCCTATTTTTCACGCTTCACTTAGAATAAAAAGGGCATGCAATGGATATTGCAGTGGGCATTCCGCCGTCACATACATTGCTTTTTGACGCTGCCCCATATTTGCAAGGATGGAGCACCAGGAATACCTGGTCTTAGACTAGTGCTATGAGGAGAAATTAATCATTTCTCCTCGTTTTTTTGCTCTTTCCATGTGTGCTGCATTCTACAGGACACGTAGAAAGAGCTAATCACTTTTCAAGATTGTTTATGTGCAGGAAGATATCACTTCCTACACATAAACAATCGTCCCTGCAAAGCAGGTAGCCTTGCAACATGGTGCAAGGGTGCCTGCACTAGCACTAGGCAGCTTTATCATCGCCAGCATTAGGGGAAACACAGGGGTGCGCCGTATTTTATTAGAGACTACGCTAGGGGAAACAAAGGGGTGCGTCGTATTTTTGGAAATACAGTGCATCCATGCATTTTGAAAATGTCAGATTGCAGCGTTACCAATTTTGGCATAACCTCACGCTTTGATATTTTGTTGTAAATATCTCCTTTTGTGTCACTATCACCTATTGTTCTTAACAGCGAAGTTAACCAGCTCTTTCAGGGAGTGAAAATTAGGGTTAGTTAAAATGGCTTAAATCACATATAAAAAAACTGATATCTTTTCTGATAAAATGACAGTGAAAGTGGAGTTACGTTTAACCTAAAAACCATTGAAATTGCCCAGATGTGTTTAGATAAAGTAACAATGCACTTCTTTTGACCTTACATTTGGCATTTCTCAATGATTCAATGATGGCTACATTAGATTTTTGGCTCCTACGTCAGCTCCAGTTTGGTCACCCTGCAAATGTGGATGCTTGCTCATCTTTAGCTTTTACTTTGTTTCTAATTCTTTGATATGCCATGCATCCATACGCCATGTGGATAGAGGGACAGTAGATGTAAACAGCTCTGATCAACCTTACCCCCACCTTCGCTGGTAAATCATTAAACGATATATATATATATATGTAGAGAAGTGTAGCTCAATGGTTAGAGCGGCATACCCTGATGCAGTAGTCTGGCCGGGACCAGGGTTCAATTCCCGCCTCGGCGGGTCTCGGGCTCAATTTCCTCGAACCTGCTAATTCTCGCCTCGGTGCCTATTCTAATCATGAGTCCCACTCTGCACCTCTGGGCAATAGCTTGCTTAAACTCTACAACGGCCCCAACAATGCTGAGGGTGCCTGACTTCACCTTGGGGGTGCCCAGGAGTGGGCTCCCCACAGGGAAAGACCAGGAAGGGTTCCTCGGCGGTATTCGTACAAGTGCCGAGATGCCTACGGGTAGTCGTGCGCTATACAAGTGTGTAATCATTTCATCATATCGAGAGAAATGCAACTGGGTTCATTTGTACCATATTAAAGTCTTACAGTGGTCCATATGAATTTCTATACACAAAAGTTTAGATCCTCAATTTATGTTAATGTACAGGTCAGAAGGCTGAAAATTCACTCTGGAATGTATTTGTATATGTTTCCCTGTTGATCCATGTACCTGGTCTGATGCCAATTTCTAACAAGCATAAAAGGAGGAAAGCAGGTGTAAATAGGTGTAGAAGCAGGTACATATGATTGTCACCTTCACACCACTTGTGAAGCTCCCTTGTGCACATTTTGCACATGGCTTCTCTGCATGAAAGCAGCATAATTTGGCACAGTGTAAACTGTAAGTTGTGGATTTAACCCTGGACCCTATGTTTTTTTTCAGACTTGTTGTTGAGGTTTATATCCTTTCACACTGTAGGTGATATTTCCTTGTGGATATATTTCACATGGCTGGCCCGAATGGCTGCATCATAAACTGCTGCCTAGCAATATAATTTTGTCAAACACAAATATGTTTTGTGGATTCAGTCATGTGCAATATGTGCTTTTCTTCAACCTGTGGGTGAAATTTGCACTTATGGATTTTTTAAAAAACGTTGCCAAACTAGACTTTAATTCCTGAAAGTTGTTTAGGTTCTTAAACTTGGTTCCTATTTAACCTAAATGTATATTTTAGCACTGATTCCAATTTATTGCAGGATGGAAAGCATATGGATAATCAATCATACAAGGCAATACATAACTTGCTGCAATTCTGTGCTGGCTTAGATCGCAAGCTGTTTTATCTCAATAGTTGTATTTGTAGTGGGAACTGAATTTCCTCCCTGTTACTTGAATTGGATTTTTCTGAAACTCCTACAATCGGCAGGTTACAGTTTGTGCCCACTACTGTTCTTCAGTGGCAGGTTCTGATCTACATATTAGCACCATGTGGTTGGCTGTTGCCAAGGGTAGACTGGCTTTGGACTGGTCCGACATTAGGAATCCACTCAGCACAGCTGCATCTCTTTCAGGCCGCAGCAAGAGTCCCAGTGGAAACACTTATATTTAGAGCAAGGTATCTAGTAAATACTATAAAAACAGTGATTGAAATGAACAGAGGTAAACGGTAGGTATCCTGTGTACAGAGTATAATGCATTTATAGGAAACTCAATGTGTACTGGTGTAGGCCCAGTTTAATTGCTTATTGGGCCATCTAGATTTTGAGGATGGAGGCACAGAGCCATCAAGGCTGTCATGCTCTTAGTGAAGACAAATATTTCCTTGCAGGAAAACACTTGTCACTCTAAAGAGACAACTAATCCACCCCTCAGTTTTTTTTAGATGGTCCAGGAAACACTCAGCCACCCTCTTCAGTTTCTGCAAACACATCGTTCTTCACTTGATTACCAAGTTGCAGCTTGAGTGGATACCTCTGTGTACCCTTCTCTAGCATGTCAGCCATGTCTTGATTGCTGCGAAGACGTTAATTCTCTTAATAGCTTCTTGTCACAGGTCCCGGATTAAGAGTAATCATGCAGAGCCTCCACTTCTTTCACAAGACAATTTGTGTGCCTTTAAGATGTCCTCAGAATTCCCCATCTTTTTCCCAGCCATGGCTAGGATTTCAATTGCTTGAACCGTTGTGGGGCTGTAGCACAATGCCCGAGTATGGTCAAGGCCCATTATAGCCCCTTACTCCTAAGGCAGGCCTCCCCGCACTTATGGGCATCTTCATTCCCCCGCCAGCAATCTTGGGCCACATCAATCTCCTCAGAGCAGATTGGTCAACACAAGACCCATGTTCATCTATGCTCTCACTATGCGCTGCCTCCGCCATCATCTTTCTTCCTCCATTGAAGTACATAAGCTTTCAGGTCACCTACTCACAGGGAAGGGGAGGGATGGATTCTTGACCTGCTCGGTGTCTCCCAGGTCACATTATCAACAGCCACGGCCGGTAGTGGGAGTACCGGCCGGGCGATGACGTGGGGAGGGGCAGGGTGGGGGATAGTAATGTATGGATTACGGACTTTAACAGGTAAGTAAACATATAAATAAATGAAACTAATTTCTTTGCGCGCACTGCATCGCATTTGGTGATGCAGTGCACGCAACGAAATCCGTTTTATTTATTTATATGTTTACTAACCTGTTAAAGTCCGTAATCCATACATTACTACCCCCCTCCCTGGCCCTCCCCACGTCACCGCCCGGCCGGTACTCCCACTACCGGCCGCGGCTGATTATCACCCTAAAAAGCTATTTGGGGTGCGACCCCATTTTTCACGCAAAGCCACACGGAGGATGGCCCTCTGCTCCATAGATCAGTCTGCGAAGGCATTGATTTAGGGGATTTCTCAGGCGTCTAAGGAATAACTTCACCTTGGAGCTCCTCATTACGGTTTTAAGAAATGTGTATTTTTGCTCGATTTTTGCTCATGGACCTGTCTGCTCAGCCTATTTTGTATTTTGCTATCTTTTTAATATAAACCTTTATGTTCGTATAATGTCAATTCAAAATATCTTTCTCATATGAAATTATCATGTCAGTCTCACAATCTGCAGTATTGTTAGAGTCGGTACATCTTTGCTGGAATAAGGCTATCACAATCAAGACGGTTTAGTTATGCTTGAAGTTATTATTTTGTCTAAAGTTTAAGCATCACACTGTAGGCAGCCACCGTTCACGTTTCGTGGGTAAATTATTTTTTTTCCGGTCCTACTTTTGTTTTTTTTAACCAGTGATGACATTCTGTACAAGTGATAATCCTTCTGCCTCTATAATTAAAGTTTGCTTCCAAATCATGGGAGATAATCATTCTCATGTTAATCACTGAACCATCACATTTAAACCCTCTTTCTGCAGGATTTGTTTACTTGTGTTCAACATTATTGTGATACTTTCTTGAAAAGCAGTCAACAGCTAAATTAAGTAAATTCGGCGATTTTTAATTATTTGTCATTTTTGTGTTATCCATTTCAGTTTAGTCTCCTGCGCCTCTATGCAAAGTACGACGCTCTGCTCTAATCTTTAAATATATTGGTTTAGTAAATATTAATTACTTGTTCATTCAAATTGTTAATATTTAAACGTGAACAAAAATATAAAATGTGTTGAACATGCAAATTAGAAGATTTGCCTATGGTTTCTCAACAGATTTAGGGGCAGATTTATGAAGGCCTTGCGCCGCCGGTGCGTCACTTTTTCCCATGTTAAAAATGACGCACCGGCGGCGCAGGGCCTTCATAAATCTGCCCCTTAGAATTGAAATTGCTCTTTGAACGAAAAAAGAAAGTTAACACAACGTTCGAGCCTAAAGCATTTGTTGCTGAATGTGATGCAAACGAATCACATTGATACACCTCCTCCATGTTTTTCTATGATTAAAGAAAACATATATGAGTGCACAAAGTGCTGGCCACATGAAAACGCAATCTAACTCTGTGTCTCACACTGTGATGAAAAGATTTGCTTTAGAAGTGATCAAACAGATTAAGAGTCCTTTAAAGGCAACTTTAATATTGCACTGGATATATAAAAAGACTTCAAATTACTGTAGGCTAACAGCAATCATTCGTAATGACGTTTATCACGTGAAATGTAGAACATTCTAACTCTTGAATAATACAAGTGTATCACATCGCAATAACATATTTAGCGCCTTTTAATGAGTTTGGTGGTCAGACCTCTGTAGGACCGCGCCCCCTAGCAGCCCACGGTGCTAGTGGTACAAAGACTGCCATGTTCCGAGTAGACCACAGGTCCGGTGGTGTGGAGGTGGGGATCTTGAAGAAGTGGTGAGTTTTTTCACAAAGATATCATTGCCTCTGTGGGCATTTTGCCTGCTTATGTGTCGAAGGCACACATATGCATGATTTGCGTGGAACAATACTATATACCCATTACTGGGTTCGGCCCATATGTGGGCAGTCCTGGCATATGGTTCAAAAGTACTCATCTCACGATCGCTGCAAACAGAGTCGTAATCCTCAGGGTGAAGATCCTGCTGTGAAGATGGGACCTGGAGAAAGGGATCCACATTGGAATCTGCCTCGAATAAGAAGAAAGGGGTGAGTACACACCCCACATTCTTCATCACCGCCACCCTGAAGCAGGCAGTTGAACCACTGAAGTCCACTTGCGGATAGGGCAACTCGTAATATGCACTGCAGTGCAACTTTCCTGTACCGCCATATGGTGGCTGCCTTTCCTGACTGCTAAGCCGGCGGTTGGCAGTCTGCTTGCGGTCTCAGTGATCCAGCCGCGGTCTTCGCAAAGCCGAATTGCCCAACTCATATTACGGCCGACCTCACTGTGCTCGAACCACCACTGCTGATATGGTGGTCCACTGGACCTCCAAAACCGTAATAATGAAAAAGTAAAATCAATTACAAGTTTAATCTACACTTTCTGGCTCAAGGGTCTTAGTGCATCAACATACTTTCAAAAAGTTTAATATCTATAGTTAATATTCAATTCTACTTCTGAGATAAAATTAAGAAACAGTGGTGGGTATAGATAAAGGAAATAGGAAAAAATAAATGCACACAGTAGAACCCCCTGATTTATTAGGTAATGTTTACAATTTTGTGTGCACGTTATTACCAAAAGCTGTGTACTCCTTTAAATTCATAGACACCAACTTGCATACATTAAGCTGGGAGGATGGATGAATGTTTGCCTTTTCTAATTTCAATAGCTCCCATGCAATATAAAAAGCAAGCATGGGGATTACTTTGTGACCCATATTTGTGATACATTGTCACATTTCTATGGTATTTTGTTGTTTGGACAATCAGAACCATTTTCAAATCCAGATTTCTAGTTCTGGGTTTAACAGTAAGGTGCATTACTTGGAAGAGATCCGCTTTGCTGCCTCCTATCATATTGCTTCTGTACATGCACCTCCAGTCTTTTCTGTTTTGAGCTTTGTTCCTGTAATCTTTTCATGCCAGGCAATACATTAATTGTGATCCAGGCCAGAATTTTTTTAATGGAATCTTGTGGATCTCGTGACTGTTGTATGTCAGAAAATCCGGAATAACATATTGTGCTATAAACATATTGTAGCCTGAATCACAACTACCCAAATAGATATAAAATATATATAGCTAAATGTGTGTGCTATTCCTAACTTCCTTTCACATCTTCATACCTTGAAGATTTATATATTATCAAAGTACACTTTGAAGAAGGAAAAAACGAGGAAAAATAAACTATTTCTCCTCGTTGTACCACTCCTACACTTCCCCTGGGAGGCATAGGATTCCGACTCATTGCCAGCTTCACAAAACATTGTAAATCTTGGAATGTGTCAGGTTCCATGGATGGTGCATCAGAACACCCACAGCTACACCCATGGAAAAACCCTTTCACACAGAGTAAAGCATGAAAGGGACCAATATTTACAAGGCCATGAAAAGTTACTCAGGGTGACTATATGCCCCCTTGTAAATATGGGCAAGCCCAGTGACCTGCCGATACATTAAAAAAAGTGATGCACCAGTGGGGCAATGGGCTTGCAAATGAGGTCCTATATTTCCTTTCACCTCTTTTAGGCTGATTTGTGTTCCTTCTGGCTCTGGTATTTGTTACGGTAAGAGCTTGCATTTGTAATGTACAATTCTCAATATATTTTCTTGACTTATTAACGTTCTGACTATACTTTTTTTGTATTTCCACTTTTCTTTTTGTGGTTGTTGATGCTTGCTAGTTCTCCAATTAAAAGACACACCAATGATTGACAGAATGCAGACCAAATCAAACCTTCTCCCCCAGTCAATAGATCTTGGTTAAGTCCATTGAGAAGCTAAACAGGTATGCAGGGAAGCTGGACCAGCGTGAACACCGCACATCTGATTTTGAAGATATGCACTCCTTGGCCAGGGAGTCACTGCTCCAGATGGAGACAGCTCTTGAAGTTACTCATAATAAGAATGAAAATTTGGAAGCAAGGTCGTGCCACAACAATCTGAGAATCCCAGGCGTCCCGGAGTCGACCACTATGGACTGCATAGAAGAATTTGTAGAAAAGATGTTGCGTACCCTCTTAAGGGAGGCCCTCTCACCTCTGTTGATCATCTAGAGAGAATGCAGATCACTGGGAAAGCATCCGCCCCGGAGGGCCTCCAGCTTGCCTGAACAAAGGAAGGCTTTTAAACAACTAGGCAGGGACACCAGACTTTGCCTTGCTGGAGAGCGCTGGCCCCTCCAATTCTAGGGTAGTGAGATATCAGATATCATTTTTTCGCAATTTCAACCTGGCTGTACAGGCTGCCAAACTGGACTTCATCCCATAGGTTCAGGCCAAGGCAGTCTCAGCGAAAATGATTAAAGGACTTGGGCCTGCATGACTTTGAGGTGGAGGAGCCTGAATACTAGGCCTGTGACTTGATTACCCAATAATGCTCCCCGCCTGAATCCTGGCACAGGGGGCCGCCTGGCCCTCTGTAGGATGGCTTAGGGTTAAGACAGTCACCTTGCCCCCTTGGGATGAGTCCCTTTATGTTTTTCTGGATTTCCCTTTGGGAGATGCTGGGTGGGAGGGAGGGAGGCATGGGCCTATTTTGTCCATATGGGGAGCCAAACTGGGTTGTGGGTCTTGGGTTCTGGCAATGTTGTTGTATGCCTTTTGTTTATTTTCCCCCTGTTTTGGCACTCAGTACCATGATACTTACTCTATACACTGTACACACTATGAGCGCTGCCGGCATTACTTATGTCCCCAAATGGCAGCAGTTAAATGCTTAACTTGAAATATTAGGGGCATTAATGACAGACAGAAGGCAAGACAAGTGTGTTCCTATTTACAGCGACACACAATTGACGTCTGCCTAATTCAATAGTTACCTTCGATGGACGCACCACTGACACGTCTGATAGCGAACTGGATTGGTGAGAAGCATGTAGCCTATACTCAAACTATGCACAGGGAGTGGAGTTGGTGCTCCACAGAGGGCTGCACTGTCACACAAACACTGAGACATGGGACGTTACGTTATTGTGGCATGTGCGAAGGGTGCCTGCTATCCCCTTTTTTATTTGTCATCACAATGGAGCCACTTGCGGCCAAGTTGCAGCAACACCATTTGCACCAAAGTCTCACCTTCCAGCCCAGGGACATACTTGTCTCCATGTATGCAGATGATGTTACTCTATATGTCTGAAACCAGTTGGATAATCTGGACCCTGTAGTCCAGGAGTTCATTCACTTCGGCGGCATGAAGAGTACTACTATTAACTGGGTAAAGTGCATCTTAATGCCGCGTACCACGCCCACACGGACTTTCATCACTGAACTTTTACTAACATGGGCTCATGATCCGGGCCGATATTTGGGCATTTGGCTCAGCAGGGATATAAAGGAACTGTGGCAGGAAAACTATGGCAGACAGATGACATGCATCGAAGACCGGGTGGCCATCTGGCTGAAACTGCTACTGTCCCACACCAGTAGATTGGCTATTGCGAAAATGGTCATACTCCCCAAATTTTTAGATTTATTTATCAACCTGTCTCTCCCTCTTCTAGTCTGCTTTCAATAGAAACTCCAATCCCACCATGTCTCTTTGGCATTGACTATCAAATAACCGGATGTATGACATGACAACGCGGGCTTTACCCCGAGCTGCCATTACGACACTGCTTTTACAACGCAAGTCGTTACAACGACTTGCGCTGTAGGCGCTGGATAGTGGAATAGTTTAATTTTCAATTCCAACTCCAGCCCATGTTACGGTATGGAAGGTGTTGTAATAGAAAATTAAACTATTCCTTTTCCAACAGCGCCCTCCACCGCAAGTCGTTGTAACGACTTGAGTTGTAAAAGCAGCGTCATAATGGCAGCGCGGGGTAAAGCCCGCGTTGTCATGGCTGTTTACCCAAATAACCACATGTGGCGTGGGAGATCCTGATGCTCCCTCTTGAGCAGGGTCGACTCGGGGCACCTGATATGGACTTGTATTTCCTCAGTGCCCAGTTGCACTTTGCACACTTCATTCTATACCCGATACAGTTTCAGCCATACACAGTGCCTGAGGGTAATCCTGTGCCCGCTTTAGACGTTCTTATATGGTCCCGCCCAGGGTGTTCGATACCAGGTGGATACTGTGGCATGCACGTTATGGGTGTAGAATGAAATGTGGAAAAGAGCGCTTCTTGAATATATCTTTGGGCCATCTGTTCCTATGTCAGGACATCCACTACTCCTAATGGCTACTGATGTCGGGATGCAAGTGCGTCTGCCCCTGATGCAGCTGACCTTCTTTGGGGCGTTATACCTGGATGGTAGCTTTGTCGCCCATCAGCATGTGTGTTGTGATCCTGCTGCTTCCGTTTTGGACATCATGACTCACTATAAGCTCTGAGCATCACTGCGAGATCTCCATGACACGTTTCCAGCAGCCCGTCCTATGTTCACAGTACTAGAGGAGATACTTATCAACCTCTCACCCTATACGTTAATCACTCGCATTTATGCTGACATGCAGAAGGCCACATCGATCCAAGCAAACTTTGCCAAACAGAATTGTTCGTATGACATCAATGTGGTGATAGGTGAGGAACAATGGACTTACTGCTGCTCCCAGTCCAAGGCTCTATCCTCGAACTACAGATTGCGCTTGATTCATTTAAAATTTTTGCACAGAATCTACCACACACCAGAGTGTCTGCTGTGAGTGGGTCTCATTGAAGAGGTGCGCTGCATGTGCTGCATGGTGCCACATGCTGATTCTCTGCACATGGCATGGGAATCCCCCGAGATATGGGACTTCTAGGAGGTGGTGCTTAGTGATGTGACTGGTATTATGGGCGAATTTCCTGAGCGCGCTCCCCTAGTTGCTCTATTGGGCTCTGTCAAGGAGTTTTCCCTGGAGGTTCATCGGCTGAAAGCTATGTTGTTGATGCTGGCAAAGCACAGGGTGGTGATGCATTGGGGTAGGTGACAGGTGCCCACCAGAACCAAAAGGCGTCATGATCTTGTTTCTTGCCAGCAGATGCTAGAGGAGTACTGGGAACTGATGCCTGTCTTTTCACGCCTAAGGAACATTTGGGCCCCCTTGACAGCTTACCTCAGACTACATGGAGAAACGACTGAGAACTGTGAATCGTCAGTGCCCTCACGATTGCAGCTGTTCCTGACTGTCCCTCTTCACATCATGCCCTGCCTGCTTGTCCCACTAATGTGGCTGATGTCCTAGCCCTCCATTTTGGTAGACGAGCTATTATCAGACCCTATTGACTGTGTAGAATGTAGATCTTACTAAATGGCAACTTTGCTTTTTGTTTCCCCTCCCGTCTCCTCCTCCACCTTCATTCCTTCCCCCCTCTTTCCCTCCCCTCTCCTATACCATAAACTTTCCCAATGCATTCTTGTGATGTATGGATTATCAGTCACCTAACTCTACATGGTATTTAAGTCCAGGATGCATACTCTACTGCAGTTCTACTGAAATTGTTTATTGCAAATCTCAATAAATAAAAATGATTTTGAATTTTGTTTTGGGGTAAAACAATAAAGTGGGATTGGGTGAGGGATGGGTGTATTTGGGTGTTCATTATTTCGCAAAAATACTGAGCAACAATAAATACAAAATGATACTCTTTAACAGCAGCACAATATCTTGAAAAAATAAAAGCATCAAATATACATTTGCCATTTCTGCAGGTCTGCATTATCACGATGATCCAATAAATATTAATTACAGCAATGTCACACAATAGGTCAAATTCTGCATAAGCAAAATGTGTCCCCTAATGACGAGGTGTTTAGTTTGCTTTAAAAATAAGGCAAATTTCTGTAGTGTTCTGGGCCAATTTAGCCAATACTTAGGTCTAGTGAGCCAACACCTCAAGTTGTCAGTAGGCAAAAGACATAACATATCCAATATAGACAAAGTGGGTTATGTTTTTGCCCCCTTCTTCTGATTTGATGGTCTTCTTGTCCACCTCAGTTCCCCTCTTCTGATTCAATGGCTTTCTTCCCCATAATTATGTCTGTCATGCCCATTAAGCATTACACCCTCACTGTGTTTTGTTTGGATGAACATCCTTGTGTTTTGTCAACTGCTGTACTAATGTTAGGTCATCTTGAAATGTTTTTTAAACCAGTCCAAGATAGCTGCATTTACTCCCCTCTATGGCCATCTTGGATTTTTCTTTCAGGAACGTACAGCACTCACCATCTAATCATTTTCGTCTGCATTAGGAAAAATCATTCTAGGATGGTTGCGACACGTGTGTATGTACCTGTCAGCCATACTAAAATGCTTTTTCTTTTTCATTAAGAAAATAATTCCAAGGTGGCCTCCTCGCATGTTCATGCACAACAGTCAGCTGAGAACAAATGCTGTGGCCTGGTGTCAGTGGCAATACCTATTAGCCTTGTAGAATGTCCACCTTTTCCATGTAAATGATGGCCAGTCCTTGACTTTTCAACAACAAACAATTGCTCTCAGATATGTTCATCCAGGCACATAAATAAAAGAAAACCAAGCCTACAACTCCCAGGAATGCATGGCATTGTCCTAAGAAAACCCAGGAATGGGAAGAAATTCCATTATGGCATTAAGTGAGGTGGTCTCCTTATGGCTTTACCAGTACTTACTAAAATATGGTCCAATATTCTCTGCATGGTTATGTGACAGTATCGGATTCATAAACTGATAGTGGACACTTAGAGTGCTCCTGACCAAGAAATATTGGTCATAGAGAACCTCTGTGTGCCTTCTGTGTTTACTTCAAAACAGTGAAAATATCACAAAAAGATTCCACCTCAGTTTAGAAAATAAGGTGGGATCTTATAAATAAAACAAGGCAAAAACGATGAAAATCCAATATGTACAAGTTGAGATATGGATTCTAGATAAATAAATGTAAAAGTAGTGCTTAGAAGCAAATAGGGCTTAAAGGGTTAACTGCTTGTGAAAGACCAGGACAACGTTAAGAGTTTGGGCTGACTGCGAGGGAGCGTGGGCCAGCTACAGGGACTCACTTGGGTCCGCTGAACAAAAGTACCTTGATCCTAGGTTCACGTTGTCAGAGGTGGGCTGCAGCCGAGCGATGCTTCGGTGATCCCCCATGCAGCAGCAGTGATGCAAGAAGGGACATGAGTGAAGCTTCAGTCCTAGAGTGCGTTGGGTCAGAGTGTGATGCAGCAGATCTCGGTGCAATACGCAGATCCAAATCCAGCGGCCTCAGACGATACATTGATAATATTTCAGTAGACCCCTAGGTCCACGTCCAAGAAGCCAGGACTAGCTTGGCACATTTTGGCAGGACAGACTCACCAGTGGATGAGCCCATGGGTTGGAAAAGGAGAGTTCTAAGTCTTTCTTTTGTGTCTCTGATACTTAGACAACAGGAGGAAGTCAGCAAGCCTTTGGAGTCACCCACCCCAGACGTGGACGCATGGAGGCAGGCTGCAAGGCGCAAAGAGCTATGAGCAGCAAAATGTTCACTTTCTAAAAGTGGCATTTCTAAAATAATAATGTTAAATCCAACTTTAGCAGTAAGGAGGATTTATCATTGTTGTTAAAAGGCTAATACCTTAGATGCCTTACCACTGATCCCTGACGACCAGCTGCTAGCATTGTGCAGTAAAATTAAGTCAGGATCCCCTTCAGATCATCTCAAACCAGACCAATTCTGGAAAGTGCTTCCTGCAATCATATCCTCTTTGGGCCAGGTGATAAACGGGTCGCTTGCCATGGCAACCATGCCTAGGGCATGGAAACAGGCCAAGGTGCTACCCCTGCTCATAAATACTTCTCTTGACCCGGCTAAACCAGAGAACCAACTCCCTATTTCCTTGGGCGGAAAAGATCACGGAGGCATATGTCAACTCTCTCCTGTCGGACTTTCTGACCATGAACTACATGCTGGACCTCTCCCAGAATGACTTTCAACCAGGTCACAGCACGGAGTCCGCGCTCCTGGCTGTGACAGAACATCTCTGGTCAGCACTGGGTGAACGTTGGCACTGAATCTATTGGATCTAAGTGCCACGTTTGACACAGTGTCCCATGCCATACTGCTGCGTCGTCTGGAGGAGGCGGGAATTAATGGGCTGGCCCTAAAGTGGCTTACCTCATTCCTCCATGAGAGGTTGTTCGTGGTATCAGTCCCCCCGTATGTCTCAGGCAAACACCCCATCACACAAGGGGTGCCACAGGGTTCCTCCCTTAACCCACTGCTATTTAATCTCTACGTACAACCCCTGCCTGCAATGGCCAAGAACAGAGGACTGACCATGGTTTCCTATGCTGATGGTACACAGTTGGTGGTGGCGCTCTCGAACGACGCTGAGCGGGACGCCCTTAAGTTTCAGGGCGACCTAGCGGCAGTCACCGAGTGGATGACCACCAACTGTCCCCAGCTGAATGTCAGCAAGTCAGAGGTATTGCTGGTGGGGAAAGACCATGGTCAGTGGAGTGAACTTTGGTGGCCCGCAAGCCTTGGTAGTTCCCCCCACCCAAGCAGGTTGTGAAAAATCTGGGGGGGTAGCTGGACTCCTCCCTCAGCTTCCGAGTTCAAACCAAAAAGGTGGCAGGGACCTGCTTCGGACTACTGCGGGGGCTTAGACCCCTACTGGGTTTCTTTGATGCACCCACATGTCAGGTCATCATTCAGGCATCTGTAATGCCAACATTGGATTATGCCTGCTCTCTGTATCTGGGGTCCAATAAGGCTGAAATTCTGAGGTTATAAAGGGCACAGAATGGAGCAGCAAGAGCCCTTCTTGGTTTGTGCAGGTCCTGCCCGGTGTCTGACGCCATTCGTCGTCTTCACTGGCTGCCCGTGGCCAGGCGAATTGAATTCAAGGCTCTATGCATCTCTTTCAAAGCCTTGAAATTTACCACCCCTAGTATCCTGGCCAACCTCCTCTCACCATGAGTTCCCCCACAACACCTACGCTCACAGGGTCAACACCTGGTGGTGGTCCCCAGGACAAGGAGAGCCGTGCCGGAGGCCTATCCTTTTGCAGTAGGGCGGCCCTCCTCTGGAACACACTTCCTGCTTATATCCGCGGACTCAACTACTACCTAGAATTCAGGAAGGCCATTAAAACTCACCCTTTTCCTGCACCATAGTCCTATTATCTGTCCCACCCGCAGGTGTAAGTTGCTCTGCTGTCAGCACCGGGACGCCCCTTTGCTGGGGCAGCTGCTGCGCTTTACAAGTTGTGGTAACATAACATAACATAACATCATTACCATTTCAAAGATATAAAACATAATTAACTACTCCTTTCTGATCAGGACTGTATCATGTATCAACACCATGGACGCACAGATGTGTGAGTACAGGGGTGATTGAGAACAGTGAGGCAAACTATCCTACCAAATGTTAACAGTCATCTTGTTGCTCTGGGGTCAGGGTGGTAGAGAGAATGACATCCTCCACTAACCCATCATGTTCCTGCACTGAGAGTAGGGATAGGTTTGCTCCCCTCTTGCCCTCCCTCCTTTATCACCAGAAGCATGCTCACTTTGGACCTCCCGAAGTGCGGCTCCATTCGGCTCACATGGAGCACCCTTAGGGAGTTACTAAGGGTCCGGAGGTCTGCCCGGCATATAGGCTCGCCCTTCCACTCCATAGTCTCATATGGGACAGACTGGGGGTCCTGGAGAGCCCTGGGTCTACTGGTTCCATGACCCATATTTTATGGTCAGGTTGAAACTCCACCAGTGTGGCCTTCTGGTTGTACCAGAGTTTCATAACCTCTTGGCTGGGCTCTAGGTAACTTTTTGCCTTTTTCCAAAAGCAGTACATTTGGTTGTGGCGGGCTAACATGTGGCTGACCACATCCTGGGTGCATTTCTTGGGAGCTATCTCCTACTCTTCCTTATTAAGGCTAAGAGGTCCCCTAACAGGGTGTCCAAAGGGGAGTTTAAAGGTACTGAACCCTACTCCTTTCTGTGGTACCTCTCTGTAGGCAAAGAGAAAGCATGGTAAGAGAACATTCCATTTATGCCCAATGGGCTCAAGAAGGCCCATAATCATGCACTTCAAAGTCTTGTTGAATCTCTCAACTAGACCTTTAATTTTGGGGTGATAGGATGTGGGTAACACCACACGCATCCCACATGGACTTCAGGTACACTGACATGAAGTTAGTGGCTCTACCTGACACTACCTCCTTGGAAAACTTAACTTAGGTCAAAACCCCCATCAGAGCTCTTGCTACAACAGGTCCAGTCACTAACCTCGGAGGGATGGACTCTGGGTAGCATGTGGCATGGTCCACCAAGACCAGGACAATTCTGTTGCCTAAGGCAGTCTTGGCATCCAAAGGTCCAATGACGTTGATGCCCACCCTTTCAAAGGGGGTGCCAATAATGGAAAGTGGGATCAGGGGAGCTTTATGCTTTCCACCTGATTTGCCAGTGGCCTGGCAGGTGAGACATGACCTGCAGAATGCATCTGAGGATGTGTTCATTCAGGGCCAATAAAGGTGGGAGACAAGTGTGGCAAAGGTTGTGAGCTATGGCCCAGTAGGAAGTTTCGGTAGCATTGGGGAACCACCAGCACATGGGCTGCCCCAGCACCATAAACTTTAGACTCACTGTAAAAGAAGTTGGTCATCCCAGTAGATTAGATTATTCACAGAGGCTTCACCTGCTGCATGGGCTGAGGCCTGGTGCCTCAAGACCTTAAAAGTGGAACACTCCTTCTGCACTTGGTAGAATTCCTCCCTGGTGGGCTCACCCTCACCCTTCCAGCTGGCAAGCTCAGGTAGGTCATCTAGGGTGGCAATGTCTACCTGGTTGACTTAGGGCCCTCCTTCTCAGGGACCCCTTCAACTTCTACCACAGGAACATCAGGAACCAATATCCTGGGCCCCTTACCCCTCTCCTTGGCAGCTGTCTCAACATTCTTGCAGGCTCCAGACTCTCTTGACTCCATTTCCGGGAAGCAATGGTTCATGTGGTTATGCAGACCCACTAAGGCAATCCCATCATCTCAAAGTGAGACCTGAGCTCTACCTCCCTCCAGGTAGTGTGATCCAGGTCACTGCCTAACAGACAATCTATAGGCAACTTTCAGATAACCTGAGACCCCCCCCCCCCGCTCATAGAGAACCAGTTCCACTGGTAGACAGCTCTCATGATTGTAAGTGACTATGATTTGGAAGAATGTGTTCGATAGGACCTGCTCTGCTGACACCAGCTGACACTTAACAGGTGTCATGCTGGCTCCTGTGTCACGCAGGGCCTTCACCCGTTGCCCATTAAGGGTGGCCCACTGCCTCTACTTGGAAGTATTTGCAGGCATGTTGTCTTTTGGCACCATTTCTCTATCCCCCAGGGACACTAGGGTTGCCTCCGTTCCCCAATACTATCTGGGACTGCCTCCTCGCCAAGCACTACACGTGCCAACCCAAGTGTCTGCCCACCGGTGGTAGCCTGTGCCCTTTTAGGACATTTTAAGTTACCATTAGAATTACCATATTTATAGCACTCTGTACATCGGGGTAAAAACCTCCCTGTCTTATGATCAAACAACGCTTTCTTCTTTGGGTCAGATTGGGACTGGTTACCACTACCAGTACTCCCTTGGGGATTATTTTGAGGGTCTTTTGAGACCTCCTTGTTTTTAAGTTTTTCGGCCCCTCTTTCTTCTATTGGGAACCCTGACCACCTTTGTGAGTGTCCCCCCTAGATACCTTCTGGGACACTCTGGTGTTATCCCATAGGTCCGCCTCTTCAGCAAGGTTCCTGGGGTCACCAGCTTACTGTCAACTAGGTGCCGGCGCAACTCTCCAATGTAGTGCCTTATTAGAGAAATTGTCAAAATCTGCCCAGGATTGGTTGGGGGAGCTTCTGGCTGTCCCTTAATCTTTGGCGATACTTCTCAGGGGTCATTCCAAATTTGGCAAGTAAGGTAGCCTTCATGGGTGTGTACTTGACCTAATCCCCAACCTCTAATGTAAGAAGTGTGTTCCTCCCAAGTGTAGGCATGTATTTTCACAGACCACCCCCAGTGCTTCTCAGGAACCCTGTGACCCTTTAGGGCTACCTCATAAGCAGAAAACCACTTATCGATGTCATGCACCACCACAACATTTGGCACCAAGCAAAATGTTCGGAGAAGACCAACCTATGGCTGTCAGGTCTAACATATGTCAATGCCACAATCTGTAGTACTTTTATAGTCAGTACATCTTAGAATGGAATAAGTCTGTCCCTTACAATCAATAATGCATGGTTATGCATGAAGGCAGCCACTGTTCACGTATTGTGGGGTAAATTATTTTCATTTTGGTCCTACAACTTTTTTTTTTTAACTCAGTGATGACATTCCCTACAAGTTTTATTCCTTTTGCCTCTATATAATTATCTCAAGGGAGATAATTATTCTCATGTTAATCACTGAACCATCACATTAAAACTCTCTTACTGCAGTATTTGTTTACTTGTGTTTATCATTATGTGCTACTTTCTTGAAAGGCAGTCACCAGCTAAATGAAGTCAATTCAGCGACTTTCAATTATTTGTCATTTTTCTGTCATCCACTTCAGTTTCCTGCACCTCTATGCAAACACATTACCACACTCTGTTCCAATCTTTAAATGTATTAGGTTAGAAAATATTAATTATTTTTTCATTAAAATTGTTAATATCTAAACATGAAATAAAATATAAAATGTTGTGGAACCTGTAACTGAGAAGATTTAGCTATGATTTCTCAATGGATTTAGATTTGAAATGGTTCCCTGAATAACAAAAGAAAGTTAACACAACATTCAAGCCTAATGAATTTGTTGCTGAGTGTATTGCAAACAAAACACATTGATAAGCCAGTATAGTATATGAGTACACAAAGTGCTGGCCACACAAAAAGCTATCTAAATCTGCTCCTCACACTATGTCCAAATGATTTGCTTTAGATGTGATCATCGTCTTTTAATTGCAACTTCAATACTGCAGTGGTTATAAAAAAAGACTTTAAATTACTGTAGGCTAGCACCAATCACTCTTAATGATGTGTTTGCATGAAATGTGGGACATTCTTACCCTTGAATAATACATATATACCACATAATATTTACATAATAATATATGTACAACACTGATGCGCTTACAACTGCTTTCAACTAACAGGATGAAAGGTAAAATCAAGTTCAAGTTTAATCCACACCTTCTGGCTACAGGGTCACTGTGCATCAATATACTTTCAAAAAGTTTCATATCTATAGTTAATATTCAATTCTACTTCTGAGGGAAAAGTAAGAAAAAAGTGGCGGGAATGGATAAATATAATACAGGAAAATAAAATGCACACACTAGAACACTGATTAATTAGGTAATATAAAGCTGGGAGTTGGGGGTGAAATCATGGATGAATATTTGCCTGATCTAATTTCAGTTGTTCCCTTGCACATTTCTATGGTGTTTTGATGTTTGGATGGCCAGAACCATTTTAAAATCCAGATTTCTACTTCTGACTCTAACATTAAGGTCCATTCAGTCCATTCAGTGAGATCTCCCTTTGCTCAGCCTATCATATTGTTTCTTCTCTTGCACTCTCCTGTCTTTTCTGTTTTGGGCTTGCTTCCTTTGATCTTCTCAAGCCAGACACTAACTTAATCGTGATACAGGTCAGGCCTTTATGTAAGAATTCGTGTGGTTCTCTTGACTGTTGTGTCAGATAATCAGGTTGAACAGATTGCGCTATAAACCTATTGTAGCCAGAAGCGCAACTACCAATATATTGTGAAAGTACATATAGGTGAGTGTATGTGTACTATTCGTAATTTCACTTTAGATCTTCATACTTTGAATATTATATATTGTAAAGGTACACAGAATTGGAGTTGAGTAGGGTAAGCCTGGAAAGATATTTAAAATGAAATATTCTGGTAGTATAACCTGTTAATATCATGTTCTCGTTACCAACAATAATTTAGTTCATCTACATGATGGTGACATCCTTTGATAATAACAGCATATTCCAATTTCTCATATACTTTCTTTTGTTCACGTAATGGGCATTGGTATGATTTGGGGAAAGGAGGCGCCACTCAGGAGAAATCACACAAATATTAAGTATTAGCTCTCAGTCTTAGTAACGGTGCTGCAAGCTGAGGAGAACCACTGACAACCCCAAAACTAGTGGCCTAAGATAACTAACGAATATGGAACAAAAATCCTCAGCACACGTTTGTTATATTACAAAACACGTGGACATGCGTAACATAAGCACAGATTAAATACAAGTAGGTAAGGTCTTGTTCTTTTTCTGAGGATTTCTGTTACATTCTTTTGTATCATGTCGTTAGAGCTTAAATTTCCTTTGACCTCTTTTAGGCTAATTTGTGTTCCTTCTGGTTTTGTTCCGGAAGACCTTTGCTGTTCTAGTGTACAATTCTAAATGTATTTTCTTCAAAAGTTATGATCTTCCTTTTTGGTATTTTCCCTTATTTTTGTGCGGTTGTTGATGCTTGCTGTTTCCACAATCCTGCGGTTGGCTAGGTTTCCTTTTGTTGTGTGCGATGTGTGATTTCCTTGGCAGGCCACCTTTTTGTGATGCCCGTCTAATCGCCCTGCTTTAGCTGAGGCATTTCTTCAGGGATTCCATGTGTTCACCTTTATTTATTGCTTTCATAAAATGTTATTGTAATATAAAAGAGGACTTTGTGATTTTGTGAGCAGATAGTCTTCAGTTAGAGTAAAACCATGTTGATAAAAACCATGTCGAAATTGCTAGGATCTAAAACACATTTTTACTCTTGAAACTACAGATTTCGGAGCAGCGACTGCTTCCAAGGTTCTCATTGTGAGTCGCCTACCAAAATAGCTGGTATTTCTAACCCCATATTAACTTAAATCAGCGGTATTTGACATTTTGTAAATTGGGTATAAAAGTTACTATGAGCCTTTGCCAATAAAATGCAGAAATCAAACCTATTTCTGCATGTTTTGTTCCCTTTTTTTCCACTGCTCGCAGCAGGTGAAATTCCTGGGCGTTCCTGTTAAATTCATATTTCTAATGGGTTTGGTAAGTCTTATTACCAGATCCTTCGAAATTAACAGAGGCCCATAATAAGGAATAGTAATTGATTGTCTTTCATGCCACAATCCGTCTTAGGAAAATGTTAGTAAATTATACTAAAAGAATTTAAAAAAATGAAAAACAATCAGCAGATGGTAAAGCCCTACATTCAACAAAGTAATATTAAATAACAAAAAAGTTGGGTTGGGTGAGAGATGGGGAGTGTGAGAAGTTTCATTATTTCACAAAAATGATGAGCAACAATAAATCAAAAACGATCCCCTTTAACTGCAGCACAATACCATGAGAAAATATATGCAGCAGCTATACACTTGTCATTTCTGCAAATGAAGATCTAATAAATATTAATTCTAAAGAGAAGATATTTATTTTGCTTTTAAGCCAAAAACAAATTTCGCCATATTTAGGTCTTGTGTGTGAACACCTTTAGGTATCAGTAGGCAACAGACACAAAACCAATAAAACTTAAAGTGGGCTTTGTTTTTGCCCTCTCCTTCTGATTTGATGGTTTTCTTGTCTACCTCAGTTCCCTTCTGATGATTCAATGGCTTTCTTCCCCCGAATTCTGATTGTCATGCCTATGAAGCATTTTGGCCTCATTGTGATTTGCTTAGAAGAACAACCTTGTACTGTGCAAACATCTATACAAATTGTTGGTCATCTTGAAATATTTTTTAAACCATTACAAGATAGCTGCATGTGCTCATGCTAGGTGGCCTTCTTGAATAGTGTTTTTTCCTTATGATTATGAAAATGTATTCCAAGATGGCCACCATTTGTGTGTATGTATGTGCAGCATCCATTATAGAATAATTGTTCTTACTGCATAAGAATAAACATTCCAAAATTGCAACTGTGCATTTATGTGCATGCATATCACTCATCATGTAATAATTTTGTTCTGCATTAAGAAAAATAATTCTAGGGTGGTTGCCACACTTGTGCATGTATAGACAAGCCATACTGCAATGCTTTTTTGTTTGCATTAAGGGAAATCATTCTAAGTTTGTCTCCTTGGTTGTTCTTGCACAACAGTCAGCTGAAAACAAAAACTGTGGCCTTGTGTCAAGGGCAATACTTATTCGCCTTGTAGAATGTCAACCTTTTCCATATAAATCATGGCCAGTCCTGGACTGTTAAATAACAATTGCTATCAGATGTGGTCATTCAAGCACATAAATAAAAGAAACCAAGCCTACAACTTCCAGGAATGGATTGCAGTGTCCCAAGAATCCCCAAGACTGGGAAGAATGTCCATGATGATATGGAGTGAGTTGGCCACCTTATGGCTTTTCATTGCCTCCTAAGATGTGGTCCAATATTTTCTGCATTGTTATGTGACAGCCGTGGAGTCGTAAACCAATAGTGGATACTTGGGGAGCTCCTCTACTGCACTTTGGCCTGTGCATTAGCCCTTTGGACTACAGCTTCTATCCACTTGTGTTGATTTTTCCACTTCTAAAATGTATACTCTGGGCTTCTTTCCAGCAGTGGCTCCTCCTTAAGGAGGAGCCGCCTCACTGCTCAAAGCCAGCAGTTACAAAATAAAATTATATTATACCAATTTTATTATCATTTTAATTTGGAAGTGACTGGCTGAGCCATTGTGTTTAGGGAGGGGCAGATCTGGCTCATGGCAGGGAGGAGGAGTGGTGGGCACTGGAACTGCGCACCACGGTTTGGCCAGCTGTGTTAGGCCAGACAAATAGACATGCACACTTAGGTTTCTCCAACCCAGCTGTATTCTACAGCTGGTTGGAGAAATGGCACAGACTGCCCGAGCGAGCTTGAAAGCAGCCTGCTCGGGCCAATCCCGGCGCTGCTCTCATAGCATGAGAGCAGCTTCTGGATTGGGTGGGGAGTCTGTCCCAGGGACTGCCTATAGTAGCAGGCGAGCAGAGGAGCACCAAGGCCCAAGGTGGCCAGCAGCATAAGGTAAGCCTCTGTTTTTTTAGTCCCCCTCCTGCCTCCCTACCACTGAAAATTTTCAGCAGCCGTGACTGGTTCAGTCTCAGTCAAGGGCATCTTTATAGAAAGTGTCACAAGTTTTGGAGTGCACAGGTGCTCACTGGTTGTTTTGTGTACAGAGCACAATCCTGCATACTTTCACAGATAAACAATGGGCATCTGGCCTCACATTCTAAAATTCATAGTTACCAAGTATGTATGTAAGAGAGCATATCAAGCAGCTGTGACTCTGCTACTTTTCATGTGGCCGTACCTAACCAAAAGGAAGGCCTCTTGCCCTCAATGTTCCATATACAGTGTAGTTCTGTGCTCATCATGTCATCATGGGGCCTACTGAATTAACATGGGGTAATTTCAATTTATTAAATTCAAGGTGCCTTTTATGTTCCTGTGTATGACTCTGCAATGAGAGCATGCATAAAGACAAATGGGTGTTCCTCTTCCTTGGGGATAACATCCATTCATATTATAGATTGTACTGAAGGGCTTAGATAGTCTTTATAGATTAACATTAGTTGTTTAAGTTAAAGATGCTAACATTGAAGAGATTTTTTTACTTAATCTCATTTGTATATGTATTTTTTCTACTTAGGCTGTCAAACGGCATATAGCCAAGGGAGGAGAGAGATTCCTCTGCACATAAGGTGTAGTTTGCCTTGAAGTTATGTACCCAACTTCTAACCTGAAAACAGTGCCAAGAAATATGTTAAGTATGCCCTATTGAAAACACTTCCAGACACCATTGGAATTGAAGAATTTACTACTGCAAAACATGCATCACAGTAACAGCCCTCCTATCATTCAACTACACCACTGAAACACAGCTGCAGACATTCAGTTTGAAACTCATCATCTCCAACAATGGGAAATCCCAAAAAGCTATAGGAGAACAGTCACCTTAGTAACATAGATGTTTTGTATCAGGACTGATAGGTGCATCAACTATACCATTTCCCTGCACACATTAATTTTCCAGCCTATTTCCCACTAACTGTTTTGTTAACCATTAACAAATAGCAAAAATTATATATAGCAGTAGAATCCCAATCTTTCAGGAACTGAAGACAAAACCACTGGCAATATCATGATCTTTTCTACTCACCACATACCAAAAAATAGCACTTTAAAATACTGTTTACATCGTGTATGAATTTCATTTTTTCTTACAATCCTGACAAACATTTCTTTGTATTGGCTTTTAGGACATTCTAGAGATTTGAGAATCTATCTACATATAATTTAAATGTACTGGGATGACTACAAGTGTACTGCTCATTGAGCACCTAATTTTGGTAACCTTTCTTGATATTATTAAAGACCTGTTTTAGTAGTTAGATTTGTTTTCGTCTGGGAAAACCCTGGGAAATCAGTCTTATAACTAGGCGACTTTTGAGTATGATGTTTTGTAGGAATTTGATTACATGATATAATTTCATTCTACAAAATCATTTCATAGTGAATTCGTTTGCCAAATGTCTGTCAAATATTTCCTATGTAACAAAGACCTATTATCCAATAAAATTATGCCATGGTTTAGTTACTTCACAAGTTCAGAGTGCCCCAGCGACATGTTTTTTAAGTGGCTGAAAGATGTCCCTTTTGTTCTGAAGGCTAAAATCTGCAATCTAGATCAGCAAATACGTATACATGCATGAGAAAATTATTGTCCTAAGATTTTCCAACCTCACACAATACTTTTCAACCAGAAAACGAGATTGAGGCTCAGAGCATGAACCAATAAACGTGTATTCGTGCATTAAGTGACAATATGGCTCAGAAGCAAAACTGTTAGCAATAACACTGTTGTGTAATAACTGCTCTGTCCAAATACCTCGCACAGCACAACAATGGGAACACAGTTTAACAAATTGTAAAAAACAGAATATCCTTTCTTGAAGGCAATAGACCACAGTCTTAAAAAATGGGTGGGAATCAACATCGAATTGCAGTAATATTACTTTGTGAAATAAACACCTTGTTGTACACCATTAGAACACCTTATTTCTGTTTTCAGTCATATGTTGTAGTTCATGTAATGGCAATACAACATAATCTCTGCATATTCTTGTGGGATAGACGTGAAAATAATACTTGCAATAAAACAAAGTGCGGGAGCTTTCATTCATAGATCGACCAAGCCACCAAAACTTTACTTTCCAAAGTCACTCGAACTGAATGTTGGTATATTTATACACTGTTCAAACGTATGGCTGCTAATGAAAATATTGCTAAAAACGGAAGCGTTTGGATCATTATCGAAATCAAAATGATGAGGTTTATAGGGAAAGAAAAAAAAGTGGCAGCAATAACATGATAATTGTATTCAGTACATCTCAGAACCTCTATTATACATATTGTGTACTATATTATGTTTATTTCACAAAACTATTTGTCCTCTAAAATATACTTATCAATCTCATGCGTTTTTCGTCTCACCAACATGTGTCAACAGAATCGCTATGGGGCATCATTGATTAGAAGACGATACAGACTCTGAAACAAAAAGAAATTAAACACCATTAATAAATATATTTATTGCAATGGTATACAGTGATGATACTCTGGATTGGCAATGTTTCTTTAATGTATTCATTGGGTGTACTTCTATGTTAGCATGTTAGACAAAGGACGTCATGAACTATGCATGTTAGGCCCTGGCTGTATTTAAATCTACCCTCCTTTTTAATTGAGCTATTATACGTCAAACTTAAATATACTAAAACAGTCTATATTTATGTTTTAGGTTATCCCTTATCTGCTGCTACGAAATACCACCAGTAACACCATACTATATTAATGAATTTATAGACAGCGAAAACATTCCTTAACACAATTGAGAATGTATTTGTCTGATCCCTGTCGTGAGTTCTGGGGATTTATGGGATAAAGTACCCTCTGCTATACATCAAATGCATATTGGAAACAACTGAGATTTTCCGTAACCAGAGCAATGATCACGGCTCAAGACTGAGTCCTTTACAATGTCCTGGAACTTTGAGACGACTTGCAATATACTTCTTACATAGAGAAAACTGCATGATTCTTGGGGCCTTACTTATAAGCCCTTTGCGCCCCTGGTGCATCACTTTTAATATGGGAAAAAGGGATGTCCCGGAGGCCCAAGGGGCTTGTAAATAACCCTCTTGGTCTCTTGCAACTAGTTGTGAATATGTAGTATAGATGTGGAAGCCATGGTGAGAAAATACATTTACCAACAGGTACTAATTTATTTTTCCAAAGCATGTTATATGTATCTTTCAAAAACAGCTATTTTTGATGTGAGATAACAAGCAAAGCATTTATGGAATTCTGAGAACAATAATACTGAAAAAATGTATCCTGCTATATAGGTATAAAGGCTCCTACGAATGACTGTTCATGTGATGAAAACAGTTTATAAGAGCTGAAATAGCCAGTGAGAGCACATTTTTCATTGTTTGACAGCAGCTGTGATTATACCCCATGACTCGGTATACTGGTCCTGGAAGCAGACACTGGGACCTCACAACCCAACAAAATAAAATGTTACAGTTGAGCTGATACATACTTTTCTCATTACAGTTGACTAGTGATTTCACATCTAGACTGCAATAACAACATTAACAACAGGATTTTCTAAAGGGATTGTAGACTCTTTTTTTGGTAGTAAATAATATCATTATCCTTATAACCTGCTAATTTTAAAGTTGACCTCATACTAAAGAATATAAGTCCTATTGAAATAAAGCATGTGCTGACACCCTTCTAAAATAAAATTAATCTAATTATCAAAATTATAAGTGCTATGATAATGATTTCCAGTAGATATTTTGGTACAATATGAATATTAAATTTAAACCAAAACAAAACTTAACACCATTGGATCACCAAATTCCTCCTTACATCTGCATTTCTTACAGACATACTGTTCTCTGTGGTTTGTACGTACACATTGTCCTGAACACACATAGTGCCATACTTTTGGCAAATGGGACAGGAGGATATTTAAAGCAGTTCATTAAAAAAATATACTACCAGTGCTAAAAGACAGAGGTGAAGAAAATCAGAAATGCTCTAGCATGGTGAAAGTGACTGCTATAGGTCCCGGAGGTTAAGAGTATCAGCAGTTCCTGACACGACAAGGTCTAATACACGATCTCCATAATGACAAGTTCTCATGATGTTACTATCAAACTATCAAGCTGTATGGTTGTTCTTTCAGTGCCACAGTCAAACCGGTTGGTCCTAACATGTGGGGGTGATCTTTGTACTCTTGGAGGAGTTAATTTGCTACAACTGTCTCAGGATTTCGCCATGGAGTTGTGTGTAGAGAGTTTGTCGGGGTTAAAATGAGGTTTCTTGAGTATGACAAGAAGCAGGTCTGTCCTCAGATACTAGATAAATATACAGAAAGAAGAAATAGATTGATAATTGTGAGCATATGGTAAATTTGTCAGTAGCGTTTTGATCTTCCATGATTACAAGCAGTGCCACTTCCCATAGTGTTGATAATGTGCAATTCTGTGCTGTCCACTATATGCATTTTCCTTCATGTTGATGTAAGGTCTACCTATATCACTTGCTTATAACTTGTTTGGTTTATGAGGGATTGCAACTCAAGTAAAGCATGCTGTGCTAGGGAAAGGGGTACAGTAGAACAGTGCATTCTCTTCAGAATATGGCGATGCTGTGATAACATGCGCTGGTTCACTTTAGGCTACATTGCGCTTTTAAGGGTACCCTTGCAGTAGCAAATACTATGCTTAGACATAGTGTAAAACTTGTGTAACTTTGCATGTGTGCTGCACATTACCTGCATGCAAAGTCAAAGTTGTTGAGAAAAGAAAACTATTCTCAAAATCTATGCCTGCCTAGAGGAGAGGTATATTTTTGTTTGAAGCCCTTTCTACCTCTTTTACTTGAAAGTGTTTTGTGTCAGAAATGATGGATAGTTGCATGTTGAACATCGTTGTACCACCCATGGGACGCCCACTTAATGCAAAGTAATGTAACACACCTCTTTGGCTCAATATATGTCTCCACAAATCAAGATTTACATTGAAAATTGAACTCCAATGCAAGACTGTGCCACGGTTGCATCACTTTTTTGTCATTATGTCAGTGAAAAGTCTTGAGAAATCTGGCCTGTGGTATTTACTGGGACCTTCAAATGAGTGCTCTAGGAAAAACAGGGTAAGTTGTGTCAAAATGAACTCATTACTTTTCCTTTGAACTCAACACAACATACCAATGGGAAAAAATGTCCCACATCGAGACAGCATAAATATTTAAAATACTGTTACAATTTTTAAGTTAGATAATTGAAGAACAATAACACAATTAACAATGAAAGCCAGAATGCCCCTCATGTGGAACATTCCTATTGCAGCATTGTTTAGAGTAATAGTGCCCTCATCACTGGCAGAACCTATTTGCATGAGATCAGACTCCTTTAAGGAGCTTCGTCCCAAGCATTCCGGAGTAATTGCATAACGGATAGCTGAGCACATGGAGGCTTGGTTGCTGTACCAAGAAATAAACCAGTCTAAGCTTTATCTTTTTACTACTAAGGACAGTGTGGGGGTGGGGGGGCACAATGGTGCCTGGTGCCAATTTGATATGGTTTGTTGGATAGATTCTTAGCAAACAAATATTAGTTATCATTTAGCAACCCAATGAGGACTCAGTGTCACTTGTGAGTAATAAAAACCAGCTGAATCCATTCAGAAAATATGAATGCCAGAGACACACCAATTTAGTGTAGGCAGTAACTAGTTTACTTCCCTCTCAAGAAAACTGAGGAACCTTATTTAAGCATTCACTGCTAGATAATACTATTTACCCCCTATTCACCTCCCTACAAAAAATACATAACATTTTTGAAGAGGACTTCAAAGAGAAGACACACCAGCTCGTTTTCTTATTCTCTGAGCTAATTGGATCATTATACAGTTTGATTCTTAATGAATCTGACACAGTGAACTAACTCTGGTATTTTGGAATCATAGATTGTAGGTTAATGGGGCACTGTGAAATTTGCCCCCTGAACTAACTGGGCTCTGGGACAGTAATGTAAGTGCTGCCGTTTTGAAACATGGTAGTGGGTTAAATACGCCATTATATATTCTGGCACTGTGAACTAATGGGTGCACTGCAATCAGCAAAGCAATGATAAGAAATAAGTGAAGAATAGGTCCTTAGACCTGTCAGCCTTAGGGTGGTCGTCCTCCAAAGGTTTTGTCTTCACCCTCTTATTTTCCCGAATTCATTTTTGTTGTTGCTAAAGTGTTTGTGCTCACTCCCTAAATAATGGTAAAATTGGCATACACATGTTAGGCATATTTAATTCACATATAAGTCCCTAGTAAAACAGTAAACCATACACTAAGGGCCTGTAAATTAAATGCTACTAGTGGGCCTACAGCACTTATTGTGCCAACCACTTAAGTAGCCCCATAAAACATGTCTCAGGCCTGCCATTGCCACCTTGATGCTGGTTTACACTGTCAATCCTTCTTGGCAATATAACTCCATTACCAATATTTAACGACCCCATTTATTGCATGTAGGTTACCAGTAAGGTAGGCCCTGGACAGCCCATAGGTCAGGGTGCATTGCAATTAAACAGCATATACATGTTCATTTTAAGTTTTACATGTGCTGGTAGTGAAAAACTCCTACATTTGTTTTTCTCTACTAGGAGGCCATCCTCTCCCATAGTATAAGATTGGGTTGCCTGATTACATTTCATAAGTGCTAACTTTTGATTTGGAACAGGAAAACATTTCATGTTTGCTGTATGAGAACTTATAATTTAAAACCCTCGTCATTGGTAAAGTCCGATATTAAGTTACAATTTTAAAAATGCCACTTTTAAAAAGTCTGAATTTTTCTGCCCAAAGTTGGTGCCTGTTCCTGTGTCACATGGCTAGTGTAGTTCGCAGTTGGTCTTTGCTTTTTGTATCCGACTCACGCTCCACAGTGTTTGGGCATATATTCCGACTTTGATCCGGTCTCTTGTGACTAGATGTCCATAGTTGACACTTTGATCTTTTAGGGGATAGCTTTTACTTTAAACTCAAAAAATTCATGACCCCGATTCTACTGATTAGATTATTGGATGTTTTGCTGTCAAATAATTCATTAAAATGTACTCTATTTTTCTAAATTGGTGTGAGATTTTTCTTGTGTTGTGTGTTCATTTTATTTCTGTTTGTGTGCTGCATAAATACTTTACCCAGTGCCTCTAAGTTAAGCCTGAATGTGGGCCTGCAGCACTTATTGTGCCAACCACTAAAGTAGCCACTTAAAAGATGTCTCAGGCGGCCATTGCCGCCTGGATCCCGGTTTAAACTGCCAAACCTTCTTGGCAATATAACCCCATTGCCTTTACTTAACTACCCCTTTTATTCCATGTAGGTTACCACTAAAGTAGGCCCTTGGCAGCCCATAGGTCAGGGTACATTGCAATTAAAAAGCTGGACATGTTCATTTTATGTTTTACATGTGCTGGTAGTGAAAAACTCCTACATTTGTTTTTCTCTACTAGGAGGCCTTCCTCTCCCAAAGAATAAGATTGGGTTGCCTTATTCCATTTCATAAGTGATAACTTTTGATTTTGAACAGGAAAACGTTTCATGTTTGATGTATGAGAATTTATACGTTAAAACCCTCTTCGTTGGTAAAGTCAGATATTAAGGTACAATTTTAAAAATGCCACTTTAAGAAAGTCTGATTTTTTCTGCCCAAACTTGGTGCCTGTTCCTGTATCACATGAATAGTGTAGTTGGCAGTTGGTCTTTGCTTATTTCTCCTAGACAGCCACACAATGAGGAGATTATGTGTGCCTGGATGGCCCATCTCTGGCAGGATAGGGGGTGGAGCTTCGCTCAGCCCTACTTGCAATTGAATAGGCGGTGTGTGGCCTTCACATAGATAACTTATCAGCCCTGCATTGCTCATGCAAACAGCCTGGAGCCAGGACAGGGGAAGCAGAAAACTTCAAGCACTTCAAAGGGAATTCCCTAGAAAGTTGTCCTACTTCAAAGAAGGTAGCAGGTTTAAAAATAGGACACTCAGACCCACTCTTCAGTTCACTTTCTGATCCTACGGAGGTACTCTCAGAGGACTGCCTGTTGCTTTGGCCTGTTGTGTACTCCACAAGACTGCTTTGCTTCACAAAGAGGGACTTCTCTGATGCCTGAAGCCTTCTTGGGGTCCCAGAGGTCTGCCCTGCTGCTTCCACCCTGCTCGACCCTTGACCCCAGTTTTTCGCATGACTCCAAGGATTAGTTGGCTGGCCCCCTGATCAGAGTCTCAGGGACAGGAAAGGCTCCAACCATCTTGAACCTACGCCTGAGTGAGTTATAAACTCTCAAGTGATGCCTCTCCAGTAATGACCCTTGGTAGTGGTGCTAAAGGTGCCCATGTATCCAAATCCAAAACTTGAGACTTAAAACAATGTTAGCTAAAAACTGCTTTGAGAACCAAGAGAAGATCAGGACCAACTTGCTTGTCTATCTGCTCAAGGTGCACTACTGATCGGCCCGAATTTGCTGCAGCTCCCTCTAACTTCTTCTCCACATCAGAAAATACTGTTTAGTGGTACTTCATCCAAGGAGTATCCAGCGTCATGGAATTCTCATCTCTTCACTCCCCAAGAGATTTATGTCTTCCAAAAACAAAACTAAGTCTGACCGTTTAAATCTTCAATACAACTTGCCAATGACGATCCCCCCTCTTTCAACAACAACTGCGGCCATCGTCAATGAAAGTCTACCTTCTTACTGACTTATTGTCAAATGTTTTGTAAGTCTGAAGGTTAGTGCCAACCAAGCCAAATCCACTTTTTGTATCAGACTCATGCTCCACAGTGTTTGGGCATATATTTCAACTTTGACCCGGTCTCTTGTGACTAGACGTCCATGGTTGACACTTTGATCTTTTAGGGGATAGAATTTACTTTAAAATTAAAAAAATCATAACCCCGATTCTACTGATTGGATTATTGGATGTTTTGCTGTCAAATAATTGATTAAAATGTACTCTATTTTTCTAAATTTGTGTGAGATTTTTCTTGTGTTGTGTGTTCATTTTATTTCTGTTTGTGTGCTGCAGAAATACTTTACCCATTGTCTCTAAGTTAAGCCTGACTGCTTTTGTGCCAAGCTACCAGAGGGTTAAACACAAGTAAATTTAGTGTATTTTGTGGTTCACCCTGACAGAGATTGTCGTTATAGCTTGAAGAGGGTTAACACTCCACTTAACCAACAACCCAATTTCTCACAATAGGCAATACAGAAACAATCCATTGAAATTGTTCCTAAAGTACTCCTTAATAACAAGGATGGTCAATCTTAGTGATTGACTACAGTAGGAAAGTTGTGTCCCATGCTTCATATGATAGAGATTTTTGCTTTTTTCAAGTAATCATTCAAAAAACCCAAGTACTTTTTCACCTATTACTGACAAACTGTGAAACACATCAGCTTATCAATAGAGACGAAATACAGGAACAATGAAAGTTGGTTCGGTACTGGGTTATTGCCATAAGGCAGATGGGATGGCAATTAATGGGGGACAATGAAAGTCACGACCTGCCTTCTAAGGCTTCGTAAGTATAATGTCTTACTAAGGAAATGCTTTAGAGATCTCTTTAAAGGTATACATTGTAAAACTGAACGAAGGGTGAATACCCAGAGTTCGCTCAATCTACATACCACTTTTGATTTGTGCTCTCAAGATAAATCGGGGGAGAAAATATCTTCCTTGTCCAATCAGATTATTTTGTTAAATTTCGGTCCATGACCAGGTTTACGGGCCATTTGGAGACTAGTAGTCCAGATAGATATCTATATTCGGATTGGCAGGTCGGTTCAACTAGTGGCCTACAAAAACACCTTAGAAATGGCAATTTCACAAAACTTACAGAACAAATTCACACCAAATCAAGCAGAAGCTTGCCCTTGAGTTAAGGTCTACTATCATGAGACGTTTGGTGACAGTTCAGCGGCTTTTGTTCTGTAGCTGCATCAATGCCTTCCTATGGGAAAATAAATAGGAACAGTCAGTTTTTTGGATCCCCCATTTTGTTGCCCTGTTTTATGGATCTGCACAAATCCTGCCCTGCAAAACCCAAATCAGATGAACATTTTTGTGCAGATTTGTTGAATGGCGAAAAACTAATTAGTAAAACATAATGCCTTTTAAATGGAAAGTCTGAGCTAAACAGCACTACAAATGCACCTTTGTCACTTCAGTAGTCTTTCCATTCATCCATCCATCCATCCATCCTTCCATCCATCCATCCATCCATCCATCTATCCATCCATCCATCCGCCAGCCGCCAACTGCCTAGCCCTCCGTCCCTCTGTCCGTCTGTCCGTCTGTCCGTCTGTCTGTCTGTCTCTCTGTCTGTCTATCTTTGTAGAGATTCAGGAAATACATTAGGCATTTTCTCAAAATCACTAATGCCTTTTATTGATAGCAATCTAACTTTGCGGGTTGTTCAGTTTATATATATCAATATAGTTCATGTAATGCACTATATATATTTTAAAATCGCTAAAGAAGGGCAAGTTACCTTCCACTAAGCACTGGATAACTGTTTTGAAATATCAGGCATATATGCACACTACCTTCACGTGGACTGCTTGCAACTAACACTTAGATAAATATTAGAAAACCTTCGAAGACGGTATGGAAGAACATATATTATAAATGTTACACCTCTTGAGACTGGCAGACCAAAGAATACTTGTGAATATAGAACCTCTGAGACTGACAGAATATATAACAGCTTGAAGTATTGCGTGTCACTGATACAGCAAGCTGACCTTCAGTGGAATGTTTCCACTGAACTACCGTGAAATGTTTTATAATACTCCTGTGCACGAATGAAGCAAATGAGCAGCCAAATGATTTGATAATGAACGGAATTACACTTCTGACATGAGTAATAACAGGTCGCTGCTCCATGAATCATTATTGATTACTTTCCCCGGCCTCACAAGCAAGCACTGTACATTTGCATGTCTGCAGAATGTATAAGTGATGAGTGAAATGCAAGTCTCAGCTAAGTGGGTTTCTTGTCGGAGATTTTTCATGTCTACTAAAATTGCGAGGGAACATAAAGTGAAATAAAGAATTTACACAATGAGGCGTGAATAGTACATCAACAGATGCACAGGAGGTTGCCAAAATGGTGTGTCATTCTTTTTCATAGCATGATATGACAATATATACAACACTGAAATTATAGCAGAAGGGGCCTAATTTAGGTCCACAGGTGTAATCTGTGTGAAATGAATGCAACACATTTTAAATATAATTCAAACTGGTGCGTAATTGTATAGAGTAGATCAAACATTTAAATATATTATTAGTATTATAAAAAAAATAGGCTGCTGCATTGGATTATAGATAGGTCTAGTGCCTTTGAGAATGAATTGCCAACTGCACACAAGGGAGATGATCAGGGCACGCTCCTGTGATCAGTCTCCTGTTGGTCCCAATATATAGGGTGACCAGATGTCCCAGATTTTCCCAGACAGTTCTGGCTTTCAGAAGACTGTCCCAGCATCCTGATGCTTTCCTCAATTTGAAATAGATGTCTTGTTTCTGTGAGAAAACTCAGGTGATCCATCGAACCAGATTTGAAACCAGAATTGAAACGTATTCTCTAGTTTCCACAAGTGTCTCTAAAGTCAGAAACAACTTAAGTAATTTATCTTTTTCTTTCAGACAGCGTAGATCAACTGCATGGTCTCAGCAGAAGGAGCAAAAGAAGACAATTAGAATGGTTTTCAGTGTTTGAAAGTCATTACCGCACACTGTGCATGTGTGTGTGTGTGGTCGTGTGAGTGTGTGTATGTGTGTATGTATGTACACATGTATGTACACATGTATGTATGTATATATTCAAACATATATGATGTGTTAATTATAACATATATATGTAAATGTTTGCAGATGTTTATTAATTGTAAAAGATGATCATGTGCGCTGTAAATGTTTCTTTTATATTTACATCGCCAATTGTTGCTTCAATCGTTACCTCGAAACAATACACTGGTTCTGCATTCCATTATGAAAATTAAAAAACAGATTAAATATAAAAATCTGCGCTGTTATTACATAAAGCAATAAAAATAGATATCCCTTATGAAATCTTGCTACATATTATCATGTGCGCGCGCTGAAATATGTAGCCACTGCTGCTTGTTTAGATTTTCATGTGCCCTATAAAAATAAACACAATACACTTGGCATCGTTGCTGCTTGTTTAGATTTCCATGTGTTTGGCATCACTTGCGATGTAATCGTTAACGATGTATATGTCATTGCGATGCAGTACCATGCGTCCCGATGACAGGCGTTGTGATGCCGGCCGCGATGTAATAGTCGAGTTGCAATGGCAGCGTGATGCGATATATTCGTTGTAACGGGTGTTTCCCCAATACCCAGACCTCTCCGACAGCCACCGACACCCCAGACTCACCTCCCCCAGTCACACCAGTCACCTGATCTCCAGGAACCACTTCAATGTCGAAGACACCATCAAGACCATGAATACCATCCACTCTGGCTCACCATCAGACCCCTGCCCCCACCACATCTTCAACAAAGCGAGCTCCATCATCGCACCCCAACTCTGTAGGATCTTCAACAGCTCATTTGAGACCGCAACTTTCCTAGACAGCTGGAAAAACGCAGAGATCAACGCCCTATTCAAAAAACCAAAGGCAGACCCAAAGGACCTCAAGAACTTCCGGACGATCTCCCTGCTCCCAGCCAAGGTCATTGAGAAGATCGTCAAGAGAAAATTGACACAATTCCTTGAAGAGAACAACACCCTGGACTTGTCCCAATCTGGATTCCACAACAACCACAGCACCGAACCCGCCCTCATCACCGCCACTGATGACATCAGGGCCCTGCTGGACAATGGCGAAACCGCAGCCCTCATCCTCCTGGACCTCTCAACCGCCTTCAAAACCGTCTGCCACCACAACCTGCACACACAACTCTACAACGCAGGGATCCGTGACAAAGCCCTGGACTGGATCATCTCCTTCCTCACCGACAGAAGCCAGAGAGTCAGCCTCCCTCCATTCCGATTCAAAGCCACCAAGATCACCTGCGGCATACCCCAAAGATCATCCCTCAGCCCAACCCTCTTCAACGTATGCATGACACCGCTCGCCAACATCATCCGATCACACGACCTCAACATAGTCCCATATGCCAACGACACCCAGCTGATCCTCTCCCTCACTAAAGACCCTGCCACCGCCAAAACCAACTTCCACACCGGGATGAAGGCAGTCGCCGAATGGATGAAGAGCAGTCACCTGAAACTGAACTCGGACAAGACGAAGGTCCTCATAAGGGCTCCACCCCTTCTGCCTGGAATGACTCCTGGTCGCCAGCCTCGCTAGAACTTCGCCAACACCCATCAACCACGCACACAACCTAGGGTTCATCCTGGACTCAACGCTCTCAATGACCCAACAAATCAACGCCATCTCCTCCTCCTGCTTCAACACCCTCTGTATGCTTTGCAAGATCTACAGATGGATCCCCACCAAAAACAGAAGGACGGTCACCAGCAGGCTGGACTACGGCAACGCCCTCTACGTGGGAACTCCGGCCAAACTCCAGAAGAGACTCCAACGCATACAAAACTCCTCTGCACGCCTCATCCTCGACATCCCTGCCACAGCCACATCACCGCCCACCTGAAGGACCTACACTTGCTTCCCGTCAACAAGAGGATCACCTTCAAGCGCCTCACCTACGCTCACAAAGCACTCTACAGCGCAGGACCAGAATACCTCAACAATCGACTCATCTTCTAAACCTCCAACCGGCAGCTCCGCTTCACTGACCTCGCCCTCACCACCGTTCCACGTATCCCCCGAACAAACACCGGTGGCAGATCCTTCTCCCACCTCACTGCCAAGACATGGAACACCCTCCCCATCCACCTATGACAGACCCAGGACCTGCTGACTTTCAGGAGACTCCTCAAGACCTGGTTGTATGGTCAGTAGCTGCTCAACCCTCCCCCCTCCCCCCTGCGCCTTGAGACCCTCACGGGTGAGTAGCACACTTTACAAATGTTTGATTGATTGATTGAACATGACCCCGTTTAAGTTGTTTACTTTAACAGAGGTGCCTCCAGGCCAGCTCCCATCTCCTCATGCCCCCGTGTCCTCATGTGGCATACTTTCTTGATCCAGTGAATTAAATTTTCCTGTTCCAACCACCATTGTGCCCTGATTGGGCCATTAAGTTGTTTCATCCTGCTGCTGCCCCGAAGCAGGTGTATCACGTGGGCCCACCCTGTGATCTGATTGCTGGCAATGCTGCCCACAGGTATTGAACCAGAGTGCCCAGAGAAGCAGGCGAGGCATGCATAATGCTTTATTCAAGTTCCTAGCAGCATGTGGAATGGGTAGGTTACCTATCTTTCTCCAGATTACAGACCAGGAAGGTCTTGTCATATACTGAGCTCAACAAAGAGAACAGTGGGGCTGGCACTAATGTGACACAGGTCAGTCCAACCCTGTGGTACAAAGTTATCACTACTGCAACATCATGGTGCCTTGAGGGCACTGGGAGATGATCTCACTGGACAGTAGGCTAGTGAGGGCCAAGGGATTGTAGAATCAGGGAAATATTAGTTCAGCGGAGACACCTACGGACAGCTATGCTTCTCTTTATGTATCTTTCTGAATTTGTAGTTTAAATAGAGATGATTGGAGACAAAGCATTTGCTATTTATCACTTTTGTAGCCTGCTAGTAGAGAGGGGGCATGGAAGGAGTGTGCTTCCCACTGCTGGAATTTAAGAGGGCAAAAACAGTCAAGTGAACAGGAAGTTTTACATGTTTTAAAGATATACATTTATAAATTCTCACACAACTCTAACTACTGTTCTTCAACTGAATTTAGGGTGTTGTGTCCTGAGTATCTCATCCAGTCCAGTTTGCTTCTTTCTATTCTGGATTCTACAGTTCTGATTTTAAAGTGGCACCACATTCCCAGGATGCAATTTAAAAAACTGAACTAGATGGGCAACTCACACATGCACCTCAAAATCTTGAATATTATGGGCCTGATTCACAGAACTAACTTAAGAAAACATCATAAACTTACTACTGTTTGGTATTCACAGAAGGCACTTACTCATTTTGGTATTCATAGAAGGCACTTACTCATTTCGGTATTCACAGAAGTTAGGAGTCCTATCTTTAGGACTCCTAAATGCCTTCAGTGAATACCGAAAGTCTTAAAGTTAGGATTTTTCTCATTTAAGGAGTAGTAAAGTTAGGACTCCTTAACTGAGGAAGGAGGCAGTCGGATCCTCTGGGATCTGTCGGAGAGGCAGGATTGGATCCAGTCGAGAACAGCTCCTTGAATTTCCACATCATGTAGTCTGGCTGTGAGCATGCGGTGTGAGACGGTGTTGAAAGCTGCGGAGAGGTCTAGAAGGATGAGGGCCATGGTGTGTCCTTGATCCAGTAACATTCAGATGTCGGTGGTGGCGAGGAGGGCAGTTTCAGTGCTGTGGTTGCTGCGGAATCCGGATTGGGAGGCGTCCAGGATGGAAATCTCTTCTATGAAGGAGGTCAGCTGGGTGTTTATGATTCTCTCGATGACTTTGGCCATGAAGGGGAGGAGAGAGATGGGCCGGTAGTTTTTTGAGGTCTGTAGGGTCAGCCTTAGGTTTCTTGAGGAGGGGTTTTACCTCAGCCCTTTTCCAGTCTTCTGGGCAGATGCCTGATCTGAGGGAGGCATTTATTGTTCTTCCTAGTTCTGGTGCGATGATGGTGGTTGCCTTGTGGAATATGTGCGGTGCACAGGAGTCTGAAGGGGTTTTCTTCATGATCGCGGCGATGAGTTAGACAGTGGTGAGGGTCCAGGACGTGATGGGAGGCTTATCGTCAGTGGCCGGTAGGGGGGCTGATGTTCGTCGTTGGTTCATTCAAGTTGTCGTAGAGTGCCTTGATCTTTAGATGGAAGTAGGAGCTGAGCTTGTTGCATAGTTCCTGGGAGGGTGTGACGTCCGTGGCTTTGCCGGTGGGTTTGGTGAGCTACTGTATGATGTTGAACAGATCCTTGGCATTGGTCATGCAGGTCTATACCTTGTCTCTTATGAAGGTCTGTTTGGTGTCTCCTATGCGTTGGTGGTAACCCTTCAGGATGCTCCTGTGGTTGTTCCGTGCTTCTGGTGTCTGCAGGAGCGTCTGGCCTCTTGAAGTTCTGTGGTGAACCAGGCGGCTTTTAGCAGGCATTGTTTGGCAAGGGGGCTGAGGGGTACAAGTGTGTCCGTGCAATAGGAGATGCAGCGGTGAAATTCCCTGGCTGCCGAGTTGGTGTCATTCATAGTGATGGGGGGGTTTGATGGAGGGTGGTGCTGAGGAGTTCCTCTGTGACCTTGCTCCAGTTCCATTGTGGTGGACGTGGGGTAGGTTTGGGTGCGGTGGTGGTGTTTAAAGGGAAGTGGATGCAGTGGTGGTCCGTCCCGAGGGACTGGGTGGTGTGGCTGCAGCGGATGTTGCTTCGTCCCGTGAAGATGGGGTCGAGGGTGTGACCCGCTCTGTGGGTGGGTGTGTTGATGAGCTGCTTCAGTACAAGGTTTGCGAGGTGGTCGAGGAGAGTGGTGACAGAGAAAGACATATAGGCATCAAAGACACAGAAGAAAAGAAACTCACAGAGCTCTTAATTCATTGGCGTTATTACAATTATTGTAAGAAATGAGAGACTGAATACACAGAGATATTTTGTTACCTCCATTCTATCAAACCACGGATTGATCATTTCACAGCTCCACTTTAATACTCATCTGCTCGTCAGGGAATCTGAATCTACGATTGAGGTTTCAGGACTGATTTGGGGGTAATTCAAGTTCAATTATCATTTTCTGGCTGTAGCTCAGACACAGCCTAGGTGCTGAGTGATGGCTCCCACAGCAGTAGCAATAGTGCTGGCCCAAAGCAGAACATTGTATTTAAAACAAGGACACAACATGAGATATCAGCATCTGGCTGTCATCTGAAATTCCTGTGCAGTCATCAGGCACAGATCAAATATCAACTCTGCTTAGAAACTTTGACACCATTAATAAGAGAAACCTATGACCTCCCCCTTACTCCTACAATCTACTCTATGTTGTCACTCAGAAAGAACAAATCCGCACCCCTTGGCTAAACATGCCCACACAGATATTATTTTAGTTACCTTTATTCCATACTCTCTCACTTTAATTCTGGGTCTCCACCCTCCATTCACAGGGATGCAGTCTATACATGCCCACTGTGTAGGGAAGCTGCATCTACCTCCCATAATATTATGCAAAATGCAGCCCACTAATCCATGCACTTAGACTTTCATCACACAAGGAGTCTCACTAATGGTCCAACCTGGTTCTGTACTGAAGGTTCTGATCATCGTTGCCCTGTTCTTCCTGGCCCCCCTAGTCCTTTCTTTCCTGGTCCTTTTAGACATTTTCCTTCTGGTTCTGGTGGCCCATGTCTCTGGACTCACCTCACTGGCACTCCTGGCCAAGGTTGTGCTATTCCTGTTTTTAATTGTCCTTGTCCTTGCAAAGTAGGTGCCTGTTGGTCCTGGTCCTTATAGTGTGGTTTCTCCTGGGTTTATGTCTCATGGACTTAGCTCACCAGCCACCGTAGCCTTGGTCTTCGTGGTCCTGGTCGTCTTGGTCCTTCCTGTGCTTGCAATCATAAACCTTGCCTTTTAGCCATTCTGGTCCTTCTTGGTTCCCCCAGTAGTGGCCCATCTGACTCTGTTCCTTTTGGGCCCTCTTGACCCTGGTCACCTTGTCCTTGTTCTTCTCACTCTGAACCTCTTAGTCCTGGTATCACAGGTCCATGTCCATCTGGCCTCTTGTGTTCTGGCCCTCTTAGTCTTTGTCTTGGGTTGGCCTAGGACTCCTGGATCTTTTTCTTACTATTCTAGTCCTACTATAGCCAATGATCCTGGACCTCTTGATCCAACCTCTCCTTGTTCACGTCCTCCTGAGCCTGGTCATTTTGCTCCTTGTCCTCCTGGCCACCACTGTCCAGTCCCCTTGCTCTGCCCCACCTAATAATTCGAGTTCTGGTCCCTTAAGTCCAAGTTTTTATGGCTCTCTTAGCCTTGTTTCTGGTCCTCCTGGTCATGATTCTTTTTGTTTACCTAGACATCCTTGCTATAGTCTCCCGAATACCCTTAGTCCCTGACTTCTTATCCTTGTTTCCTGATACTACTATATGTTACCCTTCAGGTCCTCACCCTTGTATGTTCCTGCTAGCCTTATAACTTAATGCCCCTGTATTCCCTGGCATTGTGGCCTGGTTCTCCTGTATCACAGGCTCCAGGGCCTGGACCATTTGACCCCCCACTAAATACTGTCCATGAGCCTTCCTGGTCCTGATCCTCTGGTTTATCTATTCCCTTATTTTGGCTGTTTCTATTCAATCTCCTTCTCGATCTGATGGTCTATGCAGTCCCGGTCTTAGTTCAAGTACTCCTTTGTCTGGTTCTCACATATTGAGTCATCTGGTGCTGGTACCACTGTCCTTGCTTTCCCTAGATCCCCCAGTTCCCTGTTCCTCCCACTAATGCTCCTGTTTTGCCTATTGCACCTTTTTCATGTCAATCCGACCTTGGTCCCTTCTTTCTTTATCCTCCTGGCACTTGCCCTCTTGGGTATGATTTTCCGATCCCTCTGACGCTGGTTCTCCTGGGTTTCCATGTTGCTGGACACCATGCTTCATGGAGTATATCAACCTGGAATAGGATCCCCTTGAGTATGATCCTCATAGACCTTCTGATCCTTGACCCACAGGGCCTAGAATTCCTTCTCCTTTATATCCACCCTGATAATTCTAATCTAGGGTCTCCACATCCTGCCAGCCCAGGTCGTCTATGGTCAAGTTTTCCTGGTAGTGGTCCATTCGATTCTGGCCCATTGGTGCTCCATGATTTGATCTCTGTGGTCTTGACTCTCCTGTCTTTGGTCCTTCCTTCCATTGGTCTATTGGTGGTGGTCATCTTTGGTTGTTCTACCTTGGTCTGCTACTCCTTACCTTGGTTGTCCTTGTTCCTCTGGTCCTGGTTGGTGCCCCCAGGCTCTCCTAGCCCTCCTCAGTGCTATGGTCCTTAGCCTACTGTTCCTTCTACCTCTGGCTTTACTGTTCCTTCATGCCCTTAGGCCCTTGTCCACTGGATTGAGACCCCCTGTTCCACGCCCTCTTGGCCCTCCTCATTCTTCTCACTCTGGTCTAGATACCCCTTGTCCTGTTATTCCTTAATGTCTATTTATTCCTGGTCCCCTCTGGCATTGGTAACCCTAGTTCTCAGAGATTAGGTCTCCCTGGGACTGGTTATTCTTCTCCTGATTGGTGCGACTCTGGTCATCTTGGCCCTCCTGGTGGTCCACCTCCTCACCATTATTCACCTACATGTCATTATCTTGCTTCTACTGGTCCTACTCCTTCTTTCCCCAGACCCCCTCCACAATGGCTTTAGTCAGATACAGCCTTCATTTCTTTTGCAGAGACAACACTGTCTAAGACAGGAAAGAGGACTCAGTAGTACAGGACCTTGCACACTTAAACACTGCTAGGCATGTTAAAAATCAAAATTACCCATCCCAAAATACATTGTGCAGGTGTCTGAAATTATCAGAGTGACTGTGGGGGCCAATCATGACATGGAACCAATAAGCATCTATGCCTGAAGCCCACTTTGCTGGGTGAGCACTTGTGTGTTACAGCCGCGGCCGGTAGTGGGAGTACCGGCCGGGCAGTGACGTGGGGAGGGGGAGGGGCAGGGTGGAATGGTAGTAATGTATGGATTACGAACTTTAAAAGGTAAGTAAACATAAAAATAAATAAAACAAATTTCGTTGCACACACTGCATCACCAAATGCGATGCAGTGTGTGCAACGAAATTCGTTTTATTTAGTTTTATGTTTGCTTACCTTTTAAAGTCCATAATCCATACATTACTACCCCCCACCCTGCCCCTCCCCCTCCCCACGTCACCACCCCGCTGGTACTCCCACTACCGGCCGCGGCTGGTGTGTTATTCACAGGCAGCAGAGTGAGCTACTTCTTTGAGTCATCCAGCTGCATTACTTTCCTGTCTCCTGATTTCACTTCCCCATTTCACAGAACTCCCATTATTCAATTTACCTCCTGCTAGGGTTCCGAAGCACTGTGCCCCCCAACCACCAATTGCCTACTGTATGTGTCCCTCCCTGTTTGCTGCTGCTTGACGAATACTGATGTGCTGCCAGATTTGAAATACCAAGAAAGCAAAGCCTCCTCAAATAGAAGCCTAACGCTAGTACAAGGCATTCCATAAAAAGAAAAAAAAGAGCCCCGTACCTCAAAATTCATGAAAAGGGGGATCATGAACATTAAAAAAGCAATGTATTCTCATGAGTGAATAAAAGATGTATGTAACTTGCTATAACATCATACTCGTTGTTTTTGCAGACAGCCAAATACTCCTAGGCTGCAGTGCAATATATCTGTTTGCTATATCCTGAAGTTCTCGAAATAGAAGTTTGATTCTTACATTTGTCATCTGAATATTAAAGTAACATAAATGTTTTTATTCAAAATTGGTTTTACTGGGTTTTTTTCTGTAATTAATTCATGCACTTACCTTTGTTCAAACTATTGTATGTTTGTATATGCATTTACATTCAAATGCTTCACACATGTTGCATCACCATCACAAGATGGCCACCATCCTCTCATTGCTTGTTTTCTGAATTGCTGGATAGATAAAGACCGCCTTCACACTATTTAATCGGCTGCCAGTCAGCTTGTATATCATTTCTAGCATTGAGCCTGTGGCTAGCTAAACAGTGAGGACTATGTACTATTTTACCGGTGTATTGTGAAAGGGGATATTGTCCGAGTAAAGCAGGCTTCTTCCCTAGGGTGGCAGTGAAGTGAGAGGCCTTTGCTCTGAGCAAACGTACGATGCACCAATTTTTTTTTAGCAAATCGGTTATTAGGATGGAACCTTACTTGAATCATGGGATGACCAGCTACCAATGCAGGTTGTTAACTTATTTTAGACTAAGAGCCTGGTTATGAGTTTGGCGGATAGGATACTCCATCACAAACGTGATGAATATCCTTTCTGCCAAAATTACAAGTTCCATAGGATAAAAGGGAATTGAAATACGGCGGACTAGATATCCGTCAAATTTGTGATAGAGCAACCCTGCCTGCCAAACTCGCAATCAGGCCCTAAATTTGTTTCATCAGTTGTTGCTTCCTAAGAGGGGGCTAGACAAAAGTATCAGAGCTACAAGCATGTCTCTGTGACAACATTTCTATTCCCAATACATTTCACATTATTATTATTGGTCCCAGATTCAATAGTTTATGTTATCTATTTCTCCATCCACTACTTCTGCACCTGAACTTTAGACAGGTGAGACTAGCGTTCTTATTTTACAACTCTTACAATCTCCTAGGGCATGCTACTTTGTATCCCATTTTTTATCTGGAATTTTTCATTGCTGTTGAGTATTTTTATGGCAATTTTAGACTGTATTTGTATGATTTCTAGCCAGACTTTGTATTTCTGTGAAGGCGCTTATGTTGTACTGTATTTGATTTATGTTAGTGTATTTTATCTTGGCAATTATGTGATAACTGCTAAAATGTTGTAGTTAACTGTATTTATCAAAAGAGTTTCTCTCTTTTTATACAGGTTTTGGTGTACTGTTTGTACTTTTAAGATTTTGTGAGATAATCAAATAAAGTTTATACTGACTAACTGACAGAGTGTACTGCACACACTACTATTAAATACTGATGGGCATAGACAACCAAGTATTATTCATAGGAAGGGTGTATGGACACATTGAAGCTGTGTGTGCATGCACTGTTAGAGAGTATCATAACTACATATGGTAGCACCCATCTAAACATCAAGCCAAACTTCAGGAATATTGCCCCTTGCCTGGCACACATTTTTTTTTTAATAAAGCTGGGCTTAGTCTCTGTTGGCATTCATCCTGGGTGTTAAAACTGAGAAAGGGTTAATTTGTCACTTTGTACATAAAATGTATATGAATGTTATTTCATTACATATTATTATTTGATTTTATATTCAATGAACACATTGAGACAGGACATATATTGTTCTAGAAAAACCATTTTTAATAATTCTTTGGCAATTTAGTATTTTCATAATGTCTTCTGACATTTTGATTAATGCTATGAATTGCAAACTTTGTCTAACCAATGAATAACAAAATCCAATTATAGTTTAAAGATAGTTCAAACATTTAATGTAAAATGTAATTTTAACAAAATGACATTTTTTTAAAGAAATAGTTTGATAAAGTGATATGTTTCATTAAGCAAGGTACATATTGTGAGGATTTTGAATTGCACAGATTAATATCTTTTACTGACATAAAGTCAAATTGTAGAATGTTAAAATTGGTTGTTCTAAGCACTTTATGCATTAGTTCTTGATCACAGAACGTTCTGACTGATCAGATTGAAATAAGGGATGGCATCTGTAGTACAACTACAAATTGTATGTGGAGGACAAAGAAGAGGATGTCTTCTTGCTTCTGTTAAAAACTTAGCTATGTTAGCTCTTATTTAAAGACAATGTCTCAATCCAACTACACATAAGACACATTGTAATGCTTTAAAATAGAGTTACATTCGTTAGGAGCAAATACATATATAAATGTATACTTTGTTAGTTAATTGCTTAATTGCTTTTAGGCAATTACATGAGCTATTTGTGTTCACAGTTACACTCTATATAGCACAGACTCTATCCCCATGGAAAACAGGAACTTTGCAATGGGTGATTGGTTTGTATTGAAAACATCATCCTGGTTTACATATTTGACAATATGTATTATAGTGGGTTTTCATAAAGATGAATGTTTAGGATGGTAAACAGACAACCATAGCAAATTGACCTAGATGGTACAATGTTATGTTGTCAGGAAGAATAACTGAAAGCACATACATGTTTTACAGTTGGAAACTGGGTTGCATAGCTGCCATTTTCGTGGAGTTATCTAGCTGACAAGATTACGCTGCTAGCTGGTATAAATAGACACCATCACAAAAGTTTACAAATATAATAAAAATAATGGTTGGCAGACCATAGAAAGGAAGGATTGCTGAGACTGTGAAGATATATATGTAGACAATACAATTAAGAAGAAATGAGTAGCCGTTACACTGGAAAGAAAAAGGTGAATGGGAGAAAGCTAAGACATAACAGTGGGAAATACGATCACAAGCATTCCTAACCTTATGGGCAGAGGGATGAGCAGGATTCAATTTACTAGGTATTGTCGAATAAAATGCCTGGTAAATTGAATCCTACTCAGCCCTCAGCCATAAGCTTAGAATACTTGCAACCTCTTAGTAACTACTTCTGTAGCTTGTCCCGTGCACACTGTGTCGCTGGAGCCAAACTCTACCTGGCTGATGAGCCCTTACTAGGGCAAACCCAGTCCTAGGTTGCTTGTGTTCCTGTTCAGGGAGGACCTGGCCTGGCGATTCAGAGAAAAGCCACAACTAATTTGCATATGGCTTGGTCCAAACTGAGGTGGCAGGCTGTGCAAAATAATGATGGATTGGGATGTGGCCAAGTAATTTGCTGGGGCTGAGTTTAATTCAAACATTCCATGTATCACTTTTAAGTATACATTTGTGCCCACTAAACAGTCAGAAAAATAAATGGAACTGTAAGCTGAAGTAATATGAGTTAAGGGAGAATCTTATCATGGGAGTGAAAGCAGATTCTCAGGGTGCCAGGGCATATTAATTGCTTACCCTTGCTCGAGAGTGTCCTAGCAAGACCAATCATCTAACAAAAGTGCTACGAGGAAGCTGCTCCAATTGTATTGCTTTGAGACCAGAAGTGACACAAATCTAGTGCTTTCCTGTTTCTACTGAAAAGCAAACAGTTGCACCAGTGGTGTTTTATTGGTTCTTCTAACTCAAAACAAGAATCACTATGGTCTATGGGGCATATTATCAAGAAAGGGCGTTACATTATCGCCGCTTTTATCGGCAGGAAACTGTCGATAAAGTGATGATAATGTGCTTGATAATATGCTCTATGAATTCCAATCGAAGCCCATGTTAGATGTGTAGAGACAGGGGTATTGTTGACTCATTCTTAGTGGAATCAAATAATTTAGAGTAAATACTGACCCAGCATTGCCATGCAATACTTTGTGCCATCTGTTCCTGTGATTTAATTAGTAGTGTTAATTGTATTTTGTGCAATAGTTCAAGACTAGCAGAAAAGTAATTAATTATTTTTGTATTCATGGAGCAGTTTTAGAAGTGTGGCTGGCTTGATTGATGGTCCAAGTGTTCCCTTAGTACGATACCAGGGTCCAGTGTTCGTTCAGTGGTATATGTTTTCTCCCTCTTGTTTAGTACCCCCTTTCTCCAATTTTCTGTGCAGACTTGTCTCCACAAATATTAATGAGAGCATTTTGACAGTCAGTGTTGAAAAGTGGCGTTTGCTCCTTTGGCGTCCACATTGTTTCTTCAGAATTCACCGAAAGGCAACAGATCTTACAGCGTTAGAGATTCTCCTTAATTTTTCCACGGGTCCAGTTCACTTCAAGGATCAAAGCATTAGTGCTCATACACTAATACACACAAACACCTTTGCATGCTCACCAGGGGCGGATCCTCCACTAGGGTGGAGGAGCGTCGCCCCCCTGCTTTCTCATAGTGTGAGAAGCAGAAACATAAAATGGTAATAACTATCATTTTATGTTTCTGCTTCACACACTGCGAGAAAGCAGAAGAGTTTTGTGTGGTCAAGTGGGTGGGGCTGCTCTGCAAGCAGGGCTGGGCAGGGAAGAGAGGGCTGACCAAACTAGTCATGCACACTCTGCCCTTCTCCATGAAAGCTGCAATGCAGTCTACATGGAGAACATGGCTGAGCCATTAGCCCCTGGCTGGGCGGCGTCCCAACCAATCACAACCCTGCTTGCAGCATTGTGATTGGCTTAGGGTTGGGAGCCTGGCTGCCTGCTTCCTGCCAGGAGCAGAGACGACATGGGACCCGGCCGGCGGAAAGGTAAGTAAATTCTTTTTTAAAATATTAAATTAACCCCCCGTGTGACCCCTCTCCCCGCATGACCCCCCATCCTGAGTCATGCCGGCCGCAACTGATGCCCCCACACCCAAACATACATTAACCTCATATTGATTACAAGACACGGCTAACTGGCATCACAGTACTTCCAGTCCTTCATATAGACAAGTGAAATAACTAATTTATGGAACAGCAGATTGCTCTATCTCATACATCTCTAGTCTTCCATTTAAGGACTCTGAAGACAGGTCCATAACAAGATGCGGAGGATGAACCTCAAGTGTTCTGGTGTGTCATTTATGCCTAACAGTAGCTAATGGGTGTGAGTGATTCCAGGGCATTCCATAAACAATGGGGCAAAAGTTCCCCGGGATATACCTACCCACATTTTCAGTAGTTCCTGTGGGTGTTACTGCAAACAGGACCACATAGCCATGTGTCACTGCATTTCCAGGATTATGAAAGTCTTCGGCCACACTAAACATGGGCTATAAGCACTGTGGTTGTGTAAGGGGGTGGTCAATGAAAATTACCAGTGACCGCCCACAACTAACACTAAAATCCAGTTTGTAGCATACCCCCAACAAACCAGAAGACATTAGTTCGGTAAGTCAAAAGCATGGTCCTACATCAAACAGGCAGCAGATACACAAGAATTGTCCTGGCATCCTGTTCTCTCCCTTTCAAGTTCACAAAGTGATGTATGAAGCTCAAACAGACCTGTCAGGCAGGATTTTACAATATATTATGAAAAGGATGCCCATAGACCCTACACTTTATATTCTGCTGAGCTCAGCGAAGTCATCTCTTCCCATTCAAGTCAACCTATTGTGCACCTCCCATTGAAGAATTTCACACCTCTTTTGCACTGTATTCAGCCCAAGCACCCGTTTGGCAGCTGCAGGAGAGTTAATGCAAAATAGTCTCCAGCAGCTACTGGCATAGCAAAGGTAACTTACTATAAGGTACATTTCCTAGATACTTAATATAAAATCCAACTTAACCACTTAACC